>NC_041732.1:44929289-45554289 GCF_004115215.2 Ornithorhynchus anatinus | reverse complement strand
CCTCAAGCCAGGCTGAACTGCTGTGACACAGGCAGTCTGAGGAGACAAAACTAATCTTAATTCCTTTGGGGAATCCCCCCTCTCCCTCACCTCCCCCCCGCCCTCCCCCTCGACCTTTTCGCCACAGACCCCTCTTCTGGAAGGAATCTGCTCACCCACACCTCACCAACTAAAACCAAGACACAATCATGGATCACGGGTGGAATTTCCCTCTCCACCCTCCACCTTCCTTTTCCATCCCATCTTCTTTGGGCCTTCCAAGATCACTGGGGGAATTTCCCAGGCAGGTTAGACCAGGGGAAATACCGAGCAAGGAGAGCAAGGTGAGCAAAGTCAAAGAAGAAGCATAGTCACGATTCGGAAAGACAATTCGGGGTCCAAGCCAACCGTGCTGATGGTTAATCCGGCATGCTCTTTCCTTCCCACCCCACCCTGCTGTCAAAGCCCCACTAGGGCTCTTGAGAAACCGCGTAGAAGAACGTGAGGCCGCCAGGCTCTCCGTCTGGTAACAGGGAGCAGGGAGGAGATGGCTCACCTTTGGGATGCCAGCCTCCCTCTCTGGAGCAGGGAGGAGATGGCTCACCTTCGGGCAGGGAAAGAAATAGTATTCAAGAATTCCAGGGCGGGAAGGGGCCTCAAGAGGCCATCGGGTGGGATCCCCTGCCTTCCAAGGGGGCATTCCCCTAAAACAAGGCAAGCAATTCAAGGCAAAACTCTCCCAGGCTTCCCTTGTTGACGAAATGGGTCTCTGCAAGAGTTCATTCACCTCCCGGGGCGGAGGAGGAGGGAGGGAGATTATTCCCGGAAGGTCACTCCCTGGTCTCCAGGCAGCCGTCTGCATCTTTGATCCATTCCGCAGCCCGCCCTTAAGCGCCCCAGCATCGATCTGGGGGCGAGGCGGGGTGGCAAAAGTGAGAACCCATTACTGGGCAGGGACTGTCTCTGTTGCCGAATTGTCCATTCCAAGCGCTTAGTACAGTGCTCTGCACATAGTCAGCGCTCAATAATTACTATTGGATGAATGAATGAGAAGCCGGGAGCCGGAGAGGCCGATCCCAACGGGCCCTGCGGACCAGGGAGTTTGCTGGGGATGCTCCACCCAAGACCGCGCTCTCCTCCTCCTCGCTCCCCGCTCTCCCCGGCCCCGGGGCTTACCTCTCTCAGCTCCTTGGCCACCTCCTTCAGCTCCTGCAAGATGCCTTCCAACTGCCCGATCACCATCTTCATCCGGCTCCGGATGCGCTCCCTCTCGCCGCCGCCGCCGCCGGGGTTGTCACTGGGCTGCCGGTCCTGTGAGCCCCGGGCGAGCATGCTTCACAGTGCGCCTGGGGCCCCGGCGGCGGCGGGCGAAGCAGCGGCCCTGTCCATGCCTCTCTTCCCCAGCCCCACGCTGCTGCCGCCTCGGAGCCCCTCTTGGCCGGGGAGATCTCCACATTTTAACGCCCCCCACCCGCACCCCCCTGCCCCAAGCCACCACGCCTCACCGCCCTGGTTCCCTCCCCTGCCTCTCCCCCCCTCCCTTGCCTCTCCCCTCCTCCCCTTCCCCTCGCCCTCCCTCCTCCTGCTGCTGCCTGGGGAGGGGCGGGAGGGTCTGTTTGGCAGGTGCGTGTGGACCTGTCCGGGGGGCAGAGGGGAGCGCAGAGAGAGGAGAGGGGCCCGGGGGAGGGAAGGGGTGGACAGAGATGCAGCTGCTGCTCTCTGGGACGAGGTAGGATGGGGAGGGGAGAAGGGATCAGGGCCTGTCAGGAGGGTGGCAGCTGAAGGAGTCGAAGTTCTCCTCCAGATAATAATAATAATGGTGTTAAGCGCTTAACTACGTGCCAGGCACTGTACTGAGCGCTGGGGTGGATACAGGCCGATCGGGTTGGACACAGTCCCTGTCCCACGTGGGGCTCACAGTCTCCATCCCCATTTTACTGATGAGGTCACCGAGGCCCAGAGAAGTGAAGTGACTTGCCCAAGGTCACAGAGCAGACCGTTGGAGGAGCCGGGATTAGAACCCATGACCTTCTGACTCCCAGGCCCGTGCTCTAGGTCCAGACTCCCAAACTCCGGAGGGATCCCCCGGGGGCTGGGGTCGGCGTCCGTTCCTTCAGCCGCGACGGCCGAGAGCGACCGGCCGCCGGTCCGGAGGAAGCGGGGCGGGACAGCCGTCGGATGGGGCGAGCGGGACTTAATTGGGGACAGATTCCAGGGCCCCGGGCCGGCCGGCCTGCGGGGCGAGGCCGCCCCGGGACGCTGAAAACACTCGTCCGATCCCCACGGAGAGTGCTAGGGGCCTGGGAGGGAGGACCAAGGGGAGCCCTCCGGAGGCGACGCGGGCTGACCCCGAGATGTGGATCTTCTCGCTGAGGAGACCGGGGGTCCGGACGGGCGGGCGGGGCCCGGGCAGCCTCCTGCAAAGAGAACGAGCCGGACATCAGCCTTCAAAGCCTGGGCCCAAGCCTCCTTCCTCGACCCGCAAACTCCCTGCCCGCACCCCTGGGGGCAGGAGGTCTTTCCTGGGTCAGGACCGGCCCCCGCTGCGGCTCAGGCCTGGACTCCCGAAGGATCGTGGAGAGAGTATGGCGGGGGTGGGGTGGGATGGGGAGGGAATCCCGGCCTCCCGTCCTTCACCCTGGGTGACCTCCCTCCACACTTCCTCCCTGCCCGAGCAGCGTCCTGGCATTTGGGGACCCTCTCCCCTCAGGCCCCAGAGACACCAGGAATTCCCTCCTTTTCTCCCAAGTGTCGGTCGGTCTCTGGGCTTGTGTGTGAGTGTATGTGTGAGTGTATGTGTGAGTGTGAGTGTATGTGTGAGTGTGTCTCTCCGCCCTCCTCTGAGCGCCCCCCAGCCCCCCGCACACACGTCTGGCCTTCAGCTGGACTCACCGGCCGAGAGCGGGGCGCGGGCGGCCGAAGGGCCGGGGGGTGCCGCCGTGGGCCGTGCCGGCGCCGTCGGGGAGGGGGCTCTGTCGTCCCCCTCCTGTCGCGATCCCCCAGGGCCCCGAGCCGGCGACGACAGAGGAGGGCACCGGCTGAGGCCTGGAGGGCTGGGGTCCGGGGGATGGGGGGTCAGCAGCCCGGCCGGGCAGGGCTGTCTGTCACTCCGGCCCTCGGGCCGGCCCCTGCGGAGTCCGACAGGTCCAGGGAGCGGCGGTCAGCATCTTGCGGGGCTGGCGGAGCGGTGTGGGCCGGCGGGGTCCTCCCGAATGGACAGAGTGTGTATGGGGGGAGGGTCGTCTAGAGTCCAGGGGGTCCTCCGCCCCTGCCCCACGACCCCAGGGCCGGGCCGGCCAGCGTCCGATTCCCGGTGCCGCTCGGAGCAAGAGCGGAGGGTCGAGGCGACGGACGGACGGACAGATGGACGGACGGATGGGCGGGCGGACCGATGGACGGGCTGACGGACAGAAGGAAGTCTCGGGCGGTGAGTCGAGGCCGGGCTCAGCGGCCCCGGAGGGAGGGCGAGGCCCCCGCCAGGCGGCCCCGCGTTGGCACGGAGGGCGGCCGCAGAGCCGGACAGGGGGGACGGTCCACAGGTGACCCCGGCGTGGGCGGGCCACCGATCCTCCCCCTCCTCATCCTCCGCCCCGCCGGGAGGAGACGGAAAGAAGATGTCGGGCCGCGGGGCGGGATCGCAAGCGCGGTTCACGGGCCGGGCCGGCCGGGCTCCGGGCTTGGCCGGAGCGGGCAGCGGCCGGTCCTCTGGCCAAGGGGCGGGAGGGCCGCGAAGGCGTCTGGGCAGCCGGTGACCGGCGGGGACCCCCGAGCCTCCAGCCCCGCCGCTGGGGCCCCGGACCCCGGACCCCGGACCCCGCACTCCGCTCCGGCCAGCCGCAGCCTCCTTCCCCCGCCGGGAGGGTGGGCGCGGGACGGGACCCGCCGCCCCCGGAGCCCCGCAGCCCCGCAGCTCCCTCCCCCCGCCGCGGGTGGGCGGGAGGACCCGAGCGGGGGAGCGAGGGAAGGGGTGGGGGGTGGGGGGCTTTCTCCTTAGCGCCGCGGCGCTGGCCGGTCCTTCCCGCAGCGCGGCCCCGCCGGTTCCCGCTCCGTGTCCCGCGGCTCCCGGCTCCCACCTGCCAGGGGCGTCCTGGCGTTGCGGGGCCGGGGAGACCCTGGGGGAGTCGCCCCCGATCCTGGCCGGGGCCCGGCCGTTCGGCGGCCCCGCTGCCCCGGGCCCCCGGAGGCCGCGGACCCCTCTTGCGGGACTGCACGGGGGGCGATGCGCGGGAGCGGGCGGGAGGCGGCTGGCGACAGCGGAGGACTGGACGCCCCGAGCGGTGGCTGGGCTTAAAGGACGCCCAGCTTGTGCTGTGTCAGAAAAGGGGGCCGCACTGCGAGGAGCAGGATGCATTTAAAGTGACAGCCACCATTTCCTCCGGGCTCCGGCTGGGGGGCGGGGGGGCGCCGGGGTCCCTGGGCCACCCGGGCCACCGCGCCTCTGCAGGGACCGGCCCGGGCGCCCGGACCGGTGGGAGGTCCCGTTCGGCCGAGGGCGCCTTCCACCCGACTCGGAACCCCGACCGGGCTCCGGACCGGCCTCGGACCCGGCACCGGACCAGAACCGGACTCTGGAATTGGAGGGAGATCCACCCTCCCCCCTCTCGACCTCTGCTGGACCCTTCGGAGTCCCAGAGCCCTTCGCCGGGCAGGGGCTTCCAGGGGTCATCCCCCTGCCTCCGAGCGGGACCTGGCCCAAGCCGCCCCAGGCCAGGGGCTGGGGGAGGAGGCGTGTGGGAGTGGGGGGGCGATCAGTGAGCCTATCTTTTTCGAGGTTCCCGGTCTTCTTGAGGGTCTCTCCTCAAGGTCCAGAAGTCCTTCCTCTCATCTCAAATCCCTTAAAAAATTGTATTTATTGAACACTTACTGTGTGCAGAGCACTGAACTAAGCACTTGGGAGAGTACAATATAGTAATACGCAAATTCCTTGATCTCGTTTAGACTGTGAGCCCGTTACTGGGCAGGGATTGTCTCTATCTGTTGCCGATTTGTGCATTCCAAGCGCTTAGTACAGTGCTCTGCACATAGTAAGAGCTCAATAAATACTATTGAATGAATGAATTTCACTCAAGTCTCCCTTGCTGCAGGTTCAGAACCGTGCTGAGGTTCCCTGGTTTGGGTGTCCGAGCCGAAGGAGACTAGCTCTTTTAGGACCGTGCATGCCTATCTTCCCTGAGGGCTGAGTAAAGTTGATGCGCTGCTCAGAGGAGAGCACAGCCCCAAGCCTCAGGGGCAGTGGCCCTGCCTCTCCCAGATGAGGATGGAGCCCCACGGACAGATGCAAGAGAGGAGGGATGGGATTGCAGGAAACATCTCTCGTGTTAGCTCCAGCTCCATTCCTCCCCGTCTCCCCCTCCCCAACCCAATGCCCCATCAGGTGCACTCTGTTGTATTCTGCCTCTTTTTTCTTTATGGTATTCGTTAAGCGCGTACTATGTGCCAGGCACTGTACTGAGCTCTGGGGTAGATAAAAGCTAATTGGGTTGGACACAGTCCATGTCTCACCTGGGGCTCACAATCTTAATCCTCCTTTTAGTCATTCATTTCATTCATTCAATCGTATTTATTGAGTGTTTACTATGTGCAGAGCACTGTACTAAGCGCTTGGTAAGTACAACTCAGCATCAGAAAGAGAAAATACCTGCCCACAACGGGTTCACAGTCTAGAAGGGGGGATACAGACATCAAAACAAGTAAATAGGCATCAATCAATAGCATCAATATAAATACACAGAATTTTAGATATATATCAATATATATATATATATATATACATAAGAACAAGTAAACTGGAATTAATATAATTAAATAGAATTGTAAATATTACATATATCTCAAGTGTTGTGGAGCAGGGAGGAGGGTAGAGCAAAGGGAGCGAATCGGGACGATGGGGAGGGGAGGGAGAGCTGAGGAAAAGGGGGACTTAGTCTGGGAAGGCATCCTGGAAAAGGTGACCCTTCAGTAAGACTGAATGCGGGAAGTGTAACAAATGAG
This sequence comes from Ornithorhynchus anatinus, assembly GCF_004115215.2. Classification (NCBI taxonomy): domain Eukaryota; kingdom Metazoa; phylum Chordata; class Mammalia; order Monotremata; family Ornithorhynchidae; genus Ornithorhynchus; species Ornithorhynchus anatinus. Next base: position 45,548,319 of record NC_041732.1, on the reverse strand, counting down.
GTAACTGAGACATAGAGAAGTTAAGTGACTTTTCCAAGTTCCACAGCTGATATGTGACAGCTGGGATTAGAAACCAGGTCCTCTGACTCCTAGGGCCAGGGCTCTTTCCAGTTAAGTCACATAGCTTCTCGATCATCTTCCATTTATTATCTTCTTCTTCCATTTTTTTTCCTGCCTGGACCAGCCCCATCTTCCACCAGGGGAGAGATGGAAGGATGGCTTGGGGGTTGACCTAGGGTTGTACATGCTTAGGGAAAAAACCAGGAAAAAGGCATTGTAGCTTCAAGTCCAATGAAACCCCTGAAGGAAGAGAGGATAACGCATGCTCTTCCCTCCACTCTCCACCCCTCAGCCCTTATGTATATATGTCTATATCTATAATTCTATTTATTTACACTGATGCCTGTTTACTTGTATTGATGTCTGTATCCCCATTCTAGACTGTAAGCCCACTGTGGGCAGGTATTGTCTCTCTTTATTGCTGTATTGTACTTTTCGAGCATTTAGTACAATGCTCTGTACACATTAGGCATTCAATAAATACGATTGAATAATGAACGAATGAATACCTCAGTGGATAGAGCATGAGCCTGGGAGTGAGAAGGACCTGGCTTCTAACCCCAGCCCTTTGACTTGTCTGCTGTGAGATCTTGGGCAAGCCACTTCACCTCTCTGCACCTCAGTTACCTCATCAGTATAATGGAGATTAAGGCTGTGAACCCCATGTGGGACATGGACTGTAGCTTGCATCTACCCCAGAGCTTAGTACAGTGCCCGTGCTTAGTACAGTGCCTGGCATGTAGTAAGCTCTTAACAAAGGGGAAAAAAAAAGCCCCAGGTGCAACTCCTCCATTGTAGCCACAAATGTAGCTAATGCAGCAGTGTGCTGTGCAAATTCATTCAATCGTATTTATTGAGCGCTTACTATGTGCAGAGCACTGTACTAAGCGCTTGGAATGTACAAATCGGCAACAGTTAGAGACAGTCCCTGCCCACTGATGGGCTTACACTCTAATCGACGGGCTTACAGTCTAATCGATGAGGTCCTCCACTTCCTACAATAACCTGCCCACCTCCTGGGGTTTAGGATCCCATATTAGGGTTTTATCTGGAGGTTAATGATATTCATAAAGCACTTGTTCTGTGTCAGATACTGTTCTGAGCACTGGCATAGATACAAGTTTATCAGGTTGGATGAAGTCCCTGTCCTACATGGGGCTCATGGTCCAAGTAGGAGGATTTTATTCCCATTTTACTGATAAGGAAACTGAGGCACAGAGAAGTTGCCCATCAATCTGTCAATCATATTTATTGAGTGTTTACTGTGTGCAAAGTACAGTACTAAGCTGTGGGAGAGTACAATATAATAATAAACAGACACATTCCCTGCCTACAGTGAGCTTACAGTCTAGTAGGGGAGACGGACAGGACTATAAATATATTAGAGATATGTTGTGTGACTTGCCCAAGGTCACAAGACAGACACATGGAAAAGCCAGGATTAGAACCCAGGTCCTCTGACTCCCAAGCCCATGCTCTTTCCACTGGGCCAAGTTGCTTCTCCCTAGGCCATTTTGCAGATAAGGGAATTGAGGCCCAAAGAAGTTATGTGCTACACTGCAGCCGATTGGCTGAACCGGGATTAAAACACAGATCTCCTGACTTCCAGAACTGTGATCTTTCCAGTAGGCCATGAAAGTGTTTAGAGACATCCAGGGGTCCATCTCCTCTCACCTATACCTCCACTGGGTCCAGCCTGTTCAGGCCAGAATAGTTCCCTAGTGGTGGGCCAATGAGGGTGCTGGAGGAAGGACTTGAATCCTGCTCTGAGGGGAATCCCGGGTCTCTCCAAGCTGAGCAGAAGAGAATGTACCATCTTCCTGCCCACTGTCCAGAGGGGGCCACATGGCACATGTAAATATCAGTAATTCATTTATTTATGTCAATGCCTCCCCCCTTGACTGTAAGCTCCTTATGGTCAGGGAAGCTTCTTGTGAGTTTGTTATATTGCACTCTCCTAAGCACTTAGTACAGTGCTCTGCACACACTAATCCCTCAATAAATATGATTGATGGACCCAATAACATAATAATAACAACAATAATTAGGGTATTTGTTAAGCACTTACTATGTCTTAAGCGCTGGGATAGACTAGAGGTAATCAGGTTGGACACAGTCCCTGTCCCACGCGGGGCTCACAGACTCAATCTTCATGTGACAGATGAGGTCACTGAGGCCCAGAGAAGTGAAATGACTTGCCCCAGGTCACACAGCAGATAAGTGGCAGAGCCAGGATTAACCTATGACCTCTGCCTCCCAAGCCCGTGATCTTGTCACCAGGCCATGCGTGTGTGCACTGTGGGACCTGAACTCCCTCCCGGACAGCAGCAGGGGTGTATGTAGATGTGTGATTGTCTTGTGCTTACCACAGGACTCCCCAGCCATGCTTCTTGCTAGGAGATTTGCCTCCAGTGCTGCAAGAGGATCGGGACCATTCACAGCCCAAGCTTAGTCCTGCTTGGCCTAGCCCCATCTATGCAGGACTCTCCATTCCATAACCAGGTCCAAGGGGTAGTACTCTACGGCGCAACTATCCATAATTCATCCATCTTCTCAGGGGGTATCATGGGGTATGCTTCCCTATTAAGCCATCTTCTCAGGGCTGTATCATGGGGTATGCTTCCCTATTGCAATTTGAAATAAAAATTGCAATTGCAATTTGTTGGGGTCTGTTCCAGGACCAGCCCAAACAGCATGGCCCATCCAGACTTGATGGTGGTGAGAGATAACTGGCCAGGGTTGGGAGAAAGCATGCTCGATCCTGCTGTGCTTGGATCAGGCTTTCAGCAGAGACAGAGCTGAGGCTAGAGCCAGAACAGTGACGAGGGGCCACTACAATGATTGGAAAGTGGTAGGGAGGACAGGAGAGGTTGTAGGGGGGAGGGGGGAGAACTGAGTGTGGGCCTCTCTGCTTTGGATGAGAGCAACACAGAATCAGGAATGGATAGAAAGGGGAGGGGTGCTCTGACCCGAAACCACCTTCTCTGCCCCCTCCCTGCCTGCACCTTCCTTCTTCCTTTGTTTCCCAGAAAATGAAGCCTAGCTACATCTGGCATCTTTGCTCTGGTACTTGAAGGGTGAGTAGAAGAACAGCATAGCCTAGTGACTAGAGCACAGGCCTAGAACTCAGAAGGACTTGGAGAAGCAGCATAACTCAGTGGAAAGAGCATGGGCTTAGGAGTCAGAGATCAAGGGTTCAAATCCCAGCTCTGCCACTTGGCAGCTCTGTGACTGTGGGCAAGTCACTTAACTTCTCTGTGCCGCAGTTACCTCATCTGTAAAATGGGAATTAAGACTGTGAGCCTCACATGGGACAACCTGATTACCTTGTATCTACCCCAGAGCTTAGAACATTGCTCTGCACAAAGTAAGCACTTAACAAATACTAACATTATTATTATTATTGCCACTTGTCTGCTGTATGACCTTTGGCAAATCACTTAATTTCTCTGTGCTTCAGTTACCTCATCTGTAAAATGGGGATTAAGACAGTGAGCCATATGTAGGACAGGGACTGTGTCCAACCCGATTTACTTGTATTCACTCCAGGGCTTGGAAGAGTGCTTGGCAAATAATAAGTGTTCAACAAATACCATTAAGAAAGGGAAAAAAAGTTGGAGCTTCAAGTCACTTAGATGGATGCAGGGTGAGCAAGGAATTATCTTCCCTATAGTGATTGGACATAGTATTAGGGCTTTCACATTCAGGGCTACATCATCCATTAGTGCAGGATCATTACCAATTGTGGTCTTTCAGGAGGTGGGGGTTATGCCTGTTCAAGGGAGTAAAGCAGGATGGGAAATTCCTGTCTGGCCCAGAGTATTTAGGGGGCTTGTAGATTGGTTAGTGTGTAGTTAGTCTCTGGCATGCATGAGCAGGAAGTGGGTGCTGCAGGAAAGATTCATGTTAGAGTTTGTGATGTGGGAAACAAGCTTAAGTGAGACAAGACACAATTAAGGGCAAATTGATTGCACCTGCTGGCATCCAGCTGCATGGGGAAATCTCTGGGCCCTTGCTGATCACAGTTAATGGAACCCATACCCCTCTGAGAATGTACCAATGGCTTAGTCCAGGACATGTCCTAGCCCAATTACCCAAGTAGGCATCCAGTGGGCAAATGCTGGTTGGCAGATGGCTCTTGAATGCACTTCTGGGGACTTGAGGAAAGCCATGGTCCCCAGGGGGTAAGTAGTTCATCCCAGGTGACACCCAGCATGCTGGAGGGAGAACAGGAATTAGTGCTGACAGCTGCTGAGTTTTCCCACTCATTACATCATTCCCAACTCCTCATTAACTCTCAGGAGCTCTCACGGACCTGGGAGTAGGTTTTTAAACTGCTACCCAGGTTTTAAGTGTAGGTATTTGTCTTCTATTTCTCAGAAGATTTGAAAGTTCTTAGTGCTTTACTTGTGCTTCACTCTCTGCCACAGTTCTCAGTAAGGATAGAACCTGCACTGCTCTCCCTTGTGAGCTTGAAATCTTGGCTTCCCCAGCTTCATTTTGATGGTTTCACAGGTAAGATCTTTCTTTTTCTAAATTTCCAGAGGGGGGTGGGGGAAATAGTTCCAACATCATTAATAGTGTTTACTTAGCTTTTACTGTGTGCAGAGTGTTGTCTTAAATGTTTGGGAGAATATAACAGAAGTGTGGACCTGTTCCCTGTCTGCAATAAGCCTCCATCCTAATGAGGCTCAGTAAAGTGAGGGACTGGATAGACTATGCATACTAATGAGTAGTGATGTTTTCTGTTTCACTGAGGGCTCTCCAAGGATTTCAAAATAATTCTTTGCCCTGTTCCTCCCCTGCCCCCCCAACCCATGAAAAGTTGGAGTGTTTTTTCCGGCTCCTTGAGCCACTGAGTGTAGTGGTCAATGCCCTGATGAATCAAATTAATTCAGTTGGACTGTCCAACCTGATTATTTTATATCTACCCCAGTGCCTAATACAGTGCCTGGAGCACAGTAAGTGCTTAATATATATCATTACAAATTTATTCAACCCAACATTCTCTCTGAGGGTTCAGCTGGCCAGGTCTCCGGGGCCTCTGATCCCAGGTTTGAATGGAGGAGATAAGGCAGTGAGGATCCTAGAGGGAGAGTGATCCTCTGCAGAGCTTGAGGGAAGGGCAGGGGTGGAGCTTCCAGAGATGACAAGCATTTGGATCACACTCTTTTGCTCCTGTTGCTTCCCTGGGATTTGAACTAACCCAACTCAAAGTGGGGAGATCTCATCCTGCCCCCTAGTTGTTGCAAAGCCTGTAGTGTGCTGGTAGCTAGATGTGGCCTACTCTGATTCTTGGGTGGATTGGAGAATGAAGGGGACATAAAAAGCCTTTGGGTTTAATAATAGTAATTGTGGTGTTTGTTAAACACTTAAAAATGGAATAGGTCCCACATGGGGTTCACAGTGTAAGTAAGAGGGAGAACTGTCACTGAATCCCCATTTTGCAGATGAGAGTACTGAGGCACAGAGAAGTCAAGTGACTTACTGCAGGTAAGTGGTGAGTCTGAGATTAGAACCCAGGTTCTCTGACTCCCAGGCTCATGCTCTTTCCACTAATCCACACTGCTTCTCTCTGCTGGGGCCTCTCTGAAGGTAGGACAATGGGTGTAAAGAAAGGATTGGATCATTTCATTTAGTTTCATCCCACCCCAGGGAGTTGGAGGAAAGGGCAAGACTTATTTATCCTCCTTTTGTCCTAAAATGGGGAAGTTGCATCCCCGAGAGTTTAGCCAGCTTGCTCAAGATCATTTAGCAAATTTAATAGAGGAACCAAGTGAGTTAGAGGAAAGAATAAGGGCCTGCGAATCAGAGTTCCTGGGTTCTCACCTCAACTCCACTACTTACCTGCTGTGTGACCTTGGGCAAGTCACTTAACTTCCCTATGCCTCAGTTTCCTCGTTTGTTCTCCCTCCTACTTAACCTGTGGGGCAGAAACTGTCCAACCTGATTATCTTATGTACTACAGCACTGCACACCTAGTATGGTATGATAAGGGAAACAGCATGGCCTAGTGGAAAGAACATGGGCCTTGGGCTCAAGGGACCTAGTTCTAATCCAGACTCTGCCATTTGTTTGCTGTGTGGCTATAGGCAAGTCACTTAACTTCTCTGTGTTTCTGCATCTGTAAAATGGGGATAAAAATCAATCACTTATTGAGAGTTTACTGTGTGCAGAGCACTTTACTAAGCCCTTGGGAGAGTAGAGTATAACAGAGTTAGTAGACCCATTCCCTGCCCACAGGTTTATAGTCTAGAGGGGAAGACAAATATATAAATTATGGAATTGTGCATAAGTGCTATGGGGCTCAAGGAGGAAGGGTGCATAAATGGTGCAAAATCCAAGTATAAGGACACTACATAAGAGAGTAGGAAATGAGGGCCTAGTTGGTGATGGCATCTTGTAGAAGATGTACCATCAATAAGAGCTTAAAGAGGGAGAGAGTGATCATTTGGATATTAACTGGAAAGGCATTTCAGAACATGAACAGGAGGTCAGCAGTGAGATAGATGAGATTGAGGTTCAGAGAGTAGGTTGGCATTAGAAGACCCAAGTGTGTGAGCTGGATTGTAGTAGGAAAGCAGGGAGGTAAGGTTGGAAGGTGCAAGTTAATGGCTTTAAAGTTGATGGTAAGGAGATTGAGCCAGAGGTACATGGGTAATCACTGGAGGAGTTGGGAAACGTGGACTGAACATTTTTGTAGAAAAATGATCTGGGCAGCAGAGTGAAGTATGGATTGGAGTTGAGGGAGGCAGGGAGGTCAGCAAGGAGGTTAATGCAGTAATCAAGGCAAAATAGGATAAGTGCTTGGATTAATGTAGTAGCAGTTTGAAGGGAGAAGGGCAGATTTTCCTGATGTTGTGAAGGTTGAGCTGTTAGGATTTGGTGATATATTGAATATGTGGGTTGAATAAGAGAGATGAGTTGAGGATAATGTCCAGATTGCAGGCTTGTTAGACAGGGGGGATGATACTGTGTACAGTGACATGAATGTCAGTTGTAGGACAGGATTTGGGTGGGAAGATTAGGTTTTAGATTTGTTTGAGTTGACAGGAGGACTTCTGATGTCTTGAAGGAGAAAATGTAAGACTGCAGAGAGGGAGAAAGATCAGGATTTGGGAATCGCTAAAGTCTGCCATTGGATTTGGCAAGAAGGAAGATTTATTGTTGACTTTTGAGAGGCCAGTTTCTGTGGGTGGAAGCCAGAATGGAGGAGGTTGAGGAGAGGAAGTGGAGACAGTAGGTCTAGACAACTTGCTCAAGGAGTTAAAAGAAGAATGGTTTGAGAGAGATGGGACAATAATGGAAGAGAGCTATGGGGACACAGGAGGGTTTTATTAGGATAGAGGAGACATAAGGTTTGAAAGCAATGGGGAAAATAGCCATTAAATGAACAGTTGAAGAAGGGAGGGCCAAGTTTTTTGATTAGATATGAAGGCATTTTGTCAAGAGTTGCAGGTGGAGGGGGTGAATTTTGAGAAAAGGCAGGGAATATCCCCTTGAAATACTGCTGGGAAAGATAGAGGAACAGGGGAGACTTTTTGGGAGATCACACCTGAAGTCTTAAATTTTCTCAACGAAGTACATGGCCAGGTCATTAGGGGCAAGAGATGGGGGAGGTATGGAGACAGAGGGTTTGAGGAGGGAGAATGTGTGGAACAACTAGTGAAGACAGTGGGCTTGGGAGTCAAGAATGGAGAAATAGTACTACTGGGCAGAGTTAAAGCAGGCAAGGATTAAATTCCACTTCCTCCTTCTTGAATTGGGAGTCCCATGTGGAACAGGGGCCTTGTCCAACTTGATTTGTATCTACACCAAGGGCTTAATACAATGCTTAGCACATGTGCTTAACCTAGGGAAAAAAGTGCTTAACAATGAATCAGAAGTCATATTTGTTGAGTACTCAGTGTGCAGAGCATTGTACTAAGCACTTAGAGTACAACTTAAGAGTTAGTAGAAATGTTCCTTACCCATCATGAGGTTACAGTCTAAAAGAGAAGACAGACATAAATTAATATGCATGTGAGTGCTGCAAGGCTGAGGTTGGGGTGATGGGTGCAAATCCAAGTGCAAGAGTGATACAGAAAGGAGTGGGAGAAGAGGAAATGAAGTCTTAAGTGGGGAAGGGCTCTTGAAGGAAATGTACTATTAATAATGCTTTGAAGGTGGGGATGGTGACTGTTGGATATGAAGAGGGAAGGCATTTCAGGCCAGAGGCAAAATGGGGGTGAGAGGTTGGCCACAAAACTGATGTACAATGAGTAGGTTTGGAATTTGAGAAGCAAAGTGTGTGCGCTGGGTTGTAGTAGGAATTTGGGAAGGTCAGGTAGGAGGGGGAAAGGTGATTGAGTGTTTAAAAGTTCTATGGTAAAGAGCTTCTGCTTTGATATGGAGGTAGATGGGCAACAACTGGAGCTTCTTGAGTGGGGAAACATGGTCTGAAGGTCTCTGTAGAAAAACCTGGGAAGCAGAGTAAAGTATGGACTGAAGTGGGAAGAGGCAGGGAGGCCAGCAAGGAGGCTGTTGATGCAGTAATCCAGGCAGGATTGGATAAGAACTTCAATTAACATGGTAGTAGCTTGGATGGAGGAGAAACCGTGAATTTTTGCAAAGTTGTGAAGGTTGACCAACAGGATTTGGTGACAGATTGAATATGTGGGTTGAATGATACAGATGGGTCAAGGATAACACCAAGGTTATAGTCTTGTGAGACAGGGAAGATGGCTGTGCTTTCTGTGGTAATGGGGAAGATAGGATTTGGGGGGAAAGAGAGGAGTTCTGTTTTTGTTCTGTTGGGGCAAGCAAGTAGAGATGTCTTGAAGGCATATCATAATTTTAATACAAATAGAGGCAGTACTCAAAACCAGGTCCTTATTCTACAGAATCTTCACCAAACCAAATTGACTCACAGGACTGGATTAAGTCAATTATGACACCATCCTAGGATTTTCCTGGTGTCCTTACTTGACACTCATGATCTCATTCAACTCCAAGGGGCTCCTCACTTTCTTGAGGAAACAAAACTGCTGAGGAGAGGTGAGGAGAACAATAGGTGAAGTTGAGCATCTTACTCAAGCACCCTCCCTACGTACCACTAAATGTTGGGGTTTATTGGTAATAATTTTAGAAGCAATCCAGCCCTGCTGAGCTCAGAAATTTAGAGAACCCAGGAAAGGTGTCTTTCTCCAAGATGCCAGTTTTTAGTGCATTATGGAACCTCACATGGCCCAGGACTAGTGAAGGCTGTGAATGGCAGCTGCCCATTCTGGACCTGGGCCCGAGAGCCCTTTGCAGTGGGCTTGGTAAAGCCATGCCAGAGAGAAGTGCAACCAGTTTGAGGCTTTGTGACTACACCAGAATGGAGAAATACTGGAGGGAGTTCAGAGAAAAGCAACAAAAATGATTGAAGGATTGACTTCAAAGCAAACATTAGGGAAGCTAAATACGTTAATCTAAGCAAAGGGTCCACTTGTCAGAGATGTGATAATGGCTCCTGCCCCTGAGAGGCCAGGCCAGCCTTGGTGGGTGAGCTTCCAGGGCCGAGTTTGCCCCATAGATCTGGGGCTAGTCGCTTGGCTTTCCACCCTGTTTCCACCCCTAATAAGTCCTTTATGCAGTTGAGTTCATGCCTGCTAAATCCAGGACTTGGATCCTTACCCACCCAGCTCTAGCAACAGCAGTTATGTACACCTCTTTAAACACTGATGCTTCCTTCTACCTGTGATTAATTTTAGGGTGTGTTTCCCTCCTTAGATTGTAAGATCCTTGAAGGCAGGGACCTTGTCTACTAACTCTATTTTACTCTCCCAAGTGCTTAATACTATGTTCTGCACATAGTAAATGTTCAATAAATGCCATTTATTGATCTGCTTAGCAATTGAAGAAAAGTGCTTTCATGGAGTCAATAGTGTCTGAGAGCATCAAAAACTTGGAGAGGACCTGTCAGACAAAGATTTACTAAAGAAGATTAAGAGAAGGGGTAGGTGAAAAATCAATAAATGAAGTGTTTTCATGAATAAGAGTACAGATGGATTCATGACGTGCAGATTGAGGTCACTGAAATGAATGAGTGAAAAGGAAAACTACAGTTCACTTCCTAATCCAGTCAGAGGTATTTCTTGAGAACCTAGTCTATGCAAGGCCATATACTAGGTAGTTGGGGAAGTATAACAGAAGCAAAACATGTATTCCCTGCCCTTGAGGGCCTTAAAACCTGTTAGGGGAGCCTGGTGGGACAAAAATGATTTACAAAGAGGGAAGTGAGGTGAGACTGGTTACTTAAGGTGGCAGGGCCCCCCATATGATTCTGGAGTGGCTGAACTTGGGACAGAATTGATCCTGGAAGTGGCAGGACTGTAGATTCCAAAGCATAAGCTCACTGTGGGCAGAGAATGTGTCTGTTGTTGTACTCTCCCTAAGCATTTAGTACCATGCTCTGCATAAAGTAAACACTCAATTACGATTGAATGAATTGGAGCCCCGAGGGAGGGAGGTTACTGTCTGCAGTACAGACTTTCATTCATTCAATCTAATTTGAGTGTTTAATGTGTGCAGAGCAATGTACTGTTTGGAAAGTACAATTCAGCAATAGAGACAATTCCTGCCCATAACGGGCTTACAGTCTAGAAGAGGGGAGACAAATATCAAAACAAGTAAACAGGCATCAATACAAATAAATAGAATTATATGTATATAATTATATGTATATAATATATATCAGAACAAGTAAACAGGCATTAATATAAATAAGTACAACTATAGATATGTACATATACACAAGTGCTGTGGAAGGGGGTAGAGTGAGTTGGGGCAATGGGGACGGGTCCCCCAGTCTTCTCTGTGTGCGAGGTGCTTCAGCAGTTTGGAACAAGACATCTATTTTCCTTCCATTGCGACCACATCTGGAAAGCTAAGGCCCAAATAATAATAATGATATATTGTGTTTTTTAACTGTTTACCTTGTGCCAAACACTTTTGAGCACTAGAGTGGATGCAGTACAACCAGACATGGCCGCTGCCCCTCATAAAGCTCACAGTTTAAGGGAGAGGGAGACCCAAAGACAATGCAGGGAATGGAACAAGCATTGTTAGGGTCATCAAGGTGGGGAGGTGGCAGTTAATACATTGTGATCTGTTCCTTTTCTGCCCTTTCTCTGCCTGGACTCCTCACCCAGTAGCTGGGGAAGGAACTTGGGCAGGAACTCACTATCCTTTCAGAACTCGAAAAGGACAGACAGTGTAATGGAGATCGGGGAAACCTCAATTCTGCATATGCCCATCTAGGCCATTTGTTCAACCTCTTTCCTCTAAGAAGGCACAGAGAGCTCATATCTTTACCACATATCTCACCACCAGCTCATGAGCCCCATTTCAATCCATTCACTCCCATGCTTTTCTGGGGACCCCTGAGAGACTGGCTGCTTGACTGGGCTGGAGGTCTGGCGTGCCAGTGACCCAAGTGCTGCCTGGAGATTAGTTCTCCCTGGGGCTCCAAGAATCCCCGACCCCTCCTAATAATAATAATTACAGTATTTAAGAACTTACTGTGTGCCACACACTGTACTAAGTGCTGAGGTAGATACAAGCAAGTAGGGTTGGACACAGTCCCTGTCCCGCAGAGGGCTCATGGTCTTCATCCCCATTTTTACAGACAAGATAACTTAGGCACAGAGAAGTGAAGTGACTTGCCCAAGGCCACACAGCCAATAAGTGGCAGATCTGGATTAGAATCCATGACCTTCTGACTCTCTGGCCCAAGCTCTATCCACAGTGCCATGTTAAGTCTCTAAATGAGCTCATGTGTGGCTTGGGCTTGACAAGCAGAGGTCTGGAGTGGGTCTGGGACCAAGGAGATCGGGGTTGTGGATGTGCCTCTTTTCTGGATCATCTGTTCCCACTCCAAATGAAACCCTTTGCATTTTCTTTGCTTAGTATTCAATGGAATAATGCAGTTGGTAATGAATTCATTTTGCATTCAATAGAATAACACAGTTGGTTATGAATTTATAATTTGTAGAGGGATAATACAAGGATACGCTTTTTTTTCCCAAAAAAATATAAAGCACTGGAGAAGTTTGTTGCTTACAAACTTGTAATTTCCTGTTATGAAGAATGCTGTATGTTACACTGATCTGAGATGGATAACTCCCAGAGGGGAGGCTTCCTGCCTGGGAATTATAACTTGTGAAAATCAAAAACAACTTGCTTTTTGCCCTTTTATCCCCAGTCCAAGATTCCCTTCCCCTCTCCAGTTCTCTCTAGTCCCAATCTTGCCTTCTCACCATTCTCAATACTGTTTAATAAGTGTTTCCTATGTGCAAGGCACTGTACTAAGTGCTGGGGTAGATACAAGATAATCAGATTGAAAACAGTCCATGTCCCACATGGGGTTCACAGTCTTAATCCCCATTTTACAGATGAGGGAACTGAGGAAAGCAAAATTTAAATGATTTGCCCAAGGCTACACAGCAAATGGCAGAACTTGGATTAGAACCCAGGTCCTTCTGACTCCCAGGGCCCATGCTCTATATACTATGCTATTCTGCTTCTCATGCTTATACTGGGGGATCAGAATGCCTCCTCTCTAGGCTCTCTGGAGAAAGGAGACTGCAAGCGCCTCTTAGCCCTCCCTGTACTGGGGCAGACTGAGTCAACAGGAAGCATGGGCCCTGAGGAAAGGCTGCAGGGCTGGAACTCCTCAATGCCACCCTCACATTTTTCTGTCCAGTGTCTGGGTTTATGAAGGACTATGGGTCCTTTCCACTGAACAAACACCAAGCAACCTCTTTATTCTTCTTGGATTCAAAAATCACTGTAGCCCAACATGCATTTTAGGGGCTGGAAGTTGAAGAAATCTTTCTTCAGTTCCAAGAGCTTTGCATGAGTCTTCCATCTTTGTAGAGGGGCTAAGAAATATCATTTAGCCAAAGGTAGGTCTTGCCAGTCCTGGTCATGGTGTCAAAACCCCATCATTCCCGAAGGTGGAGGCTTCTGGGGCGCCAATGACCAAGCCTTGCCACTGCAGCCTGTTGGGGCTTAAGCAATTGGGTGGGGTTATTTGGGGATGTAATCGGACTTCTGTAGTGAGAGAGGTATGACAGTCCGCTGGGCACCAAGTCAGAGACTGCTGGCCCTAAACCACTAAAGCCAATTAGTGACTGAGCAAGCCTACATCTGGAAGAAGCTAGTGGACTGGGACTAGTGCTGGGTAAAAGTCTGCAGCCACTTGTCACACTCACCTGCTGAGGAATTAGCCAATGGGCTCCAAGAAAGAGCCTTCTGCCCTCCCATTTGATTGATTGCCTCACCTCACCTCATTGGAACTCTCCAATTCCCTGACACAAATGAAATTTCTAATTAAATGCCAATTCTTCAGAATAGCCACTTGCCTGCTTCTTTTCTATTTTGATTGAGGCATCACTCAACAGTGCATGAATTCATCAATTTCTCTTTCCCTAGAGAGTTTGTCTGAGATTAGGGTGTAGGAGCACTTGTTGCAAGTGTTTGGTAGTGGGGTTCTGTGCTCCTGAACCTACCAAGTGGAACTTGGGTTTCAAAGGGTTAATGGTTTGAGGCACTCCCCTTGTCTCTATGGGTCAGGAAGAGCATATCCTCTGTGTCTGCGTGTGATTACATTTGTGAAAAACTTATGTTCCAGGCACTGTTCTCAGCACTAGCTTAGAAGATAATCAGGTTGGACACAGTCCATATCCTACATGAGGCTCACAGTCTTAATCCCCATTTTACAGATGAGGTAACTGAGGCACAGAAAAGTTGTGATTTACCCAAGGTCACACAGCAGACATGTGGCAGAACTGGCTTTAAAACCTAGTTCCTCTGACTCCCAGGCCTGTATTCCATCCACTAGACCATGTTGCTTCCCAGTTTGGGGGAATGCAAAGAGTGTTGTTGCTGATTCATTCATTCAATCATATTTATTGAGCACTTACTATGTGCAGAGCACTGTACTAAGCACTTGGAAAGTACAATTTGGCAACATATAGAGACAATCCCTGCCCAGCAACGGGCTCACAGTCTAGAAGTAGGGAGACAGACAACAAAACAGACAGACACCAATAGATGCTGATGAATGTGCATTGCCTATCTTCTAGGAAGATGATATACATTTGCCTAGGACAGGGAGGCATGGCACTGGGGAAAAGTAGGCAGTGGTGAGGATGATGCCAGTCTTCCAAAGTATTTGCACAGTGAATCTTTGCTCCTTTGGGACAGGATGTCCCAATCTTCACCAAAAAAGATTTATCAAGTTGCTCCGATTTTTCTAAATGCTGAACATAGCTAAGCCTAGAAAGGCACAGTCTCTAGCCTCCAAGAGCTCACATCTCCTTTCCCCGATCACATTTCCCTGATTAGACTGTAAGCCCGTCAAAGGGCAGGGACTATCTCTATCTGTTGCTGATTTGTACATTCCAAGCACTTAGTACAGTGCTCTGCACAGAGTAAGCACTCAAATACTATTGAATCTCCTGTTCACCTGCCTCCATGAATCCTGAGGTCCATCCTCCCCCCCAGCACTGATCTGATGGATCTGCACCTATTCTTTTGAGGTTCCTCCATCTCTTTCCATTTGCTGTTGCAATCTTCTCCAGCCTGATATTCTCCCAGACACCTAGAGCTCAGTTTCCTCCTGCTTTCCTCAAAATCTCTTATCTATTTGCTGAAGAAATCCTCCTGGAAGATGAAGTTGGAAATGGTGCCTCTCAGGAACAGCTAGTTCATGGGAATCTCCAAAGTGCTTGGTCGGTTGGGGCTCTTGCCTTCTGTCCTTGTAATACTAGCAGAATCTTTCTTTCCTTCAGGCAGAGACAGCAAACATCTCCTATCCATGCTGCTTGACCTATCCCCTCCCCACCCCGGGGAGTAATTGTTTGGCTTTAACTTGCCTCCCAGGTTTTTAGACACTATCACTCTACTCCCAACACAACATGTGGAGAATATGTTAAACAGCACCAAGGAAAACTGTGATCTCTCTGGGGATGCTGGAAACACAAAATCAGGCTGAATGGCTCATACAGAGTAGTATTTTAAAGCTGCTGAGTCACTGAAAGACAAAAATCTGGTCTGGAGTTTGGCAAAGGGAGAGCAGCAGTCAATCAGTTGGGTAGCCTTGGACAGAAGAGGCTTTAATTGATGACTCCAAAGGGAGAGGGATTTTCTTCTTGCTCACTGATATTCAATCCTTGAACTATGAGAGGAGAGACCTTGGGAGTCTCTCTGGGTGACAAGTATGTGAGGGATATAGAGGTGACATTTGATGATGAAGATAATGGCATTAAGTGCTTACTGTGTGTCAAGCACTGTTCTAAGCAATGGGATAGATAAGTTAATCAGGTTGGACCACGTGAGGCTCACAGTTTGAGACAGAAGAACAGGTAATGAATCTCCACTTTACATCTGAGGGAACTGAAGCACAGAGAAGGGAAGTTCATTCATTTGTTCAATCGTATTGATTGAGTGCTTACTGTTTGCAGAGTATTGTGCTAAGCACTTGGAAAGTACAATTTGGCAACAAAAAGAGACAATCCCTACCCAACAATGGGCTCACAGTTTAGAAGGGGGAGACAGACAACAAAGCAAAGACGTAGGTAAATAGAATTATAGATGTATATACATTAATAGAATAAATATGTACAAATATTCACTTGGCCAAGGTCACTTAGCAGACAAGTGGAGACCCAGGATTAGATTTTATGTCCTCTGACTCCCAAGTAAGAGCTCTTTCCGTTAGGCAACACTGCTTCAGGGTGTCAGTGTCCTGACATCTTGAAAATACTCCCAATTCTCCATTATTCATGACTTTGAATGTCACTGCCCCTCTGGTCTCTGCCCCCTTTCTGGAGGAGGAGGGATGAGCAGGATTTGGCAGGGAGAAACAAGAGCCCTGGTAACCCAGAAACTAGAAAAACAGAGAGTTGTCAATATGAATGAGGCCCAGGGAAAGAACTAATGGGAAGGTAAACACGCAGACTGGAAATCCCCTTCTACTTAGACTGTGAGCCCAACTGTTGTTGTTGCTATTATCGTGTGGAGCACTTGTCAGGCACTTTTCTAAGTGCTGAAGCAAATTACTCAGGTTGGGCACAGTCCCTGTCACACTTGGGGTCAAATTCTAAGTGGGAGGGAGAACATGTTGAGAAGCAGCATGGTGTAGTGGATAATAATGTTGGTATTTTGTTAAGCGCTTACTATGTGCAGAGCACTGTTCTAAGCGCTGGGGTAGACACAGGGTCATCAGGTTGTCCCATGTGGGGCTCACAGTCTTAATCCCCATTTTACAGATGAGGTAACTGAGGCACAGACAAGTGAAGTGACTTGCCCACAGTCACACAGCTGACAAGTGGCAGAGCTTGGATTTGAACTCATGACCTCTGACTCCAAAACCCGGGCTCTTTCCACTGAGCCACGCTGCCTGGGAATCAGAAGGTCATGGTTTCTAATCCCAGCTCTGCCACTTGCTTGCTGAGTGACCTTGGGCAAATCACTTCACTTCTCTGGGCCTCAGTTTCCTCATCTACAAAATGAGGATTGAGACTGTTAGCCCTACTTGGGACAGGGAATGTGTCCAACCTGATTTGCTTGTACCCACCCCAGCCCTTAGTACAGTGCCTAGCACATTGTAAGAGCTTAAATACCATAATTTTGAGAAGGAGTGTGTCTTAGTGGAAAGAGCATGGGCTTGGGAGTCAGAGGACATGAGTTCTAATTCCAGCCCCACCACTTGTCTGTGTGATCTTGGGCAAGCCACTTGATTTCTCTGTGCCTCAGTTCCTTCATCTATAAAATGGGGATTAAGATTGTGAGACCCATTTGGGACAACCTGATTACCTTGTATCTACCCCAGTACTTAGAACAGTGTTTGGCACATAGTAAGCACTTAACAAATACCATCTATTTTTTTTTAATACAGTTGGGGATCCTGAGCCTCAGAGAAGTTGAGATTTGCTCAAAGTCACAAAACAAGATGATTTTGTATCTACCTCAGCATTAAGTACAGTGCTCGGCACATAGTAACCCCTTAACAAATAGTATTATTATTACTATTATTTTTAAAGCAATTGGTAGAGGTGGATTTAGATCCCAGGACCTATGACTCCTAGGCCTATGCTCTTTCCACTGGGTTAAGCTGCTGCTCCTGTGTGTCAGGGACTGTGTCCAACCTGATTAACATGTATCTAGAACAGTGCTTGTCATGTACAAAGTGCTTAACAAATACCATAATAATCATTATAATTATCATATCCTAGATCTCAAAGTATCAGATCTTTAGCTGTCTAAAGTCTAAGGTCTCCTAAGATCTTCCAAGAATGTCATTCCTGTGTTTGTTCCTGTAGGTTTTGGCTCAGATCTCACACTTTTGTTTTTCCACACTTCATGGCTTACACATAGGCACGCATGCAAGCATACACACACATTTGCCCAATATACAGCTCTGTCTTTCAGCTTTCTCCCATCTAATCACTGACACTTAAGAAGCAGTGCTGGACCTGGCTGCTCTTTGTTGGGGGTTCTGGGAAGGTGTGGTTGAAGTTTTGATTTTAGGGAGGGGCTCATCCAATCTGATTTGAAAATTTTTTTTATGATTCTTTTAGCAAAATGAGCTTACAGTCTAGAAGAGGGGAGACAGGCATCAATACAAATAAATAAAATTACAGATATGTACCTAAGTGCTGTGGGGCTGAGAAGGGGAAAGAGAAAAGGAAGCAAGTCAGGGCAATATAGGGAGTGGGGGATGAGGAAAAGTGAGGTTTAGTGTGGGAAAGCCTCTTGGAGGAGATGGGTCTTCAGTAAGGTTTTGAAGGTGGGGAGAGAGGAATTGTCTATCAGACTTGAGGAGGGAGGGCATTCCAGGCCAGAGGCAGGATGTCGGTTGGGGTTGGCAGTGAGATAGGCAAGACTGAGGCACAGTGAGAAGGTTAGCATTAGAGGAGCCAAGTGTGCAGGCTGGGTTGTAGAAAGAGAGAAGCAAGGTGAGGTAGGATGGGACAAGATGGTGAAGAGCTTTAAAGTCAACGGTGAGGAGTTTTTGTTTGAAGTGGTAGGTGGGCAACCACTGGAGTTTTTTGAGGAGTGGGGTGATATGTCCTGAAAGTTTTTGTAAAAAAAATGGTCCAGAGAGCAGAGTGAAGTAAGGACTGGAGTGGGGAGAGACAAGAAGCTGGGGGTCCGCAAGGAGGCTGATGCAGTAATCCAGGCTGGATAGGAGGAGTGATTGATTGTATTAAAGTAGTAGCAGTTTGGATAGAGAGGAAAGGGCAGATTTTAGCAGTGTTGTGAAGGTGGTACTGACAGGATTTAGTGATGGGTTGAATGACAGAGAGGAGTCAAGGGTAACACCAAGGTTATAGGCTTGTGAGACAGAAAGGATGGTGGTGCCGTTTGTGGTGATGGGAAAGTCAGGGGGAGGACAGGGTTTGGGTGGGAAGATAAGGAGCTCTTCTTTGGACATGTTAAGCTTGAGGTGATGGGAGGACATCTAAGTAGATATGTACTGAAGGCAGGAAGAGATGCAAAACTGAAGAGAGATCAAGGCTGGAGAATAGATTTGGGTATCATCTGCATAGAGGTGGTAATTTAAAACCTTGGGAGTGAATGAGTTCTCCAAGGGAGTGGGTGTAGATGGAGAATAGAGATTCAGAACTGAACCTTGAGGGACTCTCAGAGTTAGGAGGTGGGAGGCAGAGGAGAAGCCCACAAAGAAGACTGAGAATGAATGGCCAGAGAGATAAGAGGAGTTCCAGGAGAGGAGAGAGTCAGTGAAGTCAGTAGTCCACAGTGTTGAAGGCAGTTGAGCGGTAGAGGAGGATTAGGACGGAGTAGAGGCTGTTGGATCTGGCAAGAAGGAGATCACTGGTGACCTCTGAGAGGGTGGTTTCTGTGGAGTGAAGGGGATAGAAGCCAGATTGGAGGAGGTCAAAGAGAGAATTGGAGGAGAAGAATTTTCTGGCACATGGAGCTAGGACCCAGGAGCAAGGTGCTGCCACTCTAGTGTACCCCTCCAACTCCCCTGGCTGTCTGTGTCTCTCCTAGGTATGCTGCACCTCCCCTCAAAATACAGGATCCCAGAGCAATAGTTTCTATTTAAAGTAGAGAGGCCTTTGGAGGTGTTTGTGGGGGAAAGCAGTGGAAGTACCCCAGGAAGAGGCAGAGGATTATAAATTCCTGTCCAATGCTCCCTGCTGCATACCCATCATTTAGTAATATCCATTATTTTTATTTACTGTATTTACGTGCTTACTATATGTCAAGGACAGGATGGATAAAATATCATCAGGTCAGACAGTCCCGCTCAGTGAGTCGGTCAATTGTATTTGAGTGCTTACTGTGTGCAGAGTAGTGTACTAAGTGCTTGGAAGAGTAAAATATAACAGACACATTTTCTGCCCACAGTGAGCTTAGAGTGTAGAGGAGAGATAAACATTAATATAAATAAATTACAGATATTTACATTGGTGCTGGGGGCTGGAGGGGGAATGAATAAACGGAATAAGTCAAGGAGATGTGGAAGGGAGTGGGAGAAGAGGAAGGAAGGGCTTAGTCAGGGAAGGCCTCTTGTAGGAGTCCTGTCCCTAATGGATCTCACAGACTAAGTAGGAGGGAGAATGGGTATTGAATCTTCATTTTAAATTTAAAGAGGCACAGCGAAGTTGTTACTTGTCCAGGTTCACACAGCCAGCAAAAGTAGAGCTAGGAATAGAACCCGGGTTGTCTGACTCTTAGGTCAGTGCTCTCTCCAGCAGGCCATGTTCCTTATAGCTTATTGTGTGCAGAGCACTATACTAAGCCCTTGGGAGAGTACAGTGCAACAGAGCTGGTAGACACATTCTCTGCTGCCAAAGTGCTTACAGTCTAGTGGGGACCTTACAATTTAGTACCACCCTCACTGCCCATAAACAAGTGCCAATTCCTAGCCAGGCATCTGATATCCTCAGGAATTTCAAGTGCTCTTCCCATTGCCCTATTCCCAAGCAGAATCAACCCTTTCTACCCAGGACTACAGGTGGGAGATGGCAGATCTGGAGCCAGGGGTCAGTTCTTTGGAGGGGATCTTTTCCCTTCAAGAAGGAACCTCCACATGTTGCAAGGCCCTGGGCTTTGCTTCAGCTCTCAAGTGTTTGCGAATTGTTTCCTTTTGTTGATAGAGGCTGGGTAAGGCTCCAGTCCACCAGCTCTCAGTGTGCCTGAGTGAATGCAAAGAGTAAATGAATGTGATTATTCAATATTTATAGAGGGTCATAAATGTACATGGCATCACACCATAAATAAAACTTTTGCTCAACAAACAATAAGCTTCCTCCTCACCCCAGAGCTTAGAGTACAAAGGCACAATTGGTACCTGTGGATTGTAAAACCTCCTTAGGCAAGGGGCCTTGAATCAGGCTCAGAAATGCCTGCTGTGTTGCCAACCTGTGGGGTGTTTGTTTCTGGGCTTGTCAGCAGTCGCTTTAGCTTAACCAGCCAACACCACCTGGCAGCATAGTTGGTAAGAGAGGGGGTTGGGAGGGGCCGGAGGCTGGTCCTGGGGCCTTCCTGGCTCTGTTCCCAGCTGTGTGAAGGGAAGAACAGATGTGACATTTGCTCTGCCTGTTTGGAGCACCCAGAGCGTGCCCGCCCCTGGGGCTCATGAGAGCTGTAGAGTAGAGGAGGGGGAGATGGACCTGGGAGAAGCTGCAGTCACTGTCTCTACTCTCCCCCACATCTCTCTGGCTTGCTGCTGCTTCGGGGCTGGATGGTGGGCAGGAGGTAGGGGGAGTGCGATTCCCCCACTTTGAGGGGGAAGCAGCATGAAGGGAAAGGGGGTGGTCGAACTGGGACTGTCACTTCAGTGGTATTTATTGAGCGCAAAGCACTGTGAGTTCCAAACCCTTGCTCCTTGACCTCAAGGGGTTGACACCTTATTGGGCTGTAGTGCTCTGTTGCCTGAGAGATTGAGAGGTGGGTGCAGCAGATAGTGAGAGAAGAGGGAGGAGGCCAGCAGCAGAAAGGGTGAGGAAGGAGGAAGAGGATGGGTATGGAAGACAGGGTGAAGAGGGAGGTAGAGGATTGGTGTGACAAGGTGAGGAGGATGGGTTCAGCAGACAGGGTGTCCTCCAAGTCAGAATACAGCAAGGACCAATCAGTCATGGGTATTTATCAAGCACCTACTGTGTAAAGAGCCCTGTACTAAGGGCTTGGGAGAGTACAATATAATAGTTGGTGGCCACATTCCCTACCACAATGAGCTTGCAGTTTAGAGAGGAGGTCTGCCTCCAACTGTCTGCCTCCACTTGTATTTGGATTGGGCTTCCTGACCTTGGAGGAACCTTCTCCAATGGTTGGCCAACAGCTGGGCAGCGTTCCCACTGGTCAATCCTGAGAGGTCTCCTCTCCTGCTGTTCCTCAGTTCTCTCCTACTCTCGGACCTGGTCACCTGCTGCTACTTGTTCTCAGACTAGTCTGTCAGGGGTGGGCACTGGTGGAGCAGGGTTTTGCAGCAGGGTGGCAGCCCTTCAGCTGGCCTGTTGAAGTGGGTGGGCTGGTGCCTTTTTCTTTCTTTTCTGACCACTCTCTGGGCCTGGACTCTCTTAGCTGTGTGGGTGCGCTGAGCCAAAAGAGTCGAAAGAGTTAAGGAGATCAAGGAAGACCATGGTGCCCTGCCTGGAGACTCCTCCATATTCTACCACTGATGTGCTGAGTGACCTTGGCAAAGCCCTTATTCAATCAGTCACATTTATTTGGCACTTACTGTGTGCAGAGCACTGATATAACAACGAGCTTACAGTCTAGAGGGGGAGACAGACATCAATATAAATCATTAACAGATATGTACATAAGTGCTGTGGGGCAGGGAAGGGGGATGAAAAAAGGGAGCAAGTCAGTGCAATGCAAAAGGGAGTGGGAGAAGAGGAAAGGAGGGGTTAATCAGGAAAGGCTTCTTGGAGGAGATATGCCTTCAATATGGCTTTGATGGCAGGGAGAATAATTATCTAACGGAATTGAGGAGGTAGGATGTTCGATGAAATCGAGGAACAGTGAGAAGGTTATCATTATAGGAGCAGTGTGCTAGCTAGGTTGTAGTAGGAGAGTGGTGAGGAAGGAGAGGGCAAGGTGATTGAATGCTTTGGAGTTTTTGTTTGTTGTGGAGGCGGATGGGCAACCCCTGGTTTTTTGTGGGTAATTGTGTCCTGAACATTTTTGTTTAGAAGTGGAGTGGGGAGAGGCAGGAGGCTGGGAGGTCAGTAGAAGGTGGTTGAGTAATTGAGGTGGGATACGATAAGTGTTTGTATTAACATGGTAGCAGCTTGGAGAGGAAAGGGTGGATTTTAGCAGTGTTGTGAAGGTGGAAACGAGAAGATTTAGTGATGGATTGAATATGTTAAATGAGAGAGAGAAGACAAGGATAACACCAAGGTTAAGGGCTTGTGAGACAGGAAGGATAGTGGTGCCAACTACAGTGTTGGGAGAGGACAGGGTTTGGGTGGGAAGATAAGGAATTCTGTCTGAGACTTGTTAAGCTTGAGGTGATAGAACATCCAAGTAGAGATGAATTGAAGGCAGGAGGAAATGCAGAACTGCATAGAGGGAGAGAGATTAGGGCTGGAGATGTATGTAGATTTGATATCATCTTCATAGAGGTGGCAATTGAGGCCCTGGGAGCGAATAAGCAAATGACCCAGAACTGAACCTTGAGGAACCTCCACAGTTATGGAGTGGGAGGCAGAGGAGGAACCCGGGAAAGAGACTGAGTGGCCAAAGAAATGAGAGGAGAAGCAGGAGAGGACTGTGTCTGTGAAGTCAAGGTTGGATGATGTTTCCAGGAAAAGGGCGTGGTCCACAATGTTGAAGGCATCTGAGAAGTTGAGGAGGACTGAACTCGTAGGAACAATATAGGTAACAAACCCTCCTGCCAGTTCTCTGGGTTCCTGGACTGAAGGTATTCTAAATTCCATTGCCAAGCACTAAGAGGGCTTGAAGTCTGCTAAGCAGCACTAAGGGGGTACCACAAACATCCCCTTGCTTGCTGGATCCTTCAAAGAACCAGGCCCTAAATAAACAGGCTATATTTAGTTTTCTTTTGATGTTCAGCTTTATTTACATTTTATGGGCCTCATTTCTCAGACCAGTTCTGGAAGATTTTTTTTCCTCTGTCTAAAATGATCTGAAAGAAAGAAGAAAAAAAAAAGACATTTCATCAGAAGTCTCCTTGGTTTTCCTGCCTTTGATTCCAGAAGACCTCACTAGCCAGCTTAGAAGGGCTTTAGGGCCTGTTAAGATTCAGGCCTTAACCCAGGGCAGACCTTTTGATACGCTTTCTTGAAATGGGGGAGATTATAAAGATTTTCCTAGCCCGCCCTCCTCCCGCCCTTGGGTATGCTCAGAATGGCTATTTTTCTTTGTCACTGGAGCTCAGAAAGACTTTCTTCTCGGGAGAAAAGGTTCTATTGAAGTGGTGTTTGTGTTCTCATTGGTCTTTTAGCAGGCAACCAAAGTCCACGTGTAAAATTTTAATATCGACAAGGCAGAAATGAAACGTGAAAATTCCTTACTGAATGGCTGTGTTTCTGTAGGTGAAATAGAGGACTGAAGAAGTGTTTTGGATTACTCTGGAAAAAGCCTCAATTACTGAGGAAGCCTGTCTTCTTTATTACCCAAGGATCCATATGGGGATCAAACTGACCAAATAGCCAGGATGATTCACTTTGACTGCCAGTCTGTTCTGTGTCCAAGAATGGAAGGGATGGTAATGGGTAAGGACCAAAGTGGTTACTTGTGCCACTTAAGGAACCAGGCCTGGAGATAGCCATTAGTCAAACAGTGGTCATTACTGAACACTTACTATGTGCAGAGCACCGTACTAAGTGTTTGGGAGAGTACAATACAGCAGTGTGTTAGACACATTCATTCAGTCAATTATTGAGAACTTACTGTGTACAGATCACTGTACTAAGTGCTTGGAAAGTACAAAGTCCCGACCTGTAATGAGTTTACAGTACCTTCAAACCAATGGATAAAGGTGGTCTTGACCCTGTTGTGCCATTTCTGGTGGGAAGCATCTGGGTATTTCATTTTATTTCTCTAGGCTTTTGTTTCCCCCCCTGAAAATAGGGATTCTTTACTTTTTGATATTTAAGTGCTTGCTATGTGCCAGCATTGTACTAAGCGGTTGGGATAGATACAGGCTAATCAGGTTGGATACCGTCTCTCTCTCAGGGCTCACAGTCTTATTCCAATTACAGATGAGGTAACTGAGGCACAGCAAAGTTAAATGACTTGCCCAAGGTCACACATCAGAAAAGTGGAAGAGGTGGCATTAGAACCCAGGTCCTTTTGACTTCCTGACCTACGCTCTATCCAGTAAGCCACTCTGCTTCTCCCTAAAAATTTACTTCACACTGATTCTTGCCACCCTGGGGCAACGGTTTTTCCATGAGCCTAGCATCTGTTCTTCAGAACAGTGAGTGATGTTGACTTGGTGTATTTATGGTTGGTGTCACTGAAGTTGAGGAAAGGCAGTGGTTTGTTTTGTCACATGGCTACTTCATGGCAGGATGGACTCTGGAACCCACTCTCTTTCCTTCTAGCCTTGTGTTCTTTCCACTAAGCTTTGTTTCAAAGCTCCCTGGGAGCAAAATGGACAGGTTTCTGAGCCTGAGCAGGTAAGAATTATTCTAATTACTCAGCAGCAACCTGAGCACCTGCAAAATTTACTCCCTGAGAGTTTCTGTTTGCTTTTCCCCTGCAGATGAATCCAATTACTTACTTTTAAATTCAACATCTTTTTAAAATGGATCAAAAGCTCCTAAAATCTTATTCCACTTGAATATCTTCCCAATAGAGTTCGAATCACTCAGATCTATTTGCTAAAGCTGTGATTTTTTTTTAATTATTGAAAAGGCATATTTCATTGCACTCCAAACACTTGCTCTAGATAAGGCATATGAGTCGGAACTGTGGCCTGAAATTTTCCTTTGGTCTCTTTAAAGATGCAGTCCATTACAGTTTTTCTCCAATAAATGTGTCATCAGATTATAATCCAAGGGTTCATTAGGATAGAGTATTTGACAAACATTAACTGCTACAATTTGGTCTTTGATTCAACAGTGGAAGAGCAAATTGGTCCCAGTCCTCAGGAGCAATAATGAGGATTAACGGTGCAGGAGGAGCCTGGAGGGTAAAGATACTTTGATGATAAAAACTCTAGCACTACAGAGGTAAATGGAAAGATAGCATGATTGATTGGGGCTTTTTTTTCCTATTTGTTGAGGTTCACTTTGTGCTTTTTCTTACTTAAGGCCCTCTAGATGTAAGCTTGTTGTGAGCAGGGAATGCGTATACCAACTCTGTACTGTACTCTCCCCAGCACTTGGTATAGTGCTCTGCACATACTAAAAGCTGAATAAACACCATTGATTGACTTCTACCTGTTTTCTGATTAAACCCTGTCACCTTTTCCTGTTCTGTTTCCTGGTGGATTTTCTTTGCTTTGCCCCTGCCCCTGGGTCTCTCCTGTTCCACTTCCCTCTTACTCTGTAACTACTCAGCCAATGTTTTCCCTGTCCCTTTTCCCCATCCAATTCTGCTCCTAATTTTGCAGCTCTTCAGGTCCATGAGGACCTGCTGGATCGGACCCTCTTAGTCACCGCCTCTTCCTTGTCCTTTCCAAGTCAAAGAGTCAAGGCTGGGTCCATAAGGTGAATCAGGACAGGTAACTAACAAGGAGGAGATTGAAAACTCCATTTAATTCCCACTCCTTATTACTCCTCTTATATTGAATTTAGCTACATCCACACGAATTCCCTGGAGAGACACTCAGTCAATGGAGTCCCATTCAAAGGGCAGTGTCAATAGATGTCGCACTTGAGTGTGTTGAGCTCTCCCTCTAGTGGCCCTGAGTGTATCCTGGCTTTAAGCTCTTCAATGATGCTGATGATGATAACAGTACTTGTTAAGCACTTACTATCTGCCAAGCACTCTTCTAAGCATTGGACTGTCCTGTCCCACATGGGGCTTACAGTCTATGTAAGAGGAAGTAGAAGTTCTCTAATGTGCAGGGAACTCACCCTAGAGAAAGGCAAAGCCGAGACTAAAAGATACCATATGCTTATCTCAAAGCAATACTCTAAAATAAATATTGTATTAGAAACATAACTTTGGGAGTAACTGCTTCATTGGGAGTCAGAGGTCATGAGTTTGAATCCCGGCTCTGCCACTTGTCAGCTGTGTGACTGTGGGCAAATCACTTAACTTCTCAGTGCCTCAGTTACCTCATCTGTAAAATGGGGATTAACTATGAACCTCACGTGGGACAACCTGATTACCCTGTATCTACCCCAGCGCTTAGAACAGTGCTCTGCACATAGTAAGCGCTTAACAAATACCAACATTATTATTATTATTAAAAGTGACTAGGAGACAGTAGGTTTTTCTCCCAAGTCCTGATAAGATACACGGGTTCATCATCAAGGGAACTCAATGGTATTTGAGTGCTTACTGTGTACCAAGTATTGTAAAAAGTGCTTGGAAGAATACAATACAACAGGCTTGATAGACACAACAGCTAGTGGTGATTCTCTCCCTCAAATGCTGGGGGCTTGGGTGATCAAAAGCTAAGTCTACTCTGGGTGGCAGAGTGGTTGACTCTGCTTCCTCTTCTCTGCAGCATATCAATAATATTAAAGGTCACCTCTACAGTCCTTCAGTGCTTGAGACCTGCAGAGGGAAGGTGAGCACCCACAAATTGAGGAGTTAAGGTGAGAGTGTTCTCTGAGGACATTTCCTTCCTCCCCCTATATTCCTTAGAGCCCAAGTCGCTGGGCTGTCAGGACCTGCTGCTGATGCTTCCGGGCACATATGGTCAGGAAAGAGCAGTCTATCTGTGGGATTTTATAACTGTCCCTAGAGACCAAGCAGCCGGCGCCTTGTCTAACTTCAAAGAAGTAAACAGTGTGTCTCAGAGGTGTTAAAATCACATCTCCGAAAGTCCTTCCTTAACTAAACCCTCATCTCCCCTACTCCCTCTCCCTTCTGCATCACCCTTGCACTGAATTTGTACCCTTTATTCACTCCACCTTCAGCACTTATGCACATACCTGTAATTTCTTTTAGCTTCCAACTCCCCCTCTGGTCTGTAAGGTCCTTCTAGGCAGGGAACATGTCTACCAACTCTGTATTGCACTCTCCCAAGTAATTAGTATAGTATTCTGCACACAGAAAGTACTCAAAACATGCCACTGATAGAGGTGTTCATATCCTTAGCAGCAAGAAACTGAAGACTAATTAATCATCATGTTCTGGGCTTGTCTCTATCACCCTCTTCCAGGCCTCTCAGACTACAGCCCAACTGTCCTCTGAATGGTTTTCCCCAGTTTACAAACATGGAAGCAGAAGCAAGGAAAGACAGATAATGACTTGACTAAGGTCACCGGTTGTTTCCATAGCAGATCTGAGACTAGAATCCAATTGTTCTGGATAATAATAGTACCAATAAATTCTAGTATATTATTTAATGGCATTTGTTCATTTATTCATTCAATCATATTGAGTGCTTACTGTGTGCAGAGCACTTTACTAAACACTCTGGAAAGTACAATATAACAATCGCCATACACATTCCCTGTCCACAATGAGCTTACAGTCTAGAGGGGCCTGTGTCAGGCTCTTTTCCAAATCCTGGAACAGTCCATATCCCACATGGGGCTCACAGTCTTAATCTCTATTTTATGAATGAGGTAACTGAGGCACAGAGAAGTGAAGTGACTTGCCCAAGGTCACAGAGCAGACAAGTGGTAGAGCCAGCATTAGGACTCAAGTCCTTTGACTCATAAGCTCGTGCTCTTTCCACTAGTCCACATTGCTTCAACAAGTCATCCCTGGGTTGTGGAAACCTGAATTCCAGGAAGCAGCAAACTTAGCTGTAGTGAAGACATTTTTTTATGGGGTTCCTTCCTCCCTGCAACACATTTAAAGTTTCCTCTTAGGAGTCTTATCTCCAGATGTAGCCTTACATTTCATAACCCCCTATTCTCCAAAGCATCAATTCTTCTAATTGTCCATTCAATGCCTGAGGTACCCAATGAGGGGAGGAAGATTCTCCCCACTTTTACAGTTGAGGAAACTGAGGCCCACTACCATTCCCAAGATCACCCAGCAGGCCATAAGTGAGCTGAATCTAGGGGTAAGGTGCCTGACTTTTATTTCTCAGAGGACCATGAGGAGTGAGATCAAATGGTCCCAGTGGGGACTGCTTTGAGAATTCACCCCAGATCAGGACCCTGAGTGTGGCTGGTGGCGGCTTTGACTGCAGATCGGACCATAGCATGCCCCATGACAACAGGATTTGATTTCTGACTGATCCATCTCTTCCTCCACCACGACCATCTCCACCATCTCCTGCTCATCCTCTTCCTTCTCCTTCTCTTGGGCTGGAAGAGGGTCTGGTGTGCTATTTTGTGCTTTCCCTAGGGAAATTAAATTTGAAAAATTAATAAAAAAAATTACATCACTTTGGCAACAACTGGATGTGGCTCCCCCATCTCTAATTTAAATTTTCCCTTTTAATTATCTTCCATTTGATGCCCTAACTGAGACCTCGCTCTGCTGCGGCCATAAAGTCGAGGGAGACCAGGAAAGAGAGAGAGAGCAAAGCATAAGAAAAGTGATGGGGGAAGGGTAAATAAAAAGGGAGGGAAACTTGAGAGAGTGCAGGATGCCAAGAGCGATGAACAAATGTAATAGGATTGCAGCAGCAAGTCTTGGGTAACAAGCAGTGATCTCATATGAAGCAAGGATGCCACCTGGATGCTAACAAGTTGGTCTGGCTTCATTGGCTATGCTGGGCAGATTTGCCAATGTAGGTTACACTGCCAGCTTCAGAAACACCTTAAATGAAGTTCTTAATAGGGATGGTGTGTATTAAGCACTCACTATGCACCTAAGCGTAGGGGTAAACAGAAGATGATCAGATTGGACACGGTGCCTGTCCACTCAGGACTTGTAGTCTGAGAGACAGGGAGACTAAGTCCTCTTTTTTTCAGATGAGAAAACTGAGGCTTAGGAAGGTTAAGTGATGGGACCAAGGTCACCCAAAAGGCCAGTGGCAGAGCACAGCCAAGGGCCTGGGTTCCTGATTCCCAATCCTGGGCTTGATCCACTCTCAAGGACTGTAACTCTCAGCAGAGGTTTGACCCTGAACCCTGCTTCAGGAGGACTCCTCCTGGTTCTCAGAGGGCACAGGGATGGCTAGGACAGAAGATGCCATCCAACCCAAGGGCTCTCCGGATAAAGCAGTTTTAGGATTCCAACTGAAGGTACCTACTCCTGCCAATTGGACAGAGCTGAGTATTTCCACATGGGTTGGACCTCTATGCTCATTGCCCAGGGTGTATTGGCCAAGGACTTGACTTCCTCCCCTCCACTTCTCAATTCTTGCCACTCTCTGGCAGCAGAATGCAGGTGTGTCCAAAGGCTATGTGCTGGAGGGGTTTCTCAGCAGTGGTGATGGCTCATGCTGAGCCATCCACATTCTCACCCAGTCGGCTGGTGCTCACTAGCACATGCTGGGAAAGCTCTGGAGTGAGGGTCTTGTCTTTGCATCCTCTTGCATCACCTGATCCTGCAGCACTAGCATCCTGCTTGCTTGTGTTTTCTGTTGTTTTTTTAAAAAAAATTAGGAGTTCTTATTTTTTGCTTTTTATAAAAACAAGTAGGGTCATCACGGGCTAATGTTGAGTAACTGCTCATTTGAAATTCCATGCTCTGGTTCCTGGTGAGAGGCCACTGACAACAGTAGTGTGAACAAATGGCAAACCCATACTCCATTCCAAGTTAACCAGGTGGCAATGGATAGGGACCAAGCTTCTTCAGAAGACCCCAATAAATCTTTTTATGTTTATAGCTCCTTCTGAGCAGAGACTACATCACTTCTTAATTTTAAACTTCCTAAATGCCTAGTGCCATGCACTACACCAAGTGGAGAAGCAGCATGGCCTTGTGGATAGAGCATGGGCCGGAGTCAGAAGGACCTGGGTTCTAATACTGGCTCTGCCACTTGTCTGCGAAGTGACCCTGGGCAAGTCACTTCTCTTCTCTGTGCCTGTTACCTGATGTATAAAATGGGGCTTGACTGTTAGGCTCACAGTCTAAGTATATGGGAGAATGGGTACTGAATTCTCTTTTTACAGATCAGAAAACTGAGGCATGGAGAAGTGCAGTGACTTGCCCAAAGTCACACAGCAGGCAATTGGCAAATTTGGGATTGTAAAACATGGACTGACTCCCAGGTCCATGTTCTTTCCACTAGGTAACATTGCCCCTCAATACTTCTCTTCAACTTCTTCTAGGGGAGGAACATGGAGAAGGAAGAAATAAATGGCAAACATTTAAGGACTGAAATAGCTTACCTTTTTGCTGCCCTCCTACTGCCAAGTCTGAATCAGCTCTGGACAGCACAGAGGCTTGTTTCCATTGTCAAAGGAAGAAGCGCAGCCTAGTGAAAAGAGCACAGACATGGGAATCAGAGAACCTGGGTTTTAATGCCGACTTCACCATTTGTTTGCTGTATGACTTTGGTCAAGGTACCGGACTTCTCTGTGCCTCAATTCCCTCATCTATAAAAGGGAGATTCAATAAATGTTCCCTACCTACTTCGACTGAGAGCCCCATGTGGGACCTAGTATCTTGTATCTAACCCAGAGTTTAGTACAGTGCTGGGCAATAGTGAGTACTGAACAAATGCCTCTATTATCGTTTATTATTTTATTATTATTTGGAGAATTGAGGCACTTATGGAAACTAGGCCAATTTTATCTTCAATATTTAAGTGCTACCATGCTATGTATTAGACTTCCATTGGTCAGTTAGTCACTCAGCCAACAGCATTTGTTGACCACCACGCTGTGTGCAGATTCTGTGCACACAGTGCTCTAAAGGAGGGTTAAGGGGAAGGGTCAGAGTTAGAGGAAAGAGAAACTCAGATCCCTGCCTTCGCCTTTAGACTATCTGGGGATTCAAATGGAATGGCAGAAACATGAATAAATGTATTAAAATACATAACAATAAACAGCAGAAGCATAGAAGCATAATTCATAGACACTCAGATGTTAAGGAATTATGGGAAGAAAAACGCAGGGGGATTATCTGAGAGGAAGGCTTCATGGAGGAGGAGGAGGAGGATTTTGCTCAGACAAGTTTTTGGAAATAGTGTAAACCTAAAAAGCTGAGGTAATGCCCTTCAAGTGTTCGGAGAGAGTCAGAGTTGACTGTCACTCGTGTCCTTGATTTATTTCTTTGGGTTATTTGGGGTTGCTGTCTGCTAATAGTATAAATTTGGGAAGTGTTTAAATATTCTTCCAATGGAGCAAATCAAGAGACAGACTTTCCCAAAGTCATACTGTAAGTTGGTGTCAGAGACTGGAGGAGGAGGAGGAGTAACAGCATTTATTAATTCCATATTGTGAGTACACCACCATACTAAATCCTGGGAAAGTGTGCATGGGGGGAGAATTAGACACAGACCCTGTTCCCTGGGGCTCACAATCTAAGA
This sequence comes from Ornithorhynchus anatinus, assembly GCF_004115215.2. NCBI lineage: Eukaryota > Metazoa > Chordata > Mammalia > Monotremata > Ornithorhynchidae > Ornithorhynchus > Ornithorhynchus anatinus. Next base: position 45,516,722 of record NC_041732.1, on the reverse strand, counting down.
AACGATCTAGGACTTGGAGTCCTAATGCCTAGTTCAGTGCTTTTATCACTAAACAGAGAAGTGTCATGTTTCCTGCCTAGAGAGCTTTGATGGGAGAGAGCAACATAAAAATATTTACAGTAGCCAAATTAAATATTTGCAGGTAAGTTTGAAAAAGGAGAGAGAGAAAAATGCTAAGGTTGGGTAGGAATAAGTTTACAAGTGCTAGAGATGGCTAATTAAGAGGACTGAGAACTAATTGGGGAAGCAGTGCTGGAGGAGTTGGGCTTTCAAGAGGACTTTAAATGTGGGATCCTGGCTTTGGAGAGAGAGGATGTTCTGAGCCAGGGGACCGAGGCGGAAGAATTGAGAGTGAAGGACAGTTATGAAGTTGGCTTAGGAGAACCAAGAGAACAAGTTGGGGAATAGAAAGTGAGGAGAGCAGAAAGTAAAGTGAGACCAATTAGTAGAGTCTTGAAGCAGATTATTAGTTTTTTTTGTTTGATACCAAAGGCTACAGTGAGTAATAATGGTGGCATTTGTCTGCTGTGTGACCTTGGGCAAGTCACTCAACTTCACTGGCCTTCAGTTACCTCATTTGTAATAATAATAATGTTGGTATTTGTTAAGCGCTTACTACGTGCCGAGCACTGTTCTAAGCGCTGGGGTAGACATAGGGGAATCAGGTTGTCCCACGTGGGGCTCACAGTTTTAATCCCCATTTTACAGATGAGGGAACTGAGGCACAGAGAAGTTAAGTGACTTGCCCACAGTCACACAGCCGACAAGTGGCAGAGCTGGAATTCGAACTCATGAGCCCTGACTCCAAAACCCGGGCTCTTTCCACTGAGCCACGCTGCTTCTCTATTTGTAAAATAGGGATTAAAACTGTGAGCTCATGTGAGACAAGGACTTTGTCCAATCTGATTAGCTTGTATCTACCCCAGCATTTAGAATGGTGCTTGAGACATAGTAAGTGTGTAATAAGTACCATCATCATTATTGTTGTTGTTATTCTTAAGGGCTTACTATGTACAAAGCACTGTACTAATCTCTGAGGTGAATACATGTAAATTGGGTTGGACACAGTCCCTGTTTGACATGGGACTCAGTCTTAATCCCCATTTTACAGATGAGGTAACTGAGGCATAGAGAAGTTGTGACTTGCCCAAGGTCACAAAGACAAGTGGTAGAGTCAGGATTAGAACTCAACTTCTTCTGACTCCCAGGCCTGTGCTATATCTAGTAGGTCATGCTGCTTGGCTTTTTAAAGGCTTTGGAGGTTTGGAAGATCTGAAAGGGGCAGTTGGGGAATCTAAGGTGGGGAGGAATGAAATTAATTCAGGGGAAACCCTCTGGGAACTTCCAGGGATAGAGGCAAAGCAGAGAAAATCCACCTGTAAACAGGAGAGAAGGAGACGGCTTAGGTTGGAGATAGGTAGACATGTCAATCAATCAACCATATTTACTGAGTGCTTACTATGTCTTTTTAGACTCAGACTCTAAGAATGTTGTGGGCAGGGAATGTCCTTGTATTATTGTACTCTCCCCAGAACTTAGTATAGTCTTTGAGCACAGTAAGTGCTCAATAAAGACTGACAGTGTGCAGAGCACTCTACTAAAGCCTTGAGAGAGTTCAATATAACAGAGTTGGTAGACATGGTCCCTACCCACAATGAGCTTACAGAGGGGAAGACAGATATTAATATAAATAAATTACAAGTATGTACATAAGTCCTGTTGGGCAGAGGATGGGGTGAATATCAAGTGGTTAGAACTCAAAGAACATAGACTGTGTATTGATTTGTTCCTCTGACAGTATTTATTGAGTGCCTACAGGGTGCAAAACCCTGTACTAAGCATTGGGAAAGATACAAGAGGATGCATAAGCTCTTCAGAAGCTAAAAATTTCCACCAAGAAATCTTTTCCCAGAATTCTCCTTGTCCCATTACAAACCTATCCAAGTGACTAGTTTCCTCTACTTCCACGACTTTGAAAACTCCTTGGGCTGGTCATCAGTCCTTTAGTTTACAAACTCCTTGAGAGAAAGAAGTACATTCTTTACCCCCTCTCAAATGCTTAGTTCAGTGTTTTGCACACAGTAGATGCTCAATTAATGTATTGATTCTGGGTGCCATAGTCTGAATGGCCTTATAGGGCAGCAAGATGCTTGTTGTGTTTTCTGAGGAAGTTTTGCTCTTGTGTTTCCTTGGTAAGAGCCTCTCCCCAGTTGCCTGGTATGTTTATTCCTTGAGGTTGGGTGGTGGCTGCATTTGGATGGGCACATAGAAGGAGATCATTATTAGTGGTATTTACTGAGAGCTTACTATGTGTGGAGCACTGTACTAAGCTCATGGGAGTGAACAATGCAACAGAGTTGTATTGTTAAAACTGCTAAAATCTGCCCTTCCCTCTCCATACAAAGTGTTACCATGGTGATCCAAGCATTTATCCTATCCTGCGTCTGCCTCCTCGCTGACCTCCGGACCTCTTGTTTCTCCCCAATCTAGTCTATGCTTCACTCTGCTGCACATATCATTTTGCAACAAAAATGCTCTGCCCATGTCTCTCCACTCCACAGAAACCTCAGTGTCTTCCCATGCACCTCTGCATCAGAGAGAAACTCTGTTCACTTGACTTTAAAGAATCAATCAACTTGCCCCATCCTACCTCACCTCACTGATCTCCTACTACATCCTAGCCCACACACTCTGCTTCTCTAGCACCAGCTTACTCACTGTGCCCGAATCTTGTCTAATTCAGTGCCGACCCCTTTCCCACATCATTCCTCTGGCCTGGAACTCCTTCCTCCTCCACATATACCAGACAACCACTCTCTTCACCTTCAGAGCATTATTAAAGTCATCTTCTCCAAGACCCCTTTCCTGATTAAGCCCTCTTTTCCCTGGCTTGCTCTCCCTTCTATGTCATTTATGCACTTAGATATATGATCTTTTTGACATTTGATATTCACCCCAACCCCTTAGCACTTATGTACATATCTTTAAATCATTTATTACTAATTTTTATTTTTCATATTAATGTCTGTCTCCCCATCTAGACAATAAGCTTGCTATGGACAGAGTATGTCTGCTAAATGTATTCTCCCAAGCGCTTAGTACAGTGCTCTGCAAGTAGTTGGCAGACATACTCCCTGCCCATAATGAGTGTATAGTCTAGAGCTGCTCCTTTTTCTGGACATAACTGTTAGGAGGAAATCAGATTTATTCCCTCTGGAAGAAACTTAACATGTCCAAAACAGAACTCCTTTTATTCCCACCTGAACATTGTCCTCCCCATGACTTTCCCATCACTGTAACCCACCATCCTTCCTTCTCCTTCCCGTATCCTTGATGTCGTCCTTGATTCATCTCTCTCATTCAACCCACATATTCCATCTGTCACTAAATCCTCTTGTTTCAACCTTCACAACATCTCTAAAATCTGCCCTTTCTTCTCCATCTGAACTGCTACTATGCTAATTCAAGCATTTATCTTACCCCACCTTGATTACTATATCAGCCTCCTTGCAGCTTCCCTATCTCCTTTCTTTCCCCACTCCAGTCCATATTTCACACTGCTGCCTGAGTCACTCCTACAAAAAACGTTCAGTCCATGTTTCCCCACTCCTCAAGAGCCTCCAGTGGTTGCCCATCCACCTCAGCATCAAGCAGAAACCCCTTATCATCAACTTTATAACACTCTTAACACCTTGCCCCCTCCAGCTTACCTTCTTACTCTCTTATTACAACCCAGCCAACATACTTCACTCTTCTAATGCCAACATTTTCACTGTATCTAGATCTCGTCTCTTACCTCTGACCTCTCACCCATTTCCTGCCTCTGGCCTGGAATACTCTTTCTCTTTGTTTCCAACAGTCAGTCACTCTCCCCACTTTCAAAACCTTATTGAAGGCACATCTCCTCATCCATTCATTCTTTCAATAGTATTTATCGAGTGCTTACTGTGTGCAGAATTCTGTACTAAGTGCTTGGGATAGTACGGCATAACAATAAACAAACACATTCCCTACCACAATGAGTTTATAGTCTAGAAGGGGAGAGTCCTCCTCCAAGAGGCATTCCCTGTCTAAGCCCTCATTTCCTCTTCTCCCATTCCCTTTAATGTCAACCTTGCACTTGAATTTGTTCCCTTTATTCACCCCTCCCTCAGGCCCACAGCACTTATGTACATATCCATAATTCATTTATATTAATCTCCGTTTCCCCCTCTAAACTGTAAACTTGTTGTGGGCTGGGAACTTGTCTACCAACTCGGTAATATTGTACTCTCCCAAGTGCATAGTAGTGCATTGCACACAGTAATTGCTTAATAAATACAATTCATTGGAAGATTTTTTTCCTTTCCCCCCACCTCTCTCCACCCATGTCTCCTCCTCTGTGAGAAGGAAGATTATCCACTGAATGGGTGTGAATTCCCCAGAGAGAGAGAGGGAATTCAGTCAATCAGTAATATTTACTGAGCACACAGTGCTTGAAAGAGTACAGTAGTTAGTAGACACAATCACTGCCTTCAAGGAGTTTACAATCTAGCCAGGAACTAATCCCAGTGTTTCCAGAATTGTGGGCACCCAGTCCACACTCTTTCAAAGGCCTAGACTTTGTCTTTATGGACAGAGTCCTTTGTCTTTCTTCCTATCTTCTCCTCTCCTCTCCACAGCCCCAGCTATGCTCAGCCCTGACAAAATCTTCCTTTTTGTACTGCACTCTCTTTCTTTCTAAACCACCACCCTGCCCCAGCCAGTCCTCTACTGGCAGAGAAGTGAGAAGCATCAGACAAAATGACTGCTTAGGTGAAGGCAGGGAAATGGGCCAGGCTCAGATGGGCCTTTTAAGCTTTAATAATAGTGATAATGTAATTATGGCATTTATGAAGTGCTTACTATGTGTCAAGCACTGTTCTAAGTACTGGGGTAGATATACTATTATCAGGTCAGACACAGTCACTGTTCCACAAAGGGCTCACAGTCCAAGTAGGAGGGTGAACAAGTATTTCATCACCTTTTTACAGATGAAGAAACTGAGGTCTTATGTGATTTGTCCCAGGTCACATGGCAAGTAATTGGTCAAGCTAGGATTAGAAGCCAGGTCCTCTGACTCCTCTTTCCATGAAGCTGCTCCTTTTCCAGTTCAGCAGCTTCCCTCTCCCCTTCCTCTTCTCCACCAAGCAGCCTCCCACGTCCAGTGCAGCGGAGGCCCCTATCAGGTGCCTGCAGACCTTTCAGCGGAGGCAGTGGTAAAATGTCAGAAAGCAGAGCCTGAGTCGAATGGCTAAAGAGGGGCTTGCTCACTGCTGCTATCTCTCTCCAAGAGCTCCGGGATTCATACAAACCCTGGAAAACGGAGGCTGAATCCAAAATCAATAGAACTTTCCTCTGTAATGAATTTTGCGTGGAGGGAAGAGAGCACAAAACTTTCACGAGAGAGGGAGGAGGGGAAAGGGAGTAGTTACCTTCAATGGGAGGCCCAGCCCCCTCCCTGGATGGGAGGGATTTGGGGCAGACTGTATCTGGATGTTCCCCTGGGAACTGGAAGCAGCTCAGCTGTGGCTGAAGCTCATTTGAAAGGGGATGTTGTCTTAAACATGTTGGAAGTCTGGGAAGCTGGTGGCTGAGAGAGTGGTAGTGGATTCCCAGGGGTGCAGGGTGCTGGGATGGGACAGAGAAAGTATTAACTCTGCTATTCTGGGGCCACTGGTAAGCCTCCCATGGCAGGCAGAAGGAGTCGTTGTGGGACTTTCCTTGCTCACCATTGGTAAGGTTCTTTCCATGCTCATCTGTAGTTCATTGGTTAGGTTGCTCCTAATAGACTTCATTTCCTTTTCTCTCACTCCCTTCTGTGTCACTCCTACCCTTGGATTTGTACCCTTTTTTCACCCCCCACTCAGTCCCACTGCACGTATGTACTTATCTATAACTTATTTAGTTATATTAATGTTTGTCCCTCCCTCTAAATTTTGTGCTCGTTGTGGGCAGGTAGCACGTCTACCAATTCTGTTGTACTCTCCCAAGTGCTTAGTACAGTGCTCTGTGCACAGTAAGGGCTCTATAAATATGATTTTATTGATATGGCTTTTGGACTCTGGACCATCAGCAGCCATGAAAAGCCTATAGTCTGCTCCTCTAGCTTTAGTGTAATGTAGCTCTTATTGTTTTTATTTTTTCCTTCTTTCCTATTCTTTACAGTTTACTACTTTTCCCACATCAGTCATTCCTTATATGTCCATAGATAACCTCCCCTCCCCTTTACTGGCAGACTGTGAGTCCCTTGTAGGCCTGCAAACATGTCTGAATGAGCTTCCTTATACTCTTCTCAATAATTCTAATTGATCATGGTATTTATTGAGCACTTACTAAGTGCCAAGCATTGTGCTAAACTCTGTGGTACATAATAGGTAATCAGATCAGGTACAGGCTCTGTTAACAGTATAAAGAGAAGCAGTTTGGCCTTGTGGAAAGAGCCTAGGCCTGGGAGTCAGAGGACCTGGATTTTAATCCCATCTCCATCACATCTGCTGTGTGACCTTAGGCAATCACTTAATTTATCTGTGCCTCAGGTACCACACTTGTAAAATGGGGATTAAATCCTACTCTCTCCTACTTAGACTGTAAACCCCATGTGGGAAAGGAACATTGTCCAATCTGCTTAACTTGGATCTACACCATCACTTAGCACCATGTTCGGTACATAGTCAGCACTTAATAAGTACCATAATTATTATTTTTATAATCTCACTTGGGTTTAACCATCTAGGGGGAGGTAGAGCAGTAGCTTACTCCCATTTTAAAAATGAGGAAACAAGAGGCTCAGAGATACCAAGTGACTTGCTGACAGTCATACTCTCAATCATATTTACTGAGCACTTATTGTGTACAGTGTACTGTACTAAAGTGCTTGGGAAAGAACAATATAACAGAGTTGATAGACACTATTGTACTCTCCCAAGTGCTTAGTACAGTGCTCTGCACACATTAAACACTCAATAAATATGATTGAATAAATACAGGCTAAGGATAGAGCTGGACTTAGAACTCTGATCTTTTAATTCCCTAGGCCCATGCTCTTTCCACTAGGCCATGCTGCTCAGAATTTAGCACAGTGCTCTGCACCCAGAACATGACCCCCTCCTCCAGGAAGCCTTCCCTGATTAATTCTCCATACCCTACTTGTGTCACCCCAACAGCCACTGTTAGCAGTTATATATTTAATTCCTTTCTTGGACCTTTATGTATGTATGGATATTTGTATTCAATTATTCACTCAGCTATTTTATTCTGATGTCTTTATGCTTCTACTCATTATGCCCTTATTCTTTGGCCCATTCCCACTATTTGTAAATCACTTTTGTCTTCTTTATGTTTTACTTCTGTTTACTCCCAAGTGTTTAGAACGGTGCTTTGAACTCAATAAATATCATTGATTGATGGACTATATAGTACTGAATGAATAATCTAGATTGTAAACTTGCTATGGGAAGTGAATGGATCTGCTAATTCTGTTGTATTGTGCTTTCCCAAGTGCTTTGTACAGTGCTCTGCACATAGGCACTCAATAAATACCATTGATTGAATGAATAAGTGGGAGTAAAAAGGAGAGGCAGCACCCTAATCGAGCAGCATTCATTTTATTTCTGTGGGGAAATACATCCTTAGAGAAGCAGTATAAGCTAATGGGAAGAGCTTGGGCCTTGGAATCAAAAGACCTGGATTCTAATCCCAGCTGCACTACTTGCCAGCTATGTAGTGATGCTATTGATGCCTGTCTACTTGTTTTGTTTTGTTGTCTGTCTTCCCCTTCTAGACTGTGAGCCCGTTGTTGGGTAGGGATTGACTCTATCCGCTGTCAAATTGTACTTTCCAAGCGCTTATTACAAGTGCTCTGCAGACAGTAAATGCTCAATAAATATGAATGAAAGAATGTGTGATCATAGACAAGTCACTTAACTTTCCTGTGCTTCAGTTCCCTCATCTGTAAAATGGGGATGAAATAATTGTTCTTTCTTCTTACACTGGGAGACCAGTGTGTGATAGGGACTGCTTGACCTGATGACCTTATATCTAGCCCAACATTTAATGCAGTGTTTGGCACTTAGTGAGTGCTTAACAAATACCACAATTAATAACAACAACAATATTATTATATAAGAGCTACTCATGCTTTCTTCACTACTGGTGGCTTATTATTGTCTTTGCCCTCTGACCTACTGGGCCTTTTTTTTTTTTCCTGGTTCATGTGGTGTGGTTCTCTAATGATGTCTCCCAGGCATCAGTTAGAGGATTCATTCCAAATTGGGGGCAGGTGAGGCCTGGGAGGACAGTTATAGGAGATAATGATTTCTTGTTTATCATTTCCTAGGGCCCCTTGCTGGCATCCCCTGGACTATATTCCAGCCTCCATTTCCAGAGCCTCAGTGAGCTCAGATGAATTTCTGGCCCCTGATGAGTGCTTTTTCCATTAACTGTCCCCTCTCTTCCTTACCTTAACATTCTCGCAGCTTATCCAGACCCCAATTAGCAGATGAATTCAGTGTGCCCCAACCTGTTCCTGCTGTGGCAACAGACAGATCATTTCAGAGTGGGGTCTCTTAGGAGCTGCCAGGTAGAGAAGTGGCAGAGTGGCTGCATGGAGATGTAGGCTGGCCTGGGTAGGGACCAGAAGGGTTGCAAAAATGTCAAAAGGCCAGCAAATAATAATAATAGTAATTATCGTACTCATTAAGTGCTTACTATGTTTCAAGCACTGTTCTAAGTGCTGGGGTAGATACAAGTTATTCAGGTTGATACAGTCCCTATCTCACTTGGTGCTCACAGTTTGAGTAGGATTGAATCCCCATTTTACAGATAGGGTAACTGAGGTACAGAAAAGTTAAGTGACTTGCTCAAGGTGATACAGCAAACAATTGGCAGTCCAGGGTTAAAACCCAGGTCCTCTGACTCCCAGGCCCATGCTCTTTCCACTGAACCATGTTGCTTCTCTAAGACATGTTGTTTCTCTTTTATTTTTATGTTATTAAGGGTTTATTCTGTGCCAGGCATTGTACTAAGCTCTGGGGTAGATGGGGCTCACAGTCTTAATCTCCATTTTACAGATGGGGCAACTGAGGCACAGACAAGTGAAATGACTTACCCAAGGTCACACAGACAAGGGGGAGATGCTCTAATAATATCCCAACTGGAGAAGCAGCATGGCTCAGTGGAAAGAGCACGGGCTTTGGAGTCAGGGCTCATGAGTTTGAATCCCAGCTCTGCCACTTGTCGGCTGTGTGACTGTGGGCAAGTCACTTAACTTCTCTGTGCCTCAGTTCCCTCATCTGTAAAATGGGGATTAAGACTGTGAGCCCTACGTGGGACAACCTGAATCCCCTATGTCTACCCCAGCGCTTAGAACAGTGCTCAGCACATAGTAAGCGCTTAACAAATACCAACATTATTATTATTGTTAGCCTTCTCTCTGATCTCCTTTCCTCCTGTCTCTCCCCACTCCAGTCTATTCTTCATTCCGCTGCCTGGATCATCTTCCTACAGAAACACTCTGGGTATGTCACTCCCCTCCTCAAAAATCTCCAGTGGTTGCCTATCAACCTCTCACTCTTGGCTTCAAAGCTCTCCATCACCTTGCCCCCTCCTATCTCACTGCCCTTCTCTCTTTCTACTGCCCATCCCATACACTCCGCTCCTCTGCTGCTCACCTCCTCACTGTCCCCCCCTTCACACCTATCCCGCTGTCCACCCCTGGCCCAGGTCCTACCACTGTCCTGGAATGCCCTCCCTTCTCACATCCATCAAACTAACTCCTTTCCCCTCTTCAAAGCCCTACTGAGAGCTCACCTCCTCCAAGAAGCCTTCCCAGAGTGAGCCCCCCCTTTCCCTCTGCTCCCCTTCCACCCTCTGCTCCTCCTCCTTCCCCTCTCCTCAGCACTGTGCTCATTTGTATATATTATTTTTACCCTATTTATTTTGTTAATGAGGTGAACATCCCCTTGATTCTATTTATCTTGATAATGTTGTCTTGTTTTTGTTTTGTTCTGTTTGGCTCTGCTGTTTGTCTCCCCTGATTAGACTGTGAGCCCATCTCTGGGCAGGGATTGTCTCTATCTGTTGCCAAACTGTACATCCCAAGTGCTTAGTACAGTGCTTTGCACATAGTAAGCGCTCAATAAATACTATTGAATGAATGATTAGGGATCAGGATTAAAACCCAGGTCCTTCTGATGCCTGGGCCTGGGCTCTGTCTACTAGACCATGCTGCTTTTCTAGGAAGGTCTGGGAAGACTGCAGGCCAAGTAGTTCTGGTCATCTGGCCTTTGTCACATATTGGGCAGTACAGGAGGGACAAAAGGCAGAAGGTCTAGAAGGTTGATGGGCTAGCCCAGTGAACAGGAACTGAAGGCTTTGGGGAGCAGGAAAGAGGACTTGCCCGTGGCTGGGGGTAAATCCTGATGCTGCTTCTAGACTAGGCACCTGACCAGCTCTGAGTCTCTTTTTACCATTAGATTTTGTTTAAATCTCCCATAAAGGGCATTCTCCATACCCAATCTTTTCTGCCCTCCAGGTCCTCTATCCATGGAGCTCTCAATAAAGGAGATGCTGTGGGTAGGAGTCTGGGATTCTGGGTCCCTCCTGTACTTCAGTCATCGATGCTCCCAGTGATCTTGGGTGGGTGTTTCCTTCCTTGGTCTTGGCCTTGGAGCCTCCATTCCTCCTTCTGATTCCAACTCCAGGTCTTTCCTCTGGCAAGACAAATCCCAAAATGTGTGACCATTCTGAGTAAGTCAGAACATCTAGGAATCTGGTGACTCTTAAGAGGACTTAACCAGCAGAAGGAAGAACTCCTCAAGTAACATTTTTGGTATTTGTTAAACATTTACTATGTGACAGGCACTGTACTAAGCACTGAAGTGGATACAAGCAAATTAGGTTGGACGCAGTCCCTTGTCCCATGAGGGGCTCACAGTCTCAATCCCCAGTTTCCAGGTGAAGTAACTGAGACTCAGAAGTTAGGTGACTTGTCCAAGATCACACACCAGACAAGTGATAGAGCTGCGATTAGAACCCATGACCTTCTGACTCCCAGGCCTGTGCTCTATCCACTACACCATGGTTTAACAGGGACGGGACAGTGAGGTGGGGGGCGTTGACTCTATCTGGTGATTCTATTTGGAGATCAAGCACCACCCTTCTCTCTGCTTTCTTTGAACTTTCCTCCTCATCCCAACTCACCTTCAGGGCTTTTATTACCGTTTGCCCATTTCCCTGTGGCTCCCCAGGCCCCCACAGCCCACACAACCCTGGAGGTAGGGACATAGGAGTTGATGTTATAAAGTCAAAATTGATGTGTTTCAACTTGTAATTAGGTGCCAATTTAGAAGCACTGGAAGTGCTGTTGGTTGGAACTCTTAATCTGTGGTTTGCCTGTTCAATCTCTTGTGTTAATTCATTTATTCATTTTTTACTTTTTTTTTTTAATATTTTTATGGTATTTGTTAAGTACATACTCTGTGCCAGGCACTGTGTTAAGCGCTGGGATAGATGCAAACTAATTAGATTGGACACAGTCTCTGTTCCACATGGAGCTCTCGGTGTTAATTCCCATTTTCCAGATGAGGTAACTGAGGCCCAGAGAAGTTAAATGGTTTGCCCAAGGTCACACAACAGGCAAGTAGTGGAGTCAAGATTAGGCCCAGGTCCTTTTGACTCTCAGGCTCATGCTCTATCCACCGGACTGCTTTTCAAATGAACTCTTGGTGATGAATGTATAGTTGAGGAGAAAGTAAACTTTAGTATAACTTTTAACCAAAGTGGTGGCAAGGATAAGCAGGGGTGGGGTGGGGAGAGACAGGCACTGAGGCATCCTGACACCTGGGGGGAGTCTGGATCATCCTCATGGGCTCCGGGGAGGCTGGCGAGAGCTACTCTGACATGCCTGGCTGTATGCTGAGGATGATAGGAACCTCACAGTCCTTCTTTGGCAGCCCCGTCCTGCTGGCAGAAGGCACAGAGTGGAGCCACTCTCTTGGCTTCACTTGGCCACAGCCTTGAGCCCAGGCTTCTGTAGTGAGCTGACCTGGCTCCAGGCAGTGGTGCAGAGGGTACAGATTACCCTTCTATGGTGTCACTGAGTGGAAAACCGGCCCACAGCTCCTGCGGCTCCAGTTCTTTTGACTGGCAGTGGATGGTGACCTTACCCCTGTGGGATCTGGTGCCAGGCCCTGCTCCTAGTTCCATTCCAATTGACTTCTGCTCCCCAGCAGCCACACCCTCCCCTCTGTCACTTTCATTTTGGAGGGGTTCCCCTGTGCATGAGACCCTGCCCTCCCATGGCTTTTGATTTCCCCAGTCCAGAGTCACTGACCCAACAACTCTGGGATCAGACATCTCTGTGCCAAAAGTGTGTTATTTTTTTAAATATGTTTTTTTAATGGTATTTAAGTACTTATGTGCCAGACATGGTACTAAGCACTGGGTACATGCATATTAGGTTGGACACAGTTCATGTTCTACAAGGGCCTCACAGCCTGAATCCCCATTTTACAGATGAGGAAACTGAGGCACTGAGAAGTTTAGTGACTTGCCCAAGGTCACATAGCAAACACATGGTGGAACCAGCGTTAGAACTCTGGTCCTTCTGACTCACAGGCTCGTATTCTATCCACTAGGACATGCTGCTCCTGCCTTGAAACAATTCACATGATAATGGTCATTTCAGCACTTACTGCCTTACCAGAATCGTGTTCCAAATGGTTCTGGCTTACTTTCACCTCTGACGTATACAATTTGCATTAATCTTTTTCTCCCATTAGATTGTAACCCCTTTGAAGTTAGGACTACACCCTTCACTTGTACTGAATTTTCTCAAATACCAAGTTTAGTGCTCCACCCACAGTGAACAATCAATCAATTGTATTTATTAAGTGTTTACTGTGTGCTTGGGAGAGTACAAAATAGAAATGTAACAGAGTTGATAGACATGTTCCCTGCCCACAGTGAGCTTATGGTCTAGAGGGGGAAACAGACATTAATATAACTTAATTATGGATATGTACAATAAGTGTTGTGAGGCTGAGGGAGGGGTGAATAAAGGGAGCAAATTAGAGTGATGCAGAAGGGAGTGGGAGAAGAGGAAATGAGGGCTTAGTAAGTGAAGACTACTTGGAGGAGATATGCTTTCAATAAGGCTTTGAAGGTGGGAAGAGGCAATCCTCTATCAAATGTGAAGAGGGATGGCATTCCAGGCCACACAGGTAGGATGTGGGTGAGATTGGCGTCAAGATAGACGAGACTGAATGACTGAATGGCATCCTCTAGACTGTAAGTTTATGGTGGACAGGGAATGTCTGTTGTTGTATTGTACTCTCCGAAGTGCTTAGTACAGTGGTCTGAACACAGTAAACACTCAAATATGAATGAATGAATGAGTGAATGTGTTAGTCCGAAAGTGGGTTTGACAGTTTCCCTCCATCTTACAGTAAGATGACCAGACTTCAGGTGACCTTCAGTGAGATGGGGTAGGGCTGGGCTGGGAGGGGTAGCAGAATAGGGAGAAAGGGAGACAGCAGAGCAGGGAGGAGAGGAAGAAAGAGAGTGAAGGGGAAAACCAAAGGTAGGGATGGGGGTGGAGGGAAAGAACTTGTCCCTCTCTGTTGCTCTCCCTGTCATCTGCTTCCCCCTGGACCTACCAGAGGTGTACCCGAAGCCATGGTCTGGCCTCCAACACTCAGTCTATGGTGGCAAGACTCCCACAGACCTGGTCTGGCTAGCAGTACCTCAAGGGCTCCGGCCAGTTCAGTTGTTGGGATAGAAGTGTCCTAGAGTCGACTGCACCTGAGTCATTCTGGGTGATGCTTTGAGACAGCAGCCACCAGTGTTATCGGCTTTCCCTTTCCATTCCGGTAATCTTCTGGAGGCTTTTCAGAGGTTGGGACAAGGCCCTAAAATCCATGACCATCTCTCTTGTAGCTGGACATCTTGACATAAGTCTACACGATCATTTGAGAGAAACCCAAAGAGCACAGCATGGACTAGTGGAAAGAGCACAGGCCTGGGAGTCAGAGGACCTGGGTTCTAATCCTTGCTCTGCCACTTGTCTGCTGTGGGCCCTTGGGCAAGTCACTTAACAGCTCCATGCTTCAGTTTTTTTTTCCCCTCATCTGTAAAATAGGGATTCAATGCCTGTTCTCCCTCCTGATTACTAAGATCCCCTTGTGGGACAGGGATTTTGACCTGTTTATCTTGTATCTACCCCAGTGTTTAGAGCAGTGCTCGGAACATAGTAAGCACTTAAATACTTTACTGATGCTCCATTGCTCACCAAGCCTCATCTCACTGCTCACAGAACTGTTAGATCAAGGAGTTGAAGTGAGAGAAAACAGGGCTGGCCCCCAGTCTTGAGATTTATATGAACTCTTTGGGCCAAGTTTTGTAAGGTTTCTCCCTGCTTCTATGCCTTGGTTTCTCCACCATTAACACTTGAATAATGCTGGCCAATGGAAAATGTCCATGAAGAGCTTGTAGAGCTTCATCATTGGATCGAGTTTTTATTTCCTGGAAATTCTGCTTTATGGGGCTCTTGAGTTTTCTTAATGGATCTCAGACAGGTTGCACAAATGCAGACTCCTTTTTTGACAGCTGTACTATTTATTCTACAAGGAGCTGCTAAAAATTAATAGAAATTTGAATGGATGCTCTCAGCCCTGGTCTCTGCAATTAACAAAATATATTATTATTAGCCTCCAATAGGTGAAACTTGCCAGTGCCTATAAATATGAGCAACTGATGGCTCAGCAAATCTGATGCTATTTTTTTCAGGTAGGGGCCGTGTGTGCAAGGGGGGTGTGGTGCCTCCTCTCAGCATTCTCAGTTGCCACATCAGAAGCACAGTGCTCCAGAAACACCTACTAAAGAGTTTCGTGTATGCTGGGCCTCACACCACTTAGAATTAAGAATTGGTAAAGAGAATGAGTAAAGGAGATTGCTCAGCAGTAAGAAAGTAGCACATTCTACTTGCTCTCTAGCACAGGCTGAAAAACATCAGCAAATTCAAAAGGGCTTCTTGAAGGAGCTTTAGAGGTGGACAAGGGAGAAGGAAGTTAGGATGGCTGTCAAGAAAGGCTATCATTCTGTGTTTTCCTTCATGCTCTTTGGGACCACTTTTGGAGACAGAACACTTGGGTGGGTAGCCCTTTGCTCTGACAGAATAATGGTATCTGTGACACTTGCCTGGATTATCAACACTAAATCCTGCCCAAAATAGGTCCCAGAGCCACTTTAGGAGTGCTCTGACTTCTGTTAGCCTCCACTGGGCCCTAAAGCCCTCTACTTTCCCTTCCCGGGACAAGTATGTTGAAGATCTCTGCCTTGCTCACCTCAAATTCCTACACCTCTGCTACCATTAAACTTTTGAGGGGATCATTTCAGGGACTAGTCTACCATCCCCCTCTTGGAACTGGCTACAGGAAGCTTACTGAGAAAATGCTCCCTCCCATGGCTTCCCAGGTTGACCTGTCTCCCCAGCGCTTGGATCTTCTCCAGCCTCTACCATAGGGAGACACCAAGATCAGAGTTCTGTTGGATAGTCCTCTAGAAACTATTGTTAATCTAGTAACAAACAATTCCAGTTCAAACCATCCTTCTCCTTTTTCCTACCTCTAATACTTCCCCTGCAAGACTCTCTTTATTTGTCTACAGGCATCATGGGGCTCAAGTCCCACTGGTCTTTTCTCCCCCTCTGAAGCGGGAGCTTCACTTCTGGAGTCCTCTCCTCTGGACCCCCAAACTTTCAAGGTATCATAAACCCCATCTGAGATCATATTTGATCTGCAAGACCATCAGTGGGCAGGGATTGTCTCTATCTGTTGCCGAACTATACATTCCAAGCACTTAGTACAGTGCTCTGCACATAGTAAGCGCTCAATAAATACTGTTGAATGAATGAATGAATATTTGAGATCCTTCCCTCCACCCTGTGGCAGACCTGGGTCACAGTGCTGAACTTCCTCTGTGTTCTGTTCTCCAGGAACACAACTCCAACCTCTTGCCACAAAATGGCCAAGGATCACCTTCTCCCATTAGCTGGTTCCCCTTATGCCCTTCTCAATGTTCCCTCTGATTGACTTTGTTACAACTAATACCATGTAAAGCATTAATTAAATTTTCCTGAGAGAGAGACACTTAGAAGTGAATCTCCCGGGCTCCTCCTTCCCTCTCAAGCATTGGGAGGCTAGTTGGAGTGACTGGCGTAGCATCACTTATAGTCTCATGTTATTAGGACTAAAGTAGTGTTGGCTTTTCAGTTGAATACTCATGAAATCTTGATTTTTATGAAATTTTTTTTAAAAATTCAAACAATCCTAGTTACAGCAAGTGCACATTTTGAAAGACAATCTCCTGTCTTTGTTACCTTTCGCTTTAAGGAGGTTCTGACTTAAGGCCATGCTTGTAAGCTCATTATGGACAGGACATGGGCTAATTTTGCTGTATTGTGTTCTCCCAAGTGCTTAGTGCAGTGCTCTGCACATAGTAAATGCTCAGTCAATACCATTGATTGATTGTCATATTAAGGAACTCACAGTCTAGAGGGGAAGAGAAACTTAAATAAAAATCAGTGAATTACGGATATGTATGTAAGTGCTGTGGGGCTGAGAGAGGGATGATAAAGGGTGCAAACCCAAGTACAGTGAGGATTTGTATCAGGTAGTGAAATAATGTCCAGGTAGCTGTGTCAGCACCTCCTTGCCATCTCTGCCTGCCACAGGGCAGCTATTTAAAAAGTATCAGAAAGGGGCGGGGTGTCAGGGATTAGAGTTTGCAGTGGGCTACTCACTGAGTTTCCAAAGGCTCTCCATTCCCTTGGGGGGACATGCCCACTGCAAGTTCGCTACTGCTGACCCAAAGCCTCAGCCCCTCACTTCATCCCATGGTGAGTGCAAAAGTGAGTTTAAAGTTGCTCCTGTGCCTCTCTGTGCCTATACTCCCCAGGGCCATCTTGGACTCTCAGTCACCTCAACATAAAAGTAGCAAGAGGCCTGGGAAGGGGATAATGAGACCCAGGGAGAGGGAGGGAAGGGATCCAAGACAAGTTCTACTCCTGCCTAGAGTCCAAGGCAAAGACATCTTTCTAGTGTGGCCCAGCCCATGGTGGTTCTGCTGCCCTCCAACCTACTCTGGAGGGATAGGACAGGTTTGGGACAGGAAAGGAGGTCTAGTGGAAAGAGCACGGGGATGGGAATGAGAAGATTCAGATTCTAATCCCAACTCTTCCAATGGCCTGCTGTGTGACCTTGGGCAAGTCATAACCTCTCTGGACTTCAGCGTCCTCAGTAAAATGACAATGTTACCTGATTTCTCTGCCCCATAGGTTGCTCTATATGGGACACAGACTGTGCCCAATCTATTTAAATAAATCATATTTACTGAGTGCTTACTGCATGCCAGGCACTGTATTGTGTTTGGGAGAGTACAGTAAAACAAAGTTGGTAGACATGTTCCCTGCCCACAAGGAGCTTACAGTTTAAAGGATTGCCTTGTATATCAACCTGAGCATTTAATACAGTGGTCAACATTGTAAACTCTTAATGCAGTGTTCTAGCACATAGTATGATGCTCTGCCCACAGTAGTTGCCTAATACATTCTATTATTACTACTAAATGAGCCCTTAATATGCATCCTACTTAACTAAAGCCCAGCAAGGCATGAAATAAAAATTTCTTAAGTTGTCTCCACTGCACTGCATCTGAAGGAGAGTCTCCAGTTGAGCTTCTAGCCCATAACTTCCAGTGAATTATTGGGCTTTCCTGGAGGGTCTTCAAAAGGGAAAAGAGGGGGGGTTTCACAGGATCTAAATCCATTTGTTTGAGTGGACTTCATATACAGACACCAGCAGCCATAAAAGGGCTAGTTCAAGGCCTTTTTCTCTAGCAAGCCTTCAGTTATCTCTTGTTGATCCCTTCCTTGACTCACCATACTAGGCTTCAAGGCTCTCCATCACCTTGCCCCTTCCTACCTCTCCTCCCTTCTCTCTTTCTACTGCCCACCCCGCACACTCCGCTCCTCTGCAGCCCACCTCCTCACCGTCCCCCGTTCTCACCTATCCCACCGTCAACCCCTGGGCCAAGTCCTCCCGCAGTCCGGGAATGCCCTTCCTCCTCACCTCCGCCAAACTTATTCTCTTCCCCTCTTCAAAACCCTACTTAAAGCTCACCTCCTCCAAGAGGCCTTCTCAGACTGAGCTCCCCTTTTCCCTCTGCTCCCTCTACCCCCTCTAAACCTCTACGCAGCTAAACCCTCTTCTCCCCCCTTTCCCTCTGCTCCTTCCCCTCTCCCGTCCCATCCCCTCAGCACTGTACTCATCAGCTCAACTGTATATATCTTCATTACCCTATTTATTTTGTTAATGAGATATACATCGCCTTGATTTTATTTATTTGCTATTGTTTTAATGAGATGTTCTTCCCTTTGATTCTATTGCCATTGGTCTTGTCTGTCTGTCTCCCCCGACTAGACTGTAAACCTGTCAAAGGGCAGGGACTGCCTCTATCTGTTACCGATTTGTATATTCCAAGCGCTTAGTACAGTGCTCTGCACATAGTAAGCACTCAATAAATACTATTGAATGAATGAATGAATGAAAAACTTCCTGGAGGAGGTAGTCCTTTTGTTTGATTTGCAGGAAAAGAGGCTGTGGAGTGATGAACAGGAAAGCTGTTGTTCCAGGTTCAGGCAAAGGCCCAGTGGTAGGAGAAGAGCTGAGTATGAGGTTTCCCTTGACATTCCCTTGCCCCCCACCTTTAGACAAGACCCTCTTTGAACCATGTGTCCTCGCCCCCCTCCTGTCTGTCTCTGTGTAGCTTTGGCCCAGTGGGCAGAGGCAGAATCAATTTTCTAATCTTTCCCAGTAGTTTAGTCCTTCCAGACCCTTTAGCATTTTAGAGCCTCCTATTTCTATCTTCGCAGGACCCCAGGGTTTCCAATAGAATGCAATATTCCCAGTGGAGTATCCCCAGAGTCAAGAAGCAAGGGAGAGAGAGAGAGAGAATCTCTCCCCTTTGGCTTCATGGCTCATTGCATCTGCGTATGCATAAGACTTTTATTCTGCGTTATCAGAGGACAAACTGATTGTTCTTGTGTCTGGATTCCAAAGCCTCCTTCTCAGTTACACATTTCCAGTCTTCAGAAACATGTGGACTGCAAAGCTGTGGGAATTTTTTTTTCCCCTGGTATACTGAGGACATTTTACTGAGGAGAAAACTCATATGGCTATATCCTGCCCATTTTTTTCCACTCTGCTCCTTTTCATATTACTTTTCTTTCTCATCCTGCTGTTTACTGTGTCTCTCAATTTAACATCATCTGTAAATTTAATTAATGGTCAATTCACTACCTTTTCCAACTCACTAGTGAATATGCTCCAGGTGGATCGGGGATTGAGCGTAGGGTACAGCATTTGGGTTTGTGACTCTTAGGGGCCTCAGATTGCCTATCTGTGAAATGGGAATAATTACCTCCACTTCCTTGAAAATCTTGGGACCCAAATGTCAACTTAGAGACCAAGGAAAGGCTAGTGAAGGACATTCAACCAATTAATCAGTCAGTAAGGTTTTATGGAGCTCCTGCAGTTCCATGATGGATTGGTGCTGGTGAAATCCTTCAAGGTGATCCAATAAATGAACAGTTTATAGTGGCTTCTGATCGATCATTTTCATAGTTTAAACTAAGAAGTCACCCAATCTGATGAGCAGGGAGTGATGTAGGGGAAGAGGGAGGTGGGAATTTCCATGAAACTCTGAAGAAAAAGACCCAGGCCAAAAAATCCTCAACTCTATTGAGTACTTACTGTGTGCAGAGCACTGTACTAAGTGCTTGGGAGAGTACCATGTAACAGTGGGTAAACAGGCTCCTTGACCACAACAAGCTTATAGTCTAGAGGGGGAGACAGACATTGGCATAAGTGCTGTGGGGCTGAGGGAGGAGTGAATAAAGGATGCGAATTCAAGTCCAAGGGCAACAGAGAAGGGAATAGGAGAAGAGGAAATGAGGACCTATTTGGATGAGCAGATTTTGGGGGGTTGCTTGGTATCTGGGAGGGACTGGGTGCCAGGGAGGGGATTGTTCAGTGGGAACACATGTGGTTTCCTCTGCTGGACCAAGGGTGAGTTCAAGCCAATCTAGTTGTATCCTGCCTCTTTGGGAGGGATCATGCCCTTCAGAGGACAGAGAGTTCTCTCCAGTCAGTGCAGAGGGAATGGAATCTCTATTGAAGCTGGGGAGAGGACGTTCTTTGGGGAACACGTGCTGGGGGAGGGCACCAGGCTGGCATCAGTTGGTGACATCTGACTGATAGATGTCAATCAGAGAGGAGGCAGTGCCATGTTGGATCTATATTCAAATCTTTTACTAGGGATTAGTAGATTTGTTAGGATGCCCAGACACGTAATCCAAACAAATTCCTCATATGCAAATTGCACCCCTTCATGGCCCAGCATCTGCAAAGGGCACTATCCTAGATAATTGTTGCTTTTGGCAGGGGGTCTATGTTTAAAAAGTAGGTGCAGTCCCTACCCTCCTATAGGGACTCTTTCTATTCCTCTCACAGATTTTCCTATCCAACCAGGGGGGAGTAAGGGCAATTCTGTCCCCAATTTGACAGAAGATGGGTGGATGGAGGAAAAAGAGCAAAAGGTCAAGAGACTTGCCTAAGATCACAGAATGTGTTAGGAGAGAAGCAGTGTGGCCTAATAAAAAGAAGACTGACCTGGGAGCCAGGAGACGGGTTTTAATCCCAACTCCACCATTTGCTTGCTATGTGACCTTGGGAGAGTCACTTAACTTCTCTGTGCCTCAGTTTCCTTATTTGTAAAATGATGATAAATATCAAATTCTCCTTCCCCCTTAGTGTGAGCCCCATGTTGGACAGGTACAGTCTGATTTGTTTATAATGTACCCACTCCAGTGCTTAGTAAAGTGTCTGGTGCATAATAAGTACTTAACAAATACCACAGTTCTTATTAATGAATAGGGTCATATCTTCTCCAAGAGGCCTTCTCTCTTTCCTGACTCCTCCCTTCTGTGTAGTATATGCACTTGGATCTGTGACCACTGGGCATTCGATGTTTACCCCACCCTCAACCCCACAGCATTTATGTACATATCTACAAACAATGTCTGTCACCCCTTCTCCTCTGTAAACTCACTACGATCAGGGAACGTGTTTACTAGCTCTGTTGCATTATTTTCTTCCAAGTGCTTAGTATAGTGCTCTGCATACAATAAGCACTCAAATACCATTTATCTTTTGATTAAATGCAGTTTTCCTGAAGATCTAAGTTCAACCCTGGGTCTAAATTCAACCCTTTTACTAGTAGATTTGTTAGAATGCCCAGACACTGTTGTAATCCAAACAAATTACTCTTATGCAAATTGCACCCCTTCACAGCCCAGCCAGCATCTGCAAAGGACACTATCCTAGATAATTGTTGCTTTTGGCAGGGGGTTTATGTTTAAAAAGTAGGTTAAAAAGTAGTTTCCCTCTTTAGACTTCAGTGGGCTACTAGGGATACCCAACAAACTCTCTTTCACTGGTTTTCTTTTCTTGTGATAATGCTCGCAGCTTAGTCTCTTGGAATGCATTTTGTAGGTAATATTTCTGAGAGATGCCATGTCAGATGCTTTAAAAATGTCAAATATTTTATATTGATTGAGTTCTTTTCCACAGCAGACTTTGTAATTTGGTCTCCCCCCAAATAGCTCTCTAGTTCCTATTGTTCCTTATAAAGCCTCATACCACTTATTGCTCATCATCCTGTTAATTTTTAGATGTTTCTTTTTCTTCATTTTTGCCTGTTAAATTCCAAGGGAGTGAAACTAGACTCTGTTATTTCCAGAATCCACTCTTCTTATATTTTAAAAGAGCGGTTACAGTACTGTTTGACTATCATGACTCCTAACCTTTTATACCTTCTCTAATCTTGCTTTTTCAAGAATTAAGGTGGGCCATTGGGCAAGGTTGTGTGTTGGTTCCTTTAAATGTCAACATTTGTCTATTTGAAGGTGCATTCATCTTTCTGGGTCACACTTGAGGTGGCTGATGGATACAGTAAACTTTGGTTTCATAGAACCTTAGGAGATGAGAGTTGTGCTTGTTAATATGAAAATATAATGTACTAAAATTAACTCAGTTTGCCTAATGAGTATGTATTTTAAAATGCTCTTAAAAATGAGGTGAGTTAATATGATGATTGCTCAAGAAGGAGCCAACTGTATTACCCTCCCTATTTTATAACCGGGGAAATTGAGGCTCAAAGTTGCACAGTAGATCAAGGACTAAGCACAGCCTAGGATTCAGGGGGTTGAACCCCATGAGTCTCAACTTTTATGGAGAGATGTACACTGGGGCCCTTTGAAAAAAAAAAGTAAGGGGCTTATGGATGGAAGACTTAAAGGAGTCTGATTTCACTTAACAGAAACATGGTGTGGATTTTATTATATCCTCTACTCCATTGCCTCTGTGTCTCTGATCTTCTCTTCTGTATTTCCAACTGGTCCTTTATTTATGTCCCTTTCTCTGCCATTTTCTCAGTTTCTATCCCTTGCCATTTTCCCTTTCCCATCCCCTAGTCTGTGTGTGTGTGTGTGTGTGTGTGTGTTTTCCTCTGGGCCCCTTTCTCCCTTCCATGTCAGAGTTGATCCTTCCTGTAAAATTATCCCCTTTCCTCCACCTTTCCCCTTGAACTCTGGGGAATGATTGGCATGGATAAAAGTTTCAAACTCCATGTTAACATTTTGCAGCTGCTTTTCAGAGACAGTGGCAGGTTTGCATAAAATATCTTCATGATGAATATTTTAAACTAGCTTGAGTGGGATGCTAATGGCTTTGTGCAGATGATGATATTAAAGCCATTTTCCCTCAAATATCTGGATGCTGACATGGAAGAGACATGGCATTTGGGCCAGATATGAGCTGCATTTTCTCTCTCTCTCTCTCTCTCTCTCTCTCTCTCTCTCTTTCTCTTCCTCATTCTTGCATTCTCTCTTCCCCATCTCTCCTTCTGGTGACGTCTTCTGTCCATGCTGAACTGTCATACCCTTTTGGGTATCTCAGCTAAAGTAGGTCAGAGTTTTGCATACATGCACATCTGGGCAGCAAGGCTCTTGAGGAAGCCCGGGTCAGCCTTGGCCACAAACATCAGTGGGCAGTGGGGAAATCAAACTAATGAGGGAGCATAGGTGTGAGCTTCCCGATGTTCCTGGAGGTCCACTCTGCAGAGAACCTATTGGCCATGGAGCATTGTACTAGGATGGGGTAAGAGGGCTTAAAGGGAAGGCTCAGGAATTGCCTTAGAAACAGCAGATATGTTCCGAGTAGGGTTGTCAATATCTTCTTGATGAGCTCTTTCCTTCTCACTAACACTGGAAGATTGACCCCAAGTCATTCATTCATTCAGTTGTAATTATCGAGCATTTACTGTGTGCAGAGCATTGTACTAAGTGCTTGGGAGAGTACAGTGTAACAATAAACACACATTCCCTGCCCACAGTGAGCTTGCAGTTTTTAGAGGGGCTTGACTGGTTAGTTCACTGCTCCACTGGTCTCAAATCTCTTGGGGACTCCAAGAAGGTGCTACTGATGATGAATGTTGTGGGGTGGGGTGTGTGTGTGTGTGTGTGTGTGTGTGTCTGGGTGATTGGGTGACTCTATCTCTTTTACTGCAAATCCAGATCCTCTTTCCTGCATGGCTGCAGTTGGTAATTGCTGGTCCTTTTATTTTTATTATTATTATTTTAATGGTATCTGTGAAGCATTTCTTATGTGCCAAGTACTCTACTAAGCACTGGGAAAGATACAAGCTAATCAAGTTGGTTACCGTCTATGCCCCACGTGGGGCTCCCACTCTTAATCCCCATTTTACTGATAGCAGTGAAGTGACTTGCCCAAGGTCACCCAGCAGACAAGTGGCAGAGCCGGGATTAAAACCCAAGTTCTTCTGTCTCCCAGGCCTGTGCTCTATCCACTAGGTCACACTCCTTGTCCATGCTATTTTCAAGTCTGCCTCTGAGACACTTGACCTTTCCACTGCTTTGCTGACAAAGATCCCCTCCCTGCCACCAACCCGGTTCCAGACTATTGTCTGCCAGTCTTGGCTGTTGCTGCTTTTGATGCCGGGAGTTTACATGGTGGTAAGGAGATTCAAACTCCCTGAATGGAACAGTTGTTGGGCACCAGAAGAGGTTTCTGAAGATGGTGGAGAAGTCTCCACCTCCAGCAGTAACAGATACAGTATTTAAGTACTTACTGGGAGCAGGGAGCAGTTTGCACTTAAATTTGCTCTTCTGGAATGGTCTAGCTGCAGCCTTTCCCATGGTAGAGGCATGGTATGGATGACCCCTATGCCTTTGGTATTGAGTATTGTCCAGGCCTGGACAGATCACTTTCCCCATGTGGGAAATGGGCAAAATCACAGTGAGCACTGCATCAGATTGGAGAAGCTGGGAATACCTTGAATTGCCTGGGCTTCTGATCTGCTCTGACTCAAGTGTCTTCATCTCTTTGGTCATGTCTTGTGGAGCTGTTTCCTGGTTGAGGCGAGACAAATGGACAGACCCCAGGGAGAGGAAGGTCAGATATCAAGATGGTGACAGGGGAGAGGGGATGGAGGGCCATGGAAGGGGAGAAGGTGATGAGAAGCGTGAGAAAGATAGTGATGGGAAGAAGGATGCAGGGAGGGAACACAGTGAGATTAATCACGCCTCAAGGGTATGGTTTAACACCTGAGTGGTGGCTTGGGGTTGAACCAGGTGTTGGAGAGGCCCTGGCAGAGGAGGAGAAGTGCATCTTAGACAGCTTTGGGCATCAAAATGCCTGGAAACTGGTGATTGATCCTAATCACAAACTGGCTCAGGCCCCTGGCCCAGATCCTGAATGAAACCAGGCTAGGCCAAAAGGAAATCAGGCTGTGGGCCAGCAAGCCTCTGAATTCCCATGGAAAAGCCATCTGACAGCCCTGCTCTGGCACTGCTTGGGTTTCTTGGCTTTCTCCCCTTGAAGTGCCCTGGCCCTCTTGGCCTCCATCCTCCTGTATGAGGGAGGAGTGGTCACTGGTAGACAACATGACAGTGTTATCATTATTAGAGTTCACTAGCAATGGGCAGAGTGCTGGGCTAAGAGCTGGAAAGAGAGCTCTAGTATATCAACTGAGACACAGCTCCTGATCTACAGGGAATAGCATGGCCTAACTGTTCTAATCCCAGCTCTGCTGTTTATCTGCTGTGTAATCTTGAGCAAGTCACTTAACGTCTCTGTGCTTGTTCCCTCATCTGTAAAATGAGGATGAAGGCTGTGAGCCCCTTGTGGGAAAGGAGCTGTGTCCAACCTTATTGCCTTGTATCTACCCCAGAACTTAGAACAGTGCTTGACACATAGTAAGCGCTTAAGAAGTGCCATCATTATTGTCACTATTATTATTATTAATACTGTCAGTTGCCTGCTGTGACCTTAGGTGAGTCACTTCACTTCCTTGTGCCTCAGTTTCATCATCTGTAAAATGAGATTGAAATCCCTATTTTGCTTCCTCTTGCCCTGTGAGTCCCATGTGTGACAGAGACAACGTTTGACTTGATTATTTTGTAACTATCCCAGGATTTAGTAGGGTGCTTTGTAGATAGTAAACACTTAACAAACTGTATTATTATTATATTGTTGTTGCTATTAATTATTATTAGGCTTATTGACTAAAGTAGAAGATCACAAAAGATAAGATATAGGAGTTATATAATACCAGAAGAGAAAAGGAGGGGCAATAGGAGTTGGATCTTGGCTCCCATCATGGTGGGCCCTCAAGGTTGCACCCCGAAGCCCCAGTGGTGCAGGAGCTGAGGACAAGACAGTCAGGTTTCAGCCTCACTGCCCTCCAGGCTCAGGTGCCATCTTCTTCATGGCATGGAAGCAGCATGGTGTATTGGGTAGAGTACAGGCCTGGGAGTCAGAAGGTCATGGGTTCTAATCCTGGCTCCTCCACTTGTCTGCTGTGTGACCTTAGGTAAATCCTTTCACTTCTCCGTGCCAGTTACCTCATTTGTAAAATGGGGATTGAGGCTGAAAGCCCCACATGGCACAAGGGACTGTGTCCAACCTGATTTGCTTGTAATAATAATAATGATGGTATTTGTTAAGCGCTTACTATGTGCAAAGCACTGTTCTAAGCGCTGGGGGGATACAGGGTGATCAGGTTGTCCCACGTGGAGCTCACAGTTTCAATCCCCATTTTACAGATGAGGTAACTGAGGCACAGAGAAGTTAAGTGACTTGCCCAAAGTCACACAGCTGGCAAGCGGCAGAGCTGGGATTTGAATCCACAATCTCTGACTCCCAAGCCCGGGCTCTTTCCAGTGAGCCACGAGTAGCACAGTGCTTGGCACATAGTAAGTACTTAATAATTACCACAATTATTATTATTATTATCTTTATGGGTGCCACACTGAGCCACAGAGGTGGCAGGGTAGGCTGGGAACTCCAGGAGTGGCCCCTGGGGCTTGTGAGCTTGTAGCAGTCAGTACACGGCTGTCCCTAGAGACCTGACCAGGCCATCCTCCACCAGATACCTGCCCAGAGTGCTGAGTGGTCAGCTGGACAGTATCATCATCTGCCTGGGTCACAGGGCTGCGCAGCCCAATCAGCCAGGGGCCACGGACATGAGACCCAGAGGTTCCAGCGGCTCATCTATTATTTCTCTCTTACATTCTCATCCCCTGTACTTGATAAAGCCCTAGCTGCAGGCAACTCATGCTTCATTATCTAACCTTGTTCCTTCCCCGCTAAATTACTCAGCCGTGAGCTTCAATTTCTTCCCCCTGCCCATTTGGAAATGGAGATCAAAATTAATAAGAGTTAATGGCCTCTCTCTGGAGGGCTGGCCCAAGGCAGAGGCTGGTGTGACGCCTGCTTGGCTTGTTACTTACTGGCCACTGGGAAGACAGTCCTGACTTGGACTCTGAGGGTTGAGCCGCGGGCAGCTCTGGTTAAGGTAATTCATCATGTTTATCAATCACTGACTGAGGGCAGAACACTGTACTTACTAAGTGTTTGGCGGAGTTCCGTTGGACAAATGGTCCCTGCCCTCAAGGAACTGACTATCTAACAGAGACAGTCAGACATAACTTATTTACTGCTTGTAGAAGCAGGAGGAAAAGCTTGGATGTAACAGGTAGTAGCTGAATTATGTCTGGATAAATAATCGAATACATTAGGGTACATATTTGTATAGTTAGGAATTGTATCCACTGCCAATGCATGGGGTTGCTGTGACTTGCTGAGATAACTGCCCTGGCCTTGCTTTCTGCCTGGCAGCCCATGCCCCACCCTGGGCCGGGAGGAGAGCTTTACTAGGGCTGTATCTGGAGGAAGGCCCAGTGTCCCATCCACTGTTTCTCTTAGGGCTGCTTCTGCTTCTGCTGTTTTTGCCACCCTCTTAATCTCTTGCTGGGGAGGAGGAAAGAAACTTGGGGGAAGGAGGCAGTCCCACCTCTGAGTGGGTGACTCAGGCCCAGCCTTGCTTCTGCTACTGTTGCTCATTCTCCTCTCCAGAGTTCTGACTACCTGCAGGGAGTCTGTGCTCAGGGAATGCTTCTGCTCTGCCTTTTTCTGCTTTGAGGAGGGATATCAGCCTGGTCCCTTTCACTTTCTGCTTCTGATCTGGGGTGGTGCCATTCTCGGGGGAAGGGCTCTGCCTGTAAAGTGGAGATTTTGACTGTATTTTGTGCAAAAGTCAACATATTCCTCTCTCCCTCCCCTTTCCCTCCAGAACTAAATCCCTACTGTGAGCTCTTTCACTCTCTTGGGGCCTCAAATTCTGCCAATAGTAATAGCTGCAGTAGCATTCATTCATTCATTCAATAGTATTTATTGAGCGCTTACTATGTGCAGAGCACTGTACTAAGCGCTTGGAATGAACAAGTCGGCAACAGATAGAGACAGTCCCTTCCGTTTGACGGGCTTACAGTCTAATCGGGGGAAGCAGCAGAAGCAGCATTTACTGAGTACTCAGTTGGTGTGTTAATTGGGAAGTACAGAATACCAAAGTGACATCTTACCTCCCCACCATGAGCTTACACTCTAGAGAGAAAGAGAAATGACTGCCAACAACCAATGGGTCTGGGACTTCATCTCCTGATATATTTTATTTCTCCCATCTTCAGTTTCCCCCTTGGTAAAATGGAAATGATCCTTGTCCCTCCTGAAGGCCCCAGCAGAGTATCTTGGGGCCCTTAACACTGGAGTTTCTCCCACTGCTCTCCAACAGAGGATGCAATTCTGGGCAGACAGCTACCCCTCCAGCATCCTCTCACCCTGGGCCCAGGTCTTTCAATCAGTGGTATTTATTGAACATTTACTTTGTGCAGACCACTTAATTGAGCTCTAGTTTGGCTCATAATAATAATGTTGGTATTTGTTAAGCGCTTACTATGTGCCGAGCACTGTTCTAAGCGCTGGGGTAGACATAGGGGAATCAGGTTGTCCCACGTGGGGCTCACAATCTTAATCCCCATTTTACAGATGAGGGAACTGAGGCACAGAGAAGTTAAGTGACTTGCCCACAGTCACACAGCCGACAAGTGGCAGAGCTGGGATTCGAACTCATGAGCCCTGACTCCAAAGCCCGTGCTCTTTCCACTGAGCCACGTGCTTCTCCACACGTGCTTCTCCACGCGGCTCAGTGGAAAGAGCACGGGCTTTGGAGTCAGGGCTCATGAGTTCGAATCCCAGCTCTGCCACTTGGCTGTGTGACTGTGGGCAAGTCACTTAACTTCTCTGTGCCTCAGTTCCGTCATCTGTAAAATGGGGATTAAGACTGTGAGCCCCACGTGGGACAACCTGATTCCCCTATGTCTACCCCAGCGCTTAGAACAGTGCTCGGCACATAGTAAGCGCTTAACAAATACCAACATTATTATTAGTTCCCCATTCCTCATGTTCTCCTACAGCACCTCACCCCAGGGCCTCCTCTCGGATGCAGATAGCTCCCAGCCCTTCTCTGCAGTATGTAGGAGGAAGATCTCCTCCTTGGGGACCAGGATTATGTGTTCCTCTCCACTTCTCCCAATTCCCCATCCACACATACCAAGGCTTCCCTCCACCGTCTCTCTCTCTCTCTGTCTCCCTTTAAGGTACTTGTTAAACACTTTCTATGTGCCAGACACTGGATTGGACACAGTCCATATCCCACATGGGCTCACAGTCTTAAGTCCCATTTCACAGATGAGGTAACCAAGGCACAGAGAAGTGAAGTGACTTGCCCAAGATTACACAGCAGACAAGTGGCATAGACAGGATTAGAACGCAAGTCCTTCTGACTCCCAGGTCTTTGCTCTATCCACTAGGCCATGCTGCTTCTCTCTCCACCTCTCGCCCCCTCTTTTTCTCTTTCTCTTCTTCCCCATGTCCCTACACCCAGAGGATGCTGAAAGGTGGACGGAATGAAGGTAGCTCATGCCAGGCTGCCAAGCCTACTGCCTTGAAGGTTCACAGGCCAGAGGACTTGCTATGAATGTCACCTATCAAGGGAGAGACAGCATGGCTGCCAGCCATCAGAATCCAGAGCTTGTCTCGGATTCCATACTCGCTTATACCACCCCCTCTGCATATTCATGAGGCCTGGATGGCATTCAGGGAGCTTTGGAAGGCAGTGTGTGAGTGTGTGTGCATATGTGTGAGCGTGGTGCGTGTGTCTCCTTGCCCTATTGAAATCCAGCTCTTTTGCTCTGATGCAGTCTGTAATTATTTTCCCATGACTCCACATTTTGGGGTGTGGGGGACGTGGGGAGGGAGCAGGGTTGGAGAGGATCATTTCTAATTGCTACCATCTGGCCCGGGTGCCTCTGCAGGAAGAGCATGAGCTTTTGTAGCTTCTCTCTCCCGTTCTCCCCAGCCAGGAAGGCCGCAGACAGAACTGGGTCAGCTCAGAGGTGGGTGGCTGGAACCTCTTTGGCCTCAGCCAGGGAGAGGTGGAAGCAACCTGCCTAGATGCCATGACAGTGGTTAACAGTTGTCTGGGAATGTTTGAGCAAATGTGCCCCCAGACAGGGGAATGGACAGGATGACCCCAAGTGGCTCTCCCAGGGGAGAATTCTATGATCTTTCTGATGTTTCCCACCTGGCTGCCTTGCTAGAGCTTCAAAATACAATCCAGAGCCCATGGGGCTGCCTGTTCCCATTAGACCCCTCTCTGCTTTAAGTTTAGATATCTGCAAGACTGGCCAATTGTGCAATATATAATACTATCCTTTATCGATCAAATTGGTCCTTCTGGCAAAGCTCAGAGCACTTTGCTGAATTAGAAACCCTGGACTTCCCTTTCTCCCAGCCCCAGCCATCCACCTTGCTACCGGCTCTCTGGGGTGAGGAATAGCTGCCAAGGGATTGGGGATCAGAGTTCCAAGCCCCTCACTTGTCTTCAGAGATGCTGACTGGTCTGGGCCGGGATTTGGAACCCCACCAATCCCAGGCTTCATTTGGAGGCACTGAGAGGGGGAACAGAATTCAACAGGACCTAAAAGCGGGGAGGGGAAAGAGGGAAGAAGGAGATGGAGGAGAAAAGGGGAGACAGATTTTCATCGCTGCAGGGGACTTCTGCCACTAGGACCACCTAAGCTTCAGTGCCTGTGGCGGTCCGTCTCAGGGAGGACCAGTTGAGCCAGAATGCAACACCGTGAAAGCAATCAGGGAGCAGCAGCCATGGTGTGCCTGGGAATGGGTGTGGGCAGGGACATTTCAATACCCATTCTTCCTCCCCTTCAGGTACTGAACTCCTTGAGGGACAGGGACTCTGTTGGACCTGATTTATCTTCTATCTACCCCAGCTCTTATTCTAATGCTTGACACAGAGTAAATACCTATAAAATACCACAATTATTATTAATAATCATCATTGTTGTTATTAAATCCCTCCCATTTGCTGAGTTGTAGCACAGCCTGATAACTCAGTTGGACATTCTTTTTTAAAAAGACTGGCAGAGCTGCAGAGTTGGGAGTCCAGTGGCATAAAGACTTCCTGAAAAAAACAGTGAATGGTAGGATAGCCAGACCCTCGCATTTAAGGGCTGCCCCACAGAACTTAGTGTCTTGCTTCTTTGCAGGCTCATGTGAGTGTCAGAAGGGATGATTAAGTAGCCAAGGGGAGGATTTATCTGCAACTGATTCTTCCACTGTATAATCTTCATGTTGTATTGCACTCTTCCAAGTGCTTAGTACAATGTTTTGCACACAGTAAGCACTCAATAAATATGACAATGATTTAATGAATTAGGATCCTCAAGACAAATTGGAGAAGAGCAGAGCTCATTCCCGGTTTCTTGATCTGAAGGCTGTTTTGGGCACATGAAGTGTGGATGGTGAACATTTTTTAAATGGTATTTATTAAGTGCTTACTATGCGCAAGACACTGTATTAAGCACTGATGCATTTTTGAGGGACATCTTGGTTTATGAAAACTGGGGCAAGTATACTCTCATCAGCTCTATGGATGAGGAGAGAGCTTCCTGTGTAATCTTTTCAGCCCAGCAACTTCTGTGCCAGACAGGGATGTGACAGAGAAGGCCAAGACAGGCAGAGGCTGGTGCGAGGCTGATATTCTTGGGGAAAAAATTTCCCACCACCCATTTGGGGAAATCTCATGTGGGATTAGTATTTCATTCAGTTGTATTTATAAAACACTGTGTGGAACAGTACAATACAATAATCGAATGACAATCCCTGTTCCACAGTGAGCTCCCAGTCTAGAGGATTAAGCATTTGAGTGCTCTGCATACAGTAAGAGTTCAATAAATACCACTGATTGACCCTGGAAGGAAAAGATCTTGGCAGGGTGGTTTAAGGAGCAGAATAATGTAGCAGCAAGAGATTGTCTTCTTCAAGCCACTCCCCACCTAATGATCCTTCATGGGCTCCATGCTCACCTCATGCTGACCCTGGGGGTGACCCTTACTCACAGTTAAGGGTCTAGTGGGATGGTAAGGCTGAGAGGCTGCACTGGTTTCTGACTGCCCAGGCTCAGTTTCTTCCTGTATCTCAGCTAGGGAAGAGGCAAGAGAGGTTTCTTCAAATGATTGCAGCCTTTGAACGTGTTTATTCCTGCTGCAGAACCTAGCTGCTTGTGAACAGGCTTGTCTGTCAGTTTGTGGTTAACTTCCAGTCAGGAGGAAGGGAGAGTGGGAGTATTCGGCTATTGGAATCACATGACCCATGAAGCATGGGCACAAAACCCAAAGCCAGGTCTCTTGCCTCTCAGAGTGTCCACTGGCCTGCAAGAATACCGAACCCTTTTTGCTCTGCCCCAACCCCAACCCACTAGAGGATAAGGACAGCTGAAATCCAGGCTGCCTGGCATGAAACTGGACTAGTGACCCACCCCCTCACCCAGGCTCTCACTTCCTGGGCACCTCAAACAAGTCTACAAAAATGGGAGATCTTTAGACCCGAGAAGGGCTGTAAAAGGGCAAAGGATTATTATTTAAGCAAGAAGAAATGCAATTACCCAAGTAATAAATTGGCCAGAAATCTGGAGTTAAGTTGCTCATCTTGCAAAATTTGGTTTATATATTTTTATAGCCCCAGATATGTGCCCAGGTGTCTGGGACAATGGGTGTACTTGAAATAATAAAAGTAACAATCCCTTATGTTCATAGAGCACCTCTTCTAAGGAGCCAGAGACATAATAGACATAATTTAATCTATTCCTGCAAACTTGCCAGGAATTTAGGCAGGGACAAGGGTCGCTCTTCCCATTTTGTGGAGGAGGTAATCGAGGGGCAGAGGTCAGCAAAGTTGCTGAACATTATACAGCAAGTCAATGTTGAATGGAAAGTAGAGTTGAAGGTTGCCTTGGTACTGACCCTAGATTCTATCTGGCTTCTTCAGTGATTATGGGTTTCTTTGTAACAGAGTTACTGGTAATGAGGCCCAGGAGACCAATCAACATCTGACCCTTGAGTCCACTCTTACTGGCATGAAACTGAACCTAGTGGGATAATAATCATAATGGTATTTAAGTGTTTACTATGTGCCAGGCATTGTACTAAGTGCTGGGGTAGATACAAGCAAATTGGGTTGGACATAGCCTCTGTCCTGCATATGGCTCATTGTCTTCATTCCCAATTTACAGATGAGATAACTGAGGCCCAGAGAAGTGAAGTGACTTGTCCAAGGACACACAGCAGACAAGTGGTGGCACCCTGGATTAGAACTCATGACCTGCTGATTCCCAGGTCCATACTCTGTCTACTACGCCATGCTGCTCCAGGGCTGAAATGAGCCTGAGTTTGGAAGTCAGGGTACTGGGGATCTAACCCCTGCTCTGCCATTTATCTGCTGTGCCATCTTGGGCAAATGACTTAACTTCTCTGTGTCTCAGTTTCCTCATCAGTAAAATAGGAGTTCAATACCTGTTCTCCCTCTTCCTTAGGCTATAATTCCCATATGGGGGACAGGGACTGTGTCTGACATGCTTCTAGTGTATATACTCTAGTTCTTAGAATAGTGCTTGGCACATAGAGGTACTTAACAGAGACCATATTATTACCACTAGCAGGATGCCAGCAGGAGACTCAAGCCACTGTGATAGGGTCAACTGAATTGGAAGTCAGGTGGGTAGGAGAGAGGTTCCAGGGAACAAGTGAAACCCTACTATTTGGAGAAAAAACATGGTCAAGTGGAGAGTATGGGCCTGGGAATCAGAGGATCTGGGTTATAATCCTAGCTCCACCACTTGCTTCAGTGTGATCTTGGATAAGTCACTTAATTTCTTTGTGCCTCTGTTCCCTCATCTGCAAAATGGGAACTCGATACCTGTTCTCCCTCCTATTTACACTGTGAACCCTCTGTGGGATCTGATTATCTTGTTTCTGCCCCAGTTCTTAGAGGCAGTGCTTGGCACTTAGTAAGCAATTAACAAATACCACAATTGTTGTTATAATTATCATCATCATCATTTGGACAATGCATATAGCCTGGCCAGTCTCAAACTTTATGAACCCATTCCTACTTCCTTAATAATATCAATTATGGTATTTGTTAAGCACTCACTATGTGCCAAGAACAGTTCTAAGTGCTGGGGTAGACACAAGGTAAGCAGGTTGCCCCCCCATGGGGCTCACAATCTTCATCCCCATTTTACAGATGAGGTAACTGAGGCACAGAGAAGCTAAGTGACTTGCCCAAAGTCACACAGCTGACAGGTGGTGGAGCCGGGATTAGAACACATGACCTCTGACTCCCAAGCCTGTGTTCTTTCCACTAAGCCATGCTGATTGCTGAGCAAGAGTCCTTGTGAGAGGAAGAGCAGCCGCAACCAAAATATCTTTGAATTGGAAGTTGCATAGATTACAGGTCATAATGGCTCCCCATACTGTTGGTAAAGGTCCAAGAAAAGTGGCTCTTCAATTGGCTCTTGGCTGCTGTAGTTGAGTGCCCACTCAGAAGATTGTGAGAACCCACCTCTGCCACTCTGCCTCTTGCATCATCAGTTGCGTTGTCCCAGAACTTCCGATGTCAACATCTCCCCAAAACAGAGATAATTCAGAATCTGAAGAAACTGGTCTTTAGGACATGGAGGGGGCATCCATCCCAGGATGGAGGTTGATTCCAGGATACTGGACTCTCATCTGGGATGGAAATACAAGTTCGTGAATGGGGGCTCCAACTTTCTCTGGGTCAGTCAATCATCTAATTGGTGGGTATCTATGGAATACTGTTCCATTCTCACCAGCTGTGAGCCTGTCTTTTCTCAAGCGTCCCACACCGCCATAGCTACAGCCAACTACAGTTGCGCTCTCATCTCCATGAACTCAAAGCTTCTTTTTGGAGTCCTCTCACCTCACGTTGCCCAGTCAAGGCCCTGGCTGTCCCCTCTCCTCTGTGTGTATTTACCATTTGGTGTATTATCCATGCCACGACCTGTTTCCCTCAACAGATAATCAGGATTGGGTGGTTCATTATGGGACCAGCTTGTCCCAGAGCTTTACACTCATGCAGATTCTGAATTAGGCACTTTTAAAAGTGGCAGGTCCTCCATCAGGTCACAAGGTCCCAGTTAGTAAGTTACTCTAAGCTCATTGTGGGCAGTTTGTTTATTGTTATATTAATACTCTCCCAAGCGCTTTAGTATAGTGTTCTGCACACAGTAATTGCTCAATAAAAACAACTGAATGAAGAGATGAATGATTTAGTTTTCTGGATTGTCCCTGCTTCCAGGAACAAGTCAAACTCCCATATAAATGGCTCCAACCTCCAGCCATTCACTGTTAGGTGTTTGGAATTGCTAGGTGTTTTTAACTGCTCTGTGTTAAAAATGGAGCTCGTTGCACTCATGGAACCTCAGTTTGTATTTGAGTCTCTCCTGGCAACATGTGATGTGTTTTCCCAGAGAAGCAATATGGCCATCACACTTTTAGTAAGTAACAAATAACTTACATTTATTTATAAGATTCAACTGTTTACAAGTAAACCTCTCCTACAGTGTTCTTTTGTGGCTTTTGCTCTCTTTCTCCCTCTGTCTTCCTTGGTAATACTTTACTTTCAATCTAGGAAAATCTCCAAACCTTAGGGTGTGACTTAAAAGTGTTAATGCTGCTTCCAAAATTGCCAGGCTTACTGTCAGGGAGTAGCTTGGACCCAGCAGAATTTGTCTTGCTATAATATGTATTGGATTTACCCTCACTATTAAGCATTTCTACAACACATAACTTGCCAGGAGTCTTAATATAAGTACCAATTCTATATACCAAATGTGAAGGGTATTTTTCTCCTAAGAAAAGAACCATTCTTCTAAGTAGCACCAAGTACTTCTCATCAGATCCTCTCATTCATCCTTGCAATATCTTTGATACTCCACAATTGGGGTGAGGGGGTGGGGGCTAGAGCTTGATATCCCCGTTCTGAAGATGGAAAATAGTGGGCGGGGAGGTTCAATGTCTTGCCCAAGGTGACCTAGGAAATCTGAGGAGGAGAACCTATTTCCCTATTTTCCCTGATTCCCAATTTACATAATCAAATAACTTGGGAGCTGTATTATATTTTTTGAGCACTTACTGTGTGCAGAGCATTGTACTTAGAGCTGGGGCAGTGGGGCTCTATTCCCAGTTCATGGATTCCCTTTAATCAATTGGTGAGTGGTATTTTCTGATCCCTTACCGGGTGCAGAGCACTGTACTGTACATTTGGGAGAATACAATAATTAGACATGATCCTTATCCTCAAGGATCTTGTATTCTAGTAAGCTTCTCCACTGGAAACAAGAGGGAATTTGCCGAATCTTGTCTGAGTGTTGGTTACAGGGTTACATGTGCAGCCAGGCTGGGAATGCCTTCTGTCTGCTGCCTCTCTGGCCACTGGCAAGCACATCCCCCTCTTCTATCTTACTCTATCAATCAATAAATCATATTTATTGAGTGCTTAGTATGTTCAGAGCACTTAATAAGTGCTTGGGAGAGTACAATACAACAGAATTAGCAGACACATTCTTTCCCCATAATGAGCTTACAGTCTAGAAGGGAAGATAGACATTAATATGAATAATTTCTAATATGTAATTTAAAGATATGTACACAAGAGCTGTGGGGTTGGGGGTGGGGAGACTATCAAGTGCCAAAGATAGACTGTAAGCCTGTCAAACGGCAGGGACTGTCTCTATCTGTTGCCCACTTGTTCATCCCAAGCGCTTAGTACAGTGCTCTGCACATAGTAAGCGCTCAATAAATACTATTAAATACTATTGAATGAATCAAAGATTGAGATACATGGACGATGCAGACAGGAGAGCAAGCCAGTGAAAAGAGGGCTTAATTGAAAAAAGCCTCTTAGAGGAGATGTGACCTTAGTAATGCTTTGAAGATGGAGAGGGCAGTGGTCTGGTGTGTATGTAGGGAGAGGGAGTTCCAAGTTGGGGGAGGATATGGGTAAGGGGTCAGCAGCAAGATAGACATTAATTCATTCAATAGTATTTATTGAGCACATACTATGTGCAGAGCACTGTACTAAACACTTGGAATGTACAATTCGACAACAGATAGAGACAATCCCTGCTCATT
This sequence comes from Ornithorhynchus anatinus, assembly GCF_004115215.2. Taxonomy (NCBI): domain Eukaryota; kingdom Metazoa; phylum Chordata; class Mammalia; order Monotremata; family Ornithorhynchidae; genus Ornithorhynchus; species Ornithorhynchus anatinus. The sequence goes on along the minus strand of NC_041732.1, from coordinate 45,479,656 downwards.
GATGGGCTTACAGTCTAATCGGAGAGAGACAAAAACAATAGCAATAAATAGAATCAAGGGGATGTACACCTCATTAACAAAATAGGGTAATAAAAATATATACAAATGAGCAAATGAGCATAGTGCTAAGGCAAGGGGAAGGGAGAGGGGGAGGAGCAGAGGGAAAGGGGGGAAAGGGGACTTACCTGAGGGGAGGTGAAAGGGGGGCAGAGAGGCAGCAGAGGGAAAAAGGGAAGCTCAGTCTGGGAAGGTCTCTTGGAGGAGGTGAGCTCTCAGTAGGGCTTTGAAGAGGGGAAGACGGTTAGTTTGGCGGAGGTGAGGAGGGAGGGCATTCCAGGACAGTGGTAGGACATGGGCCAGAGGTCGACAGAGGAATAGGCATGAGTGGGAGACAGTGAGGAGGTGCGTGGCACAGGAGCAGAGTGTATGGGGTGGGCAGTAGACGGAGGGAAGGGAGGTGAGGTAGGAGGGGGCAAGGTGATGGAAAGCCTTGAAGCCCAGAGTGAGGAGTTTTTGTTTCATGCGAAGGTTGATAGGCAACCACTGGAGGTTTTTAAGGAAGGGAGTGACATGCCCAGAGCGTTTCTGCAGGAAGATGATCCGGGCAGTAGAATGAAGAATAGACTGGAGCCGGGAGAGACAGGAGGAAGGGAGATCAGAGAGAAGGCTGACACAGTAATCCAGCCAGGATATTATGAGAGCCTGTACCAGTAAGATGGCCATTTTGATGGAGAGGAAAGGGTGGATCTTGGTGATATTATAAAGGTGAGACCGGCAGGCCTTGGTGACGGATTGGATGTGTGGTGTGAATGAGAGAGCGGAGTCAAGGATGACTCCAAGGTTATGGGCTTGAGATATGGGAAGGATGGTCGTACCATCCGCAGTGACATGGAAGTCAGGAAGAGGACAGGGCTTGGGAGGGAAGATAAGGAGCTCAGTTTTGGACATGTTGAGTTTTAGGTGGCGGGCAGACATCCAGGTGGAGATGTCTTGGAGGCAGGAGGAGATACGAGCCTGAAGGGATGGGGAGAGAACAGGGGCAAAGATGTAGATTTGTGTGTCATCTGCATAGAGATGATGGCTGAAGCCGTGGGAGTGAATGAGTTCACCAAGAGAGTGAGTGTAAATGGAGAACAGAAGAGGGCCAAGAACTGACCCTTGAGGAACCCCTACAGTTAGAGGATGGGAGGGAGAGGAGGAGCCTGTGAAGGAGACTGAGAATGAATGGCCAGAAAGATAAGAGGAGAACCAGGAGAGGATGGAGTCCATGAAGCCAAGGTGTGGTAAGGTGTGGAGGAGAAAGGGATAGTCGACAGTGTCAAAGGCAGCTGAGAGGTCGAGGAGGATTAGGATAGAGTAGGAGCCATCGGATTTGGCAAGAAGGAGGTCATGGGTGACCTTTGAGAGAGCAGTCTCAGTAGAGTGGAGGGGATAGAAGCCAGATTGGAGGGAGTCCAGGAGAGAATGGGGCAGAGTGAGTAATCTGGTACTAGAGAAGCACAGTGTGTGGGCAGGACTGTAGTAGATCAGTGACGTGAGGTAGGATGGGGCAAGCTGATTAAGTGCTTTAAAGCCAATGGTAAGGAATGTCTGCTTGAGGAGGTGGAGGTTTGATGTGGAGATGGACGTGCAGCCACTGGAGGTTCCCAAAGTCCTGGGATGTATAGCGGTGTATATCCTCTTCAGTGGCTGGTAGGCTGGCCACCCCTACCCACAGGAACGTCTACTTTCTCACCAAGGTGGCTTTTCACCTCTGCCATCCCCCAGTCCCTGCAGAAAGACACTCACGACTAGGGAGACACCACTTATGTCCCAGTTAGATATTTTTTAAAAAAACTTTCAGTGCTGATTCTGGTCCATGTGATCTTCTCCCATGCACTGCTTTCTTCCCAACCCCCATCCCCAACCCCCCGTGCATCCTGAGTGGGCAGAGGATGCAGATAAATGGAGGCCACAGTCCCATTTCCCATTTCCGGACAGTCAAGAGAGTTGTGCAGAGCTAGAGAGTGTACTGGGGATCAAGTCAGGCCCCAGTCTCCTGAATGCAGTAAACCTTCACAGAAAGAATTCCCAGTAAGGGACAGGTCTGCCTTTCTCTCAAGAGTTATAAACTGGAAGGAAAACAGAGTCTGGATTCCCCAGCTGGCTCTGAAAAAGTGAGGCAAGTAATTTCTGTGGAAAGGACACAGATAAAGTTCTCCCAAGCAGTGGGAAGTTGAAAACTAAGAAATGTACCATCCACAATGGTATATTTCTCTGGGGAGAAAAGGCCTTAAGTTGCCCACCCTAGTACCTGGCAAGGGTATTTAGCCCAGCTAATAATGATAATGATCATGACGGTCATGATATTTGTTACATGTTTACTATGTGCCAAGCACTGTGCTAAGCACTGGGGTAGGTACAAAATAATCAGGTCAGACAGAGCCCTGGAACTACTGGGGGTTCCCAGGCTAAAGTAGGAAGGAGAATGGGTATTTAACTGCATTTTACAGATGAAGAAACTGAGACACAGAGAAGTGAAGTGACTTGATTAAGGACACGCAGCAGGAAGTGAGAGGGCTGGGATTAGAACCCAGGTCCTTTGACTCCCAGATCTATACTCTTTCCACTAGGTCAGCTCTCTGACCACCACTGATGAACCTTGGCCTTTGTGGCAGAGGGGAGAGAGCAAAGGCACAAGAACGACTCTTCCTGCCTTCCTGCTCTCCTGACCCCCTAACCCACCAGGCTTGCCTATGGGCCTGTGACACCACCTTTTGCCTGGTCTGGTTGCCTTCCCTGTTTTGGGTGGAGGGATATGAAGGTGAACAGGTGGCCCATCCACAGTGTAGGATGATTATTTTGCTCTTCTCGGGAAGATTGATCCCCAGAATATACACATTTGTACATCCCTGCACCTGTAGATCCATATAATCATCTCAATTCCCCTTTTTCATTCATTCAATAGTATTTATTGAGCGCTTACTATGTGCAGAGCACTGTACTAAGCGCTTGGGATGAACAAGTCGGCAACAGATAGAGACAGTCCCTGCCGTTTGACGGGTTTACAGTCTAATCGGGGGAGACGGACAGACAAGAACAATGGCACTAGAGCAGTGGTATAGAAAATTGTGGAGTTCGATAGGAATAAATGCGGTGCTGGGTTTATCCCAGAATGACACTTCAAACCTGGATCGTTAGCTGGCAAGGAGAAAAACCATTTGCCCTTGCAGTGACCCATGGTAGGGAAACACTTCCCAGCTGCCAGAAAACCAAGATGTCTCACTGCTTCCTAGATGCAGATGAAGAAAGGGAGGGTAAGGGAAAGGGCCAGGTTCAGGGGGGAGAAGGCCATTCCCTGATTCCCTGTTCCTGTCCCCTGGATGCTAGCTAGAGTCACTCTGGCAAATAGGTGTCCAACATAGTGTGGCCTAGTGGAGTCAGAAGATTTGGGTTCATTCATTCAATCAATAGCATTTATTGAGCGCTTACTATGTGCAGAGCACTGTACTAAGTGCTTGGAATGTACAATTTGGCAACAGATAGAGACAATCCCTGCCCATTGACGGGCTTACAGTCTAATCGGGGGAGACAGAGACAAAAACAATAGCAATAAATAGAATCAAGGGGATGTACATCTCATTAACAAAATAAATAGGGTAATAAAAATATATACAAATGAGCAGATGAGCACAGTGCTGAGGGGAGGGGAAGGGAGATGGGGAGGAGCAGAGGGAAAGGGGGGGAAGGGGAACTTAGCTGAGGGAAAGTGAAGGGGGGGGGCAGAGAGGGAGTAGAGGGAAAAGGGGAAGCTCAGTCTGGGAAGGCCTCTTGGAAGAGGTGAGCTCTCAGTAGGGCTTTGAAGAGGGGAAGAGAGTTAGATTGGCAGAGGTGAGGAGGGAGGGCATTCCAGGACAGCGGGAAGATGTGGGCCAGGGGTCGATGGCAGGATAGGTGAGAACGGGGGATGGTGAGGAGGTGGGTGGCAGAGGAGCGGAGCGTGCGGGGTGGGCAGTAGAAAGACAGAAGGGAGGAGAGGTAGGAGGGGGCAAGGTGATGGAGAACCTTGAAGCTTAGAGTGAGAAGTTTTTGTTTCATGTGGAGGTTAATAGGCATCCACTTGAGGTTTTTAAGAAGGGGAGCGACATGCCCAGAACGTTTCTGCAGGAAGATGATCCAGGCAGTGGAATGAAGAATAGACTGGGTTCTAATCCCAGCTCTGCCTTTTATCTGCTGAGTGACCTTGGGCAAGTCACTTTACTCTCTATGCCTTAGTTACCTCACCTGTATAATGGGGATTAAGACAGTGAGCCCCATGTGGGACAGGAACTGTGTTCAACCTGATTAGCTTGTGTCTACCGCAGTGCTTAGTACAATACCTGGCACATAGTAAGCACTTAAATACATTTTTAAAAAAGCCATACAGCTGCAATTTATGAGCTGCAGCAATCCTCTCCCTTCCTGGTCATCCAACTCCCTTCTGTTCTGCTCATATTACTAGGCGCAAAGAATCAAGCATCGGGCTTTAGCCAGCATCTTCAGTGTGCTTACTTCAGGAGGCCTTCCCTGATTCATCTCTCATCTCCCCATTCAATTCCCTTTATTCTTGCCACTGCAACATTTCCACATCACCTAAGCACTTGGGTATTAAACACTCTTCGGACCCTGAAGCATTTATGTACACATCTTTCTACTCTGCCTCTCCTATCTGTAAAGTCTTTCAGTGTCTATCTCCCCTGCTAGACTGTAAGCTTCTCAGGAGCAGGAACTGTGTCTACTAACTCTTATCAACTCTACTAAATCAAAATGAAATCTCTCACCTCATCTCTAAATCTACCCCCTCTATCTGTGCTTCTGACCCCATCCCTTCATACCTTTTTAAAACACTCAACCTGTTCCTCTTCACTCCTTGACTGCCATCTTCAACTGTTGATTTACCAGTGACTTCTTCCTCACTACTTTCAAACATACTTAATAATAATTATGGTATTTGTTAAGCATTTACTACATGTCAGATACTGTACTAAGCACTGGGGTGGATAAAAGCAAATTGGGTTGGACACAGTCCCTGTTCCTTGTGGGGCTCATATTCTCAAACCCCATTTTACAGATGAGGCAAATGAAGCATGGAGAAGTTAAGTGAGTTGTTCAAGGTTACACAGCAGCCAAGTGGCAGAGTGAGAATTAGAACCCATGACTTTTTGACTCCCAGGCCCATGCTCTATCCACTATGCTATGCTGCAACCCTCCTTTGACTCCATGGCTCGTCCATTAATCACCCCATCTCCCTCCTACCATTTCTCTCCATACTTCTTGAGAGTTACTTTTACCTATTGTCTCCATTTCCTTTCCTCCAATTCTCTCCTAGATCCCCTCCAATATGGCTTCCACCCCCTTCACTCCTGAGGAACAGTCCTCTGTAAGGTAACCAATGACCTACTACTCCCCAAATCTGATGACCTCTACTCTATCCTAATCCTCCTAGACCTCTCTGCCACCTTCAACACTGTAGACATCCTTCTCCTTCAAACTTTATCCAACCCTGGATTCACTGACCCTGTCCTTTCTTAGTTCTCTTCTGATCTCTCTGACTGCTCCATCTTAATCTCTTTTGCTAACTCCTCCTCTGCCTTCTACCCTCTGACGGGGCGGGGGGGTGGAGGTTCTTCAAGGCTCAGTTCTATGTCCTCTTCTGTTCTCCATGTACATCCATTCCCTTGGAGAATTCATTCACTCCCATGGCTTCAATTACCATTTCTACACGGTGATTCCCAAATTTACATCTCCAGCCCAGACCTTTCTCCTTCCCTGCAATTACACATTTTCTCCAGCCTTCAAAACATAACTACCTGAATGTCCTGCCAACACTGTAAATAACACCACTATCTTCCCTATCTCACAAGCCCATAACCTTGGTATTGTCCTTGACTCATCTCTCTCATTCCACCTACGTATTCAATCTGTCACTAAATCCTGTTGATTCTACCTTCCTTATTCTACAACTATCCTATCCTGCCTTGACTACTGTATCTGCCTCCTCTCTGATAACCTGGCCTCCTATATCTCCCCACTCCAGTTCATACTTTGCAGTATCTCACGGTTAAATAATAATAATAATGTCAGTATTTCTTAAGCGCTTACTATGTGCCGAGCACTGTTCTAAGTGCAGGGGTAGATGCAGGGTAATCAGGTGGCTCACACGAGGCTCACAGTCTTCATCCCCATTTTACAGATGAGGTAACTGAGGCACCGAGAAGTTTAGGCAGCTGTGTGACTGTGGGCAAGTCACTTAACTTCTCCATGCCTCAGTTACCTCATCTGTAAAATGGGGATGAAGACTGAGCCTCATGAGGGACAATCTGATTATCCTGTATCTACCCCAGCGCTTAGAACAGTGTTCTGCACATAGTAAGCATTTAACAAATACCAACATTATTAAGTGACGTGCCCAAAGTCACAAATGTATCAACAGAATTGTTCAGTCTGTCTTCCCAGTTCCTAAGAACCTCCAATGGCTGCCCATCTACCTCCCTATCAAACAGAAGCTTGGCTTTAAAGCACTTAATCAACTTGCCCCTTCCTACCTTGCCTCACCATTCTCCTCTTATAGCCCAGAACACACAGTCTGCTCCTATAGCATGCACTTACTCACTGTGCACTGATCTCTTCTTTCTTGCTGTCAACCCTTTTTCTATATCCTCCCCTTAGCCTGGAATTCCTTCCCCCTCCATATGCCAGACCACCACTCTCTTCAACTTAAAAGCATTATTAAGGTCACATCCTCAAGAAGCCTCCCTGATCAAGCCCTCTTTTCCCCGGCTTGCTCGCCTTTCTGCGTCACCTGTGTACTTGGATCTGTGACCTTTGAACATTTGATATTCTCCCCATGCCCAACCCCACAGCACTTATGTGCATATATTTAAATTATATGTTATAAATTCCTTATTCATATTAATGTCTGTCTCTCCCTCTAGATGGTAAACTCATTGTTGGCAGGGAATGTCTACTAATTTTGATGCATTTAACTCTCCCAAGTGCTTAGAACAGTGCTTTGCACATAGCACTCGATAAATACCATTGATCTATGTACTCTCCCAAGTGCTCTGTACAGTTAACACTCAAGAAAAAGCCTTGATTGACTGATTGCTCTGCAACCCTTAATGCAGATTCAAATGAAAACCAAGCAAAGAATAACTAGGAAGGAGGCAAAAAGATATTCAATTTCTTTTAAATTTGATTCCCAATTTTCATTAAGCCCACTGCCTTATTTCCTTTAGGGTTTGGGCATGTGGGTGAGGCTGTATTTTCATTGCAGCTTTAAATGATGCAAGTTCTGGTTTCACTGAGAAGGCTTCTTGCTTGCACTCATGCTCTAGACTGTAAGCTTGTCTGTAAATTCACTGTGGGCAGGGAATGTATCTACCAACTTGGTTATATTCCACCCTCCCAAGCATTTAGTGCAATGATCTGCAAATAGTAAGTGCTCAGTCTATACCACTGATTGATAGTGGTCTTGACTCTGAGTTCCTTCTGTGGTAGAGCACTGTACAGGGGTTGATGCTTATGAAAAAAGGCCCACTGTCTGACATCAAGGGGCTTCTAACGATGAAATCAGTCGATGGTATTCATTGATCATTTACTGTGTACAGAGTAGTGTACTTAAGTACTTAAGAGAGAACAATACATCAGAGTTTATAGTCATGTTCCCTGCCCACAGGAACTTCCAGTTTAGAGAGGAAAAGAGGCATTAATATAAAGAAATACTTCATAGATAGAGACATAAGTACTGTGGGGCTGAGAATGGGGTGAATGCCAAATGCCCAAAGGGCACAGATCCAAGTACACAGATGAAACAGAAGGGAGAGGGAGCAAGGGAAAACAGGGCAAACAACAAAAAACTGGGGAAAAAAATGGGAATATAGAATTAAAAAAAACACTGCAAATACCAGGGGCAATTACCTTGGGTGCAAAAGAACACAAGTATGCACCCAAGGTAAACATCAAGGAGAGCAACACCTAAGTGCAGAAGCAGCTGGGGTGGAGGGCTTGCCCAGGGCCGTGGTGGGTGTTGACCAGGGAAGGCTCCATGGGGCTCACAATTCATGGCCTACATAGCCACAGTAGTGTGTGACTTTCAGCATGAAATCTGTTCTTTTCAAGGAATCAGCCAGATGGTGGCAGGAATGGGGACCTGATTCCTCCCGCTTTCCTCAGGGGTGGAAGGAGGTGAGATGACAGGTGGATCACAAGGGATTTCTCAAAATATCTCTCACCAAGGATTAGATCATTAGAAAAACAAAATCAATAGTTCTTCCTTACCAACCCCTGCATATTTGCGGTTCATTGCTGCTGCTTCTGACTTCATCCATGAAAACAAAGTTCCCAGTCTCTATTCTCATATCTGGCTCTGCATGTTCCCATTCCTCATCTTTCCCTCTTCACAATTCAGAATCCAACCCTGCAAGACACAGAGCAATAATTGCCCCACCCTAGGATGAAGGCTGGAGGGTTGGGAACTCTTCCTTTATAGTGGTACTGGACAAACCTGGCCATAAACTGCTAGGTAAAACTGCCATATGGTGAAATATTTTACTCATTCAATCATATTTATTGAGCGCTTACTGTGTGCTAAGCGCTTGGAAAGTACAATTCGGCAACAGATAGAGGCAATCCCTACCCAACAACCGGGTTCGATTCATAAGGTGTTCTGGCCTCTCTGTCATCTAGGTGCCTGGCACCAGCATGTGGCCTGATGATAGGTTCTGCTACGTGAAGAGTCTCTGTCTCGGGAACCAGCCGCCAGGAGAGCGTGGTAGACTTTAAGTTCGTTGTGGGCAGGAAATGTGGCTCAGTGGAAAGAGCACGGGCTTTGGAGTCAGGGCTCATGAGTTCGAATCCCAGCTCTGCCACTTGTCAGCTGTGTGACTGTGGGCAAGTCACTTAACTTCTCTGTGCCTCAGTTCCCTCATCTGTAAAATGGGGATTAAGACTGTGAGCCCCACGTGGGACAACCTGATTCCCCTATGTCTACCCCAGCGCTTAGAACAGTGCTCGGCACATAGTAAGCGCTTAACAAATACCAACATTATTATTATTATTATTTGCTTATTATTGTACTGTCATATTGTTGTATTTTCGTTCTCCCAAACGTTCAGTTCAGTGCTCTGCACACAGTAAGCACTCAATAAATGTGACTTAATGAATGAAAAGGGAGGCCATGACTATTGCAGACTGAGGGATGGACACGCCCTGAGGGCTAATCTGAGTTCTGCCCCAGATCGCTGTGTGACCCTCAGCAAGTGGCATTCCCTCTCTGGACTTTGATATCTTTTTTTTTTCTTTTTAATGGTATCTGTTAAGTGCTTTCTATGGACCAGACACTGTTCTAAGCACTGGGGTAAGCACAAGGTAATTATATTGGACACAGTCCCTGCCCCACATGGAGCTCATGGTCTTAATCCCCATTTTACAGATGAGGTAACTGAGACATGAAGAAGTTAAGTGACTTGTCCAAGGTCACACAACAGACATGAAAGAGTGGAGACTAGAATTCAGGTTAGTCAGTCAAGCATATTTATTGAATACTTGTACAGAGCACTGTACTAAGTGCTTAGGAGAGTACAATATAACAATAAACAGACACATTTCCTGCCCTCAGTGAGTTTACAGTCTAGAGAATGAGCTTACAGGTTCTTCTGACTCTCAGATCTGTGTTGTATCCACTAGGGCATACTGGTCTCATGGCTAACTCACCCAGAAGACAATCCTGTATTTCATAGAACTAAAATCAATCAATGGTATTTACTGCGTACTTGCTGTGTGGAGAGTACTATGTAAGTGCCTAGCAGAATACAGTAGAGTTGGTAGACATGATCCCAGCCCAAAAGGAGCTTACAGTGTCCAGGGGGGATTGTTCCTAGAATCAGATCAGAGGGAAATAAGCAGACAATGGGAAAATGTGTCCCTACACGATCCTTTTCGGCAGAGAGGTCTCCCATGCTTCATAGTTGGGCAGTAAATATCCACACTTTTGTTGGACTATATTTGAAAATGAAGGACAAAATGGTGAAAAAATATTTAATGCCCAAACCTTCACCCTTGGCCATAGGGAAAATGACCCTTCATTATGTAGTGTCCTTTAATGTACAGTGGGCCAAGTGTCTCTGGGTACAGAGATCCCCTCAGGCTATTTTAGAACCCAGCAGAGAAAACAGATCTTCTATTGGAAAACAATTCTGGCCTTTATTCCAAATTCTTAACATGTAATTTCATAATAGAATTGCTCTGCAAATATGGGTTTTGGATAACCCACTCAGTGTTACCAGAAGGGAGTACTCTATATTTATTTGGCATCTTTGTTCCCATTAACTCAAGATTAATAATATCCTTTGGATCATCACAACATTTTATTTAAAGACATTTGTTAAGCACTTATTAGGTGTAAGGCACTGGGGTAGACACAAGCTTACAGGTTGGACACAGACCCTGCCCCACATGAGGCTCCAGTTTTAATCCCCATTTTACAGATGAGGTAACTGAGGCACAGTGAAGTGAATTGCCTAAGGTCACACAGCAGACAAGTGGCAGAGCTGGAGTTATAACCCAGGTCCTTGTGACTCCTAGGCCCATGATCTGTCCACTAGGCCATGCTGCTTCTCACAACTTCCCTTACAATAAAAAGCTGGCCTCTTCATACCCATTTTACAGAAGGAGAAACAGAGCTCCCCACTCCGCAAAGGGGTCAGTGGCTGAGTGAGGCTCAGCTCCCCTGTACACCAAGGTCTCTAAGAGGCTAACCGCTCCAAGAGGCTCTCTCTCACTTGGTTTCTGAGACATCCATCTTTTTTATAATTAACAGCAACTAGAGCAGCCACAGAGAAGCCTGGGTTGCCACTCGCAAGGATTATTTAAATGTTCCTTGGTGACTCTTCTATTTGAGAACCTGTGGGTTTGGGACTCTTCTAATTGGAAATCGTTCAGAACACAGAGGGGCTGGTGCATCTGGCTTCACCCCAGTCCAAGCAGCCAGATGCTGGCCACTTGGGCTTCTTTGGATGGGGGCTGTGACTTCATTCATTCCCTCCCTCAAGGACAGCTTTATTTAAGAAGAACTTAAAGGTGAGGGGTTTTTTTTCTTCTTTTATATGTCACCTTCCTCCTCCTATCTTGATTCTCTCTCAGTCGTCTTTATCCAGTACCCAGTGGGGTTTGGGGACCAGTATGTACTCACAAAATGATTGGCTGACCCAACCTGGGACCCAGGATCAGGCTCCCAACTGCCAATAACCCCTCCCAGACAGTTCTTGCCACTAGCACTGCTGACTTAGGTAGAATCTTTACTGGCCAAGCTTCAGCTTAGGTGATGGCCTGGCGGGTGTTTGCTGGAACTCTTCATTCATTCATTCAATTGTATTTATTGAGCACTTACTGTGTGCAAAACACTGTACTAAGCGCTTGGAAAGTACAATTTGGCAACAAATGGAGACAATCCCTACCCAACAACAGGCTTCTGCCTCAACTTTGGTAGCAAGGAGGCTTGACCTGCTTCTCCAGAGTCTCAGCACAGTGCAGTGGGCCTCTGATCTCTCTACAAGGGAAACAAATAAGGCTAGACTTAGGGGTTAGTCTCTGCTTTCTCGGCATAATTTTGGTCACCACATCAGCCTGCTCTGTTCCTTGGCATTGTTATCAGAAAGAACTGCAGGGAATGATCCCAGGGGAGTGGGCAGGAGGCAGAATGGACTGTTTAAGGAGGTCCATAGAGAGGATGGGATGACTTGGGAAGAAATGAGGATTTATACTGTGAGCCCCATGTGGGACATGAACTGTCCAACCTGATTATTATCTATTCCAATGCTTAGTACAGTCCCTGGCATATAGTGTTTAACAAAGACCATATATGTATTTAAAAAAAAGAGAGAGGGGAAGGACTATGACAACAGTGAGCCAAAGTGGGCATTGAGATGCGGTAGTGTGAAGTGCAGAAGTCACACAGTCATGAGCGAAAATAAATCAGGAACTCATATAAATGACTAAATAGGAATTCCCACAGGCCCTTCTGTCCCATCTCACAGCACTACTAGTTATGTCTAGAACAGTATTAGAAAGAAACTAGTTTGGGTCTAGGAGAAAGCAACTGGTGGCCAAAAACATTTTAAAAGAAAAAGCAATCCTATAACTGTCCAACAAGTCTGAGTTGTATACTGTGGCAAGACTGTGAGCTCTTTGTGGGCAGGGAATGTGTCTGATGTTATATTGTACTCTCCCAAACACTTAGTACAATGCTTTGCACACAGCGTTCAATAAATACAACTGAATATCTGTGAATTTGGAGAACACACCCCATACAGTAAGCACATAGTAAGCCCTTAAAGGTACCATAATAGTAATAATAACATATCCCCAAACTGTCCACCTTGGCTTGCTCTATTTATTCCCTGGACATAAGTGTGTACAGCATAGAGGAACTTGAGAGACTGAGTTCTGAAGCTTTAGGATCCCAGGAGCAAATCTCCATCCTTTGTCATCAGTGAAAAGGTCTGGGTCCTGTAGCCTTTTCCAAAGTTCTCCTGCCAGATCTGCAAAGCCTTTAGACAAGGGAAAACTGTTTCTTTTATTCCCTTCTCCCTCCAGATGGAAAATTCTCATTATTTTCTCTGCCTGAGCACAAAAGTGCATCTTTAATGGGAACATGCAGTAAAACAACCATGGCTGGAGCTCTTCTTATGCCAGTACTTTGATCAGGGAAGTATTAATTATGTTTGAAGGCAAAGGAGAGGCTAATGAGGAGCAGATCAAAAAGAGAGGCAACTGTGTCAAGTTCAAAACTATTCCTTGCCATGGGGCAAGTTGATCTCACTCAAGAGATGTGCCAGAAGCATCTCTGAGGATGGTGGGAGGCGACAACGCTTGGTGTTGCTGTTTATGTGGGTTCAGGGGAGAGCACCCCACGGATCACTGCTGCTCAGACCATGTCTGCCAGAACAGTTCTGCTCTCTGGGCCAGGCACACTCACTACTGATGGACTGCAAATAAGGATTTTATCTCCACTGGTCCCCCCCACACACCCAATTGCCAGGAATCAGTCAATCAATTCATGCTACCAACTGATCACTTATTCTGTGTGGAGCACTGTACTGTTTCGAAGAATACAATAGAATAATAATTATTATTGTGGTATTTCAGTGCTTACTCTCTGTCAAGGCAATGTACTGAGTGCTCAGATATATACACGATAGTTAAGATAATCTTGTCTTTTGCTGTCGAGTTGTTTCCGACCCTTAGAGATTTCATGGACACATCTCTCCCTAAATGCCCCACCTCCATCTGCAGTCATTATGGGAATGTATCCATAGAGTTTTCTTGGTAAAAATATGGAAGTGATTTACTTGTGCCTCCTCCTGTGCAATAAACTTGAGTCTTCACCCTTGACTCTCTCCCATGTGGCTGCTGCTTAGCACGGCTGAGTTTTTGTGACTGGTAGCAGACTGCCTTCCACTCGCTAGCCACTGCCCAAGCTAGGAATGGAATGGGTATGTCTCTGCTTGACTCTACTTCCCATAGCCGAGACTGGCCGAGTACTGGAAACTCTGCAAATGTGATCCTGAGAGGGTTAGGATAATCTACTAAGTATTGTCTACTAATTAATAGAGTTAGGGAATAAGATTCTCAACCTCAAGGAACTTAGCAACTAGTGGGGGAGATAGATGATAAAAATAAATTACAGGTAAGTTCACTCAATTGTATTTATTGAGCACTTACAGTATGCAGAGCACTGTTCTAAGCCCTTGGGAGAGTACAATACAAAAATAAACAAGTGGAAACAATAAAGAATAAAGGTAGAGAAGCATTATGGGGAAAGTGGGGTGGGGGATAGATGAGGACCCAAATACTTGGGTGACGTCAATCAATCGATGGTATTTATTGAGTGCTTATTGAGTGCAGAACACTGTACTAAGTGCTTGTGAGAGTACAGTATAACAGTTGGTAGACACATTACTCACCCACAGTGAGATTATATGAGTGTTAAAGTGATAGAAATGGGTTAATAGGTAAACGGGTTGGAGAAATGAGAAATGAATCATAGAAGGCCTCCTAAGGGATATATGATTTCAGAAGGTACTTGAAGCTGGGGAGAGCAGTGGTTTGTTGGTTATGAGCTCTAGACTATAAGCTTGTTGTGGGCAGGGAACGTGTCTACCAACTCTGTTGTATTGTATGTTCTCAAGCACTTACTACAGTGCTTTGCACACAGTAAGCACACAATAAGTACCACTGATTGATTGGTAGGGAGGAAGGCGATCCAAGCAGCAGAGAGGGCATGAATAAGAGGTCTGAGGCAAGAAAGATGAGAATTGAGGCACAGTGAGTAGTCTGGCTTCAGAGGAGCAAAGTGTGCAAGCTAGAATATAGTAGGATAAGTAGAAGGGAGATGCATTAAAGTCAGTGGTCAGGAGTTCCTGCTTGATGCAGTGGGGAATGAGCAGTCATTTCTGTGGAGTGGGGATGCATATGCAGAACACTGTTTTAGAAAAATGATCATGACAGCAGCGTGAAGTACTGGCTGGAGAGGAGCTGAAGACAGAAATGTCAGTGAAGAGGCTGATGCAGTAGTCAAGGTGGGATATGACAAGTGCTTGGACCAGCGTGGTGGCAGCTTAGATAGGAAATAAGCAAATACTAGAGATGTGAAGGAAGAACTGGTAGGATTTGGTGGTGGACTGAATATAGGGGTTGAAAGGGAGAGAGGGTGTCAAGGACAATACCAAGGTGATGGGCTTTATTGTCAGAAAGGATGGTGGTGTTATCAATGGTGATGAGAAAGTTAAGTGGAGGAAAGGATAATAATGGTATTTAAGTGCTTATTGTGTGCTAAGCATTGTACTAAGCACTGGGATAGATACAAAATAATGAGGTTGGACCAGGTTCCTCTTCCATACAGGGCTCACAGTCTAAGTAGGAGGGAGAATAGGTATTTTATCCCTATTTTACAGATGAGAGATCCCCTCTCAGGGTCACACCTGGGGAGTTTCCAGTACTCTACCAGTCTCAGCTACTGGGGAGTCAAGCAGAGGCATACTCATTCCATTCCTAAGGTGGGCAGTGGATAAAGAGTGGAAGGCAATCTCCTACAAGTCAAAACTTACCTATGCAACGACATGGGAGAGAGTTGAGAGCAGAGACTCAAGTTTACTGCATGGAAGAAGGCAGTTGTAAAGCACTTCCATATTTTTACCAAAAAACTCTATGGCTACACTATTAGAATGAGTGCAGATGGAGGTGGGGTGTTTGGGAGAGGTGTGTCCATGGCATCGCTATGGGTCAGAGGTGACTGGACAGCATAAAACAGACAGATAAGAGAACTAAGTCCCAGACAAGTTAAGTGACTTAACCAAAGTCACACTGCAGCCAAGTGGCAGAATAAAGATTAGAACCCAGGTTCTGTGACTCCCTGGCCTGAGCTTTTCCCACTAGGCCATTAAGCCGCACTGCTGATTTGGGACTGAAGACCAAGTATTCGGTTTGAGACGTGTTGAGCTTGAGATGCCAGCAAGGCAGCTATGTAGACCTGTTCAGGAAGTAGATAGAGATGCAAGAGAGTAGAGGAGAGAGGTCAGGGCTAGTGAAATAGATTTGTGAGTTGACTACCAAGGGGTGATAGTTGAAGCCAGTAGAGTCGATCAGTCAGTCAATCGTATTTATTAAGTGCTTACTGTATGCGGAGACTATACACTTGGGAGAGTACAGTATAGCAATATAATAGATACATTCCCTGCCCACAAGGAGCTTACAGTCTAGAGGACTGTAAGAACACATGGACTCCCTGAAGGAGTGAGTATAGAAAGCCAGAAAGAGGAGGTGGGGGACTGTTAACCACTTAAATGCCAATATACTAAGATTTGTACCAGCTGCATGCTGCCACAGCTTGAGTCCCCCACAGCCTGGATGGGACTGAGGCCCTGAAATCACATCCTAGGGCACCATGGGGGTTTTGATGATGTTGGTGGACAGTGCTGTGGGCACTGAGGTAGAGGCATCAGCTGCAGGAGAGAAGAGGGAATTCTGGGGCTCAGCAGCTTTGGGTCAGACAGCCACTCAAATCATTTGATGCTACTCCAGAGGAGAAGGGAATGGGACAGAAAGAGGATGGGGCTCCAGGATTTTGGGCTAGGAATGTGGCAGTGCAGGCTGAAACATTCTGATGTGTTACTTGAATGATTATTCAAGTACTAGGTTTCCTTTTGCAAGCTTATGAAATGCAGATCTTCAATGGATCCAGACTAAGGGGTTCTGGACAGGTCCACTCTCAATCTCACCCTCTTCATCCCAACTCCGCTTGGGCCAGCATGTCTAAGGTGACAGATAGGGAAAGGAAAGAACTTCCCAGCCTATTCCAGGAAACCACCGAGGAAGCCCTCTTTTCTCTCCACCCTGCCTGTTCTAGGTTCAAAGGGTCATGGGTAGGAACCCCTGCCTTCCCCCTCTGCTCTGAGAATTATCATTTCGAGAGCCCCAAGTGACTGCCTTTCCTTACCCTGTAGAGTCATATAAGCCCAGAGTTCATTGTGTGTCTGGTAGCCCTTAGGCTCATCCTCTTTTTAAGAGAGGGTTAAGAATCCTTTCCGTAGTGATGTTCCATAAGATGTTACCTCTCTCTGAAAGTCCTAATCTAAGTTCTGGGTAAGGGGCCTAGAAAGAGTAATTGGCTCAGTGGAACCCCTCCTCCACACTCTCACCTTCCACTTCCACCCCATGGAGTTTGAGGTGCCTTCTATGAAAGTGATTGCTTTTTTTTCACTCCTGGAGCAGAAGTGATTTACTTAACCTTGAATTCAAACTGGAAATACAGTCCTCAAGTCTACTGCCCTATTTCCCCTTTGCATTTGTGGTTTTGTCTCTTAAACCCCAAATACTGTCCCTTTTGGAGAATAGGGTGGCCTGAGATGACACGCAAAGAAAATAGATCACGAGATTCCTGTGACCTCACCTCCATTATTTCCACTTGCAGTATAACATGATGATGGTATTCAGATGTCATTTTTGCCACACTGCTTAGGGTAGCAGTGCAGCTTAGTGGAAAACAGACAGGTCTGGGAGTCAGAGGACCTGGCCCTTTGCTGGGTAGGGATTGCCTCTATCTGTTGCCAAACTGTACTTTCCAAGCACTTAGTACAGTGCTCTGCACATAATAAGCACTCAATAAATTTGATTGAATAAATGAATGAATGAACACAGCTTTGCCATGTACCTGCTGTGTGACCTTGGGCAACTCACTTAACTTTTCTGTGCCTAAATTCCCTCATCTGCAAAATGGGGATTCAATACCTGTTCTCCCTCCTACTAAGATTGTGAACCTCATGTGTGACCTGATTATCTTGTTCCTATGCCAGTACTTAGTATAGTGCCTGTAAAATAGTAAGCACTTAAATATTGTTGTTGTTGTTGTTGTTATTTGCAAATATCTGCCCAACTTTGCCCAAACCTACAATGTTTTTCTGGGGTACTCTGACCTCCCAGTTGCTTCAAAGTTATTGAATTCTCCTCCTAGGTCACATTAAACTTGACTGCTTTTTCCAGGCTATAACCCTTCATGGCAGGAACCAACAAGTATGGAGGCTCAGTGCTGGAAATATAAGTAAAAGGTGTCTGGTGCTGGAGAGGGAACAGAACACCTAAATAATCCAACTGTTACCAATGTAAAACCTGGAGACTGGGCACCCTAAGCTCCTTCCTTTCTTTGATACTCAGTCTTCCAGTCTGCAGAAAGGTACAGAGATATTTAGCTTGGCAAAGAGGAGCAGCACCATCACCAGTGGGCAGAGAGGGAAGAGTAATGGGATTGGCTGCCATTAGCTCTGTGTGTCACCTCTGCTGAGCCCTGGTGCTCAGCTGGATCAGAGGAAGTCACCTGCGGTGTTGAGCCATCTAAGAAAGGACTAGAAGAGAAATAAAGTGAAAAGAGAGCCACTCCTGATATGAGTGGGTGACCACTTCTTCTCCAGATGCCAAGAATGGGTTGGATGCTTGGGGCCTTTCAGCTGGTGTCCTGAGTTCCATGTGAGCCTCTGGGGATCCCATCAAGTGCTGTGCAGGGGAGAAATCTCAATGCTCATGGTGATGGGGCTAGCCTGAAAGCTCATTATGGGCAGGGATTGTGACTGCTAATTCTATGGTATTGTACCCTCCCAAGTGCTTAGAACAGTGCTCTGCACGTGGTAAGCACTCAGTAAATGCCACTGACTGGGGCTGCTTCACTTCCACATCTGGGTCTTTTTGCAGGTGGAGATCCTGGGCTATTTTGAGAATGCCACCGAATAGAGATGGAGGCAGAGGTACGAGCCCTTCATGGTGCCTCTCGGCTCTTTCTCTCATCACTCCCCAACCACGCTTCTCTAGGCTGCTCTGCCCATGGATGTCCATGCAGGTCCCAGTGAACCCACCTGTCCCTCCATCATATCAGCAAAATCCATGAACCACTACTACCACTTATCCAGTAAGTAGCTGCGGCTACTTGGTCATGCCTATGTTGTCTGTCTTCCTCATTAATCTGTAAACTCCTTGAGCGCAGGGGCCGGGGCTGTTTCCATTGCTTGTCCAGCTCTGAGACAAATAATATAGGGGCTTGGGTAGAAGAGAGAAAATGTGGCCAGAAGACTGACCTGACTTGTCCATCTTTTCCACTATAAGGCCTACTGATCCTACTTTACTTCATGAAAAAAAATTCTGCTCCATTTGGTCACCTGTATTGTGCCCCTTTTCCTTGACCTTCTGCCTTTCTGTCTGAGCAGAGAAGCTCACTGTCTTCCCATCATCTTACTTCTGCATCGATTTCTTCTTTTATCCCAACATCTTCTGGGTTGTGCGTTTTTCTTATTAATGTCTGCTTCCCTTCTAGACTGTAAACTCATTTTGGGCAGGGAATGTGTCTGCTATTTCTGTTATATTGTCCTCTCCCAAGCACTTAGTACAGTGGTCTTTAAATACGATTGATTGGTTGATTGTGTGGAGAGGGATAGGGAGAGAGACATTTCCTGGTGGACAAAGTCTGAAATGGCCAGATTCATCTCCTGGAGAAAGAGCAAGAGAAATCAAGGTAGCCAAATGAGGAGGGAGAAGTGAACCAGAAGACACAGATGTCATCCTGGGGCAAATCTCTTTTCTGTGGCTCAAAAATTCCTGTAAATGCCCCTCTTCTTGGACTGCCTTAGCATTTAACTGTCCAACCTGTATCCGACTAGTGCCTTATACAGTGCTTGGTCCATGGCAAGCACTTAACTAATGCTACAATTATTATCACTGAATTCCATCACGATAACTCCGGCCTCCTCTTTTATCCCCCATCTTCCTGTCTGCAGAAGGCAAGTTCATTTTACAGCCTAGAGGAAAGTCCTCACCTTTCCTGCTGTCTCTCCACATAAGAAGGTGTTGATGAGGCAGTGTCTACTTAGAAATTGACAGGAGCTTCCGTCCTGAGACACCAAGGTGTTGAGAAAGGTGTTGGGAATCACATGACTGTAGTGAAAATAAAGATAGAAAATGCTTTTCATGAGATAAGTGACTCACTGTTCCCTCTCTGATAAAGAAGTAATGGAATTTGGGTTCAAAGTGACACTGGAGACTTCAACTTCTTTAGAGACAGCAAAATCTAAATCTCATTGAGAGTTACTGACTGCTGGCAAGTATCAAGGGAGCAGACACACTGAAGAGTGTGGAACATGTCCATTGGCTGCTCATGTTTCCTGAGGCTTGGCATGGGGCTGTTGGAGTGGTTCAATAACAGGAAGCAGGATTGGGGCTGTGACTGTGTATGAGATGTCAGAAAGGTGGCAGTGGAAATGGAAGCCTCTGGAAGAGGCCAAGAATGTAACCAGATCCTCCTCCTGCCATTTGACCCCCTGGAGATGGCTCAAATTTTACTCTTATGATGAATTCCAGGTGGACCAGAGCACAGACCTGGAAATGAAATTCCTGATTTCAACTCTGTTTAATAATGATAATGGTATTTAAGCACTTAACTTAGGCACTGTACTAAGCGCTGGGGTGGATATAAGCAAATTGGGTTGGACACAGTCCCTGACCCACGTGGGGCTCACAGTCTCAATCCTCATTTTATAGTTGAGGTATCTGAGGCCCAGAGAAGTACAGTGACTTGCCCAAGGTCACACAGCAGACAGGTGGAGCATCCAGGATTAGAACCCATGACCTTCTCACTCCCGGGCCCGTGCTCCACTACGCCATGCTGTGAATACTTATGGAAACTTGTGCCTACCCCTTTCCCATTCTGTGCCTCTCTTTTTCTATCTGTAGAATGGGGGTGTGCCAGTTTCTGAGGGAAGCTGAGAAGAGTGAGAAAACTCCTGGAAAGCATGGAAAAGTTTATAAATGCATTGCATTCAGATCATATTCAATAAGCTCCATTACTACTAATGTGGCTTGACTTCTAACATCTTTATGGTATGGTTCTGGTTCAGCTCTGTTCAACTCTCCCAAACACTTAGTTCAGGGCTCTACCGTAGCAAATACTCAAATACTACTGATTGATTCTGAGTGGAGCCACGCCCATGCTTGATAAAGACAAGACGAGTTGGTTCTCTCCTCTCTCCTTCTGACTTTGGGTCAGAGAAGAACCTCTTCAAAACTGAGTCCACCTGGGTAATCTGAGGGAAAGTTAGGCTGGGGAAGAGGGAGTTGATCTATTTGGAGGTTTACCTGCTCTAAAACTTAATTGGGTTTGTATCTATTCTTGTTCCAAATTAAATACTGTTTATTTATTCTGCCTGATTACTGGATGAGGCTCAATCATCCTTAATCACTGAGGCCTGTGCAGCCTTTATTAATGGAACCTGAGTGGAATTTCTAGGTTCATACCTTCCTCCAACTCATATAAATACAGGATGGCTGTATTTACCCTCAAATTCAGTCCAGGAATTCACAGTAAAGTGGGGTGAGTTGGAGGTGAACTGGTTTTAAAGAAGTAATAAATTAGAGGGGACACCTTCTTCCCTCTCCACTGGGTCAAGGTCCCCTCAGAGCTTGTAATAGGGAATGGATAAAGTGTTAAAGGTGCTAATTAGGTCCTATGGACAAGAGCAGCCTAGTTTAGAATTAGGACACTTCCTGGACTTCCAGGGGAATCCCAGAAAAATTCTTGAGAAAAGCAGCATGGCCAAGCGGAAAGAGCAAGGGCCTGGGAGTTGGAGGCCATGGGTTCTAATCCCAGTTCCACCACTTCTTTTGTGTATGGTATTTGTTAATAATAATAATAATAATTATGGTATTTGTTAAGCACTTACTATGTGCTGAGCACTGTTCTAAGTGCTGGGGTAGATACAGGGTAATCAGATTGGCCCACGTGGGGCTCACATTTTTTAACCCCCATTTTTACAGATGAGGTAACTGAGGCCTAGAGAAGTGAAGTGACTTGCCCAAGGTCACACAGCAGACAAGTAGCAGAGCCAGGATTAGAACCCACAACCTCTGACTCCCAAGCCCATGCTCGTTCCACAAAGCCACGAGTCTATACTATGTGCCAGGCACAGTACTAAGTGCAGGGGTAGATACAAGCTAATCAGGTTGGACACAGTACAGGTCCCATGTGGGGCTCATGGACTTAATTCCCCCTTTTAAAGATGAGGTAATTTAGGAAATGGAAAAGGAAGCATGGAAGGCATGGAAAAGTGGCAAAGAAGTGCTGAGTGGCAGTTTGGAGTTAAAGGCTGCGGGGTATTAATCAGGGAAGGCCTCTTGGAGGAGATGTGATTTCAGAAGGTTTTTGAAGATGGGGAAAGCTGAGTTTGAACTGAGAAGGAATTCTAGGCATGGGGTAGATGAGAGCAGGAATTGGCAGTGGAAAAGGTGATGATAAGGCACAGTGAGTAGATTAGCTTGAGAGAGGAATGAAGAGTGCGAGTTGGGAGGTAGTGGGAGAAGAGTGGTAAGTAGAGACAGCTAATTGAGTGCTTTAAAGCCAATTATTAGGAGCTTCTGCTTGATAGGGGAGAAATATATAACCACTGGAGTTACTGAGGAGTGGAGAGAAGTATGAAGAATAATAATGTGGAAACATGAATCAGATGGTAGAGAGAAGTAGGGACTGAAGAGGAGAGAGGTAGGGAGACCAATGAGGAGGCTGATGCAGAAGAGAACTTGAGCTAGTCCTGAGATGGAACTTTGGCTTTGGAAACCTGTAATCCTTACCGGCTTTTACATGACTTCCTAATTCATTCTCACTCACTGAGAAAATTGGAAGTCCTGCCCCAATCTGTCAGTGATGTTTATCAAACACTTATTTTGAGCAAAGAGCTCTCCTAAGCACTTGTAAGAGTACAATACAGTTAATTGACATGATTGCTGCCCTCAAGGATATTATAATATAGTGGGGGAGGCAAGCAGTAAAATAAATTAGTTAAAATTGTAAGCTTCTCCAGACTGTAAACTCAACTCTGGAGTGTTAGCTAATTATGGGCAGGGAATGTATGGGCTAATTCTGTAGTACAGTTCTCTCCTAGGTGCTTAGAACAGTGTTCTGCATGTTACAAGTGATCACTACATACCATTAATCAACTGATTGAAGTAAACAACCTATTTTTGTTCATGAACCAAGATTTCTTTCTTCAGGTGGTAGCCAACAAGTTCCTCAACAAAGCTCTGTTTCTGGCTGCAGCCTATCTAGGAGCCAAAGGACACACTGGCCCTAGCTGCTCGGAATCTCCTAGCACCTCATTTGAATATTTTTCCTGGGGCGTAGGGAGGGGCCCCCTTTGGGGAGGTTGGAGGGAGCTAAGGATCAGGCAAAGTGGGAGTGGATCTAGTGGTCAGCTGAACTACTCAAACAGAAGGCTGCATTTTCCAGTAATATAATTATTATTATGGTATTAGGTGCTTACTGTGTGCCAAGCACTGTGCTAAGCCCTGGGATTGATATAATTAGATCAGGCACAGTCCCTCTTCCACATGGGGTTTGTGGTCTAAAGTGCTCTTTGCCCCATCTGAGCACTATTCCATCATTCCTTCTAATCCACTGGTGGGAAAATCCCAGAAAGCAATGTATGGGGAGAGTCTAGATGGACACTTGTCCAAGAGAGGGAAGAGAACCAGCAGGAAACTGAGCTCTCTGGGGACACAGGTGATCCATAATGGTCTCTCCCGATCTACTTGGGGTCGGGCTTCCCAGATTTCTCCCTCTTGGGTGAGCAAACCTCTTGGGTGGGCCTCCTGGAGCAAGGAGGCCCCAGAGCTGGCCAAGGGGCCACCAGAGCCCAGAACTCATGGAGGGTCAATGTTTTTCTGAGGGATCTCAGAGAAGCAGATGGGAAGACTCTGGGACCCTTGGAGGACTCCATGGTACCAGGCTCATGCCCTCCACTTCATTCACCTTGCAGAACATCAAATATCTGGGAGCAGCAGGAACTAAAATCTTTCCCTTGGTTTTTACTGTTGGCCAGAGAGTTATAGAGCCAGAGAAACTTCATCCTAATAGCAGTGCTTCAGAGCTCTAATTTATAAGTCGTTTATATATGATCCAGTTTATGCATCCCAAGTGTGACATTCGGATATGTAAATCAAACTGTTGCTTTAGCATTTGGTAGGGTGATTTATGTTGCTGTTGAAAGCCACAGAAAACAACAGCTTGTGGCAGAGCATGGATTCTTAGCTGATGGGTGATACTGAACCCTCAGTAATCTGCACAGAATCCTCCTTGTAGCCTTCCCCTCACCTTGGGTAGGGATTGTCTCTATTTGTTGCTGAACTGTACTTTCCAAGCACTTAGTACAGTGCTCTGCACACAGGAAGCGCTCCATAAATACAATTGAATGAATCTCCACAACTACAGAAACAGATTCCCAAACCCTCCCTGTACTCTTTCCATCGGCTCCACAGCCACACTACCAAACTCACCCAGTCCAAACTCACGCTGTCTGCTTCCCATCAGCTCCACAACCACATTAACCCAACCCAAACCTTCCTGGTATGCTTCCCATCAGCTCCACATCAAAGCCAACACACTATCACAATCCAAACCTTCCCCTGTATGCTTCCCATCAGATCCATAACCACCCTAACATACTAACTCACCCCTAACTCTCCCTATATGCTTCCCATCAGCTTCACAAACACATTAACACATTGTCAGCCCAAACCTTCCCTGTACTCCACAGCCACACTGATGGTGCAGATAGCTAGTGTGACTGTTGTCATAGTTTGCTGTTAATGGGAACATTAGCCTGCTGATGAAATGCAGGGTGGTGGGTGCCAGTTCCAATCCTACTGGGTACCACTGCAGGCCCTGCCTAGATGGACAGTGGAACCAAAGTGGCATCTACCTCCCATTCCTCGGACCCCTTGCCTGTGCTGTTCCTTTGGTCTGGAACTCCATCATGCCATCAGATCTCTCACAGCTCTTCCATCTTCAAAGCCATCTTAAAAATCCTATCTCTTCCAGGAAGCCTTCCCTGATTATTTCCCAACCTTCCAAATTGTCAATCGGTTACCCTGGGCACTTATGCATTTTATACCCACCCTCTGCAAAACACATATATATGTATTTTCAATTCATTCTCCAGTTACTTTATCCTCATACTTGTCCTTGTTCTTCCACCTGTGTCCAATAGTAGTAAATAACTTTTTGTCTATCTCTTCCCTTAGATTGTAAGCTCCTTGAGGTCAAGGAACTCATGTCTTGCTTCTGTTGTACTCTCCCAAGCACTTAGCCCAGTGCTTTGCACTGAGTAGGAGCTCTAAAATGCCAATGCTTGATTGGGAAGCACATCAGGTGGACAGATGGCCATGGTGGCAAATTCCCAGGCTTATCTATGCTAAGGCTCCTTCAACCCCCTACTCCCTTACTTATCCTATGCCACCTTAATTATCTAATCAGGCTCCTTGCTGACCTCCCTACCTTCTGTCTCTCCCCACCCCAGTCCATACTTCGCTCTGCGGCCCAGATCATTTTTCAACGAAAATATTCAGGCCATGTTTCTCCACTCCTCAGGAAACCCCAGTGGTTGACCATCCACCTCTGCATCAAACAAAAACTCACCATTAACTTTAAAAGCACTCAATCACCTTGCCCTCTCCTACCTCATTGCACTGCTCTCCTACTACAACCCAGCCCACACACTTTACTTATCTAATGCTAATCTTCTCACTGTACCTCAATTTTGTCTATGTCTGTCTATCCACCTCTCACCCACGTCCTGCCTCTGGCCTGAAACACCCTCCTGTCTCATATCTGACAGTTACTCTCCACTCCTACAAACACTTATTAAAGGCACGTCTCCTCCAAGGTGACTTCTCTTGCTTAAACCCCTCTTTCCTCTTCCCCCACTCCCTTCTGGGTTGCTCTGACTTACTCCCTTTCCTCATCCCCCCTCCTTGCCCCACAGCACTTACACACACATCTGTAATTTATTTATTTAAATTAATGTCCATTTCCCCCTCTAGACTGTAAACTCATTGTGGGCAGGTAATGTCTGTTTACTGCTGTATTGCACTCTCCCAAGCACTTAGTACAGTGCTCTGCACTCAAAAAGCACTTTATAAATATGATCGACTGACTGACTGGCCCTGCCCCTTTGACCCTCTCACCTGGGGATTGCTAAATGCTTTGTGAGCATTCACCCCCTATCTCTCACAGTGCCCTCAAGGCTAGAGAGAAGCCTTGGTTCTAGGAACTGAACCTTGTTTATGGGGGAGCTGTGGTCCAAAGAGAAGGACTGAGCTGTCCAAAATGTGCCCTGCATCCCACTGTAGGCCAGGACCCACTTCCTAGGCCAAATCGGATTGCCAAGAGATGAGTTCTCATTTGATTCTTCTGAAGACTCATTTGGGAACCTTCACTATATCACTTCTCTTGATGTTTCTGTCTCTTCCGTAATCTGCTGAGAGTGAGGCAAGCCAGCCCAAGAGGATGGGCTAGAACCACCCTACCTCTCTAAAAGCCCAGAATAGCTATGTGCCAGGCACTGTACTAAGTGCTGGGGTAGATTTAAGCTAATTTGATTGGTCACAATCCTATACCACATGGGATTCACAATCTTAACCTTCCCTTTGACAGAGAGTTAACTGAGGGAAGTGTGGGAATGCCCAGAATGTAGAACCTATCCTCAGTCCTTGCCATAGTGTGTGTTTTCTTCAGGGAATCAGCATCATTGCCTAGGGGAAAGAGAACAAACCTGGGAGTCAGAGGACCTGGGCTCTAATCCCAGCTCTGCCACTTAGCTGCTGTGTGACCTTGGGTAAGTCACTTAACTTCTCTGAGCCTCATTTCCCTCATATGAAAAATGGAGTTTCAATATTTCTTCTCCCTTCTTCCTAGACTGCGCACCCCATGTGGGACTTGATTACCTTTTATCTACCCCAGCACTTAATAAATGAATACCACAATTATTATTATTGTTAATATTATTGCTAATCAGAGACAGGAAAACAGGCAGAGGCACCCAGAGCTGGCAGAGCAGACTATTGCTCCAGAAGCAAGTGTCCTTAGCCATGAAGAACAACAATACAGCTGGAGGATGTCTCTGAAGGGACCCTATCGCCCTCTCTTTCCTCTTAGACTGCCCGGTGGCTGGGTTTGATCTCGGGCATCTCATCTTCCCCAAGGGAGCCAGCCTGGTGCCTGCTTCCCCTCTCCCTCCACTCACCCTGATGCTAATGCCATTTTGCAAGGTGATTTTCCAACATGCTGATTAAACAGAAGATATTTGAGTTGAAAAATGAAGACAAATCCCAGAAGGTGACTGTTTCTTCTTGCCAGAGAAGATCACTCATTTTGTCAAGAAATGAGAGTGCTAGGGGAGTGAGAGAGGGAATGTGGAGAGAGAGAGGACACATCTGTCTCCCTCTGACCCCATCCTGACTGGGCCCTGCTACCTTTTCCCCCAAGAGCCCCATTCCCCACTGTCTGTGGCAGGAGGAAAGCTGGGACCAGAAATCATTTGCATTTCTGTAACTTGTTTGGCCTCAAGTGGCTGATGCAAATGAGTTCATTAAAGCCTTTGTCCTCCTTCCCACTCCTTAGAAATAAGGAAACTGAGGCATCAAAGGTTTAGGCACTTGCCTGCAGGTACTGAATCATATTCAAAAAACTTAAAATTGTCAGGATGGCTGAGAGGTAGCAGAGCTACAAGAACAGCAGTAAACTTTAGCTGGCCCTTTGGACTGCTTTTTTTTTTTTTGGTTTTCAGTGAGATCTGTGGCTGAGGAGTGGGGCTCATTCTGAGTGTCTTTGATGTAGAACATCCCCGGAGTTCTCTGGGTTTAGTTAATGAATCATATTTATATTTATTAAGTGCTTACTGTGTGCAGAGCACTTGGTAGAGTACAACAACAAACAGACGTGACCACATTGAGCTTACAGTCTGGAGGGGGAGATAGACATTAATATGAATAAATAAATTACTGATATGTACATAAGTACAGCACTTAGAACAATGCTTGGCATATAGTAAGCGCTTAACTAATGCGATCATTATTATTACAGAAGGATGGGAGGTCAGCAAGGAGGTTGATACAATAATCAAGTTGGGACAGAAGAACTGCTTGGATTAATGAGGTAGTGTGGATGGAGAGGAAAGGGTGGATTTTAGCGATGTTGTGAAAGTTGAACTGATGGGATTTAATGATGGATTGAATATGTCAGTTGAAAGAAGGGCAGGAGTAAAGGTTATGGGCTTTTGAAACAGGAAGGATGGTGGTGCCATCTACAGTGATGGGAAAGTCAGGAGGAGGACAGGGCTTGGGTGGGATGATAAATTCTGTTTTAGATAAGTTAAGTTTGGGGTGATGGGTGGGCATCCTATGAGATGGGGAGCAGGAGGGAGGAAGTGGTGTGCAAGACTCTGATGGGGAGGGTCATTAGGGCATGTGGGAGAGACCAAAAACCGAAGTTCAGGCCCTGTAGATTTTTGGCAACCGATTAGTTTATAGAATTGTTCCCACGGCTGGTTGAGGGAGGCTTGTTCAAGGTCAGGGACAGCAGGTGAACAGAGTTCTCCCTGACCCTGTTTTGATTTCTGGTTCTCTGCATCATGGGAGGAATAGCAAGGATTAGTTCCTTCTACAGGCAGTGTGGAAAGTTATAAGCTATGGGCGATAGAGGTGAAGAATCCATTGGGACCACTGCTCCAGGACTCTATAGTTTTGGCAGATTTGTCCCTATGGTAGTAGGGGGGCCTAGATGCTTGAGGAGCGAGAAGCATTCACCTCTGAAGCCCCCTACCATGGATGATGGGTTTCAACAAAGCTCTAAGAGCAAATGGACTCTAAATTGGACCTCTGAACTGGGAGATGTAGGAGCCAGATTGTAGGACACTCTCATTGCAACTCCTCTGTCTCTGAAGGTCTAGGAGTTGTGAGAATGGTCACATGCTGAGCTTGGTCAGAGGCCATTTTTTCCCAGTTTCACAGCTGTGGCCCCTGCCCAGAACAAGCCCTGAACACACAGAATGGTTCTTTCAGTCTGGATGTGAGCTTCCTGCCAATGGAGTCCAGAGTGAAAGGCCAGGACTGTGAGACTGACCTCCTGCCATCTCCTCCCTGACCACTGGGATGAACAAGTGGGTTCCAAATAAATTACGGAATGGGAAGCAGCAGACCCTAAAAATGGCCCAGAGCACATGTCTGGGAGTCAAAGGACTTGGGTTCTAATCCTGGCTCTGCCGCATGTCTGCTGTCAAGTCACTTAACTTTTCTATGCTGCAGGTAACTCATCTGTAAAACGGGGATTGAGACTGAGACCTCAATATGGGACAGGGACTATACCCAACCTGATTACCTTGTATCTACTCCAGCAGTTAGAAGAGTGCTTGGCACCTAGTAAGGGCTCAATAAATACCACAGTTATTATTGTATTATATAACTGCTAGCAGGAAAAGGGACAAGAGAGTAGGAGGACCCAAGAATTTAGGTGGTGTGGAAGTGTTTAATTAGAAGTTCTGGGGGGAATGAGGTGGGGAGATGAGAAATTAAATAAATAAGGAGATGAGAAATTAAAGAATTGCTGGAAGAAATGTGATTTCAAAAGGGCTTTGAAAATAGGAAGAGCAGTGGTCTGACAGATGTAAAGGGGGAGGGAATTGCAAGCATGAAGCAGAGGTTGGTCATGAGAAACAAGAATGAGGGCCAGTGTATAGGTTGGCTTGAGAGGAATCAAGAAGGCAAGCTGGGGTGTCATGGGAGAGGGGTGAGGATAAGTAAAGAGAGACAACTGACTGAGTACCTTAAAGTCAGTGGTCAGAAATTTCTGTTTGATGTAGATTTGGTGACAGGCTGAATATGGGGGTTGAACAAGAGAGAGGAGTCAAGGATAATGCCAAGGTTATGGGCTCGTGAGAAGGGGAGGCTGGTGGTGGTCATCTGTGATGAAAAAGTTAAAGGGAGGATAGGATCTGGGAGGGAAGATGAGGACTTCAGACACTTTACTGAGTGGGGAGAAGGAAAATCCTCACTCCTACCCCAAATAATGAATTTTAAAATGACCAAACCATGCTGATAGCCCAGTCCCAAATCTACTGATGTCATTTCATCACACAGATGCACTAAATTGACTTAAGTGGACCATAGCAGAATTAGGATGGGGTCATAAATCAATTTTGACAGTGAAAATGTTCAAAAAAACAACCATAATAAAAGAAATTAATTACTTGTTTAATCCTAGCTAAAAAATAATGATTCGGAGGTTAGAAATGTGGCTAAATAGACTAAACCCCTAGGCCTCCATAGGCTACAGGTAAGTACAGTCTGCACTTACGGGCTACATTCTGCATAGGTGTCGGAACTCTGTGGGTGCCATGATCTTCTATGGCAAGGACTACACTTGCTATGTTTTCATCATCTCCATGGCAGACACCAATCATTAATTACCGTGATGGATGAGGGGCTATTTGCAATCCAGTTTTAGTGGCCAGGAATCCGCAACATCTTAACAGTCTCTCCTAACTCCATTGTGTGGTGCCAGTCCAACACCCTTGGCTATTCTGTGACCCAGAGGACCTAGGCAATCACACTCCAAAGGTCTCCTCTGGTTTGGACATCTCTCCGCTCTCCTGCCTGCTGTTTTTTCTTGGCTCTTTCCCCTTCCTACACTCATGGGACATGCCATGTTTGGAGCCATTTTCTTGGAAAGCAAAGCATTAAGGACTCTTCCCTCCAAACTGTCAGGAGTTTTAGAGCTGACCAGTGAATCCCTCCCCTCACCCCACCTTCCATGGCACCCAGAGGGGGGCTGGGAGATGGAGGGGTGTCAGGGGAGAGAGAGAGAGAGAGAGAGAGAAATCCTCATTAGAGGAAGAAAGCTGTTTTCTGAACCTCTCTGCAGAGGACGTGGTGTCATATGCCCCATTCTAGAATGTAAGGTGATTGTGGGCAGGAAATATGTTTGTTTATTGTTATACTGTACTTTCCCAAGCACACAGCAAGCATTCAATAAATACTACTGAATGAATTTATGAAAGGATTCTGGGGAGCAGACTGGCTTTGGATGGAAAAACCTCACAGCCCTCAACCTCACTGGAGGATCAGCAGAATCCACCAGATTGGACAATCCCAGAGTTGTTTGGTGATTCCCAGAAAGGAGAGAGTTGCTCTGAAGGAGCCATAGGGGCTGGCTTGTATTTCACATCTTCTCTCTTTCCCTGATGACCTCCTGGCCCTCTTGAGAAAGTGATAATGGGACCAGAAAGTGGACAGCAGGAAGGAAGAGAAGGAGGAGAAGGAATTGGAAGTGAAGAGGAAGAAGTGGAATAAGAGGAGGAGGTGGAGGAGGAGAAAGGTTGGGAAATGCAACCATAGCGGCAGCCCCTGTAGCAATGACCCCTATAAGGGGCCTGGATAATATACATAGCTTTTTTTCAAATGGTATTTGTTAAGTGCTTACTAAGTGCCAAGCACTCTATTAAGCGCTGGAGTAGATACAAGCCTATCAGGTTGGACATAGTCCCTGTCCCACGTGGGGTTCACAGTCTTAATCCCCATTTTCCATATGAGGTAACTGAAGCACAGAGAGGTTTAAATGACTTGCCCAGAGTCACACAGCAGGCAAGTGAAGAAGCTGGGATTAGAAACCAGGTCATTCTGGCACCCAAGCCCCTGCTCTTTTAAATAGGTCAAGCTGCTGCTGGCTACATCCTCCCACACCAAAGCTAAAGTTGCCCAGAGGCATTTCCACTGTCATGAAGCCACCAGACAGCTTGGAACAAGCTACTCAGAGAGTTTTAAAAATAGGACAGGGTCCAACCCACCCTGGAGGGTCTAAGGATGGAGCCAGAGGGCTGAACTAGGTGGTCTCCTTTTTGGTCCCTTTCAGCTCTATGATTCTTTGATTCCCATCAAATTCGGCTTCTTTGTCATTGCAGGATATGATCACAGATGTCATTGTAAAATCTTAATTATAGATTTGTTTTGAGAAGCTGGGCTGTCTGCTGCAGACAGTGGTCTGCCTGATAGAAAGACAGTGCTCTGCCCTTGGTTCAGGTGGTGAATTCTGATGAGCTTTGAGGGGATTTTTCAAGAAAAAGGAACATAGTTATTGGCTGCCAAGTTGGTCAGAATGTTTCCAGCAAGGCTGACCTCAATGGGGAGAGTGGTTTGGACTGGGCTTCTGTTTCTGAGCCTCTGGGTCCTGAGTTTGGTGGATCAACCAGCTACTTTGCTTGCATTCTTCCCTTGCTGTGAAGTCAGAGCCATCTACTGGATCTAAGCCAATTTCAGCTTTAAGGCCAGCTGTGGACAGTTCCACCGGGGTTTTCTTTTTTCTTTCTTTTTTTTTCATTCTATTTGTTAAGAGCTTACTAAGTGTCAAGCACACTTTTTCTAAGCATTGGGTTAGATTTGAGATAATCAGGTTGGTTGCAGTCCCTGTCCCATATAGGATTGATAGCCCATGTTGGAGGGAGGAGGATTTAATTCCCATTTTACAGATAAAAGTAAATAATAATAATAATTGTGGTATTTGTTAAGCACTTACTATGTGCCAGACACTGTACTGGAACGGATATAAGCAAATCAGGTTGACACCATCCCTGTCCCATGTGGAGCTCACAGTCTCAATCCCCAATTTACAGATAAAGTAACTGAGGCACAGGGAAGTAAAGTGACTTTCCAAGGTCACCTAGCAGACACATGGTGGAGTCAGGATTAGAACCTTCTGACTCCCAGGCCCATGCTGTATCCACTACACCCTGTTGCTTTCCAGGTTATAGATAAGGTAATAGGCACAGAGAAGTTGTAATTTGCCCAAGGTCACACAGCAGACAAGTGGCTGCTTTGTGTTGTGAATGCTCTTCAGGGAAAGTGCTAAACAAGGTCCCTCCCTCTTCCCATGGAGAGAGAGCTAGACTGTGAGCTCACTGTGGGCAGGATTTGTCACTATTGTTGTACTGTACTTTTCCAAGTACTTAGAACAGTGCTCTGCACAGAGCGATCCCATTATTGGGCAGGGATTGTCTCTATCTGTTGCCAAATTGTACACTCCAAGCACTTAGTACAGTTCTCTGCACATAGTAAGTGCTCAATAAATACTATTGAATGAACAGTAAGTGCTTCATAAATATGATTGAATGAATAAATGAATTAAGTGACTTTTCAAGGAGCCCAGAGGTGCCAGCAGCAGAGTTGAGGATGGGACCCTGGTGACTGGGACACAGTCTTATGGGGTCTTCTCTCCCGCAAGACCCATCTCAAAGTCAGGAGTCTCCACTGGGTGTGGGGGTGTGTGTGTGAGAGAACCTCTATATCTGATGGACACTTGGGGTGTCAGGAAGCTCTGGTGGCTGGGTTGGTGTCCCAAGGTGACCCTGGGGTGCCGACCATCTCAAGGTCAAATGCTATCTTGTGACCTCCTGAGCCAGCAGGTGGAACTCGGAAGTGAGGGTGGGACACCGCCCCCACAACCGAAACTGCCAGATTGACAGCCCAAGCTGGGAATACAGAAGGTGCCCCTCGCCCCCGTGGCAATCAAATTAAGAATGGAGGATGGGGGCAGGGGCAGAGATTGGATGAACTGAGGCCGGAAGCTGGAACGGCCTAAGGGCACAGGTGATAAATACCTGCTCCCTCTAACCTTCTGTGCAGAGGAATGGGACGTGCAGCAGCCAGCTGCAGGTCGCCTCTATCCAGAGCGTGAGAAGGCCGCTCTGCCTGCACCAAGTGAGGAGCCGTAGGATGGGTGAGTGTCCTGTCCTGCTGAGCGCTCATGGGGTTGGAAGCCAGATGCTTCACCATGGGTATGTAACGTTTAAATGGATTTGATGTCTAAGTGGGTGCCTCCCCAGGGGGATGTGAACAGGTTGGGAGCTAGCCGCCTCACCACATGCAAGAAGCGCATACGTGAACTTAACGCATAAGTGTATGTAACTTATTAGTGTTTAACGCATAGTGTATTTAACGCAAAGGTGGATTCCTCCTGGGTGGGGTGAGCACATGGTGGGAGCCAGCCGCCTCACCAGGTTGTGAGTAAATCATAAGTGGGCTTGGGTGTCTGCCCACAGGCGAGTAACATATCAGTGTATTCCTCCCGTTAGGGAAGCTCTAACACCATATTCTTCCCAAAGGGGAAGGCTTAACACCATATTTCCCCCAAAAGGGAAGGCCAATTGTCGCGTCTAAATAATTAATTAATTCAATTTGCCCCGCAGAATAAATTCTATACAAAACTCAGGTTTTGCATCACTGGCCTCTCTCCCTCTCTCTCTCTCGCCGTGCCAATTTCAGAAGAACCTGTACCTGGCGACAGATGACAGTTGGGGGGTAGGGTTATTAGACTCAGCAATGTGACCCTACTCATTCAACTCTCGATTGCACCTCCCGCTGAGAGCCCAGCTAGCCGTTGGTCCAGGGCGCCCGGGGAGGAAGAAGTCAGTGGCTGGCACACTTTTGTGCATTTTGTTATTAAGGAATTATTAATCATATTTTTTGAGCACTTACTGTGTGCACAACACTGTACTAAGTGCTTGGAAGAATACAATACAACAATAAACAGACACATTCCCTGCCCAAATGAGCGCACAGTCTAGAGCAGGAGACAGACATTAATATAAATAAATTATATATACATATGTGCTGTGGGGCTGGGATGAGAGATGAATAAAGGGAGCAAGTCAAGGCGACAGGAGGGAGTAGAAGAAGAGAAAGGAGGGCTTAGTGAGGGAAGGCTTCTTGGAGGAGATATGCCTTCCATATGGCTTTGAAGTTGGGGAGAGTGTCTGTCACACTTGAGGAGGGAGGGCATTCCAGGCCAAAGGCAGGATATGGACAAGGAGTTGGTGGTGAGATAGATGAGATTGAGGTACAGAGAGAAAGTTACCATTAGAAAAGCAAAGAGTGAATGCTGGGTTGTGATAAGAGAGTAGTGAGATGAGGTAGGAGGGGCAAGGTGATTGAGTGTTTTAAAGATAATGGTGAGGAGTGTCTGCTTGATGTGGATAGATAACCACTGGAGTTTCTTGAGTGGGGAAACGTGGCCTGAGTTTTTTTGTAGAAAAATGATCCAAGCAGCAGAGTGAAATATAGACTGGAGTAAGGAAAGACAGAAGGCTTGGAGGTCACTAAGGAGGCTGATACAATAATCAAGGAGGGATAGGATGAATGATTGTATTAACAGGGTAGCAGTTCGGATGGAGAGGAAAGGATGGATTTTAGCAATGTTGTGAAGGTCAAACTGACAGGATTTAGTGATGGATTGAATTTGTGGGTTGAATGAGAGAGAGGAGTCAAAGATAATACCAAGGTTACTGACTTATGAGATGGGAAGGAAGGTGGTGCCATCTACAGTGATGGGAAAGTCCTGGAAAGGACTGGGTTTGGGTGGGAAGATAAGCTCCGTTTTAGACATATTAAGTTTGAGGTGATGGGAGGACATCCAAGTAGAGATGTCTTGAAGGTTAGAGGAAATGGAGGCTGCAAAGAGGGAGAGAGATCAGAGCTGGAGATGTAGATTTGGGTATTATTGGCATAGAAGTGGCAGTTGAAGCCATATGAGTGAATGAGTTCTCCAAGGGAGAATAGAAGGGAACTCAGAACTGAACCTTTGGGTCAGGGGGGGAAAGCTGTGCTGGAGCCAGGAGAGATGAGTTCAGGGAAGGGTACAAGAAAGAAATAATGATAGTGATGGTATTTGTTAAAGGCTTTTAATCTGGGCAAAAAACTGGGGAGGATACAGACCATCAGATTGGACAAAGTCTCAGTAGACCATGCTGCTTCTCCCTCCATCCTTTTCTCCATATGTCTCTCCATCCCTCCCTCCACCTTCCTGAATGCCCCTTATGGGCAGTCATGTCTACCAACTCTATTATATTGTAATTTCCCAAGGGCTTAATACAATACACCCATAGTAAGTACTCAGTAAATATCATTGATGGATGCCCTCTTTTTAAATAGTATTTGTTAAGCATTTACTATGTGTTGAGCACTGTTCTAAGTGCTGGGGTAGATACAAGTTAATCAGTTTGGACAGAGTCTGCCCGATATTGGGCTCACAGACTAAAAGGGAGGAAGAATAGGTTTTGAATCCCCATTTTACAGATGAGGAAACTGAGGCACAGATAAGTGACTGGTTCAAGATCCCACAGCACACAAGGGGCAGAGCTGAAGCAATCTGCTGACTTTCAGGCTCTTGCTCTTTCCACTAGACCATAGCTACCTAATCTAATTTAATCAATGGCATTTACTGAGTGCTTACTGTGTGCAGAGCACAGCACTAAACACTTGGAAAATACAATTCCATGGAGTTGGTACCTTAACCAATTCCATCAAAACAGCATTAAGAGAAAGAGGGCTAAAAGAATTGAATCCCATAGGAAGTAACATAAACAACACATTCATTCCCAAATTCTAAATTGACCCAAATAAGAATATAATTTTTTTAAAAGTGAGAAAAAACACAAGTCTTTCAAATACAGTTGAATGGTCACATGACCAAAAGGCTACACAATATGACCCAATAATAAAATATTTTGAATTAGATGCGCATTTATGGGTATATAGGTGAATAATTTTCAGTCTTATATTTCACATGCTATTGGGCAAAAAGACATCTTGTATTAACAAACTTGAGATCTGTCATTATCTATGCTACATGATGTTTCATTACATAATAGTCTTTAACCACACTATAGGAGTCAGTAAAAATGTTGCAACTGAGGGAGAGGTGAAAGGTGTTCAAGAAGGGGTGATTTGGCAACCTTAAAGCAGCGAATTCAAGGCCAGCATTAATTAGTCTGAGTTGGAGCCTTGCAATTGAGCTGTGGCTTCTAAGGGATGGGGTGTGGCCAGGAAAAGCAACATGGTTTAGTAGAAAGAGCACCAGCCTGGAAATCAGAAGACATGAGTTCTAATACCAGCTCTGTCACTTGCCTGCTGTATGACCTTGGGCAAGTCAACTAACTTTTCTGTGCCTCAGTTTCCTCATCTGTAGAATGTGGATCAAATACATGTTCTTGCTCCTACTTAAATTGTAAACCCTGTGTGAGATGTATTGTGTCCAATCTGCATATAAAAATGTATCTATCCCAGTGCTTAGTACAGTGCCTGGGACACAGTAAGCACTCAACAAAGACCACAATTATTACAGTGTGTGTGGGTGGGGGGAGATGTCTGGGGTTAGCTGTCATCTTGGACAAATGGTGTCTGGGGCTGCTGTCTGTCCCTCTGGCCCTCTGTTCTGACAGTCCCCACTGGTGTGCTGGAAGGAGGGAGATGCAGTGGGAGTGAGGAAAATAAATCTTTTTGCCCTTGGGGGCCCTTCCTGTCCCCCAGAGAGGTGGTTCGGTGACAGAGCCTGCCTAGATCTCTGCCACTCAAGCTAATGCCAGCCTGCAAAGAAATACATTTTCTAAATGGGCTGTTTGCTTTTCTTTACCATTCCACATAAACAGTGCATTCTGTCTCATAGCAAAGATGCACTCTAGCTTTATAAGCCGTCTTAAGCACCACTTCTTACATCAATGACTTTAAATGAAAAAAGAAAGCTCTTTGGAATACAAATGTGGCATTTACTTCCTTAATGCTTTCCTTGCACTAAGCTACCTTCAGACCCATCAGAGACCCTTTCATATATTGAACAGAAGTCCCCTCATTTTGATGCTAATGCAGCATTTCATGCAGATAATGTGCTTGAATCATTCCCTGAAATACATTAAAGGTGAAATCTAAAGCTTTGAAAAACCCGCCTAGAGACCAGATTCCTATTCTTCATCTTTCTGAGACCCAAGGGGGTCTCAGGGACATGAGCTGGGTCACTCTGACTTTCAAACCCTTCCCCTACTCTGCTGTAGTTGGGGGCTCCCCCTTTCCCATCCCCCACAGATGCTCAGACCAAGCTGCATCCTGGCTCACAATTCATGTTTGATGCTCCACCCTTGGGGACATCCCCATAGACTAGCCCACATTCCCATTCATGCAAATAACAAAACTGAGCCTCTCTCCCTGTGGTGGAACATTCCCTGGAGAGGCCCAGCAAAAGCATTCGCAAGGATCCTTGTCTCCACTTGAGAGCTCCAGAGGCTATTACTTTGGGACTTGGAAAAGAGGATCAGGAGTAACCCCAACCCGGGCTTCACACTAGCATCTCCTGAGGCAACAAACACAGGTTGTGTTACAGTAACAGAGATGCCGTTTATTATCCTTTTCTGCTAATAAACACAATCTCCATGTTCACTGGTGAGATCTGACCATGGCAGCTGTTCCTCAAATCAATCAATGACATTTACAGAGCTTGTACTATGTGCAGAGCACTATATAAAGCACTTGGGAGAGTACACTATGTCAGAATTAGCAGATACGTTCCCTGCCCACAGAGGGGTTTAACCAGCGGACCAGACACCCTCCCCCAAATTGCAGTGACTTTCAACATAGCTGCCCCAGGTCTGGGCAGCATTGGGTTCCAGTCTTACTTGTCCTCTGTCCCCTACCCCCTTAGTCTCTGCAGAGTAAGGAGGCAAGGAGCACTTGTGCTCAGGACTTCCTGCATCCCTAACCCATGGCCAGGGATGGGACAGGCAAATGGAGACAGTGGCAGAGGATGCAGCAGATAAATGGAGGTACTACTGGATGGTGGGAAGGTTAAATGGAGGTGGTGTAGGAGAGAATAGTGGATAAATGGAGGCATATTGGATGATAGAACAGATAAATGGAGGATGGTAGAAATATAATTCATCTATTTCACAGGCAATTCCTGCCGTAGCAGTGCTTTTGACAATTAGAGGCAAACCCTCCACAGAGTTTGGTGATTTTTATCCAGTAGTTTGCAGAACTTGGATGCTGGTCTCCCCTTAGGGCGCTCCCTTCCTCTATGGCCCCAGACGGCCTTCCTCCCACCTTCTCCAACCCAGGGGTGGCTTCCCGTGGAAATAGGAATGGCTCCTAGCAGCAGGACCAGGAGTCCCAGCCGCAGGAGTCCATAGATCCCCTCAGGACAGAATTTGAGGGGCCCCATGCCTGTACCTACACCCAGGCCTTTGTCCCATCCTTTGTCCCAGCCATGGTTTATGGTGCTCAAGTCCTCCCCCAGTTGTGGGTGCTAGCAAAGAGAAGTACCCCAAACCAGGGTAGTAGGGCTCCCCTTACTCAAGGATGGGAAGGGTGACCTGGACCTTAAATTTGGGGACTAAGGAAACACAGCTGGAGTCGTCGGGCCCCAAACTTCCACTTTGCTCCATTTCCTGGGTAATTTAGGTCAAATTAGGAGAAAGGGAGGCACTGACCTTCTGGGGTATCCTTATAGAGGATGGGCTTGCCCCCAGAATGGAGGACAGTCTGAGGGGTTTTGCCTATGGGGAGGTGCTCATGTCTCAGAAACGTAAAATGTGGCAATAACATTGCATAATCAATTTAATAATAATAACTGTGGTATTTGAGTGCTTTCTATATGATAAACACTGTACTAAGTGCTGGGGTAGATAAAGATAATCAAGCCCCACGTCTAAGTAGGAGGGAGGACAGGTATTGAATCCTCATTTTGCAGATGAGGGAACTGAGGCACAGAGAAGTTAAGTGACTTGCCTAAGGTCATTCATTCATTCAATAGTATTTATTGAGCGCTTACTATGTGCAGAGCACTGTACTAAGCACTTGGATGAACAAGTTGGCAACAGATAGAGACAGTCCCTGCCGTTTGACGGGTTTACAGTCTAATCAGGAGAGACAGGCAGACAAGAACAATGGCAATAAATAGAGTCAAGGGGAAGAACATCTCATAAAAACAATGGCAACTAAATAGAATCAGGGTGATGTACATCTCATTAAACAAAATAAAATAAATAGGGTGATAAAGATATATACAGTTGAGCGGATGAGTACAGTGCTGAGGGGGTGGGATGGGAGAGGGGGAGGAGGAGAGGGAAAGGGGGGAGAAGAGGGTTTAGCTGCGGAGAGGTGAAGGGGGGGTAGAAGGAGCAGAAGGAAAAAGGGGGGAGCTCAGTCTGGGAAGGCCTCTTGGAGGAGGTGAGCTTTAAGTAGGAATTTGAAGAGGGGAAGAGAATTAGATTGTCTGAGGTGAGGAGGGAGGGTGTTCCAGGACCACAGGAGGATGTGGCCCAGGGGTCGACGGCGGGATAGGCGAGACCGAGGGACGGTGAGGAGGTGGGCAGCAGAGGAGTGGAGCATGTGGGGTGGGCAGTAGAAAAAGAGAAGGGAGGAGAGGTATGAAGGGGCAAGGTGATGGAGAGCCTTGAAGCCTAGAGTGAGGAGTTTTTGTTTGGAGCGGAGGTTGATAGGCAACCACTGGAGGTGTTTAAGAAGGGGAGTGACATGCCCAGATCGTTTCTGCAGGAAGATGAGCCGGGCAGCGGAGTGAAGAATAGACTGGAGCGGGGTGAGAGAGGAGGAAGGGAGATCAGAGAGAAGGCTGACACAGTAGTCTAGCCGGGATATAACAAGAGCCTGTAGCAGTAAAGTAGCTGTTTGGGTGGAGAGGAAAGGGCGGATCTTGGCGATATTGTAAAGGTGAAACTGGCAGGTCTTGGTAACGGACAGACAGGTCACACAGCAGTAAGCGGGAAAGCGGGTATTAGAACCCAGGTCCTTTGACTCCCAGGCTGGTGCTCTTTCCACTAGGCCACTGTATGTCTCCATATAGTTATTTGTCTTAATGGGCCTTCATCGTAATTATTTTACTTGAACTGAGGCATTGCAAGTAGGCCATCTGCTCCCATGTCATGCTATGTGAACTCAGCAAGCCTTCAGATGCTTCTAACACTCTTTTGTTTTCTTGAGTGGCATCAAAGACATGCTGCTCAGGTCATGCTGCATTTAAGTAGCTTAGGGCATGTGCTGAATTGGAATGGCAGCCAGGTTGCAGGTACCCTTTATACCTGAGATTTTGGGGGATAGTCAGTGGAAAGTGGAGATTTGATGATGATGTGGAGGAATCTGTTATGAAAGATTGTTGGATGGGTTTCATTTGCCAACAAGGTGAGTAAATTAATTATTTTCCTTTAAATGGGTAGGCTTCATTGATTGGGATTTTTTTTTTGAGGTATGTGTTGTTAAGATGTTCTTTCTGCCTGATTTATGTGTAATCGTTAGTCCAAGACGGGGGGAGGGGAGGAGAGACTGGGAGAGTCTGAGGTCAGGTGTAGAATAGGTCCAAGTGGATGGAATCAGAATTTCCTTAATGAATCTGCCGTGTCTAAGGGGCAGGTTGCTTTTGCCTCAGAGCAGCGACTCAGATGAATAGCTCAAATGACTTCAATGTTTCTATGGAGGAAGCAGAAGCTGCTGTCTAAGATCTTCTCTCAGCCCAGGGTCAACCCACTTGAGCCAACCCGGGCATCAGGGTGTCTAGAAATCACATGAAGAGACCCCTTGCTGTCAGCAGTTTCTACCTGCTCAGATAACCTCAATTAGACTCGGGCAGCTCTTCTTCGGGGCCTCTTAATTATTGCTGCAAGAGGAAAGGAATGTTAATTACAATTGGATATCTGTGTTCCACCAGGACATTTCTATTTCCTCCTGGAGTGAAACAATTCTAGAAACATGTTGCAGGCTGCAAGTCTGCCTGCCCCTTTCACCTCTGCAAATAAGCGCTTGTCTTCTGCAGAGTGTATGGAGTAAAAGTAAAAACAAAAACCCAAACAAAAAACGTTTTGATTGACTGAATGATTGATCTTTAAGGTCACCCAAGTGAGCACCAGCAACTGCTCTACGATACTGTCCTTTGAACGGCCGCCTGTGGGCTCTTCTCTCTCTGTCACAACTCACAGGGTCTGCAAAAGGCCTTTCTTCTGTCTGGTTTAAAAATGTTTTTGCATTTTGTTTGCAAGGGTGCATCATTGGCTTCTCATGTTTCTCTTGAAGGAGGTCTCTGTTGACAGTCGGGCTTGATAGTAGGAAAGGTGAATGCCCGGCAGAGGCTTTGTGGAGAAGAATGCAGGATGGCTGGGCTGGCCCGGACTGCGCTAATCAGCAGTGCTGATTGGAATCCAGGTTGCACCAGCTAAATCTGCCCCCAGGCCTAACTCCACCAGCATGGTCCCCTTTCCTGCTACCATGTTTGTTCACTAATAATAATAATAATAATAATATTTATTATTTATTAAGCACTTACTGGGCACTGTACTAAGCATTACGGTGGATATAAGATAATTGGGTTGGACTCAGTCTCTGTCCCACATAGGGTTCACAGTCTTAATCCTCATTTTACAGACGAGGGAACTGAGGCACAGAGAAGTGAAATGACTTGTCCAAGGTCACACAGCAGGCAAGTGGTGGAGCCAGGATTAGAACCCATCCTTCTGATCCCAGGCCTGTGCTGTATACATTGCACCATGCTGCTTCAGGCCGTTCCTTAAAGCCATCCTGAGCATGTGGTGTGTCTATGGCAAGC
The DNA here is from genome assembly GCF_004115215.2 of Ornithorhynchus anatinus. NCBI lineage: Eukaryota > Metazoa > Chordata > Mammalia > Monotremata > Ornithorhynchidae > Ornithorhynchus > Ornithorhynchus anatinus. The sequence goes on along the minus strand of NC_041732.1, from coordinate 45,437,856 downwards.
ATCCAACTTAATATGGCTTGGATAGGAACTCACAGCCTTCAGATTTTTGTGGTGAATTATTGCTCGATTATTGCTTTTCAACCTAGCCTCCTGTTCTATCGACAGATCACCGCTAACCCCCTTTGTCCTCTGCCCCCACCATGACCTCTGACTTTTGGTCCCACTCAACCTGATCCAAACTATATTGCCTTTCCTGGCCTCTGAAACCACCCTTCCCAGGAATAATGTAAATGTTGCCCATTGTCATTCTTTCCTAGACAGTCCCCTACCCTGAGTCACCCTCATAGCCTGCTCCCTCTGCTTGAACTCTTGCACCTGATCACTTTAAGCTGAAAACTGGAAATCGCGCTGAACCCTTTCTCCCCTAGATTCACCTCTTCCCTTTTATCTGCCCAACCCCACTAATCTTCCCTTATCCACTGCCAGGTCTGTAGTCTCCACAGACCAATCAATCGTTGGTATTTACTGAGCACTGACTCTGTGCAGAGCACTGTACTAAGTATTTGCAAAGGTACTATAGAAATAGTGGATACAATCCCTATTATACTCTTCTAAGCACTCAGAACAGTGCTCTGTACCACAACTCCTACTGATTGGTTACTTGATTTGGTCTACTCCAGGTCTTCAGCTTCCTTCTGGGGGCAATTCCCCCAGCTCTTCACTCCTTCCTCCCTAACAATGGATGAATTGGCCAGCGATTTCATCAACAAGACCAAGACTCCAAACTCACCCCAAGCCTCCTCATTGTTATCCTTCCCTAACTTCCTTGGTCTCTCACTTCCCAGCTGTCTCCCAAGGGGACCCCCACACCCTGAACTCTACTCCTCTATTTGTGCCCACCCTAACCCCTCTTGATTTGTAAAACTATTTTCCTCAATCCTCCCCCATTTATTCTCTTATTGTTCTCCTCAACCTCTCTGTCTCCAGTGGCCCTTCCTAGCCTGCCCAAGACTCCTCGTCACTGGGAAAAGCCATGCCTCGACCCCACAATACCCTCCAGTGACCCCTCCATCTCCCTCTCCTGGCACAAGTTGTGTACATCTTGGCTAAATTCTTTGACAACCTGCTGCCTCTGCTTCTCCTTGACTAATTTCCTTCTTGATCATCTGCAATCTTTCATTCATTCAATAGTATTTATTGAGGACTTACTATGTGCAGAGCACTGTACTAAACGCTTGGAATGAACAAGTCGGCAACAGATAGAGATAGTCCCTGCCGTTTGACGGGCTTACAGTCTAATCGGGGGAGACAGACAGACAAGAACAATGGCAATAAATAGAGTCAAGGGGAAGAACATCTCGTAAAAACAATGACAACTAAATAGAATCAAGGCGATGTACATTTCATTAACAAAATAAATAGGGTAATGAAAATATATACAGTTGAGCAGACGAATACAGTGCTGAGGGGATGGGAAGGGAGAGGAGGAGGAGCAGAGGGAGATGGGAAAAGAGGGTTAAGCTGCGGAGAGGTGAAGGGGGGCGGTAGAGGGAGTAGAGGGAGAAGGGAAGCTCAGTCTGGGAAGGCCTCTTGGAGGAGGTGAGTTTTAAGTAGGGTTTTGAAGAGGGGAAGAGAATTAGCCTGGCGGAGGTGAGGAGGGAGGGCATTCCAGGACCGCGGGAGGACGTGGCCCAGGGTTTGACGGCGGGATAGGCGAGACTGAGGGACGGTGAGGAGGTGGGCGGCAGAGGAGCGGAGCGTGCGGGGTGGGCAGTAGAAAGAGAGAAGGGAGGAGAGGTAGGAAGGGGCAAGGTGATGGAGAGCTTTGAAGCCTAGCTGAGAGGTCAAGGAGGATTAGAATGGAGTAGGAGCCATTGGATTTGGCAAGAAGGAGGTCATGGGTGACCTTAGAGGATGGAAGCCAGATTGGAGGGGGTCCAGGAGAGAATGGGAGTTAAGGAATTCTAAGCAGCGATTGTAGACGATTCATTCCAGGATTTTGGAAAGGAAGGGTAGTAGGGAGATAGGGCGATAACTGGAGGGGGAAGTGGGGTCGAGAGAGGGTTTTTTTAGGATGGGGGAGACGTGGGCATGTTTGAAGGCAGAGGGGAAGGAGCCATTGGAGATTGAGTGGTTAAAAATAGAAGTTAAGGAAGGGAGGAGGGCAGGGGCGATGTTTTTTAAAAGGTGAGCGGGAGTGCACTGACTCTAGCCACTCTCCTGCCTGGGTCCATATGACTTCACAGCTCCAACTTCCAATGCAGTGAAACAATTTTCTCATCAAAACTGATGGTTCCTCTGTTTGAGTGTCTCCTTCAAATTCTCTGGATCACAGCTTGCCCTACCTCCAAAGCCTTTCTCAAATAGTAGTAGGACAAATAGTATTTAGTAAGCGTTTACTGTTTATAAGCCTTAAGAAACAGCACATGGTGGGGAATTAGATATGGACCGGGGCTCTTAAATCCCACCTTCTTTAGAAAGGCTTCTCCGATTATCTTTCCCCACCCCAGGCTGTGTCATCTCAGCAGAGTCCTTAATTCTTACGTATATATTGATTTACGCATAGGCAGTCCTTGGACTAAAGACACAGTTGGTTCCTAAAAACTGAGCCTTAAGTTAAAACATTGTAAGTCAGGATCAATGTTCTCATATGAATTATGTTATAAATAGAGGATTGGTTCCTGAACCAAGGTCAAATACTCAATTTTTTAATCTAAATTACCCAGAGATATGGACTAAGTCCATTATAGAGGAGGGATAGAGTTACATTAATGAATGAATATTACATCAGTGAGGTTCCTCGATTGGGTGGCTGACTTTTTTAATAATATTTGTTAGGTCCTTAAACTGTGACAAACACTGTTATAAGCGTCCAACTTCATCAAAAGAAAAGTGGATGTGTCAATCTTCCATGCCAACTCCACCTGGAGAATAGGTAACTCTCCTCTTTGTTCTTCATCTCTCCCTCTCTAGACTCTCTGCCCACTTCAAATTGCTCCCCTCCCTTTCCATCCTGTTGTGGTTTTAAAAAATTCTTCCCTATTTCCTCCTGGCCCTGTGAGCCTCCCCTCCCCACCACTTCCCTCCTGGAATCAGTGTCATCCAAGAGACTAGTGTTGTAAATTCAAAACCCTGAATGCTGAAAAATGTTCTAAGTACCATTAATCTTGCCTCAAAACATCTTAACTTGAGGACTGCCTTTACTCTGTTTATTATGCACTCTATTCACCTTTTCATCTTTCTGTATTCTTGCTTATACTCCTAGATTTTATTGTGGGTAATTTGTGACTGCCTTTCTCTCCCATTAGATTGCCATCTCTTTGAGGGCAGTGAAGGAGTCTTTTATCTAACTGTACTCTCCCAAATGTTTAGTCCAGTGTTTTATGCACAGTAGGTGCTTAATAAATACAATTGTTTGATCAGTTGCATCAGGCTCCTTCCTCTCTTCCTGTGGCAGACAGTGGGAGAGAGGAAGGTTTTATTGTCTGGTCCAGTCAACTCTTTAAGCAAACTTTCTTTCCCCCAAGGAATTTTCAAACCCCACTACAGAATCAAGAACCCCTCACTTATTGTCCCTCCTGGCTCTCTTGGCCCTCCTGACCATCTGTACATTTCAACTTTGACTTCTTGGGACTTCAACCCTGAACAGCTTCCACTGTTTTGGCTCCTGTCCATCAAAACAAATCTGCCTTTTCTTCTCATCCAAACTGCTACCATCCTCATCCAAACACTTATCCTATCCCTTCTTGACTACTGCAACTCCCTTCTCGCTGACCTACCTGCCCTCTGTCTCTTCGCACTTCAGTCCACACTTCACTCTGCTGCATGGATCATTTTTCTAAAATAAATCCATACGTCTCTCCACTCCTTAAGAACTTCCAATTGCTGCCGATCCAACTCTGCATCAAACTGAAACTCCTTACTTTCAGCTTTAGAGTACTTAAGCAGCTCGCCCCATCCTACTTCACCTCACTTGTTTCCTACTACAGCCCAGCCTGAACACTCTGCACCACTATCACCAACTTACTCACTGTGTCCCAATGTCATCTATTTCACATCCAATCCTCCCCCTACTCTGGAACTCCCTCTCCCTCCATGAATGCCAGACCACCACGCTCCCCACCTTCAAAACATCATTAAGGTTACATTCTCCAAGAGGCCTTCCCCAATTAAGCCTGACTCACTCTCCCTTCTGTGACCTCTGGGCATTTGATATTCACCCCATTCTCAACTCCACAACACTTATGTATATGTCTTTTAAATATATATAATAAATTGTTAATATTAATGTCTCTCTCCACCTCTAGACTGTGGGCTTATTGTAGGAAGGCAACATGTCTGCAAACTCTGTTGTATTGTACTCTCCCAAGTGCTTAGTACAGTGCTCTGCACATAGTAAGTGCTCAGTAAATGTCATTGATTGATTAATTGTTGGGGGATGCTGGGTCTCAGCTGGAGCCTCAGGTCCTCATCAGGCTATTCCAGTAATCAATCAGTCATTAGTATTTATAAAGAACTTAGTGTGTGCAGAGAACTTTACTAAGCACTTGGAAGTGTACAATCCAACCAAGTTGGGAGACCAGATATGAGATCTGTTGCTTCCAAGCGAACACTGTCTTCCCCTGAACAACAGAACCGTACCTGAATCAATGATGTAGATGGTGCTTCATGGCAGCTCATTGGAGTGAAAAATGGATCTTAATTTTTTTAAGCTCCTTAGAGAAATTACAGGATCATATTCTCAGTAAAATTATCAGCATTGCCACTGAACCTTCCAAACCTTCCTGTGGTGAAAAACAAAATAATCACTAACCTCCCTGATGATCTGTCTTCCATTCATTCCTGACATTTTAACCCACTGATAAAATGACTACCTGAACAGAAAAGTTCCTGTTAGGATCCAGACTGTAGACTTGTTTGGAGGCAGCAAAGTTGGTGCCCAGCCCAAGACCTCTGGGACCAATCTTCCTTGCTTCCATGCAAATGATTGAAAAGACACCCTGCCCAATTCCCATGTTTTGGGGTTTTTTTTAAATGGTATTTATTAAACACTTACTATATGCCAGACACTGTACTAAGTGCTGGGGACTGTTTTGTCTTATGCCATCAAGTCATTTCCTACTCATAGCGACCCCACAGACATATCTCTCCCAGAACACCTCGCTCTCCATCTGCAATCATTCTGGTAGTGTATCCATAGAGTTTACTTGGTAAAAATATGGAGTGGTCACTTCCATTGCCACCTTGCATGCAGTAAATGAGTCTCTGCCCAACTCTTCCTTCCCCCTTCCCCCCTTCACCTTCCCTCAGCTAAGCCTTCTTTCCCCCTTTCCCTTTGCTCCTCCCCCTCTTCCTTCCCCTCCCCTCAGCACTGTGCTCATTTGTATATATTTTTATTACCCTATTTATTTTGTTAATGAGGTGTACATCCCCTTGATTCTATTTATCGTGATTATCATCATGTCTTGTACGTGATTATGTTTTTGTCCATATTAGAATGTAAGCCCGTCATTGGGCAGGGATTGTCTCTATCTGTTGCTGAATTGTACATTCCAAGTGCTTAGTGCAGTGCTCTGCACATAGTAAGCGCTCAATAAATACTACTGATTGAATGAATTAACGATCTCTCTCCCATGCCACTGCTGCCGAGCATGGGTGAGTTTTGACTTGTAGCAGATTGCCTTCCAAGCTAGGAATGGAATGGTTAGGCCTCTACTTGACTGTCCATCCCATAGCCGAGACTGGTGGAGTACTGGAAACTCTCCAGGTGTGACTCTGAGAGGGGAGAGCTGGGGTAGATACAAGATAATCATGTTGGACACGATCCATGTCCCACATGAAGCTCACAGTCTAAATCCCCATTTTACAGATGAGGTAACTGAGGCAGAGAGAAGTGAAGTGACTTACCCAAGATCACCCAGCAGACAAGTGATGGAACTGGGCTTACAACCCAAGTTTGGAAGTTGCATAAGTCTTTGGGGTTTGACAACTGGGAGCTGAGTTAATTCAGGGCCGGTGAAGATGTCCTTTATGGAACATGTACTAAGCATGTGCGAACACACCATCTACTCCTTTGACTGACCTTCCAGGAGTGGGATCCAAACCCATTGGTTTAATCAATCAATCAGTCAGTCAATAGTATTTCATATTTACTGCATGCAAAGCACTATACTAATTGCTTTGTAGAGTACAGATGAGTTAGCAGGCATGATCCTTGCCCTAAAGGAGGTCCCATTCTAACTGTGGAGGAAGACACTAAAATAAATTACAGGTAGGGGGAAGAAATAGAGTTAAAAATATATGTACATTAATGGAGGAGGGGCGGGGAAAAGGACAGGGCAGGGAGGTTACTACCCAAATGCTCAAGTGATGTGGATGAGCTGAAGCAGCTGTAGTGGGGGAGGTAGCAACAGTAGTAATAATAGCAGTAATAACAATAATTGTGGTGCTTACTATGTGCCAGGCACTGTACTAAGCACTGGATAAAAGTAAATTGAGTTGGACACATTCCCTGTTCCACATGGAGCTCACATCCCCATTCTACAGATGAGGTAACAGGCACAGAGAAGTGAAGTGACTTGCCCAAGGTCAGACAGGTGGTGGAGCTGGGATAAGGACCCAGGTCCTTCTGACTTGCAGGCCCGTGCTCTATCAACTAGGCTATGTGGTGGTTTTAGTAGTGGTGGTAGTATTTATTAAGTGCTTACTGTTTGCCAAGCACTATAGTGGGAGAGAATATGTAGGCAGGAATTAGATTGGGACCCTGTCTCTCAGGGGGCTCACAGTCTAAGAGTGTGGGGAAAGAGAGATGAGAAATTTATCTGGAATGGCTTCTTGGAGGAGAGCTCCAATTAAGCTCTCTCTTCCCCTTCTCCCTTTCCCTTCTGTGTCACTTATGCACTTGGACCTGTACCCTTTAGTCACTTGATATTCACCTCACACTCAGCCCCTCAGCACTTAGGTACATATTCCTAATGTATTTATATTAAGTAAAGTTTTGAGCTACTTGTGGGAAGGGAACATATCTTTCAACTCTGTTGTAAAATAAATAAAATAAAATAGATGTTGGTTTTTGTAAGCGCTTACTATGTGCAAAGCACTGTTCTAAGTGCTGGGGGGATACAAGGTGATCAGATTGTCCCACGTGGGACTCACAGTTTTAACCCCCATTTTACAGATGAGGTAACTGAGGCACAGAGAAATTAAGTGACTTGCCTAAAGTCATAAAGCTGGCAAGCAGCGGAGCTGGGATTAGAACCCATGACCTCTGACTCCCAAGCCCGGGGTCTTTCCACTGAGCCATGCTGCTTCTTAAGTGCCTAGTACAATACTCTGCACTCACTAAGCACTCAATAAATACCACTGACTGTGCCTTCAGAAGGACCTTGAAGAAACAAGAACAGTCACCTGTCATAAATAAAGGGGAAAGGAGTTTCAAGAAGAAGGGAAGGTATGAGCAAGAGGTATACAGCAGCAGAGGTGATATTGGCTTGAAAGGAGTGAAGCAAAGCATGTGAGCTAGAGTGTAGTAGAGGAAGAGTGAGGATATGTCGGGGGAGAGAGCTGAGTGCCTTAAAATGCAATTATATTGTTTTTACTATTATTATATTCATTAAGTGCCTACTATGTATCAAGCACTGTTCTTAGCACTGGGGTAGATAGAAGTTAATCAGGTCGGAGTCAGTCCCTGTCCCACGTGAAGCTCACAGTCTAGGGAGGAGAACAGGCATTGATTCCCCACTTTGTAAATGGGGAAACTGAGACACAGAGAAGTTTACTGACTTTCCCAAAGTCACACATCAAGCATCTGGCACAGTAGGGTTTAGAACCCAGGTCCTTTGACTCCTAGACCTGTGCCCTTTCCACTGGACCACACTCCTTCTTGTGCTCCAATAGTTAGGAGTTTCTCTTTGATACAGAGAGGAAGAGGCAACCATTGGAAATTTGTGGGGAGATGTGCCAAAACAATGTCCTAGACAAAATAAACCGGGCAGCAGAATGCAATATAGATTGGAGAGGCTTGAGGCAGGAAGGTGAGAGAGAAAGCTGATGGAGTCAAAACGGGATAGGACAAGTGTTGTGGTAGTTTGGATGGGGAGGAAGGGGTGGATTTTAGAGAAGGCCCGCAAGTCGGTGACTGCCTGCCTCATCTTCCCTTCACCCAAGTTCATTACTGCATTGGCCGCTTTCATGTTGGATGCCCAGAGTTGTGGCCTTTTCCATGATGGCCCTTCAGCCATCGACATGACAAGTGAGTCAGTGCCTGCAGGATCTTGGCCAGACTTCTGGCTCCCTCATCAGCATCATCTTATTTCCAAAGAGAAGCCACCATCGCCCATCATATTTGATTCAATCACATTGAAATGTCAGCTTAATTATGCACTTAGAATAGATTACCGAATGAGTGAAAACTCATCATGAGCCACTTAAAATAGACTTGGGCATCAAGCTTCACACCCAAATACAGGCCCCCAGAGCAATTACTAGCATCTTGTTTGACTTTTAGACTGGTTTGATTGGAGACACCTCTACCCAGGCAATCAATCAATCAATTAAGGAGTGAGAGTCTCCCAGGACCCAAGTTCTAACATGTGCCTCTCAGATTCCTTTGGCAGCCCCATTTACTCTTTCAGACCAATAGGGCACCTGATAGAGAAAAGGAATGTTCCCTGACTGCAAAGAATTTCTAAGAATGAAAACTCGAAGGAGCTCACACTGAGGGTTGGGCTGAGATAACTTGTGGTATTTGTTAAGCATTTACTAGTGCCAATCCCTCTACTCAGTGCTGGGGTAGCTGCAATATAATCAGTTCAGACACAGTCTTTTCCTCATGGGCCTGAGGGGAAGGAGAAAAAGAATTGAATCCCCATGTTACAGATGAGGGAATTGAGGCACAGCAGGCAATCAGCAGAGTCAGGATTAGAACCCAGGTCCTCTGACTCCCAGGCCTTGGATGTGGATTTACCTAAACCCTGGGGATGAGACCCAGGCACTGCACTTCTAAGTCACTGCTGAGAGGTCTTGGCCTCCATTCGCCCATGCTCATCTGCTAGCCAGTGGGCCTGTGGATGGGGATTTGCTGTGGCTAGTGATCCAGAGAGGGTGGCCCTTTAGCCACAGACAGCTTGACATTAGGAAGACCATCCTCAGAGTTGGCGTAAGGTGCAGGAAGATTGGGGAAACCCCACACTGAGGCTCTTTAAAGCTCATTTTAAGTCCATCCCTCCTGGGCATTGGAGGTGATTTTGAGCTGAAAGCACACCTACAGCTGTGGGGATGCAGACTTGGGGAGATTTTTGAAAGAAAGTCCTAACTCGCCACTTCACGGGATTCCTGAAAACATTTGGCTGTTATGAAATCTTTTGCAACTGCCATCTGTAAAACATTCAGTATAAAATTTGGGGTGAAACTGCCCCTGTGCCTTGTGCACAAGCTGGGGGAGGCTGTGGAAAGGGTTTCTTGGCTTCCTGAATTTGACTCCTGAAGAAAGCCGTCAGCTTTTTAAAAATTCTACCATTTACAAATGCATTTCTTGTAGGCACTAACGGGAATGCTTTGTTCCAATGACCACTCTGAGGTTGGAAAAAAAAAAAAAGCAGCAATTTTGCTGGTGTATGTGCCAGTTACCTCCTGCCCTAGACCAGGCCAGTGTACCAAGAGCCCTTGGATCTTGCCCCCACGGGTCCTGGAGCCTGGGACAGGGTCCTAACTATTCAAACCTCAGACGGTTATACATTCTTCTTTGGAACCCGCCGCCGAAGACATGGGGAACAGCCCAGTCAGCAGCCTTGTCTGTGGCCGTGAAGGACAAAGCTTTCTAAAATGGAGAGGGATATCATTTTTCATATTCCCCCGTCTCATCTTTGCAGAGCATGTTTCAGTTCCACTAAAATTCATGTGCTTCTTTAGTGCTTCAGAAACTGATTCAGTGGCTCTGACACATATTTTTATGAGCTTCACAACCGTGCATATGAAAAGGAGAGACATCCATAGCAATGGACGGGCTAAAGGGAGCCCAGGTGGGGAGGGGGAGCCAAGTGACTGGGAAGGACAAGCTCCTCTTGATGTGCTTTAAGCCTTCCACCATCAGGAATAGGTTCTGGAAGCCCTGCCAAGGGGTGTCCAGAGAAACTATTGGGGAAAGGGCTGGCTGGCAGGTCTGGGGAAGAGGGCTCTCATGCCCATAGCCTTAGCATTTTCCTCAACTCTTGTCCCTGTTTCAACCCCAATATTCAGACTGAAACCAGTTTTTACCAGTTCTTCCTCCACATTTTCACAATCCCCCCATTCTTCTCCATCTCAAAGACCCCACAGTGGTTCAGGTACTTGTAATACTCTGGTTTATCTACTGCATCAGTCTCCTCTCTGACCTCCCTGCTTCCAGCCTCTCCCCTCTCTGGGACATACTTTACTCTGTTGCCCCAATCATGACTGCCTCACTTCTCAAAAGTCTCTAAAGTCCAATCCTCTCTACATCAAGCAGAAACTCCTGATCTTTGGCTTCAAGGCACTCATTAGACTCTCTCCCTCCTACTTATTCATTCTTTTATTTTATTAATCGCCCCCCTGCCCAACACACACACACACTCTTCATTTCTCTCAAGTCAAGTTACTGTCCCTCCTTGCCGTTACTGAAATCTGTCTCTCCCCAGATGCCACTATCTACCCCACCACCCTCTGCGGGGGGGGGGGGGGGCGCTCATCAATCAATCAATCTGTCAATCAATTGTATTTATTGAGCATTTACTGTGCACAGAGTACTATACAAAGCACTTGGGAGAGTACAATATAAAAAGAGTTGGTATCTTACCATCTAGAGGGGGATACAGTCATTAATATAAATACACAGATTATGGATATGTACATATGTGTTGGTATTGAGTGAGAGAGGGGTGAATAAATCATGCAAGTATGACACAAGGGAATGGGAGAAGAGGAAATTAAGGTTTAATCAGGGAACGCATTGTGGAGGAGATGGGCCTTTAAAAGAGACTTCGAGGGTGGAGAGAGTGAGACTGTTGGTTATGAAGAAGTAGGGCATTCCGGGACCAAGGTGGGATGTGGGTGAGGGGTTGGCGGCAAGATAGATAAAACTGAGGCACAGTGAATAAATTGGGATTAGAGGAGTGAAGTGTGCTGGTTGGATAGTAGTAGGAAATCTGAGAGGGAAGGTGGTGGGGAGCCGATGGTGAGGAGTTTCTTTTTGATGCAGAAGTAGATGGACAAACAGTAGAGGTTCTTGAGGAATGGGGAAACATGGACTGAACAGTTTTACAGAAAAATGATCCAGGAAGTGGAGTGGGGAGAGACAGGCAGCAGAAAGGTCAGCAAGGAGGCATCAGCCCGTGCTCTTTCCACTGAGCCACATTGGATAATAGTGACGCTGCATACAGTGACGGGAAAGTCAGGGGAACATGTTAAGTTTAAGATGCTGGTGGGACAACCAAGTAGAGTTGTCTTGAAAGCAGGAAGAAATGAAAGACTGCAGAGGATAGTGCTCAGGGCTGGAGATGTATATTTGGGAATCATTCACATAGAAATAGTAGTTGAAGAAATGGAGCGAATGAGTTCTCCAAGGAAGTGAGTATAGATGAGAATAGAAGACCCACAACTGAGTATTAAGGGGCCTCTGCAGTAGAGGATGGAAGGCAGAGGAGGAGCTTGAGAAAGATTGAGAATGAGGAGACAGAGAGATAGGAGGAGAAACAGGAGAGGACACCATTAGTGAAGCCAAGGTTGGATAATGTTTTCAGGAGAAGAGGGTGGTCAGCAGTGTCAAAGACAGCTGAGAAGTTGAGGAGGATTAAGATGGAGTAGAAGCCATTGGATTTGGCAAGAAGGAAATCATTTTTGACCTTTGAGAGGGGAGTTTCTGTGGAGTGTAGGGGCTGGAAGCCATATTGGAGGGGGTCAAAGAGAGAGTTGGAGGAGAAGAAGTGGAGTCAGTCAGTGTAGATAACTCACTAAAGGATTCTGGAGAGGAATGGTAGGAGGGAGATTGGGATCGAGGTAGTTGCAGGATCAAGGGAGGGTTTTTTAGGGTAGAAGAGACAAGAGCATGTTTGAAAACAGTGGGGAAAAAGAGTGGAGAGGGAGGAAGGGGGGGGCGAATGCTTTGATAAGGTGTGAAGTGATTGAGTCAGAGACACAGTGGAGGGGGTGAAATTTGAGAGGAGGTGGGAGATCTCCTCTTGAGATACTTCTGGGAAAGATGGGAGAGTTGAAGAAGGGGCTGGAGTAGGAAGGTTACTAGACAGGAGGAGAGGAGTTACTAGACAGGATTGGGGGAGATTTTAGGGAGATCATGCCTGATAGTTTCATTTTCTCAATAAAATAGGAGGCCAGGTCATTAGGGTCAAAAGAAGGAGGAAGCGAGCAGACCAGGGAGGTTGAGGAGGGATTTAGAAGAAGTGTGGTCAAGTGGATAGAGCATGGGCTTGGGAGTAAGAAGGACCTGGTTTCTAATCCCAGCTCTGCTACTTGTCTGCTGTGTGACCTCGGGCAAGCCACTTTATTTTTCTGTGCCTCATTTACCTCATTTGTAAAATGGGGTAAGACTGTGAGATCCATGTGGGACACGGACTGTGTCCGCTTATCTACCCCAGTGCTTAGAACAGTGCTTGACACATAGTAAGTGCTTAATAAATGCATTATTATTATTAAATATCTAAAACAACTGGTGAGGGAAATGGACATAGGAGTCAATAAGGATGGGGAAATCATGTTGCTGAGCAGAGGAGAGAGCCGAGTTACAGCATGCAAGGATAAACTTGAAGTGGACGAGGTCGGCCTGTTGTCTAGATTTCCACCAGCAGCCCTCTGAGGCTTGTTCATAGGAGCAAAGAAAGTGGACTGTGGGTTACTGGTATGAGATCAGTGAAGGGATAAGGAAGTGAGTAAGTTGAGTTCAATACAGAGGATGTTGGTGTCAATTTTATCATCAAGGGAAGGTAGTTTGGGTATGGAGGCTAAATGGGGCATGATGAGTTGAGAAAATTGGATGGAGACAAAAGACGGGAGGTCTCTGTGGGAGAACAACACATAATGCAGGGAGGGGGTCTGTGGGAGAGAAGGCAGGTGGGGTTGTGGTTGGATAGAGAGATTTCAGAGTTGCTGAGAGTCAAGATCGTACAGTGACTAGAGATGGTGCGATCTAGTGTTTGTCCAAGTTGGTGAGTGGGTAAGGTGGGGTGTAGCAGGAGATCAATGGAGTTGAGGATTGATAGACAACAGGCAGCAGAAGTGTCGTCAGGAACAAACACATGGATATTGAAGTCCCCAAGGATTACTGTAGGGATGGAAAGAGATAAGGAATGTGAGACAGGGATCGAAATGGTTCAAAAAGTTGGAGGTGGGGCCTGGGGGCGGGGGCAGTAGATGACTCTGACTAGGACCTGGAGTGGGTGGTAGAGGTGGGTGATATGGACTTCAAAGATTTGGAAAGGGTTCTCTGCACATAGAAAGTGCTGAATAATTATGACGGATTGATTGAGAGAGATGGTGAAGGTGGAATAGTGCGAAAGCAGGACTGAGAAGCAGGAAGGAAGCCAAATCCTCCCCATTCCCCAGTGAGTCTGGGGGAATGGGTGAAGATGAGGCCCCCCTCTAGAGAGAGTATCTGGGGAGAGCCCGGTTTCAGTGATGCTGAGGAGGAGCAGTGACTAGGTTAGGAACAGGTCAATTATGAAGGGAAACATTCCATAATGGAATGGGGATTCCACAGGCCACAGTTAGCGAGGCTGTTGGCAGGGTATAGTTGGAGGAATGGTGTGAGGGGTGGCGAGGGGTTGAATGGGAGTGAGTTAATGGGGGCCAGCACGGGGCGGAGGGGGATGAGGGATGGCAGGAGGTAGGGATGGGGTTGGGGAGGAGGGTGAGGGTGGCACAGGGGTGAAGAGGGATTGGATGGAGGGGGACGAGGGTGGATGCTGGAAAGGGAGGACAGGGTTGGGCTGATTGGAGGGAAGGTGTTGAGGGGTCAGAGAAATCTAAGGGTTATAGGTGAGGTTGTCAATAGTAATAGTTGTTTACTATGGTGGTTCTGTGCTTAAACTGTTGAACTGAATGCAGGTCCTTCCCACCTCTGATCTCTTGTCCTCCTATTCTGGAGCTCCTTCCCCATCATATCATGTTCGTTTCCAGCACGCCTCAGCTCTCTCCATCTTCAAAGATCCCTGATTAATCTCTAATCTCCCCATTTCATATCACCAAATTGTCGGATCAGCCCTTTTATACCACCCAAGCACTTGTGTACTTGAAACTTCCCATATCACTATGTACATGTCTTATATACTCTTATCATTTCATCCTCTTTGTAATTTATTTAAGTGTCGATCTCCCTTGCTAGATTGCAAATTCCTCGAGGGCAAGAAATATGTCTATTTACTCTATTGTACTCTCCTAAGCATTTAGTTAGTAGTATTCTGCACTCAATAAATGTTATTAAATGATTGATAAGAGAAATGAAAGGAATTGAAGGCATTTAGTCTGGAGAAGAGAAGGCTGAGTGTTGATTGAAGACATCTTTTCAAGAATTCAAAATAGTAAGACAAAGACTCTGAACACTGGTTCATCAGCCCAAAGACCCAATCAATTCATCAATCAAGGGTATTTATTGAGCATTTACTGTGTACAGAGCACTGTACTAAGCACTTGAGAGAGTGCACTATAATAGAGTTGGTAGACATGATCCCAACAAGAGGAAAGGTCTCGTTTATAAAGAGAATTGGTTTAGAGAATAGGAAGGAAGAGTGGTTACTGGCAGATTGATTCAACAGTGGGTGGATTGGCAACCCAGGAACAGCATCTCTGCCTGCAGAGAATTGGTGGGCTGTTGACCGGCCACAAAGCGAGCTTGGCCTGTGGTGGTTCATTCATTCATTCAATATTTATTGAGAGGTTACTGTACTAAGTGCTTGGGAGAGTACAATACAACAATAAACTGACACATTCCCTACCCACAATGAGCTTACAGTCTAAAGGGGGGAAAGACAGACAAAAATACAAATAAATGTTACAGATAAGTACATAAGTGCTGTGATGCTGAGAGAGGGGAAGGTGGAAGTGGGGTAGCTTTCCTCGATAGAAGGCGGAGGGCAAACTGAGGTACAACTCTATGGCTTCAGGACCCTCTGAGAATTTCGCTTCCTCCAGGAAGCATTCCCTGATTGAACTCCACCATCCCCAGATCATGTCATCCTAATGTCCCTCTCAGACCTTTTGGATATGTTCATTTTCATCCTTTGCCTGTTCATTCACTTACTCTCTGATCCATCTTTCTTAATTCTTGCTTTTTCAAGCTACAACTGTAAACAACTAAACCATTATCTGTAAATCATTTGTCTGCCTAACTTCCCATTTAGATAGGGACTGTGTCCTTGACCTCAACTGTACACACTCCTAAGTCCTTAGGGCAGTACAGGTCACAGCACACAGTAAGCACTCAATAATTGACCGAGTGACTAAATGCCAGAATTGAAAACAGCACCAGGCACTGAAAAGAGCGAAAACTTCCTCCCAGAAAAGTCGGTCTTTATGTGCTCCAAGTGTGGAAGAAGCTGTCATTCACATCTTGGTCATATCAGCCAACTCTACATAAGGGGAAAAGTTTATCATTGAAATATCATCTCTAAATGACAGGGCAGATCTGTGTGTGTGTGTGTGTGTGTGTATCTGTTTTCCATGTTTGGCTCAAAAGACAAATTCTTCCAAAGGGCAGGTTATGAGAAGCAGCATGGTCTGGAGGGTAGGACATGGGCCTGGGAGTCACAAGAATGTGGATTCTAATCCCATCTCCACCACTTGTCTGCTGCGTGAACTAGGGAAAGTCACTTCACTTTTCGGGGCCTCAGTTACCTCATCTGTGAAATGGAGATTAAGACTGTGAGCCCCCCGGGAGACAGAGACTGTGTCCACCCTAATAGCTTTTATCTACCCCAGCGCTTAGTATAGTGCCCAGCATATAATGAGTTCCTAACAAATGCCCTAAAAAAGTGCATATCCATGATCATGATCACCGGAATTACAGCTGTCATTTGAATGTCCTCCTGCCTACCTACTCTGTCCCCAATCCAGGGAAGAGAAGAGTCGGGCTCAGCCCCAGGCTCCCTTAAACCACGCACTCCCTTCTCCCCCGACAACAGCACGTGGGTGTTGTCAGCGCCAGCTTGGGTCTCTTGGAGGCCCTGGGCGACAGATGAGAGTTGGCTGGGGAAGTTGGTTTCCGCAATTAAACATTATTAGTCCCAGAGAGAGCGGGGGGTTGGGAGAAGGGAGGAGGGAGATTTTTATTGGAAAGTCGTTTCTGCCTTAATTGAATTGCTCACATTAAGGCAACAACAACAACAAATGGCATGTGGTAGTGGAGGTAGAGGAATTGAGTTTGCCTGAGAAGAACTGATAATAATAAATGGGTCGATTAGAAGACTTGCAGGCTTCTGCTGTGGAAATGACAATTAAAAGGCTGTTCAGGTTTCTGTGTGGTGGCAGTCAACAGATGTTTGAACTGGCCCTGGCCAGGGCTAGAGTGAACCCAGAATACCCCTGAGTGAATACCAATCAATCAATGGTATTTACTAAACAGTTACTGTGTGCAGAGGACTTGTATTAAGCACTTGGGAGTTGGTAGACACATTCCCAGCCCATAAGGAGCTTAGTCTAGAGGGGGACATAGACATTAATATAAATAAGTTAAGGATATGTATATAACCGCTGTGGGGCTGAGGGTGCTTAAAGGGTACAAATTTAAGTCCATAGTGATACAGAAGGGAGAGAGAGTAGGGGGAAAGAGGGCTTAATTGAGGAAGGTCTCTTGAAGGAGATATGATTAAAATAAACTTCATTAAAGTTCGAAGGTGGAGAGAGTGTGGTCTGTTATATATGAAGAGGAAGGAAGTTCCAGGCCAGAGGAAGGACATGGGTAAGGGTAAGTATCAGTGGTAAGATAAACAAGATTGAGGCACAGTGAACAAGCTGATGCTAGGGGAGCAGGCTGGGCTGCAGTAGAAAATTACTGTGGTAAGGTAGGAGGAGGTGATCTGATTGAGTGCTTTAAAGCTGATGTTAAGGAGTTTCTGTCTGATGTGGAGGTAGATGGGCAACCACTGGAGGGTCTTAAGGAGTGGGGAAACATGGCCTGAACTTTCTGAGAAAATATGATCTGGGCAGCAGAGTGAAGTATGGACTGGAGAGGGGAGAGACAGAAGGCAGGGAGGTCTGCAAGGAGGCAGATGGAGTAGTAAAAGTAAGATAGGATTAGTGCTTGGATCAGCATGGCAGCAGTTAGGTTGGAGAGGATAGGATGGATTTTAGTGATGTTGTAAAGATAGAACCAACAGGTTTTAGTGACATATTGAATATGTGGATTAAATGAGAGGAATGTTGAGGATAATGCCAAGGTTATGAGCATGTGAGAAAAGAATGATAGTGGTGTTGTCTACAGTAATGAGTACAGGCTAACCCAGGAGGCTGAGAGGTTGCCAGCCGCAACTCCTTCTAGACTAAATTCCTGGAGAGCAGGGGTCATATCTTCTAACACTTACGTACTATCCCAAGTACTTAGTACAGTGCTCTGCACATAGTAGGGACTCAGAAAATGCTATTGATAATAATGATGATGATGTTGATGATCACTACAACATTGCTAAAATCAACGCTTTCCTCTCCATCCAAATTACTACCACGTTAATACAGTCACTCATCCTATCCCGCCTGGATTACTGCATCAGCCTCTTTGATGACTTCCCAGACTTCTATCTCTTCCCACTCCAGTCCATACTTCACTCTGCTGCCCAAATCATTTTTCTACAAAAACATTCAGGACATGTCTCCTCACTCCTCAAGAAACTCCAGTGGTTGCCCATCCACCTCCACATCAAACAAAAACTCCTCACCATTGGCTTTAAAGCACTCTGTCACCTTGTCCCCTCCTGCCTCACCTCACTACTCTTCTTCGACAACCCAGCCTGCATACCTGGCTCCTCTAATGCTAACCTTCTCACTGTGCATCAAACTCATTGTTCTACTAGGCAACCCCTCGCCCATGTCCTGCCTCTGGCTTGGAACTTCCTCCCTCCTCAAATCTGACAGACAATTTCTCTCACTTCAAAACCTTTTTTAAGGCATATCTCCTCCAAGAGGCCTTCCCTAACTAAGCCCCCCTTTCCTCTTCTCCCACTCTCTTCTCTGTCACCTTGCTCCTTTTGTTCTTCCCCTGTCCCAGCCCCATAGGACTTATGTATATATCTGTTATTTTATTTATTTATTTATTTATTTATTTATTTATTTATCTATCTATCTATCTATCTATTTATTTATTTATTTATATTAATGCCTGTCTCCCCCAGTCTAGACTGTAAGCTTGTTGTGGGCAGGGAATATATCCGTTGTACCCTCCCAAGTACTTAGTACAGTGCTCTGCACACAGTAAGTGTTCAATAAATGTGATTGAATGAATGAATGAATGATGATATTGATTCCTGGGGATTGGAGAGAGAGAGATTGGAGAGAGAGACTTGATCAACCATAGCTGACAGATGTGGAAAATGAAGGCATTTATAAGGATAGTGTAAGTGGAAAACACTTGATTTTCAGTAAAAAGCTGAGTTGGAACAATAATTATTCAAACTGCTTAAACATCTTAGATTCATAAATAAATTCCCAATGCTTCATTTCACTGTGGCCATGTCTACACAGAGAAGTAGAGAGTTGAATACGTGGAATGGTTCAAAGAATCTCCCCCCCGTGAAGAAAATGCTAGGTTTTGGATCTTACTACAGTGACTTTCTCCATTTATTAAATTGATCAGATAATCACTCATCACTCTACTTTTCAAAGCCAGGGAAGACATAGTTGTCATTTGTCTGGACTCATTCTGTGAGTCTGAGAGAGTTATAAACCCCTGGAATAGTAATGACTCATAGAATTACCCATCTTCTATCGGATTACATAGATAATGATGAGTTTATTTTCCCTTTTCCAAAGCAGAAAATATCCTCTCTTTGCTGCATTCTTACAGATTGAAAAAATAAATTATAAAATTATAAGAACAGATTGTAGATAGATTATCCCCCTCTATCTCACTTTGGGCAGGAAATGTTCTACCAACTCTAATATGCTGTGCTCTCCCAAGTGCTTAGTACAGTGCTCTGCACACAGTAAGCACTCAATAATTATGATTGATTGTAAGATTGTAACTCCTTCTGCTAGACTTTCAGCTCCTTGAAGATGGGGATCTTGTCTACTTGGTGTTTAGACTTTGAGCCCTTTGGGCAAGGATTGTCTCTATCTGTTGCCGAATTGTGCATTCTAAGAGTTTAGAACAGTGTTCTGCACATACCAAACTGTGCATTCCAATGTGCACTCAATAAATACGACTGAATGAACAATCCCTAATGCTTAGTACAGTGCTCTAGACAGAAGTGCTCAATGTGTACTATTGATTCAATGATCAATCATCACAATGTCAACACAGATGCTGTTGAACACACTCATTGCTCAAATGCACGCATCCCCCTTATCCAAAAAAAGCCCTCCCTACAGCCCATGGCTCCCTTCAGTGATTGCCCCATCTCCTTTCTACCACTGCTCTCCAAACTCCTTAAGTGAGTTGTCTACACCCTCTTCCTTGCCTCCAGTTCTTTCCTTGACACCCTCCAATCTGGCTTCTGTCCCCTGCAACCCATAGTAACTACCCTCTCAAAGGTCACAGATGAACTCCTTCTTGCCAAAACCAATGACCTCTACTCCATTCTAATTCTCCTTGACCCCTCAGCTGCATTCGATACTGTTGACCACCTCTTCTCCTGGAAACACATTATCCAACCTCGGCTTCACTGTCACTAGCCTCTCCTGGTTCTCCTATCTTTTTGGCTGCTAATTCTCAGACTCTTTCGCAGGCTTTTCCTCTGCCTCCCATCCTTTAACTGTGGGACTTCCTCAATAATCAGTTCTGAATCCCCTTCTATTCTCCATAATAATAATAATGTTGGTATTTGTTAAGCGCTTACTATGTGCCGAGCACTGTTCTAAGCGCTGGGGTAGACACAGGGGAATCAGGTTGTCCCACGTGGGGCTCACAATCTTAATCCCCATTTTACAGATGAGGGAACTGAGGCACCGAGAAGTTAAGTGACTTACTCAAAGTCACACAGCTGACAAGTGGCCGAGCCGGTATTCGAACCCATGACCTCTGACTCCAAAGCCCGTGCTCTTTCCACTGAGCCACGCTGCTTCTCCATCCTCACCCACTCACTCATTTGCTCCCATGGCTTTAACTACCACCTCCATGTGGATGATTCCCAAATCTACAGCTCCAACTCTGATCTCTCTCCTTCTCTGCAGTTTTACAATTCCTCCTGCCTTCAAGACATCTCTCCTTGGATGTCCCACCAACACCTCAACCTCAACTTGTCTACCAACTCTGTTTTATTGTACTCTTCCAAGTGCTTAGTACAATGCTATATGTGCAGTAAGTGCTCAGTAAATATAATTGATTTGAATGAAATGGCAGACTTTAGCAATATTAAATCCTCATTCATGGGCATGTAGGTACTCAATGTTTTTTATTGAACATTTTGTGCAGAGCACTATATTAAGTGCTTGGGAAAGTACAATTCAGTTGGTAAACAAACTGTCATATGAATGCATTATCATGCAGTGTGGCTAGTGGCTAGAGCATGGGCCTGAGAGTTAGAAGGACCTGGGTTCTAATTTCAGCTCTGCCACTGTCTGTTGTGTGAACGTGGGTAATTGGCTTAACTTCTATGCACCTCAGTTAACACACCTGTAAAATGGGGATTAAGATTAAGGAACTGTGTCCAACCTGATTTGTTTATATCTACCCCAGTGCCTAGTACAGTGCCTGAAACATAGCAAGTGCTTAACAAATACTATTATCATTATATCTATTATTGTTATTATTATTAATATGCTAATTCAACAACACCACCACAAAGGCTCACATAGGAATGTCAGGGAGAAAGTTTTTGTGGGGAAAGGAGTCTGTTAGAGAAGCAGTGTGGCTTAGTGGAAAGAAAGCATGGGCCTGGGAGTCAGAAGATCTGTGTTCTAATTTTGCATCCACCATTTGTCTGCTGTGTGACCTTGGGCAAGTCACTTAGCTTCTTTGTGCCTCACTTCCCTCATCTGCAAAATGGGGATTCAATACCTGTTCTCCCGCCTACTTACACTGTAAGCCCCATGTGGGACTTGATTATCTTGAATCTACCCCAGTACTTGGCAAATAGTAAGTGCTTAACAAATCCCAGAAATATTTATTATTATTAGAGGAACTCTCAAAGAAATTGAGTGCTTTAAAGCCTATGGTAAGGATCGTTTGATAGGATGTCACAGTTCCAGGTGGTCTGCCCATGCCCAAAGGCGGGCATCACTTACCCTCCTTGCTCCTGGTGTCGCTAAAGACACATACACAAACACACATGCATGCACGCACGATGCTGGTTAAAAAGCAATCGTTAATCACAGGGTAGAGGTGGGAAGCACCACGAAAGGATTAAAAGGGGGAAAATTGGGACTGTCTCTCTCCCCTTCTCTTGTCAACCCAGAGATCAGGCAGAAGCAGTAAGCATTCTGCGGTATCCTTTGTCGCCCTTGATGGTTGCACAAGCTGTGCTATTGTTTCCCCCTCGAAGCCTCATTCATCAGTTTTGAATACGCGCATTTACTTGCATTTGTATGTGTATCCGGCCCGGGGATGCTATGCTTTGGCAGATCTAAAAGGAGACCCACTTTCCCAGAGGGGATTTTCGATGCTGCGGCAAACGCGGAGCTAGAACAGGGCCCCCTCTCCTGCAGCCCTTTTCTTCCTGCCGCCCCAAACGAGCGAGTGATTAAAAAGACGTCGTGTTTCAGAGCTATGCACGTCACGGTCGGAGGAAATACACCTAGCCACATCAATGAGCAATTTGCGCTGCTTTTGTTTCATTATGCACACTTGTTTTCGGAAAGTTGGATGGGGGCGGGGGGAGAGAAAAATTAAAGGGTTCCAGTGAGCGTGAGGGCCTGAGATTTGGTCGGCAGCAATGTGGCTATCATGAGATGGGGAAAGCCATCTGCTCTTTTAGGCTCTCCCTCTCTTCCTCCCCTCCCCCCATCATCATCCTATCCCCACTCCAGTTCTCCGCCTCTGATCGCATGGAATACGCAAGAGCCGAGCTGGTGTTAGCCCAGGCCCTCCTTGTCTGGCTGGTTGCCAATTTGGTGCTCTGGCCCTGAGACAGAGGAAGGGAGAGACAGCCAAAATATTCATTAGAAAGGAAAGAGGATTTGTAGGAGAGAGGGCCTTATAAGGGGATGTTGAACAGGAAAATTTTGTCCAGGATCTTTTTTCATCAAAAATGTTCAGGATGTCACCCTCCCTCCTCAAAAAACTCCATTGGTTGCCCATCCATCTCTGTATCAAACAAACACTCCTCATCGGCTTTAAAACACTCTATCCCTTTGCCCCCTCCTACCTCACCTCACTTCTTTCCTTCTACAACCCAGCCCACATACTGCGGTCCTCTAGTGCTAACCTTCTCACTGTACCTCTATCCCCCCATCTCGCAGCTGACCCCAAGCCCACATCCTGCCTCTGCCCTGGAATGCCCTCCCTTCTCCAATCTGACAGACTATTACTCTCCCCTCCTTCAAAGCCTTACTGAAGGCACATCTTCTCCAAGAGTCCTTTCCAGACTAAGTCCCACTTTTCCTCATCTCACACTTCCCCTGCATTGCCCTGACTTGCTCTCTTTGCTCCCCCCCCCACTCTCAACCCCACAGCATTTATGTACATATCTGTAATTTTGTTTATTTGAATTAATGTCTGTCTCCCGCTCTCCAGACTGTATGCTCGTTGTGGGCAGGGAATGCCAGTTTATTTTTGTATTGTACTTTCCCAAGCACTTAGTACAGTGCACACAGTAAGCACTCAATAAATATGATTGAATGAATGAATGAATGAAAAGGATCTGATAATAGTACTATTTGTAAGTACCACAATAATGACAATGATAATGATGATGATGGCATTTGTTAAATGCTTACTATGTGTGAAGCACTGTTCTAGATGCTGAGGGGGTTACAAGGTGATCAGGTTGTCCCATTTGGGGCTCACAGTCTTAATCCCCATTTTACAGACAAGGTAACAGGCATAGAGAAGTTAAGTGACTTGCCCAAAGTCACACAGCTGAAAAGCGGTGGAGCCGGATTAGAACGCATGACTCCCATGCCCATGCCCTTTCCACTGAAGCATGCTACTTCTCGATAATGCTGTATTGATTTTAATACCGATAATGGTGCTACTTATGCACATAGGAATGACTGTCCATCATTCAGTAACTGTCTTCTAAGGATCTCTAAACAAGTCACTGAATTTATTTCCACCTCAATTACTTCATCTGTAAAATGGGGATTAAGACTAGGAGCCCCATGTAGGACTTGGACCTTATCTAACTTGATTAGTTTGTTTCTACCCCAGTGCTTAGTATGGTACCAGGCACATAGTAAGCACTTAAGTACCATTATAAAAAATCTTTGTACTCAATTATTATTGCCAGTCTCCCCAACAGAAAACTCATTCATTCATTCATTCTCTTGAGAATGTGCAGCGCACTGTCCTAGGTGACTGAGAGCAAAAGCTAAAGAAGTAAAAACATGGTTCTTCCTCTCACAAGGAGATTGCAGTCTGTCGAGCCAAGAAGTCAAGTAAACAAAAAGTTTATAAAGCTTGCATTGGGAATGTGAGGAAAGTATTCCAGAGTGGCAAAAAGTGAGAAAAGGAAAATTCATTAAAAAATAAAGAGTTGGAAGAAAAGATATGCAGATATATATAGGCATGACTAGAGAGATAGTGATTAGTTGAATAATATCCTCTGGAAAAGGTAGGTTTTTCAAGAGGGCTTTTAAGGTGGAGAGGGATGTCGTTTGGTGGATTTGAAAGGGAAGAGATTTCCAGCACAGGAAAGGATGTGGGCAAGGGTTCACTAGAAATGGGAGAGTTAGGCATGGCTAGGACATTGTTGTGGGAAGAGCTAAGAGAGCTGGGATTTAGTTGGTAAAGAAAGAAATGGCAAGAAGGAAACAGCTGGTGGAGAACCTTGAGTCCAGTGGGAAGGAATTTCTGTTATGTGAAGAGAAATAGGTACCTATTGGAGATTTTTAATGAGTGGAGTTGTATAGTACCCTCTATTCGCCACACTCAGTTCCCCCACGCTTATGTATGTATCTATAATTATTAATGTCTGCCTCCCCCTCTAGACTGTACGTAGGGAACATGTCTACCAATTCTTTATAGTGTACTCTCCTAAGTGCTTAGTACAGTGTACTGCAAATAGTAAGCACTCAATAAATACTAATTGATAAAATAGTATTTATGATATTTGTTAAACACTGTGTGCCAAGAATGGGGATGGACACAAGATAATCAAGTTGGACACAATCCCTGTTCCACTGGGCCTCACAGTCCTAGGGGAAGGGAATATGAACATTTAATCCCCAATTTACAGATGAGGAATCTGAGACACAAAGAAATTACTCAGTAGGTCACATAGTAGACAAGGAACAGACCTCAGATTAGTGCCCAAGTCCTGACCCCCAGGTGTGTGCTCTTTCTACTAGAACCCAATATTTTAAATGATGTTTTAAGAAGATAATCCAGGCAGTACAGTGTAGGATAGGCTGAAGAGGGAAGAAGATTAGAGGCAGGGAGACCAGTGAAGATCTGAAATATAGGAATTTGAACGAGGGTGGTGGCTGTAACCGTGGAGAAGCAGGGGCAGAATGGAAAGGGGGAAGGTTGCAGTTTGAATGACTGTGTATATGATCAGCAGGAGGACAGTATCGTCCTTCTGAGAGTGGTGGGCTCAGGACAGCCACTGCTTTGATTCAAGCAGTAGCAGCTACAGCACTATCCCTGAGAGCAAATCAGAATGGTCCAGGATGGGTCACTGGTAAAATAACTAGTGCCCCTGCTCCTGTTCCAGTTGGAATGGTATCAGAGTAGACTTCACAGTGGATATCAGAGTAAAGAAGCCATGTGGCCTAGTAAATAGAGCACAGGCCTGAAAGTCAGAAGGTCCTGGTTCTAATCTTGACTCTGGCACTTTGCTGTATGACCTTGGACAAGTCAGTTTACTTCTCTGTGCCTCAGTTCCCTCATTTGTAAAATGGGGTTTAAAACTGTGAGCCCCAGGGGGGATGTGAACTGTGTCCAAACTGATTACCTTGTATCTACCCTCATGCCTCGATCAGTACCTGACACATAACAAGCTCTTAACAAACACCATTAAAAAAAATTCATATTTTGCTTTTCCTTCGAACTGAGACTTGAGGGGAAGCCTGTCTACACTTCTGCTGCTCCTGCTTTTTCAGCAAGCAGGAGGTGGCCTGGGGTAGACCACACCGGACTGCAGGGTGGACTGGAGTCTCCCCATGTCCGCTGCTTTTTAAATTTCTCATCTGCCCTGCAGTTTCCACTTCCAAACAGCTGGCCTTATCGGAGCTGCCGCTGCAGTAGTGGCTTTCTATCTCTCGACCCAGCCCACCATTCTGATCTGAGTTGATGTTACTTCTCACACCCATCCAGGGGTTGCTGTTACTAGCATCCTGCTGCAGTGCCTTAACCAATCCTCCAATGTCTTGAGACCTTGGACATGTCACTCCATGTTCAAACTATACACCCAGAGAAGGGGATCAGAGCACAGAAGGAGACTTTTACCAGTCAATCAATGAATCATATTTATTGAGCACTTACTGTGTGCAGAGTTTGTACTAAGCATTTGGGAGAATACAATTACAATAATTATGGAAGAATACATGTTATGCTGCTTTTATTGACACCCAGCCATCCCTGCCATTCCAGAGCTGGGCTTTAGGGCTATGCCTACTCCTACATGTGCCCACAGCAAAACCATTCATCTCATTTCTCCTTCCCACAGTTTTTTGGGGGGCTGACAGTGACAAGGGCTTGCGTTCCTTTACTCTACCAACCCTCCTAGAGTAATAATAACAACAATGTTGGTATTTGTTAAGCACTTACTATGTGCAGAGCACTGTTCTAAGCGCTGGAGTAGATACAGGATCATCAGGTTGTCCCACAGGAGGCTCACAGTCTTAATCCCCATTTTACAGATGAGATAACTGACGCACAGAGAAGTGAAGTGCTGGCCCACACTTATACAGCTGACAAGTGGCAGAGATGGGTTTCGAACCCATGACCTCTGACTCCCAAGCCCAGGCTCTTTCTACCGAGCCACGCTGCTTCTCTAGCAGGTTTGGGGCTGCTGGGATTTCCCCACCTCCCCACAGGGCTGGATTCACTCCCTTATGTTATATAATTATGGATTTATGGCTCCCCCTTTAGCTCGAGATCTGGGCCACAGCTCTCAAAGCCCCTGAGTTAATCAGGACGTCTCACCCTGTCTGAAGAGGAAGAATGCATAGCAAGCAGCCGGCTGTGGGCTTTTGGCTACTCCAGAGGCCCGGGACGCTCCCACCATCACCCACATCACCCCTCTCTTCTTCGGCATCACTACACCACGAAATCAAGTAAAATGGAGCTGCAAGAAAGAGGGAGGATTAGACGTCCAGGAATTGAGGGTTACCTGACTAGAATTTATTTCCTGTTCAGAGAGAAATTCCCCCGGGACCCAGATTGGGGAAACAGCTCAGCAATCCAGTCATCTTTGGAATAAACCAAGAGGGTAGCAGCTGCATTCTCCCACCATTTAATATACATTAAGCCAGGACTTCCCCCTTCCCCTCTCGAGATGACATAATTAACGAGGATGAATTGTTGTTGTGATAAAGCGAATTGTGCTGCAATTACTTTACATAATAAACTGGAGCTACAGAACTTGCCCTGCTCCTGCCTGGCTGTTTAAAGAGAGGGAACGGTCCTGGGGATGGGCTCTCGGAAACCCTTGCTGGCTCCCCAGCTACCAGGGTCAGGTATGAGACTAACTGCAGAGAGAAACCAGTCCTGCTCCCAGGAAAGTGATTCCACCACAAGGAGTTTTTCTGCCCAGTCTGGGATGGTGGAGCAGAGGGGTTGGTATGGCAGCTTTGGCAGTCTTGATTGTCTACTCATCCTCATTCTGGAGGACAGTGTCCGACCAGGGGCAGGATTATGTGGACAGGACCTGGCTACTCAGTCTCCCTGGAGGCCCCTGGCCTCTCCTCTATCTTGTGTTCTGTGATTCTGAGAGAAAATCCATCCCAGGCCTTTTCTTGCTGAAAGCTTCCCTTCTTGCAGAAAAATTTGCCCAGCCTCGAGTGTCAGCCAGCTGGGAATCAGGCAGGGGCCCTGGGGGATCCCACACCCTAGCCACTCTTCCACATCTTCTTTTTCCTGCCAACTGGAGATGGCTGCCTGGCTGCCCTAAGTCTCTTAGACAGGGATTGCGCACAGGAGGTGGGATCTGCAGGTGGGCGAAGAGGGAGCTTTGGGTAATATGGGGTGCACCACAGGTTTCTCTGCTCGAATTGAAGTGTGTGGGCGGGTGTGGTGTTAGAATTTTTTGGAAATTATTTGACAGGCTGTTCCACAGCAGGATTTCAAGTTATTGGTGCCATACTGATGCCAGTGAAGCAAGGCTGAACCCAGGCTGGGGATGTCTGGATAGGAAAATGGACCCTTCATCAGTCCTTCATCACACGGAGTGCCAGGGTACTCATCAGTGCCAGGTGGTGCCTTGCATCCTGCAGGCACATCAGCAAGTTGTCACAGGGGGCACCCCCGGCCTTCAAGTGCCCCAAGAATTGAGGCAGCAGGCTAAGGATCATGGCAGCAGGCTAAGGATCATGCTGCACTTATTGCACCATGCCCGTGTAACTTGAATCCTATTTCCAACCCACATCCTAGATCAATCCCACCCCAATCTGAAAATGGATCTGGATCACTCCAGGTTTCCGTTGGAGAATATTATGTGGAAAAGGAGCCTAGGACCTTTCCTTCAGGCACCTGGATTCCAAGCAGTTCATGGCTGGGCTTGCATCTGCCCTTCAGACAGGATACTCAGCTGGAGAGCGGGTGGGTATAGGTATTGGGCTTGGGTATTGGGTAAATATTCCAGCAGGGAAACCTGGAGCACGTTGGGTTTGAGAGACTTAATCACCATCAATGGCAGGAGACTTATTACTTTAAACGTCTGTGAATTAGCATTTAAGTTAAAGGATATCATCACCAGAGCTGCCAAATTGCTCACTGATGCATCCATTGCAGAATGCCCCCAGCTTATTATACTGATCCGAGGAAGGAGCTGGCATCTCTGGTGAGTATCCTCAGTGCCTAGCAGACTCTTCCACTCCCAGCCTTGGCTCCCCTGAAGCTGGTCCTGTGGGGCTGACTATCATGGAACCTCTGGATGGTGGCATTCTGAAGCTATGATGTTGGTGGGATCACAATCCCATTTCTGGGACCTGGAGGCTTTCAGGATTCCATGCCAAAGTCATGCTGTTGGGACAATTGGAACTAGCCCTGGCCAGAAGCCTGGTTAATGAATGAATTAATTAATTGCTTGATTATGGTATTTAATAATAAAAAGTGTGGTGGGTGTTAAGTGCTTACTATGTGCCAGGCATTATGCTAAGCACCTGGGTGGATACAAGCAAATAAGGTTGGACACAGTCCCTGTCCCACATGGGGCTCACAGTCTCATTCCTCATTTTGCAGATGAGGGAACTGAGACCCAGAAAAGTGAAGTGACTTGCCCAAGATCACAGAGCAGAGAAGTGGCAGATCAGGATTAGAACCCATGACCTTCAGACTCCCAGGCCTGTATTTGTTAAGCATTTACTATGTGCCAGGCACTGTACTAAGCACTAAGGTGGATACAAGCAAATCGGATTGGACACAGTTCCTGTCCTGCATGGGGCTCAGTCTTAATCCCCATTTTACAGATAAGGTAATTGAGGCACAGAAAAGTGAAGTGACTTGCAGACAAGTGGAGGAGCCTGCATTAGAACCCATGACCTTCTGACTCCCAGGCCTGTGGTCTATCCACTGCAGTGTTGAGAGCTGGGATCGGCCTTGGGTTTCATGCTGACCTACTGAGGGCCTTCAGGTGAGATGTTGAACCATTCATTCATTCATTCAATAGCATTTATTGAGCGCTTACTATGTGCAGAGCACTGTACTAAGCGCTTGGAATGTGCAATTCAGCAACAGATAAAGACAATCCCTGCCCAATGACAGGCTTACCGTCTAATTGGGGGAGACAGACGGACAGAAACAAGACAACATAATCACAATAAATAGAATCAAGGAGATGTACACCTCATTAACAAAATGAATAGGGTAATAAAAATGTATACAAATGAGCACAGTGCTGAGGAGAGAGGGAGAGGGGGAGGAGCAGAGGGAAAAGGGGGTTAGCTGAGGGGAGGTGAAGGGAGGAAGAGGGAGGGAGCAGAGGCCAGAGGGGGAGAAGAGAGGGAGCAGAGGGAAAAGGGGAAGCTCAGTCTGGGAAGGCCTCTTGGAGGAGGTGAGCTCTCAGTAGGGCTTTGAAGAGGGGAAGAGAGTTAGTTTGGCAGAGGTGAGGAGGGAGGGCATTCCAGGACAGTGGTAGGACGTGGGCCAGAGGTAGAAGGCAAAATAGGCGTGAGCCGGGGACAGTGAGGAGGTAAGCGGCAGAGGAGCAAAGTGTACGGGGTGGGCAGTAGAAAGAGAGAAGGGAGGTGAGGTAGGAGGGGGCAAGGTGATGGAGAACCTTGAAGCCCAGAGTGAGGAGTTTTTGTTTCGTGCAGAGGTTGATAGGCAACCACTGGAGGTTTTTAAGGAGGGGAGTGACATGCCCAGAGCGTTTCTGCAGGAAGATGATCCGGGCAGCGGAATGAAGAATAGACTGGAGTGGGGAGAGACAGGAGGAAGGGAGATAAGAGAGAAGGTTGACCACCATGCTGAGGTTAAATGGTGCAATAAAGAAGTTCTTTGAATTGCTTCTTGGAGGAGGTGTACCTTCAATAAGGCTTTGAAGGCAGGGAGAGTAACTGTCTGTCGGATTTGAGGAGAGAGGGCGTTCCAGGCCAGAGGCATTATCGTTGGCAGCGAGATAGGTGAGATAGAGGCACAGTGAGAAGGTTAGCATTAGAAGAGTCAAGTGATCGGACTGGGTTGTTGTAGGTGAGTAGTGAGGTGAGGCATTCCTTCAATTGTATTGATTGAGCGCTTACTGTGTGCAGAGCATTGTACTAAGTGCTTGAAAAGTACAGTTCGGCCACAGAGACAATCCCTACCCAAGGGGCTCACAGTCTGGGGAAAGTTAGCGAGGGGACGGGACACAGGACACAGACAACAAAACAGGACAAGTGGATAGGCATCAATAGCATCAATATAAATAAATAGAATTATAGATACATACACATCATTAATAAAATAAATAGAATAATAAATATGTACATATGTACTGTGGGGCGGGGAAGGGGTAGAGCAGAGGTAGGTAGTAGGGGCGATGGAGAGGGGAGGAGCAGAGGAAAAGGGAGGCTCAGTCTTGTAAGGTCTCCTGGAGGAGGTGAGCTTTTGAAGGGGGGAAGTGTGATAGTTTGGTAGATGGGGGGAAGGAGGGTACATTCCAGGCTAGGGGTAGGACGGAGGCCAGGGGTCGACAGCAGGACAGACGAGAATGAGGCACAGTGAAGAAGTTAGCTGCAGAGGAGTTGGGCTGTGGAAGGACTGTGGGGAGGGGAGGTAGGTGGGCTCAAGGTGACAGAGTTCTTTAAAGCTCATGGGGAGCTCAGTCTGGGAAGGCCTCTTGGAGGAGGTGAGCTTTAAGTAGGGATTTGAAGAGGGGAAGAGAATTGGTCTGGCGGAGGTGAGGAGGGAGGGCATTCCAGGACCGCGGGTGGACGTGGCCCAGAAGTCGTCGGCGGGATAGGCGAGACCGAGGGACGGTGAGGAGGTGGGCGGCAGAAGAGCGGAGCGTGCGGGGTGGGCAGTAGAAAGAGAGAAGGGAGGAGAGGTATGAAGGGGCATGGTGATGGAGAGCCTTGAAGCCTAGAGTGAGGAGTTTTTGTTTTAAGCGGAGGTTGATAGGCAATCACTGGAGGTGTTTAAAAAGGGGAGTGACATGCCCAGAACGTTCCTGCAGAAAGATGAGCCGGGCAGCAGAGTGAAGAATAGACTGGAGTGGGGCGAGAGAGGAGGAAGGAAGGGAGATCAGAGAGAAGGCTGACACAGTAGTCTAGCCGGGATATAACGAGAGCCTGTAGCAGTAAGGTGGCCGTTTGGGTGGAGAGGAAAGGGCGGATCTTGGCGATATTGTAAAGGTGAGACCGGCAGGTCTTGGTAAAGGATCGGATGTGTGGGGTGAACGAGAGAGACGAGTCAAAGATGACACCGAGGTTGCGGGCCTGAGAGACGGAAAGGATGCTCGTACCATCCACGGTGATAGGGAAGTCTGGGAGAGGACCGGGCTTGGGAGGGAAGATGAGGAGCTCAGTTTTGGTCATGTTGAGTTTTAGATGGCGGGCAGACATCCAGGTGGAGACGTCCTGGAGGCAGGAGGAGATACGAACCTGAAGGGAGGGGGAGAGGACAGGGGCAGAGATGTAGATCTGTGTGTCATCTGCGTAGAGATGGTAGTTGAAGCCGTGAGAGAGGATGAGTTCACCGAGGGAGAGAATGAAGTATGGATTGGAGTGGGGAGAGACAGGACGCTGAGAGGTCTGCAAGAAAGCTGATGCAGTAACCCAAGCGAGATAGGGTGAGTGATTTTATTTAGCGTGGTAGCAGTTTCGATGGAGAGGAAAGGGCGGGTTTAACAATGTGTCAACAGTCGCCCATCAACCGCTAACGACTTGCTATCTTTCGCCCATTCACTCTGGGCGGAGGCTGTAATGATTTGCTAATCGCAGTTTAGAATCTATGGATTCCGCCCAGATGGGAGCTGCTGGAATGCCACATACTAGACGAAACTGCTTTGGCCACTGGCTTTCATTCATTCAGTCAGTCGTATTTATTGAGCGCTTACTGCAGTGCGGCTTAGTGGAAAGAGCCCGGACTTGGGAGTCAGAGGTCTTGAGTTCTAATACCGGCTCCGCCACTTGTCTGCTGTGTGACCTTGGGCAAGTCACTTAACTTCTCTGTGCCTCAGTTACCTCATCTGTAAAAATGGGGATTAAAAAATTTGAGCCCCACGTGGGACAATCTGATTAACCTGTATCTGCCCCAGCGCTTAGGACAGTGCTCAGCACATAGTAAGCGCTTAACAAATACCATAATCATCATTATTATTATTATTACTAAGGGCTTGGAATGTACAGTCGGGTTTACAGTCAGCTACTGCAGCTCAGGACTTTCTCTTAAGCCCTATCCCCACCTTGTGCCTTCATTCCCCTCCCTCTGATCGCCCTTCCCCTGTCTCCCGCGCCCAGGGCACCTCCTTATCCCCCTCCCCACAGACCGGCCCTCCTCAGTGCCCTGCCATCCAACCCCTCCCTACAGAGAAACAGCGTAGCTCAGTGGAAAGAGCCCGGGCTTGGGAGTCAGCGGTCATGGGTTCTAATCCCGACACCGCCACTTGTCAGTGTGACTTTGGGCAGGTCACTTCACTTCTCTGGGCCTCAGTGGCCTCATCTGTAAAATAAGGATTAAGACTGGAAGCCATATGTGGGCAGGAGCAGTGTCCAACACGATTATACCACGGTGTTTAGAACAGAACCTGGCACATAGCAAGCGCTTAACAAATACCATCATTATTATTATTAACCCTTGTGCCATCCCCACCTTCTCCCCTGCCCCAACCCTACCACTAGCCCCTGCCAGTTTACCCCCATTCAACCCCTTCCTGCCCCTCTCACTCTCCCCATCCCATGCACCCGCTCCACAGCCTTAGACAAATGTGGCCTATGGAATTCTGGCTCCATCATAAGGAAGCTTCCCTTCATTACTGACCTGTTCCTGATCTAACCACTGCTCCTCCTCGCCATCACTGAAACCAGGTTCTTCCCAGATGACACAGTATCTCCTGCTGCTCTCTCTAACGGGGGCCATCTCTTCTCCCAGTCCCCCAGGCTCACTGAGAAAGGGGGAGTCGTCTTCCTTCTTGCATGGCCTAGTGGCAAGAGCACAGGACTTGGGAGTCAGAGGTCGTGGTTCTAATTTAGTGCCATTGTTCTTGTCTGTCCGTCTCCCCCGATTAGACTGTAAGCCCGTCAAACGGCAGGGACTGTCTCTATCTGTTGCCGACTTGTTCATCCCAAGCGCTTAGTACAGTGCTCTGCACATAGTAAGCGCTCAATAAATACTATTGAATGAATGAATGAATAATACCGCCTCCACCACTTGTCTGCTGTGTGACCATGGGCAAGTCACTTAACGTCTCTGTGCCTCAGTTACCTCATCTGTGAGCCCCAGTGGGATAACCTGATCATACTGTATCTACCCTAGCGCTTAGAACAGTGTTTGGCACATAGTAAGCACTTAACAAATACCATTATTATTATTATTATTATAGTGCCACTTTGGCACCATCCCACCTCCTGCAATCCTCTCTTTCCCTACTCTTTGAAGCCCATATTATCCGTCTTTATCATCCACTCCAATTATTAGCCATGGTCATCTACCGCCCCCCATGCCTCACATCCCACCTTCTGAACCATTTTGATCCCTTTCTCACATTTCTTCTCTCATTCTCCATCCCTATATTGATCTTTGGGGACTGCAATATTCATATGGATGTTCCTAGTGATCCTTGCACTGTCCACCTCCTCTCACTCCTCTACTCCACTGGCCTCCTCCTCCACCCCGCCTCACATACTTATCACTTTGGGCACACTTTTGATTTTATAATCTCCAGTAACCGTACAGTCTCTACCTCACCAATTCTGAAATTCCTCTGACCACAACATCTTCACCGCTCTCTTTCCCATACATTTCGCCACCAAATTTGTCCTTTTCTCCCACAGAGACCTCCATTCTTTTGACCCCCCAAAAGCCCTACCAAGAGCTCACCTCCTCCAGGAGGCCTTCCCAGACTGAGCCCCCCTTTCCCTCTGCTCCCCCTTCCCTCTCCCCCCCTTCCCCCTTCCCTCTCCCCCCCTTCCCCCTTCCCCTCCCCTCAGCACTGTGCTCATTAATATATATATATTATTTACCACCCTATTTATTTTGTTGATAAGGTGAATATCTCCTTGATTCTATTTATCTTGATGATGTTGTCTTGTTTTTGTTTTGTTCTGTTTTGCTTTGCTGTCTGTCTCCCCACTTTAGACTGTGAGCCCGTCATTGGGCAGGGATTGTATCTATCTGTTCCCAAACTGTACATTCCAAGTGCTAGTACAGTGCTCTGGATATAGTAAGTGCTCAATAAATACTATTGAATGAATGAATGAATATTCTATGGCCATCCTACCCATTTAGTCTCCATACCCAAACTACTTTCCCCTGAATCACAAATCGACACACTCGACACCACCCCCTTCACTGAACTGAACTCACTTATTCCCTCATCCCTCTGCCATTCTCTTACCACTAACCCACAACTCTGATTCACCTCCACAGTATGTTTCCTCCACTCCTGTACCCGAGTTATAGAGCACTGTGGGAGGAAATCCAGACATCTCTCTGACCTTGTCCACTTCAAATTCATTCTTATCTGCTTCAATTCGGTCCTCGCCACTGCCTAGAAACAATACTTCTTCCTAATCCACTCCCAAACCCACTACCCCTGCCAGCTGTTCCAAACATTTAACTCCCTTCTCTAACCTCCTGTCCCCCCACTCCCTCCATCTCTTTCCTCAAATGACCTGGCCACATACTTCATCAACAAAATTGAAACCATCAGGTGTGAGCTCCCTAAAATCTCCCCTGCTCCTCTCCACCACACTCCTCCACACTCTTTGACTCTCCCTATATCCTCTGCAGTAACTCACCATGAAATATCTCCCTTCCTCTCTGTATCTGTCCCTCCACCTATGCTTTTGACCCCAACTCTTTCTACCTTTTTAAAATATTTACCCTCCCTTCTTCCTTCCTTGAAGTTCCATCTTCAACTGCTCACTTGCCAATGGCTTCTTCCCCACTGCTTTTAAGCATGCTTATGTAACCCTTATCCTAAAAAACCCTCACTTGACCCCCTCAGCTCCCTCCAGTTACGGCCCCATCTCCCTCCTACCATTTCTCTCCAAACATCTTGAAAGAGTTGTTTACACCCACTGTCCTCTCTTCCTCTCCTCCAATTCTCTCCTAGATCCCCTCCAATCTGGCTTCCACCTACTTCACTCCACAGAAACAGCCCTAACTAAGGTAATTAATGGCTTTCTTCTCACCAAATCTGATGACCTCTGCTCCATCCTAATCTTCATAGACCTCTCAATTGCCTGAGAGACTGTAGACCACCAGTAGACACTGTAGACACTGTAGACTACCCCCTCCTCCTTGAAACTTTATCTTATCTGGGCTTCACTGACACTGTCCTCTCTTGGTTCTCCTATCTCTCTGACTGCTCCTTTTCAGTCTCTTTTGCTGGCTCTTCCTCTGTCTCCCACCTTCTGACAGTAAGGATCCCTCAAGGTTCAGTTCTAGGTCACTTTCTATTTCCCCTCTAGCAGTGGTGAGGAGTTTTTGTTTGATACGGAGATGGTTAGGCAACCACTGGAGAGTTTTGAGGAGGGGGGTGACATGTCCTGAGTGTTTTCGTAGAAGGATGATCTGGGCAGCGATGTAAAATATGGACTGGAATGAGGAGAGGCAGGGCGTTAGGAGGTCAGCAAGGAGGCTGACACAGCAACCTAGGCAGGAGAATACACCAGAATTCCACTCTCAACACTTCAAAGCATTATTAAGGTCGCATCTTCTCCAAGAGACCTTCCCCAGTTAAGCTCTCATTTCCCTACCTTGCTTGCTCTCTCTTCTGCATTTCCTATGCACTTGGATCTGTGACCTTTGTACATCTGATATTAGCCCCACCCCCATAAATATCTTTAAATTAAATATTATAAATTACGTACTCAAATTAATATCTGTCTCCTTCTCTAGATTGTAAGTTCATTATGTTCAGGGAAAGTATCTGCTAATTCTGTTGTACTGTACTCTCCCAAGTGCTTAGTACAGGGCTCTGTGCATAGTAAGCACTCAATAGATGCCATTCATTGATTAATTGATAATAGTAATTAAATCCCCATTTTGCAGATGAGGGAACTGAGACACAGAGAAGTTAAGTGATTGCCCAAGATCACACAGTAGGTTAGTGGTGGAGCTGGGATTAGAACCCAGATCCTCTGACTCCCAGGCCCTCACTCTTTTCACTAGGCCATGCCGCTTCTAACATGCTGTTTTCCTAAGCCTTGACAGCATATACTTGGGTCAATTGAAAAGAGCTAGAATTCATGCCAATTGACTCCCTTATAGAGTTTGCAGTTTCAAAGGGGAGGGTGGTCATTCAGAAGTGCCCAACCAAATATAGCATCCAAATCAAACCAGACTGAACCTGTATGAATCTCAGAAATGTATGCATGAGGTTATGGGGATGATTTATGAGGCTCGTGTTACAGGGGTGTCATCTGGGAAAACTTCATGGAAGGGGGGAGCATTTGGAGGGCTCGGACAGAAGGAAGGGGTTGAGGGTGGGGAAGAGGGACAGGAAGGTGAGGCTGCAAAAATATATCTTCCAGGGAGTGATGATAACTGAGAACTCGAGAAACTGGGATCCAGCTTTCTGAGCTTCTGCAGAGTGAAAAATGTTTCTTGGGGATTTTCCCTGATGATTTTCCCCTGGGGCTGAGGTCCTTGGTGGGAGGGAGGATCCTCCAGAAACAAAAATCCTGAGGAAGGCAGTGTCCTGCACAGTGTCTCTCCCCCCTCGTCCCCCCACCCCCCAGCCAGCCTTGGGGACCAAGGGAAACAGTGAGCCCTGCTGTGGGCCAGGAATTTTCCTGGCTCCGGCCTCTGGCCAAGGGTCTTCGGGGAGGGTTCCTGGTGTTGGGGGTAGGGTTGTCAGGGGTGGAGAAGAAGGAGCAGAAAGGAGGGAGGAAGAATGGGTGACTGACTTCCTAGGAGGGCCCCAAGACAGCTTCTCTGGGTCAGGCAGAGCTGGAGGAGCTGCAATCGGCCCCCAACACTCAAACTGGCATTCTGGATGTGAGCAGGTCAGGGACCTGCAGCGGTGGGGTGATTTGAGGGAGGGAAGTCACTGTCCGCCTGACTTTGGGATCCCCTCTTGGAGACGTAATTTGGTGTTTTTGTATGGCCAGGTAAAAGTGAAATATTTTGTTTAATAAAATGGGGGAGTTTTTTTTATCATATAAAGATACAGGCAAGGGTGCCTGCTGAAAGGCCAATAACTTATGACCAGCTTTCGTGCTGCAGCATCTGCCTTCACCTCTCCTGCTGCAGTAAATAATGTCCTCCGCAGAGCCCCAGAGCCAGTGTATTTCACTAGTGTTTACACCGCCCGTCTCCTTCGTTTACCCAGCAACAAATGTAGGAGGGGAGTGGCAGGGAAGCCCGGTGTGCTCCCAGACAGGAGAGGGGAGGCTGCTCCTGACAACCTTGGAAGTGGAAACTACATGCTCCTGAAGGGCAGTGCCTGCCTCCTCTGGCCTCCATATTTCTACATTCATTCATTCATCCAATCGTATTTTTTGAGCACTTACTTTGTGCAGAGCACAGTACTAAGCCCTTGGGAGAGTACAGTACAACAATAAGCCAACATATTACCTGCTCACAGTGAGCTTACAGTCTGGAGGGGGAGACAGACATTAAAATAATAAATAAATTACTTGTCTTATACTGTTGTCTCCCACCCATAGCAATATCATAGACATGTCAGCGCTTAGAACAGTATTTGGTGCATAGTAAGCACCTAACAAATATCATCATCTCTCCCAGAACACCCCCCATCCATCTCTAATCGTTCTGGTAGTGTATCCATAGAGTTTTCTTATATGGAAGTGGTTTACCATTGTCTCTTTCCATGCAGTCAACTTGAGGCTCTGCCCTAAACTCTCTCCCATGCCGCTGCTGCCCAGCCCAGGTATAATAATAATAATGGTATTTGTTAAGTGCTTACTAAGTGCCAAGCATTGTTCTAAGCGCTGGGATAGATACAAGATTATCAGGCTGTCCCACGTGGGGCTCACAGTCTTACTCCCCATTTTACAGATGAGGTAACTGAGGAAATGAGAAGTTAAGTGACTTGCCTAAACTCACACAGCTGACAAGCGGCAGAGCTGGAATTAGAACTCATGACCTCTGACTCCCAAGCCCTTGCTCTTTCCACTAAGCCATGCTACTTCTCCTCCTCATGCGTGGTGCAGTGGAAAGAGCACGGGCTTTGGAGTCAGGGCTCATGAGTTCGAATCCCAGCTCTGCCACTTGTCAGCTGTGTGACTGTGGGCAAGTCACTTAACTTCTCTGTGCCTCAGTTCCCTCATCTGTAAAATGGGGATTAAGACTGTGAGCCCCACGTGGGACAACCTGATTCCCCTATGTCTACCCCAGCGCTTAGAACAGTGCTCTGCACATAGTAAGCGCTTAACAAATACCAACATTATTATGTACTTAAGCGCTGTGGGGCTGGAAAGGGGAATGAATGAAGGGAGCAAATTGGGTGATTCAGAAGGGAGTGGGAGAAGAGAAAAGGAAGTCTTAGTCATGGAAGGCCTCTTAGAGGAGATGTGCCTTCAATAAGGCTTTGAAGTAGGGGAAAATAACTGTTGGATTGAGGAGGGAGGGCGTTCCAAGCCAGAGGCGAGACATGGGCAAGGGGTCAACGACGAGATAGATGAGATCGAGGAACAGCAAGAAGGTTAGCATTAAAGGAGTGAAGTGTGTGGGCTGGGTTGTAGTAGGAGAGTAATGAGGTGGGAGCAAGGAGATTCAGTGCTTCAAAGTCAATGGTGAGGAGTTTTTGTTTGATGTGGAGATGGATGAGCAATCACTGGAATTTTTTGTGGAGTGGAGAAACATGGCCTGAACCTTTCCATACAGAGCCTAGGATTCATGATGCTCACAGGACTGGGGAGTAAGGTGGGAGGGAGAAGAGATGGGAACACTTCAGTCAATAATCAAACCAGGAGTAATATTGATTGAGGACTTTCTCTGTGCAGAGCATTTTACTCAGGGTTTTGGAGAGTACAATAGAGTTGGAAGACCTGATCCTTGTCCTCAAGAATCTTATACTCTAGTGGGTGAGGCAAGCACTAAACTAAATTATAGACAGAAGGAAGAATAGAGCAATAGAGTATAAAGATATGTAGAGGGATGTGGGGATGGGTACCCAATAATTTAGGTGATGTGAAAGGGCTGAAGGAGCAGTTGTGGTGGGGATAGAATTGAAGATGAGAGATTAATCGGGGAAGACTTGTTTAAGGAGGTATAATTTCAGAAGGTCTTGAAGATGAAGACAACAGTGGTCTGCCAGCTGTGAAGGGGGAGGGAATTCCAGGCAAAAGAGAGAGCATGAGCAAAATGTTTGCAGTGAGAGAATGAAGACACTGAAGACACTTGAAAATAATCAGCGAGGTGTTAATGATGGAGGAGAGTAAAAGATGAAGAGGAAGATGAAGATCAGGCCTGCCCCAATGTTGGCAGTTTGCCAGCCAGGCAAAATCATCACTGTCAGATATTCTCTGTTTCTGCTGACCCGTGTTTTTATGAACTTTCTCTTTTCAATGCTCTTACCTTCTGCTGGGTTGGCAGCAACCTCACACAGGATTGAAAGGGAAGCCCAGTCTTCTCCTGCAATAGAGGAAGATCTTGGTTGAGGCCAGTGATGAGGAATAGAAGATGATGATGCTAGTGATGAAGATGATGACCAGGATGTTGGAGATGATGATGATGATGGCAGTGACGATGATAACGAGAGAAATCATTGCTCAAAGGTTGGGTTCCAGGAGAAGAACCCATCACCTCAATGTTAGCAGGGATGAAGAACGTCAGGGGTCACTCACCTCAGTGGTTCATGCACTCTTTGACATTGGACAGCCTTTGGGTACTGCAGATCTGGTGGTAGTTAACTTCCTGATCCTCTTGGCTTGGGTTCACCTTGGGGCAGTCACTGCAGAACCTGTTCAGAGTCTGCCTGGAAAGGAAGGCAGGCTCCCCACATTGGTCTGTCCCATAGACTCCTGGAGGGGAAGCTGCCCCTACTTCATTCATTCATTCGATTGTATTTATTGAGCACTTAATGTGTGCAGAGCACTGTACTATTCATTCAATTGTATTTATTGAGCTCTTACTTTGTGTAGAGCACTGTACTAAGCACTTGGGATAGTACACCAATAAACAGAAACATTCCCTACCCACAACAAGTTTACAATCAAGAGTTAGGGAGACAGACATTAATATAAATAAATAAATTACAGATATATACATAAGTGCTGTGGGGCTGGGAGGGAGGAAGAACAAAGGGAGCAAGTCAGGGCGACACAGAAGGGAGAGGGAGGAGAAGAAAGGAGGGCTTAGACTGGGAAGGCCTCCTGGAGGAGATGTGCCTTCAGTAAGGCTTTGAAGAGAGAAGGAGTAGTTGTCAGTCGAATTTGAGGAGGAAGGGCATTCCAGGCCAGAGGCAAGATGTGAGCAAGGGGTTAGCTGCAAGATAGGTGAGATGGAGGCACAGTGAGAAGGTTAGCATTAGAGGAGCCAAGCGTGTGGGTGGGGTGGTAGAAGGAGAGAAGCTAGGAGAGGTAGGAGGGGCCAAGGTGATAGAGTCCTTTAAAGCTAATGGTGAGGAGTTTTGTTTGATGCAGAGGTGGATGGGCAACCATTGAGGTTTTTTGAGGAGTGGGGTGGCATGTCCTGAGCATTTTTGTAGAAAAATGGTCGAGGTAGCAGAATGAAGTATGGACTAGAGTGGGGAGAGGCAGGAGACTGGGAGGTCAGCAAGGAGGCTGATGCAGTAATCCAGGCAGGATATGATGAGGGATTGTATTAACATGGTAGCAGTTTTGATGGAATGGAAATGGCGATTTTAATGATAATAATAATAATAAGAAGAATGGCACTTGTTAAGCACTTACTATGTGCCAAGCACTGTTCTAAGCACTGGAGTAGATATAAGGTAATCAGGTTTTACACAGCCCCTGCCCCACAAAGGGCTCACTCTCAATTCCCATTTTACAGATGAGGTTCCTGAGGCCCAGAGAAGTGAAGTGACTTCTCCAAGGTAACAGAGCAGACATGTGGCGGAGCTGGGATTAGAAGCTTCTAACTCCCAGGCCCGTGCTTTCTTCACAAAGCCACTCTGTTGGTGATGCTGTGAAGGTGGGACCTCAAACCAGAGGCAGAGCAGTCCCAGGCTCCCTCATTTTGCCCTTCCCTGTTGGACTGCAGCTTTAAAAAGCTTTCAAAAGTCTGACACTTGCAGGGTTCATAGTCAGCATGCTGTGTTATTTATTTCACTCTGTGGAGGAAAGGGTAGCGAACCATGGCGGGATTTCAAATAAGACTGTGCACAAACACCACATTTTAGGACTCCCATTCACCCAGGAATTAGTTCAAGCTGTCATCAAATTCAAGCATTTTTTTTCCATGTCTTCTTTCTTTTTGTTTCCAGTGTAAGAGGATTTCTTCTAAACCAGGTGGTCTCTCCCCTTTCTTGGCTTCAGCTTTAGGAAAACATTTTCTGGGGGCCATGGGGGGCCTAGGAGCCACATGCGTGTGCGCGCGCACACACACACTGGCCATTTGTCCAGTTTTAAACCAGACAGTCCAGTTTCTAGCTGGCCTATCTCCTTTACAGGACTGATTTTAAGAGCCTGGCCTGCATCTGGCTCTTCTCCTATTCAGAGTCTCTTGTGGGGAAACAGGGGCCCAATTCACAGGGACCTGAGAGGAAAACAATGTCTCTGGAGCAAGGCAGGGGTCCCTCTGGTGACAAACTGTAGGTTCTCTGGGTTTCCACAAAGAAGCTTTTTGTGAGTCTAAATTCATGAAATCATTAGGTTGTGATACGTAATAGGCAGAATTTACGCAACTGAGTGTGTGTGCTCCTTCTAGGTTGTTAAAGACACACAGAAACACATTGAATTGATATTTTGGATCCTTCCAAGGAAGGCGCGTGAGAGTGGCTGAGAAGTGTCACAAATGGGTGACAATCTGGCAAAGAAGAGTTTAACGTCTGGGGGAAAGAGAGAATAAGAACAGTGCCTGCTTTTCAGGCAATATCATTACCAAATTCTCTACAGGCAAAGACTCAAAACAATTCCAGGCCCATCCCCAGTTGGACCACCCTTCCACAGAGGATTATGAAAGAGAGTGCACATATACCTAACCCAGGCTGAAAAGGAACTAGGCCTAACTCCCAAATTCAGAGTACATGGAGGAGTTTCTTTTGCTCCAGATTACAAAGGACAAGACTTGCTTCAAATGGCTTCTCTAGGGGAGAACACTCCATTAGCCTTCTGATATCTGTAGCACTCTCCTTCCTGACTGTTGGTCTCCACTGCTATTGAGGGCCGAGCAAGAGGAAACAAAATTAAATGAAGCAGGAAGGATTGAAATGAACGGAACCTAGTGAGAAGGATCTCCAGGAGGAGTGGCTGGAATAGGTTAATTTGTAAAGCTGAGAAACCTTTCAGGGAACTTTAGAAAAAATAGTTTCAGAACAGTGCTGTGTGGAGGCAGGGGGTATATTAGCTAACCTCTGAACCCCTTTCCTCCATATCTAGAATTCTATAAGTTCATTATGAATATAGAATTCTGTAAGTTCACTATGGGCAGGGAGCTTGCCTACCAACTCTGTCATTTTCTACTCTCCCAAATGCTTATTACAGTGCTCTGCACACAGTAAGCACTCAATAAGTATAATTGATTGATTAATAGAACTTGCTGTACCTGCATTAATCACACTCACAAGGAGAAGGCTGATATAGTCAAAGGGGACATCCTGAAGCTACTTCTCAAAAAAAGCCCTGATGCCACTCTCTTTGTCAAACTGCGAGCCTTTGCCAGGTCTGGGCCAAATGTGTGTCGGGTGTGTGGGGCAGTGGTATGAGCAGGTGGTGCCCAGAGACCTCTCTGTCAGATCACACTCTCTTTTCACGTGAGTGGCATGGATCCTGGCTCCACGTGACTGCCCAGAGCAAGATAGAATGTAGATGATTAAATCGTTTGTAATAATCCATTAGGGACGGTGGCCCGACCTAACAAGCGGGGAGATTATGGTCCTGTAAATAGCAAACAGGATGAGAAGTAAATGGGATGTGACACTTGTCGAGGACTGAGGCAATTTCCAAATCACTCAGGCCCCAAATCTCCTGCATGTGGCCCTTTCCCTATGAAATCCTCATCAAGGCCATTTGGTCCTCTCACCCACATTCTATTCACCCCACTCTGATATTCACACCACCCTCAGCCCAATTTAACACAATGGAAAGAGCATGGACCTAGAAGTCAGAGGACCTCTGTTCTAATCCTGGCTGGACCACATTTACTGTGTGACCTTGGGCAAGTCACTTAACTGCTCTGGGCCTCAGTTCTCTTATCTGCAAAATGGGGATTCAATGTCGGTTCTCCCTCCTACTTAGATGTTAGCCCCATGTGAGACCTGATAATTTTGTATCTAGTTCAGTTTTTTTAGTTCAGTTTTTGGCACATAGTAAGCACTTAAAAAATACCATAATTATTATAGTCTTACACTCCGCCATTT
Organism: Ornithorhynchus anatinus; assembly: GCF_004115215.2. Taxonomy (NCBI): domain Eukaryota; kingdom Metazoa; phylum Chordata; class Mammalia; order Monotremata; family Ornithorhynchidae; genus Ornithorhynchus; species Ornithorhynchus anatinus. Next base: position 45,394,333 of record NC_041732.1, on the reverse strand, counting down.
ATTTTAATGTTTGTTTCTCCCTCCAGACTATAAGGTCTCTGTGGGTAGGAACTTTATTGTGCTTTCACAAGTGCTTTGTACAGTGCTCTGCACACAGTAAGTGGTCAATAAATGTGATTGATTGATTGATCTAGAGTGGTTTGCTTAGGGCTGGACCAGTAGTTAGTTCAGGGGTCTATGTACTGTCCACGTGGCACCATCTATGTCTCTGGAGGACTTCACCCAGCCCACTTCTTGAACCCATCACCCTTCCTGGGGGGCTGAAGCATGGTGTCCTTCCCCTGCTCCCTCCCCAGTTGTCCTCTTTTGCCCAACTCCCTCTCTCTTCTGCATTGTCTATGAACTTCTATCTAATTCCTTTGGACATTTGGTATTTACCCGACCCAATCAATCAATCAGTGGTATTTACTGAGTCCTTACTGTGTGCAGAGCACCATACTGAGTACTTGGGAGAGTACATTACAACCCAATTGGTAGACATGTTCCTGACCCACAAAAAGCTTTACAGTATTGAGAGGGAGACAGATATTTATATACTTAATTTATAATATATAATTTATAGTATGAATATGTAAAATATCTATAAGATCTATAATAATATCTATATCACTCTCCTAGCAAAGTCCTCTTTTCCATGACTCCCTTTCCCTTCTGCATCTTCTGTGTACTTCTATCTGATCCCTTTGGCGTTGGTATTCACTCCACCCTTAACCCCACAACTCTTCACAGCTCAGTGGAAAGAGCACAGGCTTTGGAGTCAGAGATCGTGGGTTCGAATCCCGGCTCTGCCACTTGTCAGATGTGTGACTTTGGGCAAGTCACTTAACTTCTCTGTGCCTCAGTTCCCTCATCTGTAAAATGGGGATTAAGACTGTGAGCCCCATGTGGGACAACCTGATTCCCTGTGTCTACCCCAGCGCTTAGAACAGTGCTCTGCACATAGTAAGCGCTTAACAAATACCAACATTACTATTATGTAATATTTCATTCATTTATATTAATGTCTGTCTCCCCTTCTAAACTGTAAGCTCATTTTGGACGGGGAATTCGTCTACCAACTCTGTTGTACTGTACTCTCCTAAGTCTCCTGTGATACTCTGCACACAGTAAGTACTCAATAAATACCACTGATTGATTGTTTATGGGGGAAACCTCAACTGATCTTGCCCCACACCCTTTCTCATCCTGTTCTTTCTCTACTGACTCTCTGCTGAGCAGTGGCAAGAATTCATTCATTCAATAGTATTTATTGAGCACTTACTATGTGCAGAGCACTGTACTAAGTGCTTGGAATGTACAAACCGGTAACAGATAGAGACAGTCCCTGCCCTTTGACGGGCTTACAGTCTAATCATGTAAGTTGGGGGACAGGGACCCCCAAGTGCAGAGAGAATCAGGTGTTTCCTGATACTTGGAATCCTGTTTCTACCTGCAAAGACATCCACAGATGTCTTTTCTATAGTAGGAGCTTTATATGCTGTATTTTTATTTATGTCTGTACAATTGGTCTTGTCTGTATAGGGAGCATTAAAAGGCAAAGATGCCTCAAAATGACACTAGTGATTAGACTAGTCAGCCATTGAGCGGGAGGGAGGGACATTTACCGCCAGATCTTTTTGTCACAATCATCTGGGGCCACTAGCCTGGGATCCTGCATATGAAGTGAGTGGTGAGATTTCTTGTTGGTCCCTCAGTTGGTCAAAGTCCTGTAATTGAAGGCTGCTGCTGGGCCCCAGGACTCCCCTCCTCCCCTACATTCTGGGGATATCCTAAGGACCCTAACCTGGCTGAAGGTGGATGGGGGAGACCAAGATTGGGGCAAGTAAAAACCAAGGGCTCTGAGGGTGAGCCTGCAGACAGGACCAGTGGTTTGGCTCTGAAAGCCTTTATCTAATAATAAAAATAATGTTGGTATTTGTTAAGCGCTTACTATGTGCCGAGCACTGTTCTAAGCGCTGGGGTAGACATAGGGGAATCAGGTTGTCCCACGTGGGGCTCACAGTCTTAATCCCCATTTTACAGATGAGGGAACTGAGGCGCAGAGAAGTTAAGTGACTTGCCCACAGTCACACAGCCAACAAGTGGCAATGCTGGGATTCGAACTCATGAGCCCTGACTCCAAAGCCCATGCTCTTTCCACTGAGCCACGCTGCTTATCTGCCCCACCCAACTCATTCCTCACTATTACAATTAATCAATCATATTTTTTGAGCACTTACTGTGTACAGGGCACTGTACTACGTGCTTGGGAGAGTACAACACAATAATATAACAGACACATTCCCTGTTCAGAGCAAGCTTACAGTTTAGGGGACAGGTTCTTAATGATAGCCATGTCCTCCAGAGATTTGGGGTTGAAATCCAGATTTTTGTTATAAGATTCTCCAAGATCCACACAGACCTCCTGCAGGTAAAATCTGTGCATGGTCTGTCCCTCCATTAGAGGATGAACTCCTTGAGGAGTGGAGACCAGGATTTCTCCTTTGGTCACTCCCTCCTTCCCCTGTCCAGAGTGGAGGCTCCATTCAGAGGGTAGGAGAGCAAGGGCTGACTCATGCCTGGAACCCTTGAGTCCAGGGCCTGAGATGTCAGTCCTCATCAACCGGAAACTCCTCACCATTGTCTTTGAAACACTCAATCACCATGCTCCCTCCTACCTCACCTTGCTACCCTCCTATTACAACCCATCCATCACACTTCACTCCTCTGGTGCTAACCTTCTCACTTTACCTTGATCTCATCTAGCTCATCTCTGACATCTTGCCCACATCCTGCATCTGGCCTGGAATGCCCTCCCTCCTCATATCTTACAGACAATTACTCTCCTCCTCTTCAAAGCCTTATTGAAGGTGCATTTCCTCCTAGAAGCCTTTCCTGACTAAGCCCTCCTTTTCTCTTCTCCCCCTCCCTTCTGTGTCATCCTAACTTGCTCTCTTTATTCATCCCCTTCCAACTCCACAGCACTTATGTACATATCTGCAATTTATTCATTTATATAAATTTCTGTCTCCCCCTCTAGCCTATAAGCTCACTGTGGGCAGGGAATGTGTCTGCTTTATTGTTATATTGTACTCCCCAAGTGCTTAATGGAGTGCTCTGCATGCAGTAAATGCTCAGTAAATATGACTGACTGACATCTTAGAATGTATTGTTCTGCCTACTATTCTTATCCACCCACTCCCACCTCTGTAGCTCCCAGCAACACAGACTTGCCCCTCCTTCCCACTTATTTGCTGCTCTTCCACCCATCCTCTGCCCCAGTCCAGCCAGAGCAACGTAGGGCCCGAGATGGCCCAAGATGGCAACCCCCAAGCTCGGTCCTGTGCAGTGCAGCCTCCAGGCCACTTGGTCACAACTTCAGTAGTCAGTTCGCACTGAGACCTTGCTATGGACAGAGCCCTGCACCAAGCACTTAGGAACACATGACTAAAGTACAAGGCACCATCCCTGCCCTCAAGGAGCTAACAGTCTACTGAGGAGTGTTGGTGCCTAAATACCCATCTCTGCAGCTTCCAAAGCCCGAGGGAGGTCAGTGCTGAAATCCACTTGGCTAATGAGAAAATGTGTCCATCTTTGCCTGTCGATCAGGAGTTAAGTTGTGGGATTTAGACTGGAGGTTCCCAGAGGGCAGGTGCAAACGGCATTACTGGCTGAGAGCATGGTTCCATGCTGAGACACCTGTTGGAGAGCAGGGCTACTGTTCTACAAAAAAAGTCCCAGGCTGTTTACTTCAGGATCTGAGACTAGTTGGGAGATGGTGATATTTATTAATAATCAATCAGCCAATCCATTTTCTTTATTGAGCGCTTACTATGTGCAGAACACTGTACTAAGCTCTTGGGAGAGTACAATATAGCAGAGTTGGTAGATGCGTTCTCTACCCACAGTGATCTTACAATCTAGAGTGGGAATCAGACATTACTATAAATAAAGATATTATGGTTATGTACATAAGTGCTGTGGGGCTGAGGGAGAAATGAATGAAGGGTGCAAATTATAGTGTAAGGGGAATAAATCGTATTTACTGAATGCTTCCTGTGTGCATAACACTGTACTAAATGCTTGGGAGAGTACAGTATAACAGAGTTGATAGACACGATCTCTGCCCACAACGAGCTTACAGTTTAGAGGAGGAGACAGACAATATAAATAAATTATAGATATATACCTAAGTTCTGTGGGGCTGAGATGGGGTGAATAATGGGAGCAAATCAGGGCAACACTGAAGAGAATGGGAGAAGAGAAAATGAGGGCCTAGTCAGTCTCTTGGAAGAAATGTGCCTTGAATAAGAGTTGGAAGAAGCAGAGAGTCAGAAATGAAGAGAGGGCGTTCCAAGTCAGAGGCAGGACATGGCTGAAAAGTCAGCAGTGAGATAGACGAGAACAAAGTACAGGGATTAGGTTGGGCCAAATGAGCAAAGTGTGTGGACTGGGTTGTAGTAGGAGAGCAGAATGGGAAGTTACAAGTGGGCAAGGTGATTGAATGCTTTAAAGCCATTGGTGAGGAATTTCTATTTGATGTGGCAGTGGATGGACAGTGACTGGAGGTCCTTGAAGAGTGAGAACATGTGGACTGAACGTTTTTGTAGAAAAATGATAGGAGCAACACGGTGAGGTATGGACTGGAGTGGGGCGAGACAGGAGGCTTGGAGGTCAGCAAGGAGGCAGATGTAGTAATCACGATGGGATAGGATAAGTGCTTGGATTAAAGGGTTAGCAATTTGAATGGAAAGGAAAGGCCAGATTTTGGAGATGTTGTGAAGGTTGAACTGACAGGATTTCATGATAGATTTAATATATGGGTTGAATGAGAGATATGAGTGAAGAATAATGCCAAGGTTAGTCTTGAGAGACAGAAAGGATGGTGGTGTGTCTACAGTGAGGGGAAGAAGTACATTCCAGGCCAGAAGGAGGGTATAGGCAAGAGGTCAGTGTCGAGGTCGATGAATAATGATAATAATTATAATACTACTACTAATAATAATATTTAGTAAACACTTACTACATGCCAAGCACTATACTAAGCGCTGGGATAGATAAAATATCAGTAGATGAACCACAAGCCCTACATGGGGCTCACAGCCAGAGGGGGAAAGAGAACAAATATTTTACCTTCACTTTACAGAGGAGAAATAGAGAACTTTCCTAAGATCACCCAGGAGGCTAGTGTCAGAGTCAGAATTAGAACCTAGGTCTCCTGATTCCCAGGCCTGTGATCTATCAACTAGGCCATACTATTTCTTGGACAATAGAAGTTGGGAGAAGATAAAAGGGGAGGGGATGTAGGTAAGATTCTTCATTAATGTTTGGGCTAGAGAACAGAGCTGGGGCTCTCTCAACTGTGATCTGGCATTAGAGAAGCAGCATGGCGCATTATAGCACAGGCCTGGGAGTAAAAAGGTCATAGGTTCTAATCCCAGATCTGTCATTTGTTTGCTGTATCACGTTGAGCAACTGACTTCACTTCTCAGTGCCTCAGATACCTCATCTGTAAAATGGGGATTGAGACTGTGAGCCCCACGTGGGACAGGAACTGCGTCCAACACAATTTGCTTGTATCTACCCCAGTGCTGAGAATGGTGCCTGGCACATAGTAAGCACTTGACAAATACTATTATTATCATTACTGATAACAGAGCCACAAGGGCACTTTATATTACCTCCTCCCACCAATAAGCTTTCCTAGCCTAAGCATTTTCTCTTCTGCTGATGAGGGTTTCTTAAGCCACTCTTTGTGTGTTTTTCCTTTCTCCCATTAATAGAGGCACCAGAATTCCAGAATTTGGCAAGAAAAAAATCCCTATGAATAAATTGTGTTTGGTGACAATGACGATGAGATTATGAATGCAGTCAGTAGACTCTGGAAAGGTTTTTCTTCACAAATGTACATAACCATAAATAGCTCTGTCTTCTAAAGATAAGACTGGAAGGAGATTTCAGACTCTCCATGATTCATTTTGAACTTGGATCTATACCCTTTAAGTACTCAATTTTCACCCAAATGCAGTCCCTCTGCACTTATGTACATAGTTGTAATTTATTTCTGTTAATGGCTGTCTCCCCTTCTAGATTCTAAGCTCTTTGTGGGCAAGGATCTTTCCTACCAACTTGTACCCTCCCAACTGCTTAGTATAGTTCTCTACATACAGTAAGTGCTCAGTAAATACCTTGGATTGTTTAGTTAATTGATTGATTGATTCATCTTTTTCGAGTCTTTTCGCAGCATTTATACTTTGGGAACTGTGTGTGTGTGGGGGTGCTCTCCTTGTCTTACAGGTCCATGGGGAGCAGTTCAAAGGTTTTCAAGAAGCAGTGTGGCCTAGTGGAAAGAGCCGGGTTTGGGAGTCAGAAGGACCTGGATTCTAATCCTGGCTCTGCCACTTGCCTGCTGTGCGAACTTGGACAAATCACTTCACTTCTCTGAGTTGCAGTTACCTCATCTGTAGAATGGGAATAAAGACTGTGAACCCCTTGTGGGGCATGGACCATGCCCAACCTGATTAATTTATGTCTACTCAGAGCTTAGTACAGTGTCTGGGGCATAGTAAGCCCTTAATAAATGCCATTAAAAAATAAAATAAAATAAAGACATTTCTGGGCTGTGCACTCCTGAGTTATCATGGCAGCATACCTCTAGGTGGAAGTTAAAGGAGGTGGCTCTCCTCAAACATAGCCTTGTTGGAGAGCATGACACTAACAGAAAAGAAGCAGAAACAGCTCTAGGTTTTGTAAATGATCAATACAGACAGTCAGCAAGGACAATCTTGTCCTGTCCAACATGTGAAAGACACTGCCCACTATGTGTATGTAGGTCTTTTCCACCACATCTGCATCTGTGGAAAAGATTCTCCCCTCAGAGCAACCACTGCATCATATAGGCTGTAATAATTCTTATTATTATTGTGATATAACAATGACTGTGATATTTGTTAAGCATTTACTATGTGCCAGACACTCCAGTAAGTGCTGGGGTGGATACAAGCAAATCAGGTTGGACAGTCCCTGTCCCATGTGGGCCTCACAGTCTCAATCCTCATTTTACAGATGAGGTAACTAAGGGACCCTCTTAAGGTCACACCTGGAGAGCTTCCACTACTCTACCAGTCTCAATTACATTTAGTCTCAATTAGGGAGAGTCAGGCAGAGGCATATCCATTCAATTCCTAGCTTGGGCAGTGGCTAGCGAGTGGAAGGCAATCTGCTACCAGTCAAAACTCACCTGTGCTGGGTAGCAGTGGCATGGGAGAGAATCATGGGTGAAGACCAAAGTTTACTGTGCAGAAGGAGTCAATGGTAAACCACTGCTGTATTTTTACCAAGAAAACTATGGATACACTACCAGAATGATTGCAGAAGGAGGTGGGGCATTGTGGGAGAGATGTGTCCATGATATCGCTATGGGTCGAAGCTGATTTGAAGGCAAAAGACAAGAACTGAGGCACAGAGAAGTGAGGTGACTTGCTCAAGGTCACACAGCAGACAAAGGGTAGAGCTGGGGTTAGAACCCATGATTTCCTGACTTCCAAGCCCATACTCTCTGCTGCAGCAGCCCCTGGGTGTTTTATTGAAAAATATATTCTCCTGGGAAATGTTTCTCCACCCGATCATCTTCAGTCTCATGACAGGAGTACCCTTGTGCTCAGGATTGGGAATTGTTACCTCTTGGCTCCTCCAGCTGCCATTTGGATTGGAAAAGAGCTTCCAGGAAGTTGCCACTCTCAGGTGGTGAACCTGACTGACCTAGAGGGCTGAAGATAGGGTGGCTGTTTTTCCCATCTCAGATGGGACAATCCAGGTTTCTGCTGGTCTGTCCCATGTCTGGTATCGTTACCGGGAACTGGGTGTTTTAATGTATGGGTTTTAATCATTCAATTGACAGAACTTATTAAGCTTTGGGAGAGTACAGTAGAGTTAGTAGACATGATCCCTGCCTTCAAGGAGCTTACTATCTAGCAGGATAGCTAGACACTAAAGTAAGGGAAAGCAACAGATTTGAAAGATGTGGACCTAAGTGCTGGCAGGGTGCTGAGTACTCAAGTATCTCTAGGCTGTGAGCTCACTGTGGGCAGGGAATATATCAGTTTATTGTTTTATTGTACTCTTCCAAGCACTTATTCCAGTGGATGACTACAGAGACAAAAGCAAGGCATAAAATTATCAGGACCTAGCCTCCTTCTGCCATAGCTCCTGCTACCCAGTTCAATGGCTCCAGACCTCATAGGGAAATGCAGTATCTCTATAGCCAATTAGCAGGAGAGGAGAGGGGTGGATCTGTGGTCTCCCTGCAGGGAAGAGCTTTCAAAATCTCCCTGTATTGAATTGGCTTATGCAGAATGGTGGGAGTGACGTGGCTGCAGCACTGTGCTCAGACATCGCATTGGCATTCATTTTTTTTTTAATGGTATTTGTTAAGCACTTGCAATGGGCACTCAGGCACTATTCTAATCACTGGGGTAGATATAACCTAATCAGTTTGAACACAACCTCTGTCTTACATGGGGGTCTCAGTCTTAATTTTCATTTTCAGATGAGGTTACTGAGGTACAGAGATGTTAAGTAACTTTCTTAAGGTCACACAGCAGACAAGTGGCAAAGCTGGTATTAGACCCAGGTCCTTCTGACTCCCAGACCAAGCTCAGTTCACTAGTCCTTGCTGATTCCCCAAAGTATTCATTCATTCATTATTCATTCATTCACTCAGGGCAGTGATGGGGTACTCTGTCATAACGCCTGTCTCCTCCTGCTTCCAGAGCACCATTAAGGGGCTGCAGTTAGGCCAGCATATTGCTATGAGAGATAAAGGTAAGCAAATTCAAGGAGTCTTTATTGAGGTTGAAAAATAGAAAATAATTTGACTATGACATTTCTCTTTGTATTAGGCTTTTTTCAATTTATAAAATCCATTCCCTCGCTCCTTTCCCTCCATACCCCCAAACTATATTTTGAATTGACAATCTTTGACAGTTTTCTGTTCAACTTCTAAACTTAACTACCTCCACCTTACAGAGAGCAGAGCACAAGGGAGTCAGTGATGAGCTGGGTAAATCCTGGGGTACAGCTAAGGTGGAAGGCAAGCCTAGGGAGCAGGAGGGCAAGCCAAGGGAAGGGGAGGGGCATCGAAAGCCTTTGGAAATTTGGCTTTAATTACTAGACACTCATTTGGCTGCCTAATTACCAGCTTAGCTAACATTTGTTAAAACAATGTCTCTCCTTCATAATTAAAGCAGTAGGGATGATTCCAAACTCTGGGCTGCAAACTCATTTTCACCTAACAGGAAAAATAAGAAAGGGAGAAAGTGTTTAATTAAAACTGGAAAAGTGTCAGGCCCAGTTCTAGTGACTCCAGAAAGTGCTCTTTAGAGTAGCTCAATTTGGAAATATAAAATAAAAGCGAATCGTTTGACCATAATACTGTCTGAGGAGTTGTACTGTGTTGTCTCCCTCCTCCCCGATATCCTGTGGGAAACTTTGAAGAAACAATCCTATTTAGAAACAACTTGGCTTCTTTCTCTATCAAATGTTCTCTCTGCTTCTTTGCCCTTGGCTTTATTAGGAAGGACGTGCAACTGAACGCAAGACTTTGGCGGCTTAACTGAGGGGAAGTTAGAGGTCCCAATTCATTTACTTCCTGATACAGCCCAGTCTGTGAGCCACACTGCCTCTAGAAGGGCCTTGATAGTAAGAACCCAAAGTGATCAGCCTGTAGCCTGACATGGCCATAGAATAAATGTCAGTCAATCAATGATAATTATTGAGCATTTACTTTGTGCAGAGCACTGTTCTGAACATCTGAAAGAGTACAAGACTCGAGGTCACTTGGGCAGAACAGTGATTGGACCATATGGGGAGTTCAACTTATTTAGCCAAGGCACCCTCTTGCTCTGTGGGAGTGGGCTGGGTATACATTGCCATGGACTTATCCGGTCTTAGTTCACTCTTAGTTTGGGGTCGAGCTGGAAGAACCGACTGATGCTTGAACAGCTCTCTTTGTAGTTGCCCCTGCCCCATCCAGGGGAATTGCTGCTGGAAATAAAGGGCTTGGAGAGGGAGGAGGCACAAAGCCTCCTTGATGCAGCGATGATTATGTGTCCGATGTGCTGTGGCTAGGTTTCTCCTTGACGCGTTCCTCACATTTTCCTTGAAACTTTCCAGATGGATGCCTGTCACACACTGGCAAATTTAACTGCCTTCTCCAGAGTGTATTTTCTCAGAGCAGCGAACTGTGTGAGGTAAGGGAATGCCTGAGTGAAACCCAGGGTTGGGACGGGGCTTCCAAACTGTCTCCTGAGGCGGCTGCTGACTGGGGCCATGGGGCAGGAACAGGTCTGTGAAGGTTTCCTGCATTTGGGTATGTGCCAGGCCAAGGAGGGGAGAGGCTTGGATAATGCAGCTTCCCGCCTTATCGCCCGTATACCTGGGGAAACTCTTGTCTGCTGCAAGGGAGGCTGTTGGTCCTCTAGTGCTTTTCTGGCTAATATGGCTGAAGCAGCATGACCTAGTGGATAGACTATGGACCTGGGAGTCAAAAGGACCTGGGTCCTGATCCCAGCTTTGCCACTTGTCTGCTCTGTGACCTTGGGCAATCGCCTTAACTTCTCAGTGACTCAGTTCTCTCATCTGAAAAATGGGGATTAAGACTGCGAGCATCACGTGGGGCATGGATGATGTTCAACTTGATTAGCTTGTATCTACCCCAGTACTTAAGCCTGGAACATAGTAAGCACTCTACAAATGTCATGAAAAAAAATGCTAGGAAGTGGAATGACTGTGTAAGGTGAGTGTGGTACCTGGGGTCAGGGATTTCCCAGTGGGACCGGGCACAGGATGCAAGTCAGAACCCCACCTGGCCTGAGCTGTCCAGCCCAGGTGGTACTTTGGGGATATAGACTGGGCCCAGATGTGGTAGCTAATTTCATGAGTCAGGTGGACCATGCATTGTTATTCCCATTGTACTTACTAATTGTTTATTATGTGCCAAAGACGGAATAGGTACAAGAGAATCCAATCCAATCAGACCTGTTTGTCCCAGGTGGGCTTCCCATCTAGGAAATAAGGAGATCATATTGCATTTTGCATATTTGCTAACTGCAGAACAGAGAGCTTAAGAGAGTTGCCAAAAATCTCATAGCAGGTCAGTAGATCAGCAGGAACTGGAACCTGGGTCTCCTGGCTCTTCAGTCCTCTGGCCTCTATGCTAAATCCCAGATCTGAAGGCAGCTGGCACCATATCGACTTCGGACAGGGGATAGGCCAGTTGCCTGGTATAAAACTGGATGAATGGCTGCCCTAGGTGCACGCAAGCATGGGGAGATTTGCCTCAATAAACTGTGGCTCATAATGAGGCACAGGTCTAGCTGCTATGCTGAACACATCCAGATGGACTGGAGGTTCCCATGGAACCGACTAAATAAATACTCCCCCTCACCTCCACTGCCCCACCCCTCCTACAGCTGCTCCCTAAACCCGCCAACCTTTGTTCTAGCCTAAACCAGAGGGCTAATCCTTAGGTGAAAGACCATTGGTCACAGAAGGGCAGTCAAAGACAAAAGTGGACTTTTAGAAAGAAGGAGAGGGACTTTGCTACCAACTCTGTTGGCATACTCTCTCAAGCACTTAGTACAGTGCTCTGCACAAACTAAGTGCTCAATAAATACCAATTGATTGATTGATAGGAGAAAAAGCAGGAGCTGCCAGAGCCTAAAGTCCCATGAAATATGAGTAAACAGACAGCGTCTTTTCTCCTCAGATTGCTTCATTGGCCTTCAGTGCCTCTCCCACTGACTTGATCATTTAAAATAGTGGTAATGAGGGGAACTTCTTAAGTCTTATGAATTGCCCGATCTTCTGCAACGGCAATGCCTTCAGAGTCGGAGAATGGAAGTGAGCTTGACAGGTCACCTGGTTATCTGTCTGGATGCCCTTGCTTCATTCTGGACAGGAGGGATGGGTGTTGATCAATCTTGTTTTTAAAAGCCTTAAGGGAAGTAGCTTCGGCACCCTACATTGCTAACCCAATTTTCATCTCATCAACCTTCCCTGCTGAAACATTCTTTCTAGGGTCACTGCAAGAACTTTTCTGCTGAAGTTGAAGCACAATTCCTTCTCTTTTGCCTCCAATTCTCTCCTAAACCACCTTCTATCTGGGTTCATTCCGCAAAAATTGACCTTTTTAAGGTTGCCGACGACTTCCTTCTTGCTGATTCCTGTGTTGTCTCCTCTCTACTTTCTTCTATCTGTCTCTGAGCTCTGGGACCTACCCCTAGGCCTGCCTACCCCCTTGGGGGATTTTCTTGGCTATTATCTACTAGAATCTCTTTTTCCATTCAGCACCGAACTAGTTTAACATCCAAAATTCTTTCCAGGCATCCTGATCCTGGTTTCTCTGGGATCTCCCTTGTGAATTAGCAAACATATTCTCCCCAAAAGGGAAACAACATGGCCTAGTGGATAGATGCCTTCAATACCGTGGACCACCTCCTTCTCCTTGAGACATTATTCAACCTTGGCTTCACTGACTGTTCTCTCCTGGTTCTCCTCCTATCTCTCTGACCACTCCAGTCTTTCACAGGCTTCTCCTCTGCCTCCCACCCTCTAACAATGGGAGTACCTTGGGACTGAGTTCTGGATCTCCTTTTATTCTTCATGTAGATCCACTTCCTTGGGAACTCATTTTCTTCTATGGCTTCAGCTACCATCTCTATATGGATCATTCCCAAATCTATCTTTCCAGCTCTGACTTCTCTCCTTCTCTGCAGTCTTACATTTCCTCCTGCTTTCAGGACATTTCTACATGGATGTCTCATTGACCCTACAAACTAAACATGTCTAAAACAGAACTCCTTATTTCCCACTCAAACTCTGTCTTCCCCATGACTATCCCACCATGATAGACAATGTCACTATCCTCTGTTGCACAAGTCCATAACCTGGGCATTATCCTTGATTCATTTCTCTCATTCAACCCACACATTCATTGTCACCAAATCCTGTCAGCTCTACTTCACAACACCTACTGCTTCACTGACCTCCCTTGTTCCTGTCTCTCTTTTCTATCTTACCTCACTGATTTCATACTACAATCCAATCTACATGCTTCGCTTCTCTTATGCTAACTTACTTTCTGTACCTCGATTTTGTCTGTCCTGCAGCTGACCCCTTGTCCACATCCTCCCTTTGTCCTGGAACTCCTTCCCCCTTGATTTGTGATAGACCACCACTATACCCACCTTCAAAGCCTTATTAAAATTACATCTCCAAGAGTTCTTCTCTGATTAAGCCCTCTTCCCTTACTTCCAGTCCCTTCTGAATCACCTACGCACTTAGCACTTGATATTCACCCCACCCTCACCCTACTTATGTACTTACCAGTAGTTTATTTTAATGTCTGTCTCCCCCTCTAGCCTGTAAGTTTGTAGTGGGCAGGGACCGTGTCTTCCAAGAGCTTAGTACAGTGTTCTGCATATAATAAAGTGCTCAGTAAATACCACTGATTGCTTTCTCCTCTCTTCATCCTCTTTCTTCCCTTTATTTCCTCCTCACTCTCCTCCTCCTATTCCTCTTCTTTAACCCCCTCCTTTATGTTTTTCTCTTCTTCCTTTGTGTCTAAGGGTTTCTTTTCTCTACTTTTTGTACTCTCCCCAGTGTCCAGAACAGTGCTCTGCAAGGACTAGGAAATTGATCGACTGATGGACTGGATGGATCCATGGTTGTGGAAAGGATTTGCTTAGGTCTCTTCATTTGCTTCCATGTCCTAAGGTCTTTGGTAGAATTAATTCAGAATGCAGGCTTCTGTGAGTTGGGTCCTGCTTTCTCCCCCTTCTCCCCTCCATTCCCTTGTCCACCTCTTTTCTCCCTCCCCTCCCTTCTCCTCCCATCTCCTCTTCACCCCCTCTTCTTCTCCCTTCTCCTCCCTCTCCTGCCCCTCCTCTCCTTTTTTTCTCTCCTCTCCTTTTTCCTCTCTTTTATTTTCTCATTTCCTTTCTTCTTTCCTCCTCTGAGCTCTGGGACCTGCCCCAAGGTCCACTTAGCCCCAAGGGGGATTTTCTTACCTATAACCTACTGGAATCTCCTTTCTACTCAGCACTGACTTATTTTAACACCCAAAGCTCTTTCCAGGCATCTTGATCCTGGCTTCTTTGGGATACTCCTTATGGACTAGTAAACAGTATTCTCCCAAAAAGAGAAGCAGCATGGCCTAGTGGATAGAACACGGGCTTGAGATTCAGAAGGACCTGGGTTTTAATCCCGGCTTCGCCACTTGTCTGCTGGGTGACCTTGGATGAGTAACAACTTCTCTGTGCCTTAGTTACCTCATCTGTCAAGTGAGAATCTACTATCAACCCCAAGTGGGACAGGGACAGATTCCAACCTGCTTATCTTATATCTATCCCAGCGCTTAGTAGAGTGCTTAGCACATATCAAGGCTTAACACTGGTCTAGCTATATCCAAGAGCTTCTGGCAAGGTCAAGATGAGAAGAGAGATTCCCCCCACCTCCCCAGCTCCCTTCTATGTCTACCCCTCTGGTTCACCCCAGAATGGAAGGAGTTTTAATGCCAGCTGTGAAACAGAACTCTCTGGAGGTATCTGGGGGATACCTAACCCTTGCTCATTAAAGGGCCTGTGAGAGGCAGAGCACAAGAGGCAGTCACCATAGCCGTTCGGTCCCAGATGATTATATCATTGGTGAAAATGCCAAACTTAGAACTTTGAGCAGTTAAGAGGATTTACTAGGCAGAAGCAAAAGGAGCTTCAAAAGTACCCAGATTTACTATTCTCTTGGAAGATCAGCAAGACATTTATAGAAGGTAAACCAAAACAACTGTCTTCCACAGAGCCAGCAGTCCTATTGACTCCTGGGTGAGCTGCTGTTGGTAGGGGCCTGCAGTGTCCTGGGCTGGGGCTCCTGGACCCTTCCTGGAATATGGCTCCTGCATGACCCCAAAAGGCACGATCCCATCTGGATTCACATGCAAGTGCTCTCCTGAAGACTGTCCCTGTGGTTCTTGCTCACTCGACTAGAGTTGTGCCAGTTTCTGAGAGGCTTTGACACCTCTCTTTCAACTCTGCAGCCCCTGTGGAGTCCACAGATGTGGAGACTCCCCTTTTAGTTTCCCCAGTGCTGCTCACCTGATGGCCCTTGCTGCATTCTTGGGTGGCTCCTGAGCACTGAGGCAGGACATCTCCCAGTGTGGCCTGTCATGACTGGTTTGAAAGGGAATCAGCCAGTGTTCCAGACTGCCTCTCACTCGATGGCAAGGATATAAAGTGGATGTGACATGTCTGATTTCCCCTTCCCCTCCAATGCTATCTCTACCCATCTTGCATCCAGGCTTGCCCCAAACAAGATCAGTGTCAGATGGGTTATGTTGGTATTGGTTAAGCGCTTACTATGTGCCAAGCACTGTTCTAAGCACTGGGGTAGATACAAGGTCATCAGGTTGTCCCACATGGGGCTCACAGTCTTCATTCCCATTTTAGTCATTCATTCAATAGTATTTATTGAGCGTTTACTATGTGCAGAGCACTGTACTAAGTGCTTGGAATGTACAAATCGGTAACAGATAGAGACAGTCCCTGCCCTTTGACGGGCTTACAGTCTAATCGTTTTACAGATTAGGTAAATGAGGCACAGAAAAGTCAAGTGACTTGCCCAAGGTCACACAGCTGACAAGTAGAGGATCTGGGATTAGAACCCATGACCTCTGACTCCCAAGCCCAGGCTCTTTCCACCGAGCCACGCTGCTTCTCATATTCCAGGTTGCCCTCCCGTCGGCCCCCAGGCTCTCCCTAGGCTAGGCCGGGTTCCCCATAATGTTGGTCCCAGGCCTCCGGCCTAAGCATACTCTATGGGATCCTCCTGGTTGATCAGTAGCGTCCCCTAACCACCCTCCTCTGCTGTTTCCCACCCGGGGTGGGGAGATCTGCTTTGATGTGATCCTGGATGTGTGGTGTCTGTCTCCTCTCTTAGTCCTTGGCTGGGCCATCCACCTACCCACCCCAAATATCTGCAAGGTCCCTGGGGACAGAGGGTAGGAAGACAAACAAGCCACCGTTTCCAATTAATTTTTAATTGCAACTGAAAATCCATAGCCGGCCTGAGATGGAGAAGATGTGGGGAGGCTTGGGGAAGGGTCGGGGGGAGTGCTAGGGAAGGCAGCTGAACCAGTCAGACACAGAAGACCCCTGCCCAGCCATTCCAGGCAGCTAAATGCCTCCCTTCACACAGCGGCTCTGTCCCATGTCCTATTTCCTCTTGCCTACTACCCGGAATCAATTCCCAAGCAATTATGCCAGCACCTGGGCACTCTGCTCTGACAACCCTGTCCCGTGCCCCCCGGCCTCCCCTCCCATGGCTGCAGCCCCCACTCTGAGGGACCCAGGCCTCTTGACACTGGCTCTGGAGAGCTACTGGTGAATGGGTAACGAAGCTCCATTTATCACTGTCTCATTACAGGCATAAAATGCTCTGACAACGCACTGCATCAAACCTGAGTTTGCCAATTTAAATTCCCAGCTCCACGCAGAACCTTTGTTAATAGAATCAAATGATCTTTATCCTGGCAACACGCAGGAGGAGGGGCTGACAGGTAGTCAAATGGGGGCCTGGAATGATTTTGGGAGGAGGGATGTCTGGAGAAGGGCTGAAGCTCGGAACTCCGGAGGCAAAGGGATGGGTGTCTGCTTGGGGCCAGGAAAAGAGAATCGTGGACTTGGATAGTCAGTGTGGCTAGAGAAGCAGCGTGGCTCAGTGGAAAGAGCACGGGCTTTGGAGTCAGAGGTCATGAGTTTGAATCCCAGCTCTGCCACTTGTCAGCTGTGTGACTGTGGGCGAGTCATTTAACTTCTCTGTGCCTCAGTTACCTCATCTGTAAAATGGGGATTAAGACTGTGAGCCCCACGTGGGACAACCTGATTCCCCTGTGTCTACCCTAGCACTTAGAGCAGTGCTTGGCACATAGTAAGTGCTTAACAAATACCAACATTATTATTATTATTATCACTTTCCCTTCCACTCTGATGGGGTGGGGCAGGGAAAGATAGGCTTTGGGGAGAAGAGAGGAGCTTTCATTCATTTATTCATTCATTCATTCAATCATATTTATTGAGCACTTACTATGTGCAGAACCCTATACTAAGTGCTTGGGAGAGTACAATACAACATTAAACAGATACATTCCCTGCCCACGACAAGCTGTCTAGAGACTAGCTTGCAGTTTAGAGACAAGCTTAGAGCTTTAGGGGCAGAAGCCCAACACTGATTACTGTCATGAAACAGGGTGAGAAACCTCTTCCTCATTGCTACTGTTTTTCTTTTTTGATTTGTTAAGCACTTACTATGGTCAAACACTGTTCTAAGCACTGGGATAGGTATAAGTTAATCAGATCAGACACAATCCCTGCCCCGCATGGGGCTCCCAGTCTAAGTAGGAGGGACAACATGAGAACTGAGGCCCACAGTAGTTAAGTGACTTCTCCAAGGTCACACAGAAAGCAATTGGCAGAGCCAGGATTAGAACCTAGGCCTGTGATCTCTTCACTAGGTCATGCTGTTCTTTAGTGCACTGAGTTGCTCCTAGTGTCTCCATTCTCCCTCTCCATAGCATCCTAGCATACTAACATATTTTGATCCTTCCTTTATTTTGCCTGTTCCCTGGGTCATTATCCCTCTGTTGTGGTCTCAGTCAGTCAATCAATACCACTGTATTTACTGAGCGCTTACTCTGTGAAGACCACTGTACTAAGCCCCTGAAGGAGTATAATACAAGAGGGTAGACATTCTCTGCCCTCAACAAGCTTACATTCTAGAGGTCTCCTAGTAGTAATAGTGGCATTTATTAAGCGTTTACTACGTATCAAACACTGTGCAAAGCATTTGGGTAAGTAAAATGAAGCAGATGGAACTGGGAGTTCTGTCTCTTAATTCTAAGCTCCTGCTGGACAGAAGACATGCCTACCAACTCTGTTGTAATTGTGCTTTCCCAAACAGTACGGTGCTCTGCACACAGAAGCACTAGATAAATACTACTGATTTATTGGTTGATCAGCCTATAGTCTCTGTTCTACATGGGCTCACTTTCTACGAGGGAAGCAGAACTGGTATCTTATCCCCAGTTTTATAGTTGAGAAACCTGAGACACAGAGAAAATCAGTGACTTGCCTAAAGACACCCAACAGGCAAGGGGCAGAACTGGGTTTAGAATTCAGTTTTTTGATTCCCAGTCCTGTGTTCTTTCCAATAGGCCACGCTGCTTCTTCAGGGAACTGGGGGATCATCAGTCCAATGGGAGCTATACCCCTTGGGACCTTGGGAATCCCATTTTATGATGTGAACATGAAGGCACAGAAAGGGGACCCAGTCGGCCTGTGCACTGTTTATGTTGCCTACCCCAACCATAGCCCATGTCCTGCATCCCAAACACTGGGCAAAACAGTCTTGAAGTAAGAATGGAAAACTGACTAGACCATTATTTTTTTCATATTACCTTGTCTTTTCCACAGGCATTAGGATAAATTAAACTAGAATGATCAAATCCTTCGTCTGAATGAGCCAAAGAGGAAAATGGAGTCTCTTCTTCCTCTTCTGGCAGGCCTGGCTTTAATCCACATAAATCACTGGTCATAAACTGTTATTCACATGGTGAATGGGCTGGTGGCTATTTGCAAAGCTATTTTAGTCTTTGACTGGGGTTTTGAATTTTCTCTAGTGTCTGGTTAGTAAAAAACTCTCCTTAAATCGTTTTTCTTCTAAAGTTTTTGTTCTCAGTCCTGAACAATCTCAAGAAGATTTTTCTAACCCCCACAAGCACCAGTGTTCATTTCAGTGTTTAGTAGGTCTTCATAACCCAATATTTTGGGGCTCTCAGCTCTGCCTTTGCTCTTTTTTTGTGAACTAAAAGAAATAAAGCAAATCTGTTGAGTTTATTTTGTCATTAACTGTCAAGTTTCCCTTAATAAATCCCATGGAGCACTGCATTACTGAATTTATTAGCAATTGCAAAGTTTGCAAATGTAACACCAGGAGACAGAGGAAGAAAAAATATCCCATCCATTTTTTTTTTTAATAAATGTGACCCCAGGAGTGTAACAATTAGATTACAACCCCAGCTTCAGGTTGGCTGCAGAATGAAGTCTGGTTGAAATTGACCCTGGATCCAGGAAGGATCAGGTGGATGGGAAAATCCCCTTGAAGATAGGGCAGGGTAGAGGAGAGTTAAACTTTGCTCAGAACTTACACTGGACTTGGGGCCTTTGGAGAGTGGATTTGGACAACTTTTGTTCAGTCTTCTGGTTCCTCGCCGTTTCTGAGTTCTTCACTTGTGGCAATTCTGCATTGCTTTTCTACCTATTCTGGGTTCTTGTTTGAGAGTATAGCTTTTAGAGAGCATCTTCTTTCAGAGATATGCCCTAGGCAAAGGGTGAGTCTAGAGGACCCACTGGGTCAATTAGCCTAATTGGAATCACTTATCTGATGAGGGCTGCTCTAGGGGGAGAGAAGAAAAAGAGAGATGCCAGGGATGAGAAACAAGTTACAGAATGTGCTCCTGCAGCTACCTGGAGGCTCACTCCTTTCTCTCAGACACAACTGGTAAGAAGGGACAAAGTCTGGAGATGGGTGGGCTTGAGGCTGGACTAACTGAGCTACTGGGAAGTGCTCTCTCTCCCACGGAGGGAGTCCAGTTTATTTGTCTCTCCCAGTAGATTGTAATCAATCAATCAATAGTATTGAATGTTTACTCTGTGCTGAGCACCATACTAAACATTTGGGAGAATACGGTGAGGAGGTGGGCGGCAGAGGAGCGGAGCGTGCGGGGTGGGCAGTAGAAAGAGAGAAGGTAGGAGAGTAGGAAGGGGCAAGGTGATGTAGAGCCTTGAAGCCTAGAGTGAGGAGTTTTTGTTTGGAGCGGAGGTTGATAGGCAACCACTGGAGGTGTTTAAGAAGGGGAATGACATGCCCAGATCATTTCTGCAGGAAGATGAGCCGGGCAGCAAAGTGAAGAATAGACTGGAGCGGGGCGAGAGAGGAGGAAGGGAGGTCAGAGAGAAGGCTGACACAGTAGTCTAGCTGGGAAATAACGAGAGCCCGTAGCAGTAAGGCAGCCGTTTGGGTGGAGAGGAAAGGGCAGATCTTGGCGATATTGTAAAGGTGAAACCGGCAGGTCTTGGTAACAGATAGGATGTGTGGGGTGAACGAGAGAGATGAGTCAAGGATGACACCGAGATTGCGGGCCTGAGAGACGGGAAGGATGGTCATGCCATCCACGGTGATAGGGAAGTCTGGGAGAGGACCGGGTTTGGGAGGGAAGATGAGGAGCTCAGTCTTGCTCATGTTGAGTTTTAGGTGGCGAGCCAACATCCAGGTGGAGACATCCTGGAGGCAGGAGGAGATGCGAACCTGAAGGGAGGGGGAGAGGACAGGGGCAGAGATGTAGATCTGCGTGTCATCTGCGTAGAGATGGTAGTCAAAGCCGTGAGAGTGAATGAGTTCACCAAGGGAGTGAGTGTAAGAGTTAGACAGTCCCAGTGAAGTCAAAGGTTGGATAGTATTTCCAGAAGGAAAGCAGCTGAAGAGTTGAAGGGGATTAGGATGCAGTAGAGACCATTGAATTTAGCAAGAAGGTGGTCACTGGTGACCTTAGAGAAAATAATTTCCATGGAGAGAAGGGGATGGAAGCCAGGTTGGAGGGGGGTTGGAGGGATAGGAAGTGGAGGCAGGTGGTGTAGACAACTCTGCTAGAACTTCCTCCCTTTTCATATTCCTCCTTTTTCACATTCCTCCCTTTTCGCATCTGAAATCACAACTCCTTCAGGATGCCCTCCCTGATTAATTTCTAATGCCTCCAGTTTGTCTCCCTGACTGCCACCTCAGCTCTTCTGCACCATCTAAGCAGTTACGTATTCTCAACCTCCTGGAGCATTTGCACGTCTACCTTACTTAGGCTATAACTGAAGCACTCATTCGTGCTTCATAATAGCCCCCCTTTTATGATATTTAAGTGCTTACTATAAGCCAGGCACTGTATTAAGTGCTGGGTTCACTAAGCATGGGGTTCATAGTCTTAATCCTCATTTTACAGATGAGATAAGGCACAGAGAAACCAAGTGACTCGCCGAAAGTCACACAGGAGACAAGAGGTGGAACTGGGATTAGAACCGAGGTCCTTCTGAATCTCAGGCCCTTGCTCTATCCACTAGGCCACTCTGCTTCTTTAGGCCACACTACTTCTCCAAGCCTCTTGTCCTTCCTCCTCCAGTATTTAATTTTTTTAGTGTCTGTCTCCCTGGCAAGATTATAAATATCTTTAGGGCAGGGATCAGGGCTACTAATTCTGTTATACTGTCTCAAATACTTAGTACAATACTTGGCACTAAATAAATCCCATTAATTGATTAATTGTTCTCATGTCAATTTGGGACCCACCCAGATCCTACCCCGGGTGGGGCTTCCCTGGTGCCCATTTGGGGCTGAGGCATGAGAACTAGCCACTGCTTTTCAGATGGGGGCACAGGGAGAGGAGAGTCTTTGGTGGGGAGGTGGGGAAGAAGCAGGCCTGTGTTTCCTTCCCTTGTCTACAGAATGGGGATTCTTCATGGTTGTCACACCAGTGGGTTAGTTCTGAATTAAGAAAATGTAGACACTCTCGGACTGGGTCGACACATTCCTGACTTGGCAGTGTTTCCTATTTTAGGTGGTTTATTGCTCTCTCCTGAAAAGACACTTCTATCTCAACCCCGTGCTGCAGAGGTTTAGAGAAGCAGCTGAACTTTTGAACGTATAATAAACCATTAGAGAATGCTTTCAGAATTCTTATTTGTTCTTTTCCTACTGCAGTTTGAACTTGAAAGTCCCCGTTCCAGAGTTAAAGAAATAAAACTCACTAGGCCTCCCTCTTCAGTGTAAAACTCCTTTTGGTTGTTCAGGGTTTGCACCAGGAGGAAATAACACTTGGGCTCAGGCAAGTGAGTTTGAATTCACTTTGCTCAGGTTGTATTTACAGTGCTTTGTGACAGGGAGGTTTATGCTGTTTTGGTAACTGTATTGTTGATACAAATATCAGGCCTTGATGCTGTCAGTCTAAAGGGTGGGTTTTCCATCCCTTCAGAGTAAATCTGAGAATTTTCCTCAGTTTCTAAACTAAAATGTGATTTATGCCTGGGCTACTAATTGTACTGCACTGTCTCAAATACTCAGTATAATACTCAACACTAAATAAATCCCATTTACTGATTAATTGTTCTCATGTCAATCTGGGACTGACCCAGATCTCACTCCTGGGTGGGGCTTCCCTGGTGCCCATTTTGGGGTGAGACATGTGAACTAGCCACTGCTCTTCAGCTTCAAGAGGACCTAGTTTTAGAGGCAGGCATCAGAGGGTTGCCATCCTAATGGCCCAAATGGGTCCCCAACTGGAAATACCTGTGTGCAGGGTTTTTCATAATATTTGCATACACTTAAATTGTGAGCCTCTTGAAAGCCAGGGATTGGGTCTAATCCCCACCACTGTGTATTCTTTTCCAATATATGTACTACAGTGCTCTGCATACAGTAAGCACTTAATAAATAGTTACAAATTTTATTATCAACTTGCACACATCTGGAAATCCCATTTCTTCCCTCCCAAATCCTTCCCCTACAACAGACTTACCCATTATCTTGTGGCCAGCTTGGATAAATGACTGGTTTAGGGAGCCTCAGCTGAACCTCCAGTTTTCAGCAATCTTGCTTCCATTTTATCTCTAAGCTTAGCCTTCTCTCAAACCTCTCCTCTTTGCTGTTCCCTAGAGGGATTGTTTTCCCAACCTTTAATCATTTTTGTTGCTCTTCACTGAAACCTCTCCAGACCCTTATGTAAGCAATCAAGACCCCATTAGCTCAGGCGCAGTCAGCCGGCACTGCTTATCATAAGAATGAGGTAGTAATTTCCCATCGGGAAAGCATGGAGGATTGCTTCTTCATTACTGCTTGGCCACTCCTTCTTTATGTGATCACACTTTGGGGAGGGGGATGAGTTGAGTTGGGGGAGCTCAGAGACACCCCTGGGTTAATGAGCTTGAAGCCAGGGGGAAGTGGGGAAGGTTCTGATGATGAAGGTAGGGGGGTGGACCAGCAAGATCTGTTGAGACTGTGGCTCATCATGTGTTGGCTCTACATGGGATGGACCGCCTAGATGAATCATGGAAGCAGAGGCTGGGAGTGAACCTGCTCTGTGTGTTTCTGGTCCCATTCAGTCAGTCTTCAAAGGTATTTTTAGGTATTTACTG
Source organism: Ornithorhynchus anatinus (assembly GCF_004115215.2). Taxonomy (NCBI): domain Eukaryota; kingdom Metazoa; phylum Chordata; class Mammalia; order Monotremata; family Ornithorhynchidae; genus Ornithorhynchus; species Ornithorhynchus anatinus. The sequence goes on along the minus strand of NC_041732.1, from coordinate 45,371,072 downwards.
TGTACAGAGCACTGTACTAAGATCTTAGGAAAGTTCAGGATAAAAGAGTTGGTAGACAAATCCCTGCCCATGAGGAGCTTACAGTCCCCAGGGGGAGATGGATATTAAAATAGATACGGATAAAGAAAATAGTATAATATAAGAATATCTACATAAGAATTCTGGGGCTCGGGTGAGCATTCATTCAATTATATTTATCGAATGCTTACTCTGTGTAGAACACTGTTCTAAGCGCTTACGATCAAAGTAATTAAGCGTTAAACAGCCAAGCTCATAGTTGATCAGATGGGGAGGGTGAGTAGGGGAAATGAGGATTTAGTCAGGGAAAGCCTCTAGGAGGAGGTGTGATTTTTTTTTTTTTAGGAAGGCTTTGAAGAGAGGGACAGTGGTGGACTATCAGATATGAAGAGACAGGGATTTCCAGGTCTGTGGTCCCAGGGCAATCTGTCAGATGGGGCCCATGTTTGGATCATAAGGATCCCAGCTGCAGGGCCTGTACCTCACTGCCAGTGAGGCAAGGAGCATAGGAGACAGTTGCCTGTACAGCCACTTCCCTATTTATATTGCTGCTCTAGTCAAGGTGCCCAGCTGGGCTTTTCCCAGGTCGGTAGGGGAAACTGTTGGTCCCTGAAGGGCAGAGGAGGAACTTCCGTAGTCAAGACTCGAAGAAACTGCTTGGGTTACCCCTTCCTGTACCTGCCATCATTCCATGGAATTGTGCTGTGATGGGGGTGAAGGGCAAGGAGGGGTTGAGGGAGGACAGGGCCTGAGGTGCTCTCTGTCAGTCAGGTTGATGTGAGGTTGTGGGCTTCTGGGGCCAACTTGGAAGGAAAGCTCATGATGTGGGGCACCTGTGCCAAAGGTTTTGTCACCTAGTTATCCCTCCCTCTATGAGCGTTTGCTAGGTGCTGAGTATCCTGGAACAAGGAGGACATATTGAAATATTCACCCAGGAAAACCCCTTTTAATGTAGTTGGTTGTCATATAATCAGAGTGTGGTGGGGCCTCATTACATCTAGCCTAGTGGATAGAGCATGGGCCTGGGAGTCACAAGGTCCTGGATTTTAATTCTGACTCTTCCGCTTGTCTGATGGGTGACCTTGGGCAAGTCACTTCACTTCTCTGTGCCTCAATTACATCATATAAAATGGGGATTGAGACTGTAAGCTCCACCTGGGACAGGGACAGAGTCCAACCTGAGGATCTTATGTCTACTCCAGCACTTATAGTGCCTGGCACACAGTAAGTGCCTAAGAAATACCATGATAATAATAATAATTATTATTATTATTTCCTCCCCACCCCACTGCCTCTGTGTAGGTGCAAACCCAGCCAACCAGGACAGGAGGGGCTTATTAGCCCTTGGTCGCATCCTCCCTTAGCCACAGTCCCCAAGGTCAATTCAACCCACTGGACAATTTTCTGAAAGAGTCATGAGACCAGTTTGTCCAAACCAGAAACCACCTCTCTCATGGTTTTGAGCACACATAGTGCCAGTTGGGTCTTGTGTCTCCCAGACGGGGAGCCTTGATGGAGAAGTTATCCCTTCCGCTGAAAGAATTTCAACCAAAAGCCAAGATTCAGCAACTCTATCTGGCCACCCCAGCTTGATGTTCAAATGCCCTTTGATGTGAAGAGAAATAAGTCCTATTGGAGGGACTGAAGCTTGTACCTCTGATCTAATGAGGGGATGGCTGTGGCCCTTCATCAGATATGGCAGATGAATAGGCTCTCAAGCTGTGACAATTAAAAAGCAAGAGTTAGAATTCAAAAGGAAGATGAATCGGATTGGTACTTTTCATCACATGTTTCCTTAAGGTTCCTAAGATTTCCAGAAGAACAAATCTCCTACTCAGAATGAGGGAGGCTGAATCCTCTCTGGGCCCAGGATCCAGCCCCTCCCCTAGGCCCTGAAGGCAGCTTCTCTTCCCCTACCCCCCATTGGGGGTTTTTGGGGAGCAAGGATCAGGTTGGGGGCCCTCACATTGATCAATCTGCCAGTGGAGCCGGGCTCCACCCGGGCTCCGCCTGAAGCCATTGAAGAGCCAAATGACGAGCTGAATCAAGATGTGTGACAGAGGGGTGGAACACCAGGGCTCCCAGTGGGAGAATCACCAACCTCTTCCTCAGGGAAAATTGCGGGAAGCTCAACTGGTGTTTTCTCAGCAGGTTCTCCTGCTGGCTAAACAGCACACCGGGTTCTGGAGGGCTGTGGTGAGGAGCTTGAACTTTGGCAATATTTCAGGCAGAACCCCCACACACATAGGAGCTCTAAAGACCAATCAATCATATTTACTGAGCACTTAACTGTGTGCAGAGCACTGAACTAAGCTCTTGGGAGAAAATGAAAACGGAGTTGATCTACACACTCCTTGCCCACAATAAGCTTACAGTCTAGTGGGGGACACAGACATAAATATAAATAAATACTTTATGAATATATATGTAAGTGCTGTGTGACTGAAGGAGGGATGAATAAAGAGTGCAAATGCCAGCTTCCTTACCCCTGATGATTCATTTATTTCTTGATTGATTTGATATTTATAAATCCATCTCACTGCCAACACTATCCCCACCTTCATCCCTCCCCCTCCCCAGTTTTGCTGTCTCTCACCCCTATACTCCAACCACTTTTGCCTCCTCCCATTCTCGGGGCCCACAAGGCAAGAAGCACAATGCCAACATCAAGCAGTCAAGAAACTTATTAAGACCATGATTAAGCACACAACTCTAAATATGCAGATAAAATGCATATCAGGAAAAAATAACAAATGAACAAAGAATTGAATACTTATAACCAAATACAAATAATACCAAGATAAAAAATGAATGCCTGCCTGTAAGCAGTCAACAAAGAACTGACACAATGTACTTTCAAAAACCCACAGCGTTTAAATGAAGTACTCAAGCAATAAAAATATCTCCATCCCAGCACAGCAATGAAGTGACTTGAATGAAGTCAAGTCATGGTTCGTCCAGCATGTATTCGGACTCTCCTGGCTTGCTGGCATACTGGCTGGGCTGGGCCCAGAGCCTAGAAGGAGTACTGCAGGTGCCCAAGCCACCAGAGGGTATGTTCAAGAAGTACTTGGAAGTGCCAAAGGCTATATTCTTGGGGTGCATCTCAGTGGTCACAGAAACTGACTTTTCCAGCCAACTTTGGTATTCACCAACAGGATGGCCAGATGGAAAGCTGAACTAAGCTGTTGCTTTAACTGGGCACCTTGGGTCACCCCATCTTGAAATATTCAGTGCCACCTCCCTTCTGAGGCCCTCAGTGGTCCCTGCCCACCCTCCCAGGGCCAGTGATAGACACCACCTACCTGTCTGGCCACCCACTGAGTTGGGGAGAGAAAGGGACTGGAAAGAGCTAAAGAGCAGAACTATTTCAGCTTCAGCTGTTCTGTGTCTTAAACCATACCTTCTGCACATCAAGGGGATCTTGGTTCTAAAGTCCCACATGGTCCCCTGCTTGGTAGTTCCTCTCTCACCCTGCTTGCCCAGGCCATAAAGTGCCAGAATCTGGAACAATGGGGCAGAAGAGAGAGGTAGGAAGATCCTCTCTCTAACTCAGGAGGAGGCTAAGGTGCCCATTTGTCCAGGTTTGTACTGGACAGTCTGGTTTTCTCCTGGTCCATCCCCCATCTAATATAGATGCAGAACTATGTCTGGTATCTTAACTTTCAGTTCATCCTGACACCGAGAATTCCAAGGCTAAAGCACGTGCCCTTGTGTTCACATGGACTTGAGAAGAGACATGTTGGCTCTGGAGCAAGGGAGGGGTTAGGCTGGGGAACCCGGGGGTTGTCAACTGCAACTTGACCTCCAATATTGTCAAGGGGTGTCAGTGGCCACCTGAGAGGTTTCAGCCCCTTGAATAGACTGACGACCTGTTAACCCTATCCCTGAAGAAGACCTAAATTCCACCCTCTGCCCCCATGAATTCAGTTTCTACTTTTTTTATTTCATTTCTTACTAGTGGATGAATTCTCTCTTTGCAGTCCAGTGCCCACCCCTTGCCCATTAGCAGTCTTGGGAAGCTTTCCACTCAGGCTGGGCCATAGGTCTCTGATGTGGTGTCTTCATCTTCTCCACCCCCAGCCTTTTTTGTGTCCTTTTGAATGGGGTTCTTGGTACTCTTATTTCTGGAGCAATGCTTCACAGCATCTTCTGGTAGTTTAGAACAATGGTAGGTCAGGAGAGTTGTTTCATGTTAGAACTGGTGGCCACCAAACTAGACAGGTTATCTGACCCATCCACTGCAGGACAAGAATATCACCGTAAGGATAATGATGACTTTCCCTGCTTCCCTCAAGTTACTCCTCCTGTGTTGGTTCAGGCACCAGCCTGCCCTTCCAGGGAATGAAATCCCTGGAGACTTCCCCTGTTTTGGGTCATCTCCTTGGAGGCCCAGGGTTCACTTTCTCTGCCTTTGCCTTCAGTTACGGTTCCAACAGCATTCTCTAGATACTTGGATTCAGGCTGTTCACTGGCATGCAGCATTTTACTAGTAATGGCTTGCAGCCCACCTGCCTTTTGTCTAGTCATTGCCCAATTTGACACTAGTCAGTTTTTCAGCTGGTCTGTCGTCTGTACATAAAGGGTGCAGGATGCCTTAATACCTGGTATTTTGATTTCAACGCCGAACCTCTTTCTGCCACAGCTTCCGACTCTGAGGGCCAGATCTTGCAAGCAGTGCCCTGGTTCACAGTGTTCTGAGAGGGGAACATGAAGGCTCGGGAGCAATTTGGGGAGGTTTCAACGAGTTTCCGGTTCTAAAGGTTTCTGCCAAGGACCTTTGCCTTACATTCCATAACCTGAGGGTGGCTGTAACATTACATAGCTTACCTCCGCAGCTTCTTAATTTGTCAAAGGGGCTATTTTCGAGGGCCTTCAGTGACCAAGCTACATGCATTCCCCTGTCTCCCCTCTTGGATGTGACCCTAACTAGATCTCAACTCTCGAAAACCTATGGAAACAACCACTTGATCTGCTCCATGGACTCTTCCTCTAGTTCAGTCCAGCTTTGAGTCCCACACAAAAGGGAAAAAGCTACAGTTTGGTGCAATAGTTTTCCCAGCTGACAGCTTCTTTATCTGATCCATTTTTATCTCGTCTAGAAGTTTACTTCCACTGTTTAATCCCTCCAACATCTTTATTTAATATGAAATGTTATTAATTGATGAGCTGGCTTCTCTTTCCTCATATGATGAGAGGAAAATGTCAAAGGGAAAGAATGACCCGTTAAATGCTCTTCCAATATTGAAGGCAATTTTGGTTGTCCCTTTCTCTACTCTCCATCCCGGGTCTTTATTGATATTCTGGTAATATACCCCAGGACTTAGTATGGTACTTTGCATTGTATAAGTGCTCAATAAAGGTTATGGAATATAATAATGATTACAGTGACTGAGGGCGGAGGGGAATTGTGGTCATGGAGAGAACACTATAGCACACTACTTAGTGAGAAGTGTACTAAGCCAGCCCAGAAAGAAAGCTGGGCTCCCCACCTAGGTTGGAATTAATCAATCAGTTGGTATCATTTATTGAATGCTTACTCTGTGCAGAGCATTAGAGAGTTCCCTGGAGTTGGTAGACATGGTGCCTTTCCTCAAGGAGCTTACAATCCAGAAGGAAGACAGATTCTTAAATTATTTACCGTTAGCAGGAAGTAGAGTTTAAAGATATGTACAGAAGTGCACCCAAATCCTATCCTCACCCAGGTGCTCAATCAATAATGTTAATTGATCGATTGAAGCATGGCAGTGATGAGCACACACTGGGTGGAGCTGCATCACTCCTAAGAGTATTTCCATAATCAATCAATCAATGATATTTATTCAGCACTTACTGTATGCAGAGCAGAGTACTAAGGGCTTGGGAGAGTACAATATAACAGAGTTGGCAGACATGTTTCCTGCCCATGAAAGAGAGAGTAATTCTCCCTGTTATACTTACTTACTGCTGGCTGCCTCAGGATCTTTACCTTGTGCAGGGGAGTATGTACACCTGACCAATGCAAGCCCCACATTCTTGACCATGATGTGCATAAGCAAATACTATTTTCTGGGTTCTGTTGTGTTTGTTGTTTTCAGCATTTGGAGATGTTTTTGTTTTGGCATTGCTGTCTCATGCTTCTTTTAAGTTTCCGCTCACAAAAAGTTTCTTCTGTCTGGATAACAGTACACCAGGCTGGTGTATCCATCGTGGTTGTCTCCCAGTTTTTCTATGAGCAGTTATGTTATCCCAAGCTTTCTCTTCCTGAATCCAGGAAATAAGGAGATTGGCAGGAGTTCTACAGATACTGCTCCTTTTAGTCCACTTGAGCGGGGTAACCCTGTGACTCTAGGGATTGGATTATGTGGGAGGGGAACGCTTTGGTTTTGAAACTTGTGGCAAATTCAGTGATCTTCTCCTTCAGGTCCCCAAAGGGCTCCTTCAACATTGTCATTGCAATAATACGGTGGGAGCTCTGAGGGGGGATCTCTTCAAGAAAGAGTACCACAGACTAGGGCCCTGCTCCTTGGTGAGTCACTAAAGAGTAGGACTGAGCACAGTCTCCTGTCAGAAGCTCAGAGGGGATGGAATAGGCTCTGCAGCGACCTGTCAGAAGGTTTGCCCTTTCTGAGGTTGGTCTGACCAGAAGACCAAATCCCTTTAGAGAAAGCAAAGTCATTCTGTGCCCTCATCATGCACAAGGTGGACAAAACCTCTGAGGGATCTCCCTGTCCTCACTAGGGACAACCAGTATTTTCACTCCTTGCTCGCACACTAAGGTCTCATCTCTACTGAGTCTTTATTTCCCTCTCCTCCCCCACAACCTCACTGGACATCTCATATCTATAGCTGTTCTGCCTCTCCCTCCCCTCCCCCCAATTCCCTTGCAGAATACCTGAAGCTCAGATAAGTCATCTCACCAGGAGCTGCTACTGCATCATATTCACTTTTTCTTCCAAAGACAATTCAGTCCTGATCTACATAGTCCAACACTCCTAAATTATCTACAAGATGCTGTGTCCCAGCCCCCAGTGGAGTCAACTTTACATGCTCTTGCCTCCTACCACTGGGTCCTCCTCCTGTTTGGGAAAGACCATTTAATAATAATAATGATAATAATAATGATGGTATTCGTTAAGCGCTTAATATGTGCCAAGCACTGTTCTAAGCACTGGGGTAATAATAATAATAATGTTGGTATTTGTTAAGCACTTACTATGTGCAGAGCACTGTTCTAAGTGCTGGGGTAGATACAGGGTATCAGGTTGTCCCACGTGAGGCTCACAGTCTTAATCCCCATTTTACAGATGAGGGAACTGAGACACAGAGAAGTGAAGTAATTTGCCCAAAGTCACACAGCTGACAAGTGTCGGAGCCGGGATTCAAACCCATGACCTCTGACTCCCAAGCCCGTGCTCTTTCTGCTGAGCCACAGAAGGTAATTTGGTTGCCCCATGTGCAGTTCACAGTCTTAAAGCCCATTTTACAGATGAGATAACTGAGGGACAGAGAAGTTAAGTGACTTGCCCAAAGTCACACAGCTGATAATGATCCAGAATTAGGACCCACAACCTCTGACTCCAAAGCCCATACTCTTTGCACTAAGCCAAGCTGCTTCTCCATCTTAATTAGACACAAACAGTGTCCGTTAAAATGGGGCTCTCAGAGGGCTGGGGCTGCTTTTATCTATCTGTCAGAGAGCTGTTAGCATACTGCCACCATAACTCAATTCAGCTTTGCAAATTAAAACAAATCCACAGGCCCAGAAGTAGTGCTCTACTTCTAAGTCTTTGGATGGCCCCACTGACCTCAGTTGCATGCTCCTATGACATGACTAAATGTACCTAGTGAAGATTTTGCAAGTTGGCAAAAATGTGATATGAATCCTGTTTACAAAACTTCCTTATCAGTCAATGGTATTCACTGAGAGCTTACATTGTGCAGAACACTGTACTAAGTGCTTGGAAGAGTCCATTACAACAGAAGATGATAGAGAAGAGGAGAATGGAAATGGACAAGCACATATTTCTTGTTTCTTGCTTGTTTTTCTTCGATCCAGGTGAAATCATATTATGTTCCTCTCCATTGCCTCTTAATTTCTTTCTTTGCTATCACTTATTTTTGGAGTCGAGTTGTTTAAGTCTGCCAAATGTTTGGGGGGAAATTTCATGTGTAGAAAAGATGCAATCACACAATAAACTTGTATTGTGTTTTTGATTGTCTCCCATAAAGGAAAAAATGCATCTTCTAGTTTGTTTTTACTGTTGTTTTGCTGGAAAATCAATTCCCTCATCCTAAATTTTTCAGCCAAAGTACCCCAAACAACTAATAAAGCCTAGCAAACATGTTAGCATCAGAGACAGGAGAGCTCTAGGCTCCCTCTAATATTTAGCGGCAATCAAAATATGGGTACTTTTTTTGGGATGTTTTAGGACTACCTGGAAGATCATATAAGATGACAAGGTGGTTATTTTTCTCCTCTCATCCCAGGCTCCATTCTTTTTACTCTTTTGGTGCTGGCTTAACAAGGCAGCAGTTGCACAGGAGTCCAATTAATGTTCCTTTATTAAAAAGAAGTTTGGTTTGAGGTCGAGAAGAGCTCTTTGGAGGGGCGTGAGTTGTGGCGGCAATAAATGTTTATCACCCCAAAGAGCGTTGTTAGCGAACTGTCCCTCTAAAGAGGTTCCAGCGTGTAGAGCCCAAGTGGTACCAGTCCACCCGGCAGCAGCCGATTAGTCACTGAGCCCAAATTCTGGACTGCACCTTGCTGGCTGGCACAATTGGCCAGCCCTTTTGGCTGACCCAGCTGAGAAACAGCGTGACCTAGTGGAAAGAGCACAGGCTTAGGAGTGAGAGGACCTGAATTCTAATCCTACTCTGCCACTTGCCTGCTGTGGGACCATGGGCAAGTCACTTCACTTCTCTGTTCCTCTTTTTCCTCATATATTAAATGGGGTAAATCCTACTCCCTCCTACTAAGACCATGAGCCCCAAAGGGGATAGAGATGGGGCCTGACCGGATTATGTTGATTCTATCCCAGTGCTTAGTACAATGCTTGGCTCATAGTGAGCACTTAACAAATATCATAACTGCAAATGAGCTAATCCTAGTAAGCAGAAGCCAGGCCACACCGGCTAATTGAGATTCTCCCTCCAGTTACCTTGTAATGATCTGATGGGAGGTTTAAGATGAGTGGCAGGGAGACATCTTGGAGATGTTTGAAATGTTTGGAGTAGTCACCACTCCTGCCCCCCAACAGCCTTCCTAACTCTTTTCCAGAGATCTCCTTCCATGTCCTTGGATCCACCAATGAAAACATGACCATGAATGAATCATCCAGTCAAAACTCCTGAGTGACCGTAGGTAGCTATGATCTGTGCTTGTGATTAGGGGAAATAAAGTTCCAGACTGAGAGGAACATGCCTGGGGATAAAGCTGGAAAGCCTGGTTCTACCCACCATTTTTGGCCACTCCTGTCTTCTCTGAGCCCAGCACGTGGCAGTCAAAACAAATCTGGGGGACAGGGAAGAGAAGGGCTTCACAGGACCATTCAATGGAAGTGATCTCTGGGCCAGAGTGGAAAAGCACAAAATTGGTTCCAAAACTTCAACCCAAATAAAGAACCTCTGCTGACGTTAGTAGTCCATGGACAGACATTTACACCATCCCTGTGGCTGAGTCTACCCAAAGAAAGTGAGATGGAATTCAGAGACAATTAACTTCTTCATTCACTCAATCACTCAATCAATCCATTGTATTTATTAAGCACTTACTATGTATAGAGCACTGTACTAAAGGGTTGGGAGAATACAATGCAGCAGGATTATTAGACACATTCTCTGCCAATAATGAGCATGCTGTCTACATCAAAAATCCTTGAAAATATGAATATTGATGAACAAATATTATTTATTTTATTTCAGTTATCCAGACAATGAAGTGCATTGTCCCTTTGCTAAAGTACACCTGGACTGGGACACCAGTCACTGTGGGCAGGTCAGGTGAACAGTACATTTGGGGACGTTCTCTGGAAAACTGGCCCAGGATGAAAGGTTGCAGGAGGGGAAGATGGTCCCTATTTCAGGTCCTCCCTAACTCCCCCTGGAAAACAAAGCTTCCATTTAAGTTTTTCTCATTTGTGGCAGATTTCTAGGTTGCTACAGCCATGAACTTGCCAAGAGAAAGAAAGACCAGCCCACACCTCCCTGCTCCCCAGTGACCCTGAACAACCAGGCCCTGGGGCACGCTGAAATTGAATCCGGGATCCAATCCTGATTGTCTGAAAGCCCTCAGCTCCTCTGGCCCCCTGGGATTTGGTTGCAAAGCACCTCCAGAACTCCCTCTTTCTCACTGTCTCCCATGCTGGCTGTCCGACCTGGAAGAGCTACAGGGTCCGGTCCACTACTGCTCCCTGTGACACCATCCTCCTCCAGCCTACCCATTCTTCTCAGAGCTGGAAGGGACGTTGTGTTTGGTTCCACCAAATTGGATTTTGGTCGATTTGTTTGTTTGTTTTCCCCTTAGGGGTGAAGGGGGGGGGCATAGGGGGTGTTGTGTGTGTATGTGAGTGTGTGTGAGTGTGTGTGTGTGTGTGTGTGTATAAAGCCCCAAACTCTCTCGACTTCCAGGAACTTTATTTTCTGGTTTCACATCTCCTTCTGCAGCCACTGAGGCCCAGACAAACATTTCTGGATGTTGGAAGGCATATCTAGCTATTGGCTTGGGAGTCAGAGGTCATGGATTCGAATCCCTGTTCTGCCACTTGCCAGCTGACTGTGGGCGAGTTACTTCACTTCTCTGTGCCTCAGTTACCTCATCTGTAAAATGGGGATGAAGACTGTGAGCCTCATGTGGGACAACCTGAAGACCCTGTATCTCCCCCAGTGCTTAGAACAGTTTAGTAAGCGCTTAACAAGTACCAACATTATTATTATTATTAAAACCGGATTGAGGGGCTTTGCTGCCCAAGCTCCTGAGAATTCTGCATGGATAGAGGACTGGTTTTCTGCTTGGGTGGATGAATTTCTGTCAGCTGGAGGAAACGGGGTGAATGAGACAGAAGGGACAGGAAAGAGGGCTGCCCTAGGGCTACAGCCCCCCAACTTGGAGCTGCTGCTGGCCCTGTTTTTACCCCTCTGCAGTTTGAGTTCTCTTTCTCTCTCTCAATTTGATGCTTCACTCCCAGCCCAGTGGGGCCTTCCACACAATTCTGCCAACACCACTCTTTCCTGCCTCGAGGCAGGGCTTGCTATTTCTGGCCTTTGCACACATGGGACTCAGTCCAGTAGTGTGTAGGTGGGGGGATGTAGTGCTTGGGAAAGGCAATGAAAAGTCTGCCTGGGGATGGAGACCCTGATACCTTCAAGGAAGAGTCCAGAATGTTGAATCCCTTAGCCTCCGAGATGTCCTCGGAGAAGAACGGTTTTAACATCATCCATCTGTACAGCTTCACGTGACCAAGACTCAGGGGTCAGAAGCTTCTCAGTTTTTCACATTATCATATACTCATGCCAACCCAAGAGAGCTAGGGGTCGAGCATGCCAGGGTTCTAGAGCTTGGTCTTCCCAGCCAGATCTCTTGGTCAGACCCCAAAGAGGGTCCATTATTTTTTTAATGGTATTTGTAAAGCATATACTGTGTACCAGGCACTGCTCTAAGCAATGAGGTAGATACAAGCTAATCAGGTTAGACACTGTCCATGGCCCTATCCTATTTATTGAGTGCTTACTGTGGAACTCTGAGTCTTAATCCCCATTTTACAGATGAGGTAACTGAGGTAAAGAGAATTTAAGTTACTTACCCAAGGTCACAGAGCAGACAAGTGGCGAAGCTGGGATCAGGACCCAAGTCCTTCTGACTTCCAGGCCTGTGTTCTATTACCTAAACCTGGCTACATCCGTTAGTTCCTGGATCTTGAACTGCACTCGTCAAATTTACAGAACTCCATGTTTGTGGTGTTTGGGTTGCCAACAGGTAAGACTACACGAGGCCAGCATGATGTCAGGTGCTAAACGACTGTCATTTGCAGATAATACCAAATGTGGCCAGGTATTCAAGGGTTTTGTTTGCCACCTGACACTGGTTCCTTCCTCCAGCCTTTCATTGCTCAAGAGCCTTCTCTTCGCAGCTCACTTCACCTGGGACAAACCTTCGTGTGTTTCTGTTTGTCTCTCTCTGATCTTATTTTAGGTCCTCTCTGCTGTCCCTTGTTTCTATGCCTTTTAATTGCCTAGAAACAAGGGAAACGATAACAGTAATAGCTCCGTTATTGGTCTTATGACTGTAGATGGTTTAATTTGTTCAGAGCATCATATTTTTTTCACTGCTGTTTTGGCTAATTTATGCCATACATTTAAGGTCTCCTTAATTGGGAAGTCTATTTTTTGGTTAATCCCAGTGTTTGTTTTTGTGACCTCTTCCATTGCCCCCACCTCATTCGGAATATTGCCACTGATGATGCTCCTTCAGCTTTTTCAATAATTGCTCCTTGTTCATGTCAACCAGTAGAGGTTTTATTCGAAAAATAGAATGAATGCCCACTTTCCCAAAATGCATTCTTGAAATATTGCTGTAATTCATCATTGGAGCATCGTTTTCTCCTAAATTATTCCAAATACATTGGCATATGATTAAGATGAAACCAATGAATGCAATTTGAAAAGAAAACTTTGCAACTCCAATAAATACATTAAATCAAGTTTTTATTTAAGTGTTTTCCTCAGGGGCCTTTTGCCGAGAACCCCCGAGAAGACCTAACAATCATTAAAATCACATTTAAAAAAAGATTATCTGTCTCTCAATTAGCAATCCAAAGCGCTTAAATAAATACGCCGGAGGGGGTATATATGAAAACACAGATGACAAACGCACACTCTCTTATAACAGGAAACTACACGGCTGGTGTAAGGCAGGCAGGCACAGCAGAGAGGGAAGTCTGGTGTGAGCTGTGTCATTCAATCTAGATCAATAATAATAATAACAACTGTGGTGTTTGATAAGTGCTTCCTATTTACCAACCACTGTACTAAGTGCTGGGGTAGTTAGAGGATAATCTTTGTGGCATTTGATGAGCACTTATTATGTGCCAAGCACAGTACTAAGCACTGGAGCAGTGACAAGATGTTCAAGGAAGATACAGTCCCTGCCTAACTGGGGCTCAGAGTGTTAAGGAGAGGGAGAGGAGGTATTTAATTCTCATTATACAGGTGAGGAAACTGAGGCAGAGAGAAGTGAAGTAACTAGCACAAGGTCATACTGCAGGCATGAGGTGGAGCTGTGATTAAAGCCCCAGTTTTCTGACTCCAAGACCCATGAAAAGGCAATCTTTCGCTCATCAGTTATCTGGAAAAGCTCCATCCCATAGCTTAGTACAGTGCCTCGCATATAGTAAGTGCTTAACCAATGCCACAGTTATTGGTGGAGTACAATAGAACAGAGTTGGTAGTCACATTCCCTGCCAAAAATGAGTGTACAGTCTAGAGGGGGAGACAGTCATTAATGTGGTGAGCCCACAACAAGCTGCCTTGTTAATAATAATAATTATAATTATGATATTTATTAAGTGTTTACTATGTGTCAAGCACTGGTCTAAGCACTGGGGTAAATACAGGGTAATCAGGTTATCCTATGTGGGGCTCACAGTTTTAATTCCCATTTTACAGATGATGTAACTGAGGCACAGAGAAGTTAAGTGACTTGCCCAAGGTCACACAACAAATAGCCGAGCCGGGATTAGAACTCACATCCTCTGACCCAAGCTTGTGCTCTTTGGTGACTGTTTGTGATTCCGCGAACAACTACAAGGGAGAGACTTTGAGAAGGCACTGATGGGCTCGGCCTGAGACAGGTGATTGCCGGCTTGTGGAGGGCGATGCATGAAGGGAGGCGTGGCTTTCTCTCCCTGTTCTACCCGGTAACGGGCCTGGACCAATCAGTGACTGCTACGTACACCACAGCTGCTGCAATGCCAAGGCAGATAAAAGGCAGTTGCTTTGACTAGGGCAGAGGGCCCAGTTGAGACATATGGAGGGGGCAAAAGCATGTAGAGAATCAAGAAGGAAGCATGCTGAGAGGAGCTGAAGGCAGTAGCACTTGGAAGCAGAAAGAAGCAACATTGACAGAATGTTTTTTGACCACAGACTGGTATTGAACTCTTGGTGGAGTGAGTGTATGTATGTGTCACTCCCTTGCACAGTGGTAAAACTAAGTAAAACAACTTTCCACAGTAACCTTGGTGATCAGAGGTGTGGATTGAATACTACTACATGTCAACAAGTCTCTGGTTCAGGAAAGTCCTGGTTGGTATGAAGTGGGTGGGCTTGTGACAATTAATATAAATGATTTATAATGCTTACTTTAAAGATATGTTCCTACGTGTTGTGAGGCTGAGAGTGGGGCAAATAACAACTACCCAAAGAATATAGATCCAAGTGCCTAGACAATGTAGAAGGGAGAGGCAGTCTGGGAAAAGAGGGCTCATTCCTAGCTAAAACTTATTTTAGCATCTGTCTCCCTCAATAGATTGCAAGATCCTTGAGGGTAGAGATCATGTCCCCTAATTCTATGGTGCTTTTTCAAATGCTTAATACAGTGCCCTGCACAGAGTATGGGTTCAATAAATATTGTTGATTCATTCAATAGTATTTATTGAGTGCTTACTATGTGCAGAACACTGTACTAAGTGCTTGGAATGTACAATTCAGCAACAGATAGGGACAATCCCTGCCCAATGATGGGCTCACAGTCTAATTGATTCACACCTCAAAGTTCTGTCCAAACTGCTCCACTGTCTAGACTTTTGCTCTGCTTGGGAGCTATCCATACAGAACCTGAAAGGATGAAAACACCTTCTATTAGAAGGATAAGAAGTAATGCACATTTTTAACCACAACACATATGACCAATTTTGTTTATTTTTTCACACTGTGCCCAGATCTGCTGTCTGTGCATCAAAAATGACCTGCATTTTTCAGTTTTCAGTGAACACCAAAAGTGCAAGATGCTATCTTTGTCCATGTAGGAAAGTGGAGGAAGAAATTGGGGCCACCTCGATAATTCAGGCCAAAAAATAAAAACCCCATACAAAGTACACCTTAATTTTTTTTTAATGGTATTAAGCACTTATTATGTGTCAAGCATTGTTCTACATGCTGGAGAAGATACAATTAATCAGGTTGGACACAATGCCTGTCCCATAGAACCTCACAGTCTAATTAGGAGGGAAAATGGGTTTTGAATCCCTATCTTACAGATGAGGAAACTGAGGCAAGATTAGAACCCAGGTTCTCTGACTCCCAGGCTCATGCTCTTTCCACTAGGCCATATTGCTTCCTAATGAAAGGAAAGAAGAGTCCATTGGACTGTCATCAATCCATTGGACTGTCATCAAGTTAGACCAACTATATTGATCAATTTCACTAGATATTCAATTTTCCACTTCCCTTTGCTTGTCTAAATGTAGTTCATTATTGTGTCTGAACAATGCTAAATATAAATTAAAAAGGATTCTTAATAGTGCTGGCTCTGGTCTTCTCAGCCTCGTACTAAGCATTTGGGAGAATACAGTAGAAGAGTTGGTAGACAAGTTGTCTGCCCACAAGGACCTATAGTCTAGAGGGGGAGACATTAAACTAAATTAGAGATAAGTACTTAAGTGCTATAGGGCTGGAAGTGGAGTGAATAGCAAGTGCTTAAAGGGTACAGATTCAAGGACAATGCAGAAGGGAGAGGGAATCAGTCATGAGTCCGTCCTGCTGCTGCCATGTGAACAACCATCACCCTTTCTGACCCCACCTGCCACTTTTGATCTGTCATTGAAAAGTGTGGAAAGTCCACGATTCTTAGGCATACTGTTTGTTCAAATCATTCTTGGCAGCCTGCAGCTCTGTTGCCTGGGCTGACAGGAGAGAGGGAGTAAGAGTGCATCCAGGGCAAAATATAATATAATGTTGGTATTTGTTAAGCGCTTACTATGTGCAGAGCACTGTTCTAAGCGCTGGGGGAGACACAGGTGAATCAGGTTGTCCCACATGGGGCTCACAGTCTTAATCCCCATTTTACAGATGAGGTAACTGAGGCCCAGAGAAGTTAAGTGACTTGCCCACAGTCACACAGCTGACAAGTAGCAGAGCTGGGATTCGAACTCATGACCTCTAACTCCAAAGCCCATGCTCTTTCCACTGAGCCACGCTGCTTCTCTACAAGAGTCTCTGTCCGTCTAATTGGTGACTGAAGGTTAGCCATTCAACATTGGTCTAGGAGGTGGCTCCCTGGTCCAAGCCTTTGCTAACATCTGGGGGCATTTAAACCTGGCTCCACCAAAGCTTGTTCCAGGAAGGCTTTAGAACACAGGGTTTTCCCTGGAGAGCATTGGACCTAAAACAAAACTTCCCTCTGAAGAATCCAGTAGCATTACCTGGTGTCAAAACAGCTTTTTTGGAAATGCCTGTGTGTCTGAATGCAGTAAAGGTAGAAAGCAATCGAGGCTGATGGGAAATACAGTTCTAATATTCTGTAATTCAGAGCCAAATGCACTTTAGAGAAAATGCACTCTTCGCTAACCAAGTCCTGAATTTCCTATCCTGTAGGCATTGGGTCAAAATGTTTCTACAAAACACGTTACTGTAAAGGGTTGAATGAGAGTCCTATTTGTGATGCTTTTCCATGAAGCTGTGAGTTTACCCGTGTGGTGCCAGGTCCTTCCTGGAGGGAGCATGGGGACAGGGTAATTTTGTAGCTATTCAGAAATGTCCTTGGGCAATATTCTGAATGAGGTCAAGTATTTTCACATAAATGGCCTAGTGGAAAGAGTGCTAGATTAATGCAGTTAGAGTGAAGACATGTTAATCAGGCTAAATCCTTCAAGATGATCTGATAAATAGCAGCTCCTGGTCAATCGCCTGATCTTGCAAAAGAGTGGTGATACCAGGGAAGAGGGAGGCGGGACTTTTGGTGACCCCAGGGAAGAGAGAGGCAGGACTTTTAGTGACCCCACTCCTTCTCTGCTTCTACTGCAGGGTCATTTGTGAGCCAGGCTCCCATGCCGCTGGAGGAGGTGCCTCTGCCTCCTGCTTCCATCGTGGAAGTTTGCTCTGGCAGAGATCCCTAGGGGTGTCTCCTCCGTGCTCTGGAGGAAGGGTATGGGAAGCCTCTCCCAGCTGCCCATGCAATGGGGATCAACTCTGGAGGAAAGAACCTGACTTCTCAACTAGGAGTGGGGAGCCCAGCTCATAAATGCCCAACTATGAGACCTCTTCCCAGGATTCCTTCCTCCACAGCTGACCTCCACAACAAGGGGTTGGAGGAAGAGGCCTCTTGGTACAGTCTTGGGGGATGGCATCTTCAGCATTCTGGGAACATATGGATTTCAGGGACAGGGAGTAGACTGAGGAGCAGGCACTAGGCTGGTGACAGATTGCATCATATGACTGGCAGATGTTAATCATAGACACGGCTCCCTTTTGGTTCGTAATTCATCCCTTCTACTAGGAATTGGTTGAAGTGATAAGGTGTCCAGACACAATCATAATGCAAACAAATGCCTCTCACCCAAACCACACCTGGTACATACCTGAGCATGGGACTGAGGGCTGGGAGATCCAGGATCAGTCCTACTCCAGGCAGTCAGTCATTCAGTCACTCAGTTGTATTTATGGAGGGCCTACTGTGTCCAAAGCACTGTACTAAGTTCTTGGAAGAGTACAGTATAACAATATAACAGACAAATTATCTGTCCATAATGGAGTTACAGTCTAGATCTCCACCATGGACTTACTCTGTGACCTTGGGCAAGTCACTTGGCCTATTTGGGACTTGTTTTCCTCATTGGGAAACTGTGGATGAGGTAATATTAATAGTATTAATTCTGGTAGATTGTGAACCCCTGGTGGAACAGAGATTGTGTCTGATCTCATCACTGTCTCCTGCAGCACTTAGCATATAGTAAGCAATTAATAAATGCCATACTTATTATTATTAAGAGCCTGCAATGTGTGCAGTTACCATGTTTGAGATTTACCCATGGTAGAAAGCAGGGTGTAGAACTGAGAAGGTGGACTGGGTTTGGCTCTTGAAAGTGTTTTGGGATATTGTAATAATAATAACTGTGGTATTTGTCAAGTGCTTACTATATTCCAGGCACTGTACTAAGCGCTGGGGTGGATACAAGCAAATTGGGTTTGACACAGTCCCTGTCCAATGTTGGGTTCAGTCTCAATCCTCATTCTACAAATGACGTAAGAGGCACAGAGAAGCGAAGCAACCTGCCCAAGGTAACACAACAGATAGGTTTAAATCCCGGTTCTACCCCCTATGACCTCTGACTCCCAGGCTTGTGCTGTATCCACTATGCCATGCTGTCCATTGCCATAATTTATTTATATTGATGTCTTTCTCACCCTCTGAACTGTAAGTTCATTGTGGGCAGGGAATGTGTCTTACCAACTCTGTTATATTGCACTCTCAAGTGCTCAGTACAGTACTCTGCCCAAAGTAAGGCTTAATAAATATGAATTTATTTAAATTGTAGAAGTTAAAGGTGGACAGAAGCTCCCTCCTCACTGTTTGCATTAAGACATAGAAATTTAAACCACTTAGCTAATCTCATGTTGAGTCTTTGCAGTGCCAATATTCATTTTTACCAAGAAACATGATTTTATATAAGGCCAACTTATATACTCTATTGCATCCTGCTAACTGTAGTTTATTTCAGTGGTGGTCTCCCTGGCTCAGCTGTAAGGTTCTTGAGAACAGGGATTGTTTCTACTGATTCTAATCACTCTCCCAAAAGCTTAATACAGTGCTCTGCATACAGAAGGTGCTCAATAAATACAAGTGATAAATTGGGAGAAAATGCATTGATTGGTAACCCAAAAACTGTGGGCTGTAAATCAGGGTTATCTATTTCCAAGGCTGATTTAAAGCAAGAGGCTACTGTTCTTATGGAATTAATTGAACACTGACTATATGACCAGTACTCTGCTATGTGCTGGGACAGAGACAGATTATCATGTTTCTGTTTCCCTGTTTCACATGGGTCTCCCAGTCTAAGAAACTAAGCAAAGTGCAATACTGGTGTGAAGCCTGTTCTGACAGACTGCAGTCACTTTCATCTGTGCCTTTGCCATTCTGTGCTGGTATAATGGTGGGAGAGTGGGAGAGATTCCACCTTGAGGGAAATGTCATTTAAACGTTTACTTTGAGGTGTGCACTTCTTGCATTCCCTCCTGCACTTGTATCTGTTTCTGGAGGGAGGGAGAAAACTAGAAATGCAGGCTTGGTTGAAGCTGAACTTAAACGGCTGCAAGGCAACACCATCTGTCCCTGCCTGAGCTCTAGGAAGCCTGGGAGCTTCTGTTTCCTTCTCTTCTCAGCAAAGACATTCTCAGTTTGTTTCAGTATTCCGGCGCTACACCTTGGGCTCCAAATCCTGACCCAGAGCAGTGTGGTGTCTTTGCCTTTACTAAGATAGGTGACTGAACTTCTTGAGAGGAAAGAACTGGGTGGCTGTGTTGCTGGTGGTAGTGGTGGACTCTTCAAAGTGCCCTCTAATGATTCCTTCTTTGTGGATCCAGTTGTATGCAGGCTGGGAGGAGTGGGGAGGGAGGGGACAATGTAAAACTGTTCACGAACACTCGGCTGCAGTAAGGTGGCCTGAGGCACAGGGACCCTGTAGTTGATCTGTGAGTCTAATGAGGACAGGATTCTTTGGCAATGGAGTTCTTTGACTGGGATCATTGATTATTTATTTTTTGTCCTTACCTGACTGCGATTGGCCATGGATTTCAGGGAGTAGGTGAAGATGGCTCCCTTACTTTTCCTCAGGTTGCTTGGGGCCTGGAGGAGCCCACAAATCACGGACTGTGAGGATGAGGAATTTGGGATGGGCTGTCTCTGGAATCGCGTGACTACTGAAGCAGCAATTTTTGGCAGGTAGGCAGGCAGGAGGACACACAGGAAAATAGGAGTTCAGACAGGCAGGTGGCTAGATGGGCAGGCAGGAAGTTAGATGGAAGGCAGGCAGGCAGATGTAGAGGTGGATAGGTAGGCAGGCATTGATTTGGGAGCTCCCTGTGGGTGACAGGGAGGGTGGCCCTGGAAGCATTTCTTCATGCTCAGGACAGGACTGCCAGGCAGCAGCCACAGCCTGTGGGCTCACCGAGCTGTCTACAGGGACAGGGGAAAACTCAGAGACAGGAGATTTCCTCTGGCTCAAGCTACTCCAGAGAAAAACTTGAGCAGAATTATTGCCACCACAAGATGATGACCCTCCTTTACCAGCCCCTGACCCTGGTCCTCCCCAGGCTTCTGACGTGGGCTGGGCCTGGCCCCCTTTCTGACTGCGTTGCCTGGTTCCGCACTAGTGAGCAGCTCTCTAGCTTTCAGAAGAGGAAGTCCTGAAATTCCGCCTAGGTTATGGGTTTATTAGTTAGTAGTTGCCCTGTGCAAGCCCATGCATATAGACCTCCTTCCTGCATGTAGTAGCACTATGGACAGGGGGAGCCAGCCTTCGCACAAGGGTGGGTGAGGTTGGGAAGTCTTTGTGCAGCTCTGGAAGCAGGAAAGGATAGTTTCTCTTCTTTTCTTTTTTTTTGTTAAATATTTGTTATTTGCTATATACCAGGCACTGCACTAAGCACTGGGGTAGATACAGACTAATCAGGTTGGAATTAGACCATGTTCTACATGGGGCTCTCAAGTCTTGTCCCCATTTTACAGGTAAGGTAACTGAGATGCAGAGCAGTTAAATGACTTGCCCAAGGTCATACAGCAGACAGGTGGCAAAGCCGGGCTATAACCCAGATCCTTCTGACTCCCAGGCCTGTGCTTTATCCACTAATAATGTTGGTATTTGTTAAGTGTTTACTATGTGCCGAGCACTGTTCTAAGCGCTGGGGTAGACACAGGGGAATCAGGATGTCCCACGTGGGGCTCACAGTCTTCATCCCCATTTTACAGATGAGGGAACTGAGGCCCAGAGAAGTGAAGTGACTTGCCCACAGTCACACAGCTGACAAGTGGCAGAGCTGGGATTTGAACTCATGAGCCCTGACTCCAAAGCCCGTGCTCTTTCCACTGAGCCACGCTGCTTCACTAGGCCAAGCTGCTTCTCATTGCACCACCACACTGTCATGTTTACCCCAAATAGCCTTTATTCAAGGAATGCCACTCCTCCCCAGGGTAGATGCAGGTAATCACCTACAAACACAGCACTTTATATTTATGTATGTGTATGGGTGTGTGTGTGTGAATGAGAAAAACCTACAGCACTTTTTTTTAAATGTGTGTACGTGTGTGTGAGACACCTACAAGAACAGCATTTTATAGTTATATCTGTGGGTGTGTATCTGAGATACACCTACAGAAACAACATCATATATATATATATATACATATATATATATATATTTGTGCGGGGAGAAACAACTTCAAAGTAATCTTTTTATATTTATATGTATGTGTTGTAAAACCCCTGTAAATGCTGCAATTTATGTTTTTGTGTGTGAGAAAAATCTAAAAATTCAACATTTCATATTTCTATGTATGTGAGAAGCCCCTACAAGGATAGCATTACATTATGCATGTGTGTACATACTATGCCCAGTACTCTGGCTATATTACTACCTTTCCTTTAGCTTTTCCTCTATCTGACCCTATTTCAAACTCTACCACTCTGTCTCTATCATCCCAAGTGGCCTCTGTCTCTCTCATTTTCTTGCTCACTCTCTGTGCCTCCAAATCTTATGTTATCTGGGGTTTGGATCCTTAAGATTATCCCTGACCCTTGCATAAATCAGAGTAACGTTCCCCTGCAGGACCTGATGAAGGGACCTGCTTTCTATGCCTCCTCTGCTAAATTCTCCCTGTGGCTCTTTCCATCTAGGCCTGGGAAGGGCTTCCCCTGTGTGGGATCTGGCCATAGCTCTCAGGGACATAGCTCTGGGTTTGTAGGAGGAAGAGGAGGAGTCAAGTTCATAGCTTTGGTGTGGGCCTGGGGCAGGAAGTTTGGGATAGAAGGGTATGGGGGTGGGGTGCAGACAGTGAGAAAATGAGCAAAGTAATGCCTGCTTGAACCTGCTCCAGAGGATCAGGGCATATGTTAAAGGCTTTCTCAGTGTCTTCCTCTCTCTTTTCTCTCCCAAAAATGAAGTTCTGTACCTTTAGCAAAATGAAGATGTTAACTGCCTGGAGCAATTAATCTGAAACGCTTTACAGAGGTGTTAAAGAAAATGAGGTGGTGGAGGGGAGCTGAGGTGTCTGGGGAGGGGGCAGAATCTGCACGGAGACTTCACAAAAGCCGCTGTCAAGCTCTGTGAAGATGTAATTGGGTCTGACAGCACCGAGGCAGATCAGCAGCTCTTGCTATTGGAATTCCCGTCGTGCCACAGAACAAACTGGAGCAGAAAGAGTCCTCGGAAGCGGAGCGTGATTCCTGCGGAAACAGCAGAGTGGAGGAGCCTCTGCTCTTCTGGATTCGTGGATGGGCTGAACTGGGGCTTTGGGGGACTGGGGCGAGGGAGGGATAAGGTGGAGGGAGGGCATGGGAGGAGGAGAGGAAGTGGGGAGAGCAGGCTGGGAAGATGTGACTGAAGGATATTCAGCCTCCTTCCAAGGGTCCTTCAGCCTCACTTCCACTTTCCTCTCAGATTCATGCCTAGGCTTGGGTTCACTAGTCAGTGTGTAATTGTTCTTCCTGCCTGAAGATAGTGCTACGGGCTGGGAGAGCTGGCTGCTCCATGGGAGTCAGTGTGTCTGGTGGGTGGGGAGGCAATTTACAGTAAGAGAAGTTTGGTTGACTTACAGAGTTGCCTGGGTGGCCTATCAGTGCTACCAGTCCTGAGGCAAAGAAGTCCAACATGGAGCCTCCCCGACACCTTCACCCGAAGTCCCTGACCTTAAGCCCTTTCTCTGCACATGACTCCCCGTGGGAGCAGCTGATGCTCCTGCCACTGCAGCCGGCCTTTGTGGGTGAAAGGAGATGTGCGTGTGCAGGGGGAAGGGCCTTTTCTCACCTCTCAAAACAGGCAAGCAGCTCAAATCAAAGCGGTGCTATACTAGCTCCTCAGGGATTTATGTTGCCTGGGGTCACACTGGACCTCGGGCAGCTGAAGCAGCTCTGTACTAGCTCCTCAAGATTGGGGTTTGTGTGCCCCAGGTAACACTGGACCTTGGGCAGCCAAAGTAGCTTTATACTAGCTTCTTGGGGGTTTGTGCTGCCTGGGATCATGCTAGACCTAGGGCAGCTGAAGCAGCTCTGTACTATCCCTATACTAACTCTTCTGGTGGGGTTTGGGCTATCTGGCTGCCTGAGGTCTAGCATGACCTTAAAGTGGCCCTGTAATAATTCCTCAGGGGCTTATACTGACCAGGGTCACGCTGGATCTTGGTCAACTACAGTGGCTCTGTATTAGCTACTTGGGGATTCAACTCTGTTCAACCAACTGTTATACTGTGCTCTTCCAAATGCTTAGTACAGTGCTCTGCACACAGTAAGCAGTGCTTAACAAATACTAGTATTATCATTATTATTATTATTAGAAACTATAGGGGAAGCAGCATGGCATAGTGGACAGAACATGGGCCTGGGAGTAAGAAGGTCACGGGTTCTAGCCCTGACTCTGCTACTTGTCTACTCTGTAGCCTTAGGCAAGTCAATTCACTCCTCATCTGAGGAGTTGCCTCATCTGGAAAATGAGGAGTAAGACAGTGAGCCTATGGGGGACAGGTACTGTGTCCAACCTAATTTGCTCCCCAGTGCTTAGTACAGTACCTGGCACACAGTATGTGCTTGTCAAGTACCAGAATTATTAAGCACTCAATAAATGTGATTGATTATCTCAGCTACGGTGGAGGGAAACTCGATGCTGAAAGTTTGGTTTTTTTTTTAAAAAAGGGATATGGAAGCATCTGACCCATATCACAGGCCCTTAGAAAACTGGACCAAGTCCTGGACTTCTGGCCACTCGAGGTCCAGGCCTTTGACTGGGAGGAAGAAAAAGGAAGAGAATTATAGTGGGGGGGATCTTTTTTTATGATATTTGTTAAGAGCTTACTCTGTGCCTGGCACTGCACTGTACTAATCAGTGGAATAATGTACAAAGTAATCAAGTTGGACACAGTCCATGTCCCACATGGGGCTCACAGTCTTAATCCCTATTTTACAGATGAGGAAACTGAGGCACAGAGAAGTGAAGTGACTTGACTAAGGTCACACAGTGTAAAAGCGGCAGAATGGGGATTAGAACCCAGGTCCTTCTGACTCTAAGGGCTATGCTCTATCCAACAGGGTAGAAAGCCCTCTTTCTAACTCCTGGCCCCTCATGTGCTTTGCAAATAACTCTCAGGAGAGTAGATAAGCACAGATGAAATTGGCCAGGCCTGGTTCCTCTGCTCTTGCCCTTCCATCTCCTTGCTCTCTGCAGCATGCACTGACCAGGTAGGGGGAGCTTTTAGGATGGAGCGTCTGGCCGAGAGGAGACTCTAGAGCCACATGATCCTAGCACAGAAATCCTTTCAAGGTAACCATCTATGCCAAAGGGAGGAATCAATCAATTATATTTATTGAGCACTTACTGTGTTCTGAGCACTATGCTAAGTGCTTGGGGGAGTGCTGTCTACAGAGATGGGAAAGTCAGGGGGCCAAAAGGGTTTGGATGAGAAGATGAGGAATTCTGTTTTGGACATGTTAAGTTTGATGTGTCAGCAGAATATCCAAGAGTGATGTCCTGAAGGCAGAAGGAAATAGGAGACTGCAGAAAAGGAGAAATCAGGATTGAAGATGTCTATTTGGGAACCATCTGCTAACAGTTCAGTTTTAAAAGCTAGTCAGCTGGTGGGGGTAATGGCCTAAAATGATGAAAAGTGTATGTGAGGAGAGGCTACAGTGATAGGGAAAGTTCTTCCCAGATCAGTTAAGCCGGGATTCGGTTCCCATCCCTTCCCCACAACACTGAGTGGTTTCTGTTGCCATAACACAGCTTACACAGAAGAACAGACTCTGGGGAGGATGGGGAGAGAGGGAGGAGGTGAGGGGAGTGGGATGAACTTCAGTTGTGTACTCTGAAGCCCCCACCTTTGGGCTTATATTTGCTCTGGCCTAAGTCCCCTCTACTCCATTGAGAGGGAACCTGCATCTGGGGAGTAGGAAGTCATTCATTCAATCATATTAAGTGCTTACTTTGGGCAGAGGACACAGTTCTGAATCTGGCTGACTTCCAAAAGAGTGGTGGCAAGGTAAGAGACAGTTCCGGATTCCAGTGGTCTCTTTGCCATCATTAATGTTTGTATTTCTTTTTCCTCAGGTCATTCTGGTTTTTAGATCTATATCAACATGGGCAAAAGCCAATGCCACCAAAATTATCTATTTATGAGATAAAAACTGAACAAAACCAAACATCTCTTGGTTAGGAGAAGGCCTCTAGAAAACTTGCCTGAAGAGGATGCCAAAAACTACTGCTCTTCCCCTACCCACCACCCTACCAGCTTCCATTCCTTAAGACATTTGAGAACATGAAGATTAATGATCAGTTCTGGGTCTCTGGTCTCTAAGCACCTTCCTGCTGAGAGGGTGCTGGGAGTCCGCACTGTCTGAAAGCCCAGGATAATGCATTGGGAGGGCTCCTGGGTGGAAGTATCCAGGGGTCACTCGGGGAAGGAGGACTCCCTGCTTAGCTGTCACACTCATTCCTACCCAGGACTCTCCCTTCAGGTGGTGCTTGGCCTAGCAGATGGAGGGCTGTGGGCCAACCCTCTGCTTCATTGGATGGCCCCTTCAAAGGAACTTCGGGATTCTCTGTGCCCACCCTGGCTTGCGCAGACCCTTGCTGAGGTTTCTCTGGCTGCCAGTTTCCTGTTCCATCCCACCTTTTCCTCTGATCCATGGTGCCTTCATCTCTAGCAGGACAGGGATGTAAAATCCAGCTCCTGCTTGTTCCATGTGCAGTAAATTTGTTAGTACACACTTACCTGTTTTCCTTCTTGCTGAAACTCTGAGCCCCAGGTGGAGCAGGGAACAGCATATGTTCCAGATGTGAATGGGGAAGAAATTTCAGGTAGAAGGGAATGTGTGAACAAGAGGTCAGAGGAGGGAGAGAAGTTATTTGGAGAGAGATGAAGCATCAGAACTGGTATAGGGAGGGAGAAGGAAGTGTTTAAGTAGGAGGGCAAGAGCTGGTTGAATGAATGCCTTAAATC
Organism: Ornithorhynchus anatinus; assembly: GCF_004115215.2. Taxonomy (NCBI): domain Eukaryota; kingdom Metazoa; phylum Chordata; class Mammalia; order Monotremata; family Ornithorhynchidae; genus Ornithorhynchus; species Ornithorhynchus anatinus. The sequence continues at coordinate 45,344,884 of NC_041732.1, read as the reverse complement.
CAAAGGTCAGGAGTTTCTGCTTGATGTGGAGAGGGATAGGCAAACACTGGAGAACTCTGAGGAGTGGGGAGACTTGTGAAGAACAAACTTTTAGGAAAAAAAAAATCCCGACAGAAGACTGAAGTATGGACTGGAGAGAGAAGTTCTGGAGGCAAGGAGACCAGCAAAGGGGCAGATATAGAATTCAAGATGAGAGAGTAGGACCTAGATTGGTGTAGTGACCTTTTGGATGTAAAGAGAGGGGTGGAGTCTGGAAATTTGTGGAGCAAAAAACAAAATTTGGTGATTAGTGAAAATGAGTGTTGAAAGAGAGAAATATCAAGAATAGTACAAAGGATATCTTTTGAGACTCAGGGAGGATGGTGGTGGTATTAACTGTGGGGTGAAGTGAGAGGATTTGGGAGTGAAGATGAGGAATTCAGTTTTGGATGTGGTGAGCTTGTGGTGCTGGCATGATAAACATGTAAAGATTCATTCATTTAATCGTATTTGAGTGCTTACAGTGTGCAGAGCACTGTACTAAGCACTTGGAATGTACACTGCAGCAACAGAGACAATCCCTGCCTACATTGGGTTCTCAGTCTAGAAGGGGGGAGACAGACATCAAAACAAGTAAACAGGCATCAATAGCAACAATATAAATGAATAGAATTATAGATATATATGCATCAAAACAAGTAAACAGGCAATAATAAAATAGAATTATAGATATGTACATATATACACAAGTGCTGTGGGGCAGGGAGGGGGGTAGAGCAAAGGGATTGAGTTGGAGCAATGGGCAGGAGAGGGAGCTGAAAAAATGGGGGGCTTAGTCTGGGAAGATCTCTTGGAGGAGGTGAGCCTTCAGTAGGGCTTTGAAGGGGGGAAGTGTGCTAGTTTGGTGGATTTGAGGAGGGAGGCCTGGGGGGTGGGGTAGAGCAAAGGGAGTGAGTTGGGGCAATTGGGGGGAGGGGCAGCTGAGGAAAAAGGGGGGCTTACCCTGGGATGAGCTTAGTCTGAAAAAGATGAGCTTGGGGCCCTGGCATGATAAACATGTAACAATGTCCTGGAGACAGGAGGAGATGCAAGACTGCAGAAGAGGAGAGAGGTTGGGGCTACTGAGGTGGTGTTTGTGTAGAGGTTGCTGTTGAAGTGCTGAATGTGGATTAGTTACCCCAAGACAATTAGTGAAGTTTTTTTGAGAAAGAAGGGGATCCAGAGTGACATAAAACAATTTTGTTAATATAATGAAGCAAGGGATACATTTCTAGTCAAATTAAGCAGTATAGAAGTCATTGCATCTTCAAGTGCTTAAATGATGCATTTCAATGATAGTGCTAATAAGTTATGACTATTCACTAATGCATTTCTAGGTCTCTGGAAAAATGCTAAATCTTAATATGTGTCAATCTGGGTCAGCCCAGCATTCTGTCTCCCAAAGTGGCAATGAAGGATGTCTGGAATACCGATGCCATGGTTGCTTTTCTGATACCTCTCCTAATAGTAGTAATGGCATTTATTAAGCACTTGCTGTGTGCAGATCTCTAATAATCTTTGGAAAATAAGCAGGTGGAAATCAGGTAATCAGGTTGTCCTCTGTGGGACTCACAGTCTTAATCCCCATTTTATAGATGAGGGAACTGAGGCACAGAGAAATGAAGTGACTTGCCCAAGGTCACACAGCAGACAAGTGGCAGAGCTGGGATTAGAATCCATGACCTCTGATTCCCAAGCCCGGGCTCTGTCCACTAAGCCACAATTTGTTAAGCACTTACTTTGTGCCAGGCACTGAACTAAACCCTGAGGTAGATACAAGCCCCACCTGACTGCACTAAGATGGGGCTTGGACTTTCTCTGAGAGTTGGGTACTGCAAGTCTGGAGAGTTGGGTCCCTGTCCTGGCTTTACCATGAAACTGCTGTGTGACTCTGAACTAGTCCTTTAACCTCTCTGTGACCTTAACCTCACCTGTTTAAATGGTAACAGCACACCTGACCCTCCCTACCTCATAGAAAAACAACAATAACAGCAACACATGAAAGAACTAGCCTGAAAGGGCTTTTGAGAATAAAAATACTCCATAAATTCTTGGTATTGTCATTAAACCCTTTTTTTAATCCAGCTGGGTCACAATCTTTGCTTTGCACTCCTTGGGGAGGGGAGAGAACCAGGCACAGTCCTGGAGTCTCAGCTTCTTCTTCTCTGGGGGTGACAGGGAGCTAAGCATATGCTTTGTTGGGGATAGACCTTACCCTCCCATGAAACTGGGATGATGATGATACTTGCTCTCCCTCTCCTTGAGTCTGATCCAGCCCTTGCCCCCTCTCCCTCCCTGTCATGATGGTTGAACTGCTCTGGGCAAATGGGGGAGGTATTCTGAACCCTGACCCTTGCTTATCGCAGAACACATGGGGCTGTTATAAAGCCATTAGATGGCTCTGACACTTAGGAACTTATTTATACCCAACCTAAGCACTCTTGCAAATTTGTTTATTCAGCTAGAAATTCGATTATTTATTTTGACTATTGTCTCACCAAATGCTAACGACATGAGCAACAGCCACAGGACTTCAGCTCGATCCCCTGTGTGTCCCATCTTAAAAAATCTGTTGGTCCCATTTGAGCTCTGGATTCAACCAAATATGCTGGGAGTCCGGCCCCTAGCCCATCCTGTTACTGGGTAAAAACCATCTTTAAAAAATCAGCTTGATGATGGTTTAACATTGCCACTAAGGGTTCCTGGACAGCCCTGCCTAGGTCCTCACAGCCAAAGGGAGGCAGAGAGCTGACAAGTTGACCCAGCTCACTATGACTCAAAAAGCCACCAGAGCTGAGTCGGGAAGGGTGGGAGGGAATGTAGGGAGTGAGTTGGGGAGCTGGATCAGCAGGATTGCCTGTGGACTGGGACCATGGGGTTATGAGGCTGGAGTCCTACCCTGGAGGGGATCAGTGAGAGCCTGGCCTGGGTCAGTGCAGCACTGACTTCAATGCTCTGTAGGACTGGAGTCAGACAGTTCACCTCTGTCCACCTCCCTGAGGAGGGGGGGAAAAATTCCCCAATGCCACCACAATGATGTTGTGTGTGTATGTGTGGTAAGGAGGAGGAGGGTGTATATCTGTTCGTGTGCATATCTGAATATGTGTGTGTGTCTGTATGCATGTGTGCCTGAATGTGTGAGTGCGTTTGAACCCCATTCCTAGAGTGTTACTCTGGACCATCCCCCCCGCCCCCGGCTCTGGACTCACTGTGCTCCCTTTCCTGGTCCAGACACCACTTCTAACAGGTGGGAGGTTCAAAATGTTTACCCACCATGGTGGCCCAGCACCTGGTGGTTCCCCCCCTCTGGCCCCCAGCTCCTCTGACAGAGCAGCCTGAGGCAATTGCTTCAGACGATTATCATCTGAAGCCAGATGGCCCAGACTCTACCATCACTCAGTTCTCAAGTTTCCAACACTGGTGCACCAACTGGGCTCTTACTGGATGCTGTGAATGAATTGTGTGCTTCAGACCCCACCTCTGCAGTGCTCAGCAGTGCAGAGCGCACCCTACCCATTCATTGTCATATTTATTGAGCACATACTGTGTGCAGAACACTGTATTAAGACACTTGGAAGGTACAATACAGCAATAGAGAATCCAGACCATCTACCTCTATCCCAGACCCTCCTCCACCTATCCAGACAGATATTTCTTTACCTCCCCAGACCCTCTTCCACCTCCCCACACCCTCTACCTCTTTCCAAGACTGCCCTCCATCTCCCCAGACCCTCTACCTTTGCTTGAGACCCTTCTCCAGCTCCCCAGATCTCCCACCTCTGCCCCACACTGCCCTCCACTTCTCCAAACCCTCCACTTCTGCCCCTGATGCCTCTCCCCTATCCCAGACCCTCCTTTACCACCTCAGACATTCCTCCATTTCCTGAAACCATCCTTCACTGCTTGAGATCCTCCTCCATTTCCCCAGACCCTCCATCACCACCCTAGAACCTCCTCCTGCTGGCCAGATCCTCTTCACCACCCTTCCAGATCCCCTTCACCTCCAGAGAACCTCCCCCACCTTTATCCACTGCCCCAGACCCTCTTCCACCACTTCAGACTCTACCCTGTGCTATTGACTGACAATGCAGGTGTATCCACACCGAAGCCTAGATAGACCGGACAGCATCTCCTTTAAAGTGCCAGTCTCCCAGCTGTTGAAAACTGCATCTTGTGACCACAGGAAATGTTATTTTCACCCTGAGCATATTAATTAATAATGGTATTTGTTAAGCACTTACTACATGCAGAGCACTGTTCTAAGCGCTGGGGGAGATACAGGGTATTCAGATTGTCCCACGTGGGGTTCACATTTTTTAATCCCCATTTTTCCAGATGAGGTCACTGAGGCCCAGAGAAGTTAAATGACTTGCCCAAGGTCACACAGCAGACAGGTGGCAGAGCGGGATTCAAACCCACGACCTCTGACTCCCAAGCCCGGGCTCTTGCCACTGAGCCACTCTGAGCATATGAGGGTGTGAGAGCAGGCCTTGCCCAGACCAGGCAGAGAACAGTGCCAAAAGAAAGGTTGGATTGCCCTCCCTCAAACTGGGAAGTGGGAGGGCAATCAGGGAGGGCCAATTCCTAGATCCTGTCCCCGGACTCTGCTGATTGGCATCTGAGACCATGGCCTAACCCCCCAGTTTTCTCCCAGGTCACCAGCCTTCTGGCTGGTCCTGATGGTGCTTGTGGCTCTGCTACAAGAGGAAAAAAAGCAATTCAGAGCAGCTGCCACTCCTTTTGCACTCTGGAAGCTGGCTGGGCTGGGCTGGACACCCCCTGCCCGGAGAGGCCCCTAGTCACAGGAGATGGGAGGCCAGGCTCAGGGCTGGGGTTGCTGCACTGTGACCCCCTCACTGTTTGCTGCAAGGGGCCCAAGGAAAGACATTTTGATAGAGAGCCACTCGGTGGCCCTCTTCTCTCTGAGCCATTGTACATTCCAAGTGCTTAGTACAGTGCTCTGCATATAAGCACTCAATAGATATTATAGAATGAATAACCCACCTGTGAACCCATCTCAGTGAGTGTGGTCATTTTTTTGTGTGAAATTTAAATATGCTATTAATAACGACCCTGATCTCTAGCCCCCTGGGGCTCTTGCTGGTCACACCGGCATAATTTCCTCAAGCCCCTTTGTCCCCAGGTCTTACATCTGTCTGTCCATCCAAGTGATGTGTTCCTTCACTAGGTATTAGTAGTGTTGTGGTGGTCCAGTCCAGAAATGGCCTGATTGACTGGTGGGAGAGGGCTGTGGCAAGCTGGCCACATGACCTAGTAAGGGGCTGCAAGTGGGTTGTTACTCCTGGCACAAGAGGGAAGCCCAATTCCATTGGCGAACTACTGATTCCAGGGGCCACTTCGCTAACTGAGTGAGGATGGGACTGGGAGCCAGCGAAGTCACAGGTTCGAGGCCTTCCTGATGCTGCCGGTCCTTCACAGTGAGTGTGTTAAGAGGTGGAGGCTCTACCTGCAGCCGTGGATGTGATCAGTGAAGTTCCTTAAGCCCTGCTGTGCTGCAGAATCAGCTATCAGCTCATAACTGCTCATTAGTGTAAAACATACAGGGACTTGTAAAACTGAAACTAGTTTGAATCTCCACTTTTTGGAAGGTGAACGTGCAGTCTAGCCCATGGGTTGAATATAGCAGAGGTGACATAAATAACTCAAAGAGGCTTGTGGGCATTTGGAGCACCTTTGCCCATTTTAAAATTATTTTTTGCTATTCACTGAAAACTCTGCTTTCAGTGCACTCTGGGCCAAGTGCTGGGCTAGATTATCATCACTAAATGCCATCAAGTTGTTTCTAATTCATAGTGACTTTGGCTTTACCCACAGAGTTTTCTCAGTAAAAAATAAAAATACGGAAGTAGTTTACCATTTCTGTCTTCCACACAGTAAATACTTAAGTCTCTGCCCTTGTCTTTGATCAACATTTTGGTCACTTGATCATCCACCTCTTTTCCACGCAGCTGCTGCCCAGCACAGGTGAATCAACTTTGATCCTTCAGTTTAGACCTTTCCATTATGGGTATCCCAGACAAGAAATTATCTCTCAATGTCTTAACTCTAAGCTTCATTGGCATATGCAAGCTTTCCTGCCATGATAAAGTGTTGATTCATAAGAGAGATGATCTATCTGGGCTAAAATGATACACAGTAATTCCACAAGGAGTTCACAGCCCAAGAGGGAGGGAGAGAAAGTATCTTTTCCCTGTTTAAGAGATGAGGAAACTGGAGCCCAGAGCGGTTAAATGACTTGCCTAAGGACTCACACAGCAGGCCAGTGGCATTATTAGTATTACAACCCGTCTCATGGTTCCCTGACTAAACCCTCATTTCCTCTTTTCCCACTCCTGTCCTTCTGTGACACCTCTGCATTTTGATTTGCTCCATTTATTCACTCCACCCTCAGCTCACTTAGGTACATATGCTGATTTATTTATATTAATGCCTGTCTCCCCCTCTAGACTGTAAGCTCCTTGCAGGCAGAGAACATGTACATTCATTCAATCATTTTTATTGAGCCCTTACCGAGTGCAAAGTGAGCTAAGTGCTTGGGAGAGTACAATATAACAATAAAGAGACACATTCTCTGCTCACAAGGAGCTTACAGTCTAGAGACTGCTTAACATATCTGTGAACTCAATTATATTGTACTCTCCCAAATGCTTAGTACAGTGCTCTGCACACAGAAAGTGCTCGAAAAAATCATTGACTGATAACAGTAGTAGTAGTAGCAGTAGAAGTAGTAATAGTAGCAGCATTTTTTGAGTACCCACTTGGTTTGGTGTTCTGTACTAGGCACTGGGAAAGTACAGAGTACAGAAGTGACAAGTTTCCCTACGCATCAAGATCTTACCCCTCTAATAGGGAAGAACCTGGTAAGCTCATCCCTCTAGACTGTAAGCTGCTGTGGGCAGGGAACGTGCCTATGAACTCTGTTATTGTGTACTCTCCCAACTATTTAGTACAGTGCCTTGCACACAGTAAGTGCTCAGTAATTAGTTGCTGGCTTTCACTCTAGCTAGTTAAGGGAAGTGGTAGCTAATAATCCTTCCCTTTGGCTCATCTGTGTGCATTCCTGGCCCATGAAAAATGTTTTGTTAGCAAGTCAACTCTGCAAATCACTTTCAGGCTGCTGTCTTCTGATCCTAATGGTTTTCCCACTTTGTTTTATCAGTTCTACCGAGATCCCTCGGAGGCCTCTGAAGGCCAGAAGCCTTGGACAAACTGATGCTTTTGTTTGGTTTTCAGTCCCAACTAGTTGAGAGAATTAGAAAGGTAGGGAAAATGACCAATTTTTAGCCGATTTACCAAGAGAAGCTAAAATCGATGATTCTTATTGCAGAGAGAGCCCCTTGGGGAATAGCGATCAAGGAGGCATGACTAAATTATTATTGGCTTGTTTGTATCCCTGAGCACCCGGCTGGAAGCTTCCCTTCCTCTACCCCTCTCCCTCCTTGCTTGGGCTGCCACAGAGTTTGAGGGTAATAGGGAAGCAAACCTAGCTCAGCATCTCCTTAGGCAGCAGATGAGAGAATCAGTGGCCACATCATCACACCCCCATCACCACGGAACCTTGGGCAGGAAGCCTGCAATGGCGGATGAAGAATGGGAGCCCTATTCTGCAGAGGGAAGCAGGTCAGAAGGGAAGGGGCCCAGGAAAGTAGCAGTGATCTGCCCGAGCTGCAGACGTGCTCCAGGTTGATTCTCTGCCAGCCAGTCGGCCTAAAACTAAAAGAATCTGATGGGGTCTGATGGGGTGAATACCAACAGCTATGGTTCCACTCTGCTTCCTGGCATTCACATGAGGCTAGAGGGCTACAGGGTGCTGGGGGTGGGCTACAAATAGGGCCTGGCACAGGGATGAGGCAGTCCTGGGACTCTGAGGGGCTGGGCTACCCCTATCCCGGTCAGCATTCCACAAAACCAACCCCTGTCAGCTTGGATGGCCACCATAGTCACCTGATTGCACAGGGGCTGGCCTGCCCAGCAGGGCAAGTTCACAAGCTCCCTAGAAACTGCATTCCCACCATTTCACCCTGGGCACCACATCCGTGGCTGGTACTTCTATCAGGCAGGGAGAGGCCCCTGCTGGGATGGACAGGCCCCACCCAGGATTTCAGACTCCTACTAGGTCAGTGTTTCCACTCAGACACTGCCCACTCATGCTGACCCGGGTTACACCCGCTGGCTCTGTTCTGTCCCAGAGATCTGGCCATGGAGAGAAAAGGGGTGGTTTTCGTCTCTCCCCCTGCATGCTCCTCTTGTTCACACCCCTCTCTCCTGATGGGGATTCCTCCCCTGCCGCACTCGGCAGATGGCTGCTCTCCTTACCCTCAAAATCCTTCTGAAATCACAGGTCCTCTAGGTGGGCTTTCTTGATTCACCTCTCACCTCTCCCCAGACCTCCTCCCTCCTGCCACTTCAGCATTTCCACTTTAGCATTTCCACTTCAGCATTTCCACTTCAGCATTTCCACTTCAGGTAAGCAGTTGGGTACTCACCCCATCCACTTCACATACAGATTATTACATTCTGCTGCTTCCCCTACCTGAAATTCATTGCAATATATGTCTCCCCAGCTAGTCTGGAAGCTTCTTGAGGGCAGGGATCATATCCTCTAATTCCATGGTTGTCTCCTAAGTGTTACGCATAGCACTTTGCACATAGTTGCTCAATAAATACTATGAATTGATTTGAAGAATTTGCATCTGACGAAAGAGGATGGAGAGAAGGGAAGTCAGAGGGTGCGCTGGGGGGTTCAGTTCCACTCTATACTTTCAGTAGACACAATCCTTCATAAGTGTTCCTAGATCTTGCTGGATTCATCCAGGAATGGTCCATGCTGGTTCACTTAGAGCAATGAAGCCGATTTAGGCAAATAACAATAAGGTATTTAATTGAACACTGGGCTCCTGGAGGCCCAATTTTTTTTAATACTTTTGTCTTGTGCCCATCTTTGAAAGCACAGTTAGCAGAAATGAAAACAATCACCTTGGTTGTCCCAGTGAATGCATTTAAACCTTGTTGTTTTAAGTTTTCTTGGGCATTTTTTTCTTTTCTCACCAAATACATAATGGTGCTCCTTCTACACCTTTCCTCTCAAGTGCTTTAATCCATTAAGCAGTTCATCTGTTCAAGAACCTAGAAAGAGACACTGTATTCCTACCAATTGAATTTAACAGATGGAGGAGAGCATTATTTCCCTCTAACTCAAATTTTATTTTAATGTCTGTCTCTGCCGCTAGATTGTATGACCCTTGAAGGCAGTGGTAATAGTTTTTAATTGTATCATACTTTCCCACTGGCTTATTGCAGTGTTCTGCACACAGTAGGTGCTCACGAGAAGCAGCATGGCTCAGTGGAAAGAGCACGGGCTGGGAAGCCAGAGGTCATGGGTTCAAACCCCGGCTCTGCCGCTTGTCAGCTGTGTGACTTTGGGCAAGTGACTAACTTCTCTGTGCCTGTTACCTCATCTGTAAAATGGGGATGAAGACTGTGAGCCCCACGTGGGACAACCTGATCACCTGGTATCCCCCCAGCACTTGAACAGTGCTTTGCACATAGTAAGCACTTAACAAAGGCTATCATTATTATTATTATTACTAAATACTATTGATTGACTGCCCCAAGGCCACACAACAGATCAGTAGTGGAGCTGAGACAAGAAACAAAGGCCAAAGGGAAGTTTTAAACTGTGCATTCTGTTGCATTTAGAATCCTAGAATCCTATATCTAGAAGTGTCCTCAGGAGGTCATTGGATCCAGTCCCCTGGCTCTGGGCAAGAGAATGGCTAATCCAGGAAAAATGGTTACCTACTTTTTTTAGAATGTTTCCCACAGCCTCAACAGGTAGTCTACACCAATGACTGATCACCTCAAAATCAGGTTAAGCTCCTTGTTTTTCACTTGGTCCTCTGGAGTGATATAGATGTTTCTAGTTGTAAACATTTCTGTATCTGCTTCTCCTGTTTGAATGGAGAGGGAAGAAAATGTGCCACTACTTTCAAAATGTCTAGAGCAGTGTATTATGCCAAATCATGGCTCAATAAGCGCTACTCTTGCTCCTGCTATTATTGCTGCTACTACTACTAGGGAACACTTAGGTAGTGTCCTTCTCATATATATTGATAAGTCTATAATAAATATGCTACTTTCTCTCCAAGCAAAACCCCCCAGATAATAAAATCCTTGTGGACAAAGATCAGGTAAACAAACTCTATTGAATTGGACTCTCCAGGCCCTTAATACAGTGCTCTGCACACAGTAAGCACTCAATGGGTATCATTGATTGATTGATTTGCCCACCCTGATTCTTTTAATCCCTTCCTTAGAGTATCTCTTTTTCTTGTAGTACCATTAGGGAAGCAGCTTGGCTTGGTGGAAAGAGCACGCAATTGGGAGTGAGAAGACAGGGGTTCTAATCCTGGCTCCTCCATGTGTCTGCTGCATTACCTTGGGTAAGTCACTTCAGATCTCTTTGTGCCTTAGTTTTCTCATCTCTAAATTGAGGGCACAATGACAACTGCTTGCTGTGTGACCTTGTGTAAGCCACTTAACTGCTCTGTGCCTCAGTTACCTCATCTGTGAAATGGGGAGTAAATCTTCCTCCCTTCAACTTGGACTGTGAACCCCATGTGGGACAGGGACTGTGTCCAAACTGATAAACTTGTATCTACCCCAGTGCTTAGTACAGTTCTTGACACAAATAAGCACTTAACAAATACTATCTTTAAAAAAAATTACTATTCTCCCTTCCCCTTAGATTTTGAGGCCCCTGCTTGACAGAGACCATGTCTAATTAGATTAGCTTGTATCTACCCCAGTGCTTAGCACAGTGCTTGGTACTTATTAAATGCTACCATTAATTAATTGGGACAACCAGTTGAGGTATCCAGGTAAAATCAGTTATTCCCCCCTGACTTACCCAGTTCAGTCTATCACCCTCAAATTCCCTCAGGCTGGAGGATCCAAGCTTTGGAGCAGGCATTCCCTCCCCTGGTCGGCTGATGATTAGGATCTCTGCCATCCTCTACTTTACACCCAGCCCAACGGTAAGACCTCCTATAAACCCAGCTCCTGTCATGCTTCCTCTGAGAGGCTGGACATGCTCCCTCTCTCTAATGGCTCAGTGTAATTCCTTTTTTAAAACTTTTTGCTGCTATTATTTTAATTGAATGTCATTTAGCTATTGAATACTGCGTCCCTCCCAGGCCTGAGCCATCTGCCAGGATTCACGGTGTTCAAGGAGCAGGGGCCATTTCCTTTTATGATCTTGTTAATGGTCAGCCGGAAAGCATCCCAAGATGCCATGCTTCTCCAGTTGCTCTAGAGCCGCAAGTTCTGGGCTCCTTTTTTGGAGAATGTTGTTTCTCTTGGATAGGGTTCAAGCCAGAGCCGTAGAGCCTATGTCAAAATACCATCTACTGTGGCAGACTTTGACTTGGGACCCGAGTGGACATTGTGCTCCTTTCTATCGTTAAAGTTTGGAGCTTTGCATAGCAGCCTTGCCAAATATCTGCTCCCCCAGTCACTATTTATTCCTGGTGAGAGACCAATGCTGCTGATTCCTTTCATTCTCCAGGTGTATCCAGAGTGGGGAGGGTGGACTGGCTGCTTGCAGGCTGGTGCCTTTTCCTATTTATTTTCAAGGCTCACTGAAGGGTATTATGTTCACAGAGTCCATTTGGCTCGTACTGTGCAGGCTGTGCCAGTGGATTATTCGATTCTGAGTCAGTTCAAAGTCCCAACTTGAATCCACAAGATTTGACTCACAATAAAGCAACTGCCCAGTTTACTCCTCTTGGGTGAGTCTGACCCCTTAGACTAAGGTTATAGTTGCTGAATACTAAAACTTTGAGCCAAAAGGTGAGAAGTGACTTCAAGAGGTCAGCTAGTCCAGCCCCGCACCTCAAAGAGTAATTTCTATAGTGTGGATCCAGCCTCAAGTTTGGATTCTGGTTGCATCACCATCATTGATCTTTATTGAGCCAGGCCTCCATCACCATGGCAACCTCCTTCCCCATTTTTGCCGAGGAGAGATGGAGGGAACACCCGATAATCCCTTCTGCCTCTGAAGAACTGGGGGATCTGGGAGAGGGAGAATCTCCAAGGGCCTCTCTGTCTCTGCCTCTGATGTGCTCTTTTCTGCTTGGAAGATATTAATGGGAGTTTGCTGAGAAAAACCAAATGAGAAGAGTGGCAGATAGAGGCAAAACTTGGGCAAATCTCCACTGATGATTTGAATATAAATTGGCTAGGGACCACCAAGCAGTTCTTCCTAGTTTCCACACCTAATAATAATTGTTGAATTTGTTAAACACTTTTAACAAATACCACAATTGTTATGTGCTAAGCACTATACCAAGCACTGGGATAGATATAATCAACATGAACAGATCAAACACAGTCCCTGCCCCACATGGGGCATACAGTCAAAGGGAGAGGGGAAATAGGTATTTAACTTTCATTTTACAAATGAGGAAACTGAGGCCCAGTGAAGTGACTTGCCCAAGGTCATACAACAGGCACATGGTGGAGCTGGGATTTGTACCCAGGTCCCCTGACTCCCAGGCTTTTGCTCTTTAGGCCTATCTAATAGCCAGATGCTAGTCCCACCCTAGTCCCAGACCTGGGATGACAGCTTGCCATCTGGAATCTGGAAATCTGGGCTGAGGTAAACATCTCCATTTCCTCAGAATTTGTGCGCTGTTTGTTGTGGGTTTGTGGCGCCCTTCCCAAGACAAACTGCCGACATTGATGCATTCGTAAATACTGCCAACAGCCAGTGATTCTCGGGACTATTTTGGGTTTGTTCTCGTAAAAACCTCACTCTGATGTTGTTTTTATTCCTTTCGGTTTCCAGGTCTGCTTCCCTTCTCTGCCACTTTTCTGAACTTCAGTTGTGCAAGTTGGGATTGAGATCAGGAGACCACGAGACAAGGATCTGGGGCCTTTTCCCAGCTCCCAAAGCCTGCCTTTCTGGCATTGGGTTAGGGGTTGCAGTGGTAAACTCCAAACCCAGGGTTGGACTTGGGGACAAGGTAGGGGCTAGAAGGAGAGGAGCTTCATTCATTCAATCGTATTTATTGAGTGCTTACTGTGTGCAGAGCATTGTACTAAGCACTTGGAAAGTGCAATTTGGCAACAAATAGAGACAATCCCTACCTAACGGGCTCACAGTATAGAAAGGGGGAGACAGACAACAAAACAAGACAAGTGGGGACAGATTAAGTGCTTACTATGTGCCAAGCACTGTTATAAGCACTGGAGTAGATACAAGATAATCAGGTTGTCCCACATGGAGCTCACAGTCTTAATCCCCATTTTAGAGATGAGGTAACTGAGGCACAGAAAAGTTAAGCGATTTGCCCAAAGTCAAACAGCTGATAAGTGGAGGAGCTGAGATTAGAACCCATGACTCTGACTCACAAGCCCATGCATGAAGAGCAATTCCAGGTTAGCAGAGGTCAGGGAAAGGGTGTTATATAGAGAGTTGGCAAGGGTGTTTTGTGCTTTTTTTCCCCCTCCACTCTCCTCTCTTTGCTGCCTCCCAGAGCCTGGCCTCCACCCATTGTTATCATTGGTCCCTCTTGTAGGTTACCTCTGAAAGATTTGAACCTTGACCAAAGGAAAATGGCTTAAGCAATAGTAATACTAATTGTGGTATTTAAGCACTTACTATGTGCAAGGAACTGTACTCACCGCTGCGGTGGATACAAGTAAATTGGGTTAGGCACAGTTCTTGACCCACACAGCACTCAGTCTTAATCTCTATCCTTGTGCAGTTGTTGTGTATAATTCATTCAATCGTATTTGTTGAACACTCACTCTGTGCAGAACACTGTTCTAAGTGCTTGGAGAGTACAATATAATGATAAACAGTCACATTCATATTCCCTGCCCACAACAAGCTTATAGTCTGCACAACAACTGCAGTGGTTCCTGAGCCTGCAGGACTCAATTTCCCCATCTCCTGCTGTGATCGGGAGAAAACTGAAGCCTAATGATAATAATGATGTTTGTTAAGTGCTTACTATATACCAAACACTGTACTAAGCACTGGGATGGATATAAGCAAATCGGGTTGGACACAGTTCTTGTCACACTTGGGGCTCACACTCTCAATCCCCATTTTACAGATGAAGTAACTGAGGCCCAGAGAAGTGAGGTGACTTGCCCAAAGTCACAGAAGATAAATTGAGGAGGTGGAATTTGAACCCATGACCTTCTGCCTGCGCTCTATCCACTAGGCCACACTTCTTCTCTGTGTGTAAAGAATGTTGGGATCCTGGAAGGGGAGTGTGCCGACTGGTCATTAGCCTACCCCCAGAGCTCTATGGAACCTCTGCTCCCTGCCCCCTCCCTTCAGCTCACAACTATTGTTGTCTGCCTACAAAATGCTCACTGGCTCTATCCAGTGGCCAGGTGATTACTCAACCTGTGACAGGCTCTAAGCCAGCTGGGGTTGCATCGTCCATGATATTGTTATTGTCGCACACCTGAGCCCCTTATTTCTGTCCTCTCCCCAGTCTGGAGGGCAACTGCCCCTCTCCTCCATCCTTTTCTGGTGCCTGGCTCATTTCCTATCACCAGCCCACACTCTATCTCAATCCTCCACCCACAGAAACAAATCGGGTTTGTAGGTGTGCGCATTTTTTAAATCACCTTGGTTTCTGCGACTACAAATACCTCCAGGGAATGGAGCAAAATCATTTTTTAAAAAATGCTGTGCTTTTGATTCCCTCATTATTTCTATTCCGTTTCTCTTCACAGTCCGCTTGTATTCATCTAAGCTTTCTTGAGGCCCTCCCAGGCAAGATTTAGGTTCCCCTCCCTCTCCCCCTAATGGGAAAAAAAGCCTTACCTAAACCCATGTTCATTGAGTTTTTGTAATTGTTTATTGACTCCTGAATAAATGAAGGGTCAGGCTAGAAGTAAAGCAGTCAAGGATGCTGTGATTTGTTTTTTTATGGTACTTGTTAAGCACTTACTATGTATGAAGCACTGTTCTGGATGTTGGGGTAGATAAAAGGTAATCAGATTGGACACAGTCCCTGTCCCACAAAGGGCTCACAGTCTAATCCTCTGGAGGGCAGAGGATTTAATTCCAATTTTATAGATGAGGTAACTGGACCACAGAGAAATGACTTCCCCAAGGTCACATAGCAGGCAAGTGGCAGAGCCAGGATTATAACACAGGTCCTCTGATTCCCAGGTCCATGCTGTTTCCACTAGGCCATGCCGCTGTTCTTGGGGGAAGAAGGGTATGGCAACCAGGAGCACTGTCAGGTTATCATGACTGGGGCCATTGAAACTGCCTTTTGGAGCTTGGAAAAGAGGAATGAATCAGCCTGGAAGCAGCAAGCCCTTGGAGGACCTCTGAAAGGAATTTCAGCCTCCATCATTCA
The DNA here is from genome assembly GCF_004115215.2 of Ornithorhynchus anatinus. Classification (NCBI taxonomy): domain Eukaryota; kingdom Metazoa; phylum Chordata; class Mammalia; order Monotremata; family Ornithorhynchidae; genus Ornithorhynchus; species Ornithorhynchus anatinus. Next base: position 45,329,453 of record NC_041732.1, on the reverse strand, counting down.
GGAGCAAGGGCAAAGCAGGGGCTGAGAGAGTCCAGGGAATCCCAATCCACCAATGGACGTGGCCCCACCCCTACCCCAGACTTTGAATGAGAGAGAAAGGAGAAGGGGCAGAAGGGTGAAGTTTGTAGCACCCAGAGAATAATAATAATGGCATTTGTTAAATGCTTACTATGTGCCATGCACTGTTTTAAGTGCTGAGATAGATACAAGTTTACCAGGTTGTCCCACTTGGGGCTCACAGTCTTGCTCCCCATTTTACAGAAGAGGTAACTGAGGCACAGAGAAGTTGAGTGACTTGCCCAAAGTCACACAGCTGACAAGTGGCAGAGTCGGTATTAGAACCCACCACCTCTGACTCCCAAGCCCAGGCTCTTTCCACTAACCCACCCTCCTTCTCTAACCTTGGGGACAGATAGATTGTGCATGAGGTCGAGAGCCCCCAGAGCCATTCATTCAATCACTGTTGTAATTATTGAGCATTTACTATGAGCAGAGAACTGTATTAGTTCTTGGAAGAGTACAGTATAACAGTAAACATACACATTACCTGCCCACACCAGTGAGTTCAGCTCCAGGCCCAGACTCTGAAATTCACACCCTTTCAGAATTGAGCAGAAGACTTCTGCCTGGCCGAGATCCAGCTGCAGGGCTGGAGGTCACCGAGCTTCAATAGTATTTATTGAGCGCTTACTATGTGCAGAGCACTGTACTAAGCGCTTGGGATGAACAAGTCGGCAACAGATAGAGACAGTCCCTGCCGTTTGACGGGCTTACAGTCTAATCGGGGGAGACGGACGGACAAGAGCAATGGCACTAAACAGCGTCAAGGGGAAGAACATCTCATAAAAACAATGGCAACTAAATAGAATCAAGGCGATGTACAATTCATTAACAAATAAATAGGGTAACGAAAATATATACAGTTGAGCGGACGGGTACAGTGCTGTGGGATGGAAGGGAGAGGTGGAGGAGCAGAGGGAAAAGGGGAAAATGAGGCTTTAGCTGCGGAGAGGTAAAGGGGGGATGGCAGAGGGAGTAGAGGGGGAAGAGGAGCTCAGTCTGGGAGCTCAGACTGGGAAGGCCTCTTGGAGGAGGTGATTTTTAAGTAAGGTTTTGAAGAGGGAAAGAGAATCAGTTTGGCGGAGGTGAGGAGGGAGGGCGTTCCAGGACTAGCGGGAGGACGTGACCCAGGGGTCGACGGCGGGATAGGCGAGACCGAGGGACGGCGAGGAGGTGGGCGGCAGAGGAGCGGAGCGTGCGGGGTGGGCGGTAGAAAGAGAGAAGGGAGGAGAGGTAGGAAGGGGCAAGGTGATGGAGAGCCTTGAAGCCTAGAGTGAGGAGTTTTTGTTTGGAGCGGAGGTCGATAGGCAACACTGGAGTTGTTTAAGAAGGGGAGTGACATGCCCAGATCGTTTCTGCAGGAAGATGAGCCGGGCAGCGGAGTGAAGAATAGACCGGAGCGGGGAGAGAGAGGAGGAAGGGAGGTCAGAGAGAAGGCTGACACAGTAGTCTAGCCGGGATATAACGAGAGCCCGTAATAGTAAGGTAGCCGTTTGGGTGGAGAGGAAAGGGCGGATCTTGGCGATATTGTAGAGGTGAAACCGGCAGGTCTCGGTAACGGATAGGATGTGTGGGGTGAACGAGAGGGACGAGTCAAGGATGACACCGAGATTGCGGGCCTGCGGGACGGGAAGGATGGTCGTGCCATCCACGGTGATGGAGAAGTCTGGGAGCGGACCGGGCTTGGGAGGGAAGATGAGGAGCTCAGTCTTGCTCATGTTGAGTTTTAGGTGGCGGGCCGACATCCAGGTGGAGACGTCCCGGAGGCAGGAGGAGATGCGAGCCTGAAGGGAGGGGGAGAGGACAGGGGCGGAGATGTAGATCTGCGTGTCATCTGCGTAGAGATGGTAGTCAAAGCCGTGAGAGCGGATGAGTTCACCGAGGGAGTGAGTGTAAATGGAGAACAGAAGAGGGCCAAGAACTGACCCTTGAGGAACTCCAACAGTTAAAGGATGGAGGGGGAGGAGGCTCCAGCGAAGGAGACCGAGAATGACCGGCCAGAGAGGTAAGAGGAGAACCAGGAGAGGACAGAGTCCGTGAAGCCAAGGTGAGATAAGGTATGGAGGAGGAGGGGATGGTCGACGGTGTCAAAGGCAGCAGAGAGGTCAAGGAGGATCAGAATGGAGTAGGAGCCATTGGATTTAGCAAGAAGGAGGTCATGGGTGACCTTAGAGAGAGCAGTCTCGGTAGAGTGGAGGGGACGGAAGCCAGATTGGAGGGGGTCTAGGAGAGAATGAGAGTTAAGGAATTCTAGGCATCGATTGTAGACGACTCGTTCTAAGATTTTGGAAAGGAAGGGTAGTAGGGAGATAGGACGATAACTGGAGGGGGAAGTGGGGTCAAGAGCGGGTTTTTTTAGGATGGGGGAGACGTGGGCGTGTTTGAAGGCAGAGGGGAAGGAGCCCTTGGAGATTGAGTGGTTAAAAATAGAAGTTAAGGAAGGGAGGAGGGCAGGGGCGATGGTTTTAAGAAGGTGAGAGGGAATGGGGTCCGAGGCGCAGGTGGAGGGGGTGGCACTTGCGAGGAGGGAGGAGATCTCCTCTGCCCAGTGATACGCCCCAATCCAGCTCCCTATGGATATGCCCATTCTTTCCTCACAGTCTCCAGGGAAGAAAGCCTAGAAAGGCTTTTAGGAGGGCTTTGAAGATGGAAAGAATCATGCTATGTCAGAATTAGCTGGGGAGGAAGTTCCAGGCCAGAGGGAGGAGGTAAGCGAGGAGTTGGTGGTGAGACCAAGGTACAGTGAGTAGGTTGGCATTAGAGGAATAAAGTGTTATGGGTTGGATTGAATGAGAAGACTAGCAAGGTCAGGCAGGAGGGAGAGAGCTGACTCAGTGCCTTAAATCAATCTATGGTATTTATTAAGTGATTACTGTATGCAGAGCACTGTACAGTGTGGCTCAGTGGAAAGAGCATGGGCTTTGGAGTCAGAGGTCATGGGTTCAAATTCCGTCTCTGCCACTTGTCAGCTGTGTGACTTTGGGCAAGTCACTTAACTTCTCTGTGCCTCAGTTACCTCATCTGTAAAATGGGGATGAAGACTGTGAGCCCCACGTGGGACAACAGTGCTCTGCACATAGTAAGCACTTAACAAATACCAACATTATTGCTAAGTGCTTGGAAGAGTACAATACAACAGAGTTGATAGGCATGATAGGCCACAGTGAGCTTAAAGCTGGTGGTAAGGAATTTCTGTTTCTGTTGGATGTAGAAAGGGTTGAGAAACCAATGGAGTTTTGGAGGAGTGGGGAGACCTGCACTGAATGTGTTTTTAGAAAAGTGGTCCGAGGCAGCAGAGGATGTATGACCTGGAGTGGGAAGAGCCTGAAGGCAGGTAAGTCAAGAAGAAGGCAGTAATAATAATAACACTGATAGATAATAATATTTGTTAAATATTTACTATGTACCAAGCACTGTACTAGGCACTGGGGGAGATACTGACCATGTTCCTCTAGAGGCTTACAATCCAAGAAGTCAAAGCAAAGTAAGATATGATTAATCTTTGGATTAGCAAGGTGGCAGTTTGGATGGAGAGGAAAGGGCAGGTTTTAATGATGTTGTGAACAGAGAGGATTCAGTAACAGACTGAATATGTGGGTTGAATGAGATTAGTCAAAAAGATAATGCCAAGGTTAAGGGCTTGTAAAATATGGGCACTTGTGTTGTCTACAGTAATGGGAAATTCTGAGGGAGGACAGGATTTAGTGGGAAGAGAAGAAGCATGGCCCAATGAAAAGAGCATGGGCCTGGGAGTCAGAGGACCCGGTTCTAATCCTGCCTCTATGACTTGACTGCTGTGTGACCTTGGGCAAATCACTTCACTTCTTTGTGCCTCAGTTCCCTCTTCTGCAACATAGTGATTCAAAACCTCATCTCCCTCCTACATAGACTGTGAACCCCATGTGGGACCTGATGATTCCATATCTACCCTAGGGCTTAGTATGGTGCTTGGCACATACTAAGAGCTTAACAAATACTATTATTATTCTGATGAAGATGAGGAGGAGGAGGAAGAGAAGGAGGAGAAGTTCAGGGATAGTGAATGAGCCTTCATTCAGAAGCAGACTCTTTTTACTAACTGAATGATTCAGAGGAATGTCCTATTAGTCTCTCTGTAGACTGTAAACTCCTTGTAGACAGAAATACAATCACTCATCCTATCCCACCTGGATTACTGCAACAGCCTCCTTGCTGACCTCCCAGCCTCCTGTCTCTCCCCATTCCAGTTCATACTTCACTCTGCTGTTCAGATCATTTTTCTGTAAAAATGTTCAGAACATGTCACCCCGCTCCTCCAAAACTCCAGTGGTTGTCCATCCAGCTCCGCATTAAACAAAAACTCCTCACCATTGGCTGTAAAGCACTGTACCATCTTGCCCACTCCTCTCACCTTGCTGCTCTCCTTCTACAACCCAGCCCGCACTCTTCACTCCTCTAGTGCTAACCTTCTCACTGTGCCTCAATCTCGCCTGTCTCGCCACTGACTCCTAACCTACGCCCTGACTCTGGTCTGTAATGCCCTCCCTCCTCAAATCTGACAGACAATTACTATGTCCCTCTTCAAAGCCTTATTGAAAGCACTTCTCCTCCAAGAGGTCTTTCCAGAGTAAGCCCCACTTTTCCTCTTCTCCCAATCCCTTCTCCATCACCCTGACTTGCTCCCTTTGTTCTTCCCCCTCCCAGCCCTACAGCACTTATGTGCATATCTGTAATTCATTTATTTGTATTGATGTCTGTCTCCCCCCCTCTAGACTATGAACTCATTATGAGCAGGGAATGTTTCTCTTTATTGTTTGTATTGTGCTCTCTCAAACGCTCTGCACACAGTAAGCTCTCAAATACAATTGAATGAATGAATGATAGCATCAACTAACGATTGTAATAAGAATTACAATAATAATAATATTAATTATTAATACCATAATATTATTATTACAATAGTGATATTAAGCAGTTATTATGTGCCAGACTCTGCACTAAGTGCTGGAGTGGATACAAGCAAATTGGGTTGGGCACAGTCCTTATCCCACATGAGGCTCAGTCTCAATCCCTATTTTAGAGATGAGATAACTGAGACTCAGAGAAGTTAAGTGACTTGTCCAAGGCCACACAGCCGACAAGTGGAGCCGGGATTAGACCCATGACCTTCTGACTCCCAGACCTATGCTCTATCCAGTATGCCATATTACTTTCCCACATGTTTACTACAGTGCTTTGCACAAAATAAGCATGTAATAAATACCATCGATTAATTGACTGATCATAATACCAGCATCAGACTCCCACTCAGAGTGTTTTGGCTATGTAGACATCTCACCACTTCTGTTTCCAAAGTCCAGGATCCTTGCTGCTATCAGGATGCTCTGATGGACAGAAAACACATTTTTCAGGCTCTCATCCTTGTGCTAATTGCCCGGGACTAGGTCAACTCCTTCCAGGAGGCAAAAAGGACCACAAGTCAGGGCTGTCAGTATGTGGAGTTCTGGAAAATCAGAAGACACAGATAAGGAATTATGTTCATGCCCAAGCCATTGTGAGGTGGTCCCCTCAAATCTATACAGTTCTGTCATCCATGTCTTGAGTAGGACTTGATCAGTCTTGACCACCTCTTCCTTTCTCTCTTTCCAAATTCCTCTTTTGTCTGGAATCTGATCTCCAAGGACTGCCCCATTAACAGGCTTCTTCATCTATATGGTAATTCCAGAATTCAGTGTATGTGAGGTCCTCCCTGACCATGAGTCCATTCTTCCCGAGCAAAGGCGCAGAACCTATTTCCCTATTCATTTTGTTAATGAGGTGTACATCTCCTTGATTCTATTTATTGCTATTGTTTTTGTCTGTCTCCCCTGATTAGACTGTAAACCTGTCAATGGGCAGGGATTGTCTCTATCTGTTGCCAAATTGTACATTCCAAGCGCTTAGTACAGTGCTCTGCACATACTAAGTGCTCAATAAATACTATTGAATGAATGAATGAATGAATGAATTCTTCTCCTGGTGGAGTCTCCTGCTGAAGCTTAAAGAAAAAGAGGGCATGTTTATTGTGGTGCTTGTTCTGGGAAGCTCTGTGACCATGTGAGGTTAACTGGTTAGAGAGGAGCAAAAAAGCAAGTGGAGACTGAATCCATTTAGAGAACAGTCTAAGAAATCGTAAGTGCCTTGGACTAGTAGGAGAGGATGAGAAACTAGTTTTGATTCCTTCTGAATAATGCTGATGACAGTTGCCTTATTGCTGTGGGTGAGGCTTCCATGTCACATGGTGGTAATTTCTCAATGTACTTAGTTGTGGAACTCAAAATTTTCCTAAGGTTCACTTCTAGTTCACCTTTTCATTGGTCTCCCTTCTCCCCTCTCTATTGGGCCACTCCCACCTCCTCTCTTCATTGGTCTCGCTCAGTTCTCCTCTTCATTGTTTTCTCCCACCTTCCTTCTTCAATGGGCCACTCCCACCTCCTCTCATCATTAGGTCACTCCCACTTCCCCTCATCACTGATCATTCCCATCTCCACTCTCCAATGGGCTAGGTCTCCTCTCTTCTCTATTTGTCCACTCCCTCCTTACCTCTTCATGGGTAAGACGGAGAGCTTTGGATCTGAGCTAACCATCTCTCCCTTTCCTTTGGCACACATGGTAACTTCTGGTCAATCCCCAAGGGCTGGGAAGGCATCCCTCTGCAGAGCCCGAGACCAAGGCCATGACCGAGTCGGAGATGTTGCGAATTGAAAAGCACTGGGCTCACTACTGTGCAAGAAAGGGAGCAGCTGCTATGTGTGGTGAGGGGGTTGATTTAATATCAAAAGACTTTTTTATTAGCATTAAAATGTTATATCACCCTACCTCTCCATGCTTCCAGTTTATTAAAAAGTGACAATTAGTCATTTAAAAAATGTGACAATAAGAGATGACAAACGGGAGAGTGTCACTTGAATTTCAATGTTACTTCTGAGCAGTGTAGGAAAGGGAGAGCAGCCTGAAAGTGCCTCTCAGGTAGCAGCACTAGACGGCTGCAGGAGAGAAGCTCCTTCTCAGCTGGCCCTGGGTGTTTGGTGTGGCGTGAGGACATTTGAGCCCAAATAGGGTTGAGTGGAGACAGCCTTGAGGTAGTATGGATCACCAAGCCTAGTGTTCTATCTGACCAGTTGCTCTGAAATATCCTCCTTGTTCTGAAACCCCTGCCTGGTGGTTGAGAGAGAAGGCAGGAGGGAGGGAGAAAGGGAGGGGACTGGGACTTCCCACCATGCAGGGTGGCTCATGTCTTGTGAAACCTGGAAAATCAAAGAGCCCTGAGCTTTGATGGATGTTTCAGCATCAGCAAGGGTGAATTTCCCCTTTCATTGAGTTTTCCTCTTTGCAAAGTGTTCCTGGCACCTGAAGCAGAGGGTGCTGGAATGATTGCTAGCACCCTCAAAGATAAGTGCTTCTGATTCAGAGAGTGGTGGGGGAAGAGCACTGGGGAGAAGGCCACTTTGTCCCCATCAGAGGGAAGTGCCTTTTGGAGAGGGAGTTTTTGACCCCTAGTCATCCGAGTTCAGATTCTAAGAGGATTTGCCAACATGACGAACAGCAGGGTGCTTACGGCCATGTGGAGGGTAGCCAACCCAGAGAATGGTCTCTTCAGTAATGTTGTTCAATTATCCATCCCCCTTTCTGCAGAGTGTGCTTCACCTCAATTAACCGCCGCTTTGTCCAGACAACAAAAAGAAAATGTAATGTGTATGTTGGGGGGTTCCCAATCAATATTCTCTCCTTTCAACTGGACAGCCATCCTCTTTCCTCCTCTCCCTGGTAATCCCCAGGACTGTGCCAAGGACCTAGAGAAAAGGACGAGGAAGAAGAGGAGAAAAGGGGGAGAAAGTGGAAGAAATGGGAAGAGGAAGCAGAGGAAGAAGGGATGTCTAAATTGGCCACCTGTGGGGCCATTCTTCAGCTGTGCCAATGCAGGGAAGGGCAGGCAGCCATGACCACAGCTTCTCCAGTGGTTCCTGTACTCACACAGCAGTGGCATTTGCCCCTGTCCACATGAAAGAAACAGAGGGGGCTGCTCAGGCCCCAGTCCTTCTCTCTGCTTAGGACCTTCACGGACCCCAGCCAGGCCAGCACAGGGCCTCTCAGTAGTAGGAGTAATAAAGTATTTATCAAACACTTACTGTGTGCAGAACACTGTATTGAGCACTGCGAGAGAATACACAGGTGACCCCTTCCCCTTCCTCTTACCCTCCTGTAGAGTTCTAGGGGGAGACAACCCTTGGAATTCCTCCTCTAGTTTATAAGATCCTTGTGGGTACGGAAAATATCTACCAACTGTTGTATTGTACTCTCCCACATGCTTAATATGGTGTGCTGTATGCAGTAAGTGCTCAATAAATACCACTGATTGATTCCCCTCTTTCTTTCCTGGGTTGTTGAAAGGCCTACAGAACTTGACCTCACCGGCTCTCATTTTGTACGCCCAGCAGCTTGGAGCAAGGACCTGGAATATTACAGGCGAAGCCCCAAACTCAGTAGGCAATGCAGGAGGCTGTGCTGAACTCAATGAGGCTGGGGCTGAACCAAGAATCAAAAATCCCCGCTCCATCCTTTCTCCTCAGAGCAGCTCTATATACTTGTGGGTGCTCCCTTGCACTATGTATTTGAGACCACTAGGGGGCAGGCCTAATTAAGCACAAGCTTGATTCTGTCGTGGCTGGGGATGGAGAATATTGAATTATTGTTGAACCTCTGTGATGCTGCCAACACCTATCCTCTAGGGGACTTTAGACCCCTGCTTCAGGCTTTGTTGGTCTCAGGGCTCCTACTTTCATTCATTCATTCATTCATTCAATAATATTTATTGAGCACTTACTATGTGCAGAGCACTGTACTAAGCGCTTGGAATGAACAAGTCAGCAACAGATAGAGACAGTCCCTGCCATTTGATGGGCTTACGGACAGACGAGAACAATGGCAATAAATAGAGTCAAGGGGAAGAACATCTCATAAAAACAATGGCAACTAAATAGAATCAAGGCGATGTACATTTCATTAACAAAATAAATAGGGTAATGAAAATATATACAGTTGAGCTGACGAGTACAGTGCTGAGGGGATGGGAAGGGAGAGGGGGAGGAGCAGAGGGAGATGGGAGGAAAAGAGGGTTAAGCTGCGGAGAGGTGAAGGGGGGGTGGTAGAGGGAGTAGAGGGAGAAGGGGAGCTCAGTCTGGGAAGGCCTCTTGGAGGAGATGAGTTTTAAGTAGGGTTTTGAAGAGGGGAAGAGAATTAGTTTGGCAGAGGTGAGGAGGGAGGGCATTCCAGGACCGCGGGAGGTCGTGGCCCAGGGGTCGACGGCGGGATAGGTGAGACTGAGGGATGGTGAGGAGGTGGGCGGCAGAGGAGCAGAGCGTGCGGGGTGGGCAGTAGAAAGAGAGAAGGGAGGAGAGGTAGGAAGGGTTAAGGAGATGTAGAGCCTTGAAGCCTAGAGTGAGGAGTTTTTGTTTGGAGCAGAGGTTGATAGGCAACCACTGGAGTTGTTTAAGAAGGGGAGTGACATGCCCAGATAATTTCTGCAGGAAGATGAGCCGGGCAGCAGAGTGAAGAATAGACTGGAGCGGGGCGAGAGAGGAGGAAGGGAGGTCAGAGAGAAGGTTGACACAGTAGTCTAGCCGGGAAATAACGAGAGCCCGTAGCAGTAAGGTAGCCGTTTGGGTGGAGAGAAAAGGGCGGATCTTGGCGATATTGTAAAGGTGAAACCGGCAGGTCTTGGTAACAGATAGGATGTGTGGGGTGAACGAGAGAGAGATGAGTCAAGGATGATACCGAGATTGCGGGCCTGAGAGACGGGGAGGACGGTCATGCCATCCACGGTGATAGGGAAGGTGAGTCTATTCCCCATATCCAGCTTCAAACTGTAAATTAAGCTCCTCCCAACATTCTGAGGCCCAGCCTGACCAGGGGAGCTCTCCTGGCCCGGCTGAAGGCCAATGCTCCCACAGCCCCTCAGTCCTGGTCTATGTCTTTGGAAATTACCTGTTGGAACTCTTGTCTGATTGACAAGTTCAGGTGCTTTGGTTCCTTGTGCTCTGTGTGTCTTTGTATGTTTGCAAAATGGTGCTGACCTGGTCTCTTCTGAGAGCCTCAAACTCCACAAAAGCAGGATTGGACCTGCTACTTTCCTGCCAACTCTGAGCTGTTGAACAGAGGGAGCTCAGCACCAACCAGGGAACTCATTAAAAGCCAGGTGCTCATAACAGTTCCACCATGAGGGTATGATTTGTAAAATCCATCTGATTGGTTGACTTATATTCCTGGGAGTCCTATCAATTCTACCAATTCTTAGTAGAAGAAGTTCAATTATGACACAATCTCCAAGTGCTTCAAAAGCCAGTACGGCAAACCAGGGTACTCCAGTACAAGCCAAGTGCTCAGCACAAGCCAGACACCCATCACAAACCAGGCACTTGGGACAAACTGGACACTGAGCACAAACAGGGTGTTCAGCAGAAACAGGGTGCTCAGCACAAACAGACACTCAGCACAAACAAACCAGGTGTTCAGCAGAAACAAGGATCTCAGCACAAACCAGGTGCTTAGTACAAACCAAGTGGTCAGCACAAACCAGGGTGCCTTCTCTTGTAGGGGGAAGGGAGTTTCTTCTTGGAATTTGTATTCTTTCCTCCAGGCAGCCAGTGGGCACCCAGGCCCTTGGAGCATTGCTCAGTTGTCCAGAGCCCATCTTAGCCACCTAGAGGACAGAACAGCTTGCCCCAAGCCTGAACATCTGGGCATCCAGCTATGCTGGGATTTTGCTTGGGGAGAGTGGCCATGCTCTAGATGGCTGCCGCTCGGGGCTCTGCTTATAAGCAGAACTGTCCCTTGGATCTCCTATAGACACCTGGGAGCTGTGCATGTGGCCAGTGGAGGCTCCAGCACCAGAACCTGAACCCAAACCCGCTCTGCGGAGTGGCCTTCCGGCACTGGTCTGCCCGGCACGAAAGTTTAGAGGAGACATTTCAAGGTCAAGGGATCCATTCTGTCCTCTAGTTTTTGGTGCCATGAAAGTGTCCCACTGAAGAATAGTTCCTCAGGGTACATAAAAGTGATGTGATTTCCTTAAGGGGTATTTGTTTAGGTTATGAATGTGCGTGGGTGTACTATCAGTTCTGCCAACCCTTAATAAAAGAGGTTGTACTACATGCTCAACATGGTATCTCTATGATTGACATTTACTAGTCATATGATGCCATCTGATGCCAGCCTTGTGCTGTCCCCCGATCCACTTCTTGGTCAGCTCCAGAAGAAGGGCCCGGGCAACTCTGCCCCCTGCCCCCCACCGTGGGGGTCAACTCTGGAGGAAGGGGCCCGGAGATGAGGTCCTGTAATTGGGCATCTGTGAGCCGGAAACCTGGGGCCCCACAATCCACACACGATCCTGGTGGAGGAAACCACGCACCAAACTCCATACCCCGACCCCTATCACCGGGGTCAACACTAAAGAAAGGACTCTGGGAGAGAGATGTAAAAATAATCAAAGATAAGGCAGCTTCCTATTAATTCCTAAATAATTGAAAATGGGAGAAGACCATAATTTAAGTATTAAGTTCTGTTCCCCATTTGCCCTTGCTCCGCCCGCCTCACACTCAATTCATTATAGGGCCATCCCCGAGCTGTGTGACTGACATAGAGGGAGGTCTCATGGTCGCCTGGTCCCTTCCTCTGGAGCTGATCCCTGAGGCAGAGATATTCATTGATTCAATCAATAGTATTTATTGAGTGCTTACTTTCTGCAAAAAACACTGTACTAAGTGCTGGGGAGAGTATAGTACAATAATAATAATTATGGTATTTGTTAAGTGCTTATTATGTGCCAGGCACTGTACTAAGCACTGCAGTGGTTACAAGCAAATCAGGTTGGACACAGTCCCTTTCCCAAATGGAGCTCACAGTCTCAATCTCCATTTTACAGAGGAGCTAACTGAGGCCCAGAGAAGTGAAGTGACTTGCCCTAGATCACACAGCAGACATGTGGCAGATTTGGGATTAGAACCCATGACTTTCTGACTCCCAGGCCCTGCCCTATCCACTACACCATGCTGCTTCTCCAGTAACAGACATATTCCCTGCCTACAATGAGCTCCCCAGCGCTTAGAACAGTGCTCGGCACATAGTAAGCGCTTAACAAATACCAACATTATTGTTATTATTATTATTATTATTATTAGAGGGGGAGACAGAGGGGAGAGACTGCCCTGGGTCCTCTTCTGGGGCTGATCCCTGTCAAAGGGACAATGAGGCTTTCCTATGAGGCTGATCCCAGTGTGTTTGGGGCGGGGGGTTGGGGCCAGAGATTACCTTAAATCTTCTTTTGGAGTTTATCTCCATTGCAATGGCAACAGGGAGAGGTCACCCACCTAGGATTTATTCCAAAGCTGATCCCAACAGTGGGGGCAGGGACAGAGGCTGCCCAAGGTCTCTCATGGAGTTGATCCCTGTGGCAGGGACAGTGGGGAGAAGCCACCCAGGGCCTCCTCCAGGGCTGATCCCTGCAGTGGGGCCAGTGGTAAGAGGCTACCTAGGGTCTTCAACCAATCAAAAGTATGTATTAAGCACTTACTGTGTGCAGAGCAATTAATTGTGTTTATTGAATGCTTTCTGTGTGCAGAGCACTGTACTAAGTGCTTGGGAGAGTATAGCACAACAAATATAACAGACACATTCCCTGCCCACAATGAGCTTACAGTCTAGAGGGGGAGAGTCTGCCCAGGGTCTTCCTAAAGAGCTGATCCTCAAGGCAGTGTCAGTGGGGAGAGGCTGCCCAGAGCCACAGAAAGTCCCTCCTCCCTCTTCCCCAGTGTTATAGCCTGGTTGCAAGGTTAGGCAACTTTGTAATTCAAACTGTGAAGACAATTGACTGGGAACCAATATAAATTGCTTGTATTTCAGATCATCTTGAAGGATTTTGCCTAACAAGTTACTGTACTGTACTCAAATGCTTAGTACAGTGCTCTGCATATATTAAGGAGTCAATAAATACCAATGATTGATTGCCGTGCAAAATGGACCAAGCTGTTGTGGAACCATTCTGGGATTCCCAGACCTGAATAGGCTGGGACCAGCAGAGACTTAAGGCGATGGACCCGATGTCTCTGGGTACTTTCATGGCTTAGTGGAAAGAGTACAGTTCTGGGAGCCAGGAGATCGAGGTTCTAATCCCAGCTCAGCCACTTGTCTGCTGTGAAGAACTTGGGCAAGTCATTTGCCTTGTCAGCACTTCAGTTTTCTTTTCTGTAAATTGGGGATTAAATATCTGTGTTCCCCCTCAGATTGTGAGCCCTGTGTGCCACAGGGCCTGGGTCAGAAGTGCTTATGTTAATAATTATAACAGTTTCAATAATAATTGTGATATTTGTTAAGCGCTTACTATGTGTCAAGCACTGTTCTCAGTGCTGAGGAAGACACAGGGTGACACAGGTCAGACACAGACCCTGCCTCACACAGGGCTCACAATCCAAGTAGGAGGGAGAACAGGTATTTAATCCCCATTTTACAGATGAGGTAACAGGCACAGAGAAGCCCTAGGGGACACTTTCAGTTCCACTGCTGTCCCAGCTGCTCTCTTACTGCTTTAGAGCAGAAGGGCCAACTTCAGCATGACCTTTGCTCTTGAAGGCAAGGCCTAGTGCACCTCTTGAAAAAGCCATGTCCTCCCTGAGACATTTCTCTATTATAGCCTCTCTGGGGATTTACAGGTCCAGATGTGTTCAGTGACACAAGCCCATTTTTCTGAGGGAGAAACAGAGACCCAGAGAGGGAAGACCACACAGTGACTCAGTGGCCAGAGGAAGGATTTGTGTTTCAGCTCCTCTGCGAGGGTATGTGCCTCTATACTGCTGTGTTGAAAATTTAGTGTCACTAGAGTGAGCCTATTTCTCCATGTCCCCCTGGGGGCCTGGAGAGAAGCAACTCCTTTCCCAAGAACTTCAAACTCCTTCTGAATCAGGAAGTCTAACCTCACTCTCTCTACCTACCTGCCGTACCATATCCCCCTGCTTTCTGTGTCTCTCTATGTCTCTCTGTCTCTCATTCTCTCTCACTCTCTCTTGCTCTCACTCTCCCTCTATGCCAAACTCTTGCTCATCTCTGGGCCCAGCACTGGCTTTGATTACATCGTTAAGCAGAGTGGTGGGTATTTTCCTTCTGTTCCTGTTTCTGGTCCTGGGTGTGCTCAGACTTTCAAACCAGGGAAAATGAAGGATGGCTGTAGTTGGCATCTAACCACCTTTCTCCTTTTCTAAGGAAACTTCCAAAAAGGGTTTGTCATACAGACATTCAGAATGTGGCTGCTCTGCCAGGTCCTGTGTGATGGTGGGGGGTGGCTGGGATGGGGTAGGGGGTAGTTTGTTGCTTACATTGCGGGGTAGGTGGGAGGCTCTTTAGAAGGAGATCCTCTGACCCATGAGCCCTCAGATGAAATCAACAACCACTGGCAAAAGCACTTTGTTCTTCTAAACAATCCTTTTATTTTATCTCTCCGTTTAAAGCTCTATGAGAGAAGAGTTTGAACTATTCTCTAAAATTTTTTAAATTATCCATGGCTATAAATTTTCCATATTACTACCACCCTTATTGCCCAGGATATTGGAGTTTGACTCCTCCTCAGTATTCAAGGACGACTGCGAGCATTTTACAGTTGGCGAAACTTATGTACAGAATGGTTAAGTGACTGACCCAGTGTCACATAGGAACTATCAGTCAATCAATAGAATTTACTGAGCACTTCAGCTATGCAGAGTGCTGAACTGAGTGCTTGTTAGAGTGCAACATGGCCTCTGACCTCAAAGAGTTCAAAGTCTGGCAGGGGGAATAGTCACGATAACCAATTGCAAGTAAGGAACTGGGACTCCGGTATAGGTCAGCTGACTCCTCCCCCACCAATCCAATATTCTAACTACTCCATGCACAAGGGCCTAGTAATCTCTATTAATCATTCATCCATCAATCACTCAATCAGTGGTATTTACTGAGCATTTATTGTGTGCAAAACTTAGGAGCGTACAATGTAATGGAGTTGGAAGACATGTTCCCTACTCACAAGGACCTTACAGTCAAGATGGGGAGATAGACAAAATTATTTATGGATATGTGCATTAGTGCTGTGGAACTGAGGGTGGGGTGAATAAAATATGCAAATCCAAGTGCAAGGGTGACATGGAAAGGAGAGGGAGTAGGTGAAATGAGGAACTAGTTGGGGAAGACCTCATGGAGGAAATGTGATTTTAATAAGGCTTTGAAGGTGGGGAGAGTGATGGTCTGACAGATATGGAGGTGGAGGGAGTTCCAGGCCAGAGGCAGGACATGGGTGAGGGGTCAGCAGCGAATAGACCAAGATTGAGGTACAGTGATTAGGTTGGCATTAAAGGAGTTATGTGTATGTGCTGGGTTGTAGTAGGAAATCAGCAAGGTAAGATAGGAGGGAGCAAGCTGACTGAGTGCTTTAAAACTGATGGTGAGGCATTTCTGTTTGATGTGGATGGGCAACCACAGGAGATTCTCGAGGAGCAGGGAGATGTGAACTGAACAGATTTTAGAAAAATAATCCAAGGTCAGTCTTCTCCTTTCCTGGTCCAGCTCAGATTCTTAATAGTTGTCCCCATCCTTCCTCATGATTCCTTCTCCAACCCCAAATCTGAGGTACCCTCAAGCCACTTACCCAAGGCAGAATTCCACTACAGGCCTGGGGCTCAGTAGTAATAGTAGTATTTATTAAGTGGTTTCTATGTTCAGAGCACTGTACTCAGGGCAGATAGAAAATATACAGGTTAACACTCCATCAGAATCCTGGCTGGTCTTGTCCCCGGCCCATGAGAGCTCTGATTATTTCTCTGGGCTCCAGCTCTGACCTCTTGGCCACTGTCCCTCCTGGGTCCAGCACAATCCTCACTGTGAGCCTGCTTTTGCTCTCGGCAAGCGGGCTTCGTTTCAGGTTTGAAATGAGGCCGGAATGAGAAAAGCAGTTTGGGCTGTGGAAATCTACTGTGACGATCGCTGCAGGTTCCGCTTTTTAATATATGGCATCCTGACGAGGCCTCCCGCCTTAGCAGAATAGCAATGAGTGTTTGGTGGGTCTTAATATACACTGTATCTTGGGCCCCTTTACAATTGCATTTCTCCCAACTAATTCTTCCATTATCCTGTCTTAATGAACAAGGGCTGACAAATCAGACTTTTACTCCCTGGGCATGCTAAGGACCTTGCCCCAGCTCTCTCTCACTCCCTCTCTCTCTCTCTCTCTCTCGCTCTTTTTCTCTCTCCTTCTTTCAGGAACAAGTCTTTCTGTCTTGTTGCCTCCCAGAATGAGCCAGTGCCGGGAGCGCTGAGAGAGTCAACCTTCTTCTCCCGGCCCTCCTCCCTCTGTCCCATCCTGGGCCTGAGTCCTCGGACGTTGTCACTAGGTTGGTCTTGGACCAGGGTGGCACCATCTGGCCCAGGCTTGTCCCCAAGGTGAGAGACCAGGATAGCAGGAAGAAAGTAGCATGCCTGCCTGATGGGGACATTTGCCAACTTAACTGCAAGCAGACATCTACCTGTTTGCCTCAGGCCATTAGTCCAAAGCCTGGTCAGTCTTTGTTCCTGGCCAGGGTGACCTCCCCCATGCGGAGGGCAGACCTGAGAGGCTACCGCAGAGGGCATCCCTTCGTTCGAGAGGAGTGCTGACTGTATCATCCCTGTGGGCAGTGGGGAGGTGTCCAGGAAACTGACAAAGCATGTCTTAGAGGAAAGAGCATGGGCTTGGGAGTCAGATGTCATGGGTTCTAATCCTGTCTCCACCACTTGTCAACTTTGTGACTTTGGGTAAATCTCTTAACTTCTTGGTACTTCAGTTATCTCATCTGTAAAATGGGGATTAAGACTGTGAGCCTCACATGGGACAACCTGCTTACCTTGTATCTACCCCAGCACTTAGAACAGTGCTTGGCCCAAAATAAGTGTTTAACAAATACTATCATCATCATCATCATCATTATTATAGAAAATACACATGGAAGCCAGTGGAGACCCAGAAAGGAAGAAATCAAGGTGGGGCAAAAGGAAATCAGGCCATGGATCTGGTGACATCAGCCAATAAATGTCAGGAATTTTCATATCTTCCACCTCACCTTCTTGTTCTCTCTTGTCTTGGTTTCCAGAAATCCCAAGTATAGAGATGGGGCAGAGGGAGGGAATGAGTTGCTGTTGTATGCTCCTGAGGGTGATTTGGGAAGCCAGTGAGGTGGGGTGAGAGAAGGGGGCATCACGGTGGATTTAGGGAGCCTAACAGGAAGTGCTGGCTAACAGTAAGCACAGGCTAGCAGGAAGAGCACAGGGTTGTGAGTCAGAAGACCTGGATTCTAATTCCAGCTCTGCCACTGGCCTAATGCTGTGGCTATGTGACCTTCGGCGAGGCACATAACTTAACTGGGGCTCAATTTACCACTCCCACCTGACCGAGCTGTCGAGGGGATAAAATGAGATGGTATATACCGGGTTTTGGAAAAAATAAGAGAGCATTGGAATAATTCAAGGTAACATGATTTCACCTGACAAAGAGAAGTAGCAACTAAATTAATTTTGAGGTGTGTTACATGATGTTTTTGGGTTGTGACCAAACTCCCATTCTCAATTATGGAGAGATGATAACCTTGAGCTGCTGTGGCCCCTCTGGCTGGTGAGGGTCCTCAGGTACCTAGAGATGGCTCAATAGCTTCCCCCCCATCCCCCACATTCACCCCTTTCCCCTGGAACATGCTTCCTCTCAGAGCAGAGGTCCTGGGGGCAGAGGCCAGGGAGAAGGACGTTGCCACTGAACCGATGTTGGAGTGAAGTGAACAAATCTGGCCAGCAGCCACCAACAAGCAGCCAGCAGGCAAGGGGAAAGCTCCAGTCCCTCGCTGACGACAGCTTCCAGGAGCTCTGTGGCTCCGGGTGTCTGGCTGGAATGATAATGATCAGAGCTGGAGTTGACACAGAGCTGGAGGGAGCAGAGACCCTCAGTTGGGGCTGAATTTTCCCATGCCTGATGTGAAAATCTAAGTTCTCCTACACCCAGCCTGAAAATCCTGCCCAGGCTGGAGGCTGGCATGTAGATATGACTTGATGATTATGATGCTTTTACTCTGCCGCCCCCACGAGCCACCTGGCCTCACCTCGCTTTTCCTCCTGCCATCATGGCTCCCCTCTTCACTTCCCCCTCTCACTTCCTTATTCCTCTTTGGCTTTCTCTGCTTTCTCCCAATGTGAGATTAGATCACCTTCCCTAAGAGAGCAGAGAAGTCACTCAGTCAGTCAATCATATTTACTCTGTGCTTACTGTGTACAGAGCACAGTAGTAAGCTCTTGGGAGAGTACAATAAAACAATATGACATATAACGTTTGGAGAAGCAGTGTGACTTAGTGGATAGAGTATACATGGGCCTGGGAGTCAGGAGGACCTGGGTTCTAATTCTGGCTCCATCACATGTCTGCTGCATGACCTTGGGAAAGTCATTTCACTTATCTGGACCTCAGGTACCTCATCTGTCAAATGGGGATTAAAATTGTGAGCCTCAAGCGGGACAGGGACTGTGTTCAATCTGATTAACTTGTATCTACCCCAGTATTTAGTGCAGTACTTGGCACATAGTAAGCCCTTAAATACCATAATTATAATTATAACAAACACATTCCCCATCCACAGTAAGCTTACAGTCTAGAGGGGAGACAGACATTAATATAAATAAATTAGAGATATGTACATAAGTGCTATGGGGCTGGGATGGGGGATGAATAAAGAGAGCAAGTCAAGTAGACCCAGAAGGAAGTGGAAGAAGACAAAAGTACAGTGCTTTGCACACAGTAAGCACTCAGAAAATACCAATGAAAGAATGAAAGGAGGGCTTAGTCAGGGAAGGCCTCTTGGAGGAGATGTGCCTTCAATAAGGCTTTGAAGGTGGGGAGAATAAATGTCTGTTGGTTATGAAGAGGGAGGGCGCTCCAGGCCAGAGGCAAGACATAGGTGAGAAGTTGATGGCAAGATAGACGAGATCGAGGTACAGTGAGAAGATTGGCATTAGAGGACTGAAGTGGATGGGTTGGGTTGTAGTAGGAGAATAGGGAGGTGAAGTAGGAGGGCGCAAGGCGATTGAATGCTTTAAGGCTGATGGTAAGGAGTTTCTGCTTGATGTGGAGCTGGATGGGCACCCACTCGAGGTTCTTGAGGAATGGGGATATGTGGCCTAAATGCTTTTGTAGAAAAATGATCCAGGCAGCAGAGTGAAGTATGGACTGGAAGGGGGAGAAACAGGAGGCAGGGAAGTCAGCAAGCAGGCTGATACAGTAATCAAGGAGGGATAGGAGAAATGCTTGGATTAATGTGGTAGCAGTTTGGATGGAGAAGAAAGGGCAGATTTTAGTGATGTTGTGAAGATCGAATGACAGGAGTTTGTGATGGACTGAATATGTGGGTTGAATGAGAGAGAGGAATCAAGGATAATGCCAAGGTTACAGGCTTGTGAGGCAGGAAGGATGGTGGTGCTGTCTACAGTCATGGGAAAGTCAGGGGGAGGACAGGGTTTGGTTGGGAAGATACAGAGTTCTGTTTAAGACATTAAGTTTGATGTGATGGCAGGAAGCCCCAGCTGAAGACTGGAGAACTGGAGAATCCATGGGTTGGATGGGTTTGCAACAGGCCATAGGGTCCATGCCCTTGCCCCAAGGCACTTCAGTGATCACTGGCCCAGTGGCACAATTAGGTTGGGTCTCAGAGATATCTGTGGGCAAGAGAAGAAGGTAGTCAAACCGGTTTGCCCTCCTACTTAGACTGAGCCCCATGTGAGAAAGGGATTGCGTCCACTGTGATTAGCTTGTCTCTACCACAGTGCTGTGGACAGTGCTTGACACATCGTGAGCACTTAACAATAACCATAATAATATTAAATAAATTAAGGCAGATAGAATCCACAGCTTGGGCTTTGCCCTTCTCTGATTCCTAGCACACACAATAAGCTTATTATGGGCAGGGAATGGGTCTACCAGCTCAGTTATTTCATACTCACCCAAGCACTTAGTACAGTGCTGTGCACCCAGTAAGCACTCAACAAATATGACTAATTGATTGGTTAATTGACACAGCTATTTCCAGGGGCAGGACTAGAGAATCTTCTAAGGGCTAGCCAATACTCTGAACCAATGCATGAAGCCACCTTGACCCATCCCAGATAGCTGGGTATCTCTCCCGCTGTTAATGATCTCAGGGAAGGTGATTGTTTCCAGGCACCCTCTCTCCCTCCCTCCTGGCAGGCTCCCACTGGCACGATTTTCTTGCTGACTTATGGAAGATAAACACCTCCTCATTAGGCTGTTCAAGTCAAGTTCAAATGGCTCTGGATCAGTTTATGAATCACTGATGTGACGGTAATGGGGGAACAGATGTAAACATCTGGTTATCCCTGTAAACCATTAATATGGTTCCTTGAGTGGAAAAGCTCCAGAGGAAGTCCTACTCTCGTTCTTCCTTTCCCTCCCAGGCCTGCCTTGCTTCCCTTTGTGAGGTTTGTGGAAAGAGTTGATACTAAGCAGGGGGTTTTTGGGGTTATTGTAAAGTCTTGTACAGGTTCAACTAATGGCGGAATGGCTGACAGAGAACTGCCCTTCACATTGATGGGCCCTGCAACTGAGGTAGTCCATCATCCCAGTCCCTGCTCTCTCCTTCCTCTGCCCCACTCCCGTCTCTACCATTTTAGATTTTATTTAGTTCCCCGTTGCTTGCATTAGCTGTACTAAGCTCATCTCAGTCAGATCCGCTCCAGCCTAACCTTTACCAGAGCACCGGGGAAGGAATCTTCAAAGGCAAAGGCTATAATTACTGTCATCATCTTCAATTCTTTTTTGACTCTACTCTTTTGACTAGAACGGTTCTTGTTTGTGATCCCCGGCAGTGAAGCGCCTCTCTCTCTCCCCCCCACAACCCTCTGTCTCCCGCTCCCTCCACCTTCTCCTCGCCTCTGCTGCCCATCGGTCCCTTCCCCTCTACAATAGCAGTAGCAGCAGTAGCATGAGCTCTGCACTTTATCCAGAAGTCCCCCCCTTCTTCTTGCTTTTGGACCTGCAGAGCGTCCAGAGGTATATTGGCTTTGAACGTTCAAAGGTAATGATTATTTCATGATCAGAGCCAGCAAGTGGGGTGCCATGGGCTCAATGGCAGCTCTGTTTTTTGGGGTTCAGGGGGCTGATGCTGCTGGGGGGAGGCTGGAGGCTACTGCCTCAGTCTTACGTTCCAAGCCACTGGCTTTCATCCACTGATGAGCCTTGGCTTCCAGAATCTGTCCAAGTCAGCATGGCTAAGAGCAAAGTGCTTTGCATCTCCCTCTCCTGCCTCTAAGGGCAATGATTCACAGAGGGACAAAAGAGTAGAGTGGGTGAAGTGGTCAGGCATCCCAGGTCAGGTGAAACTGGCCTGAAACTTTGAGGACTGTCCTGCCTCCCACTTTAAGTTCTCTGGGACATACTCTTGTCCTGAAAAACTAAAATTAACCAGAAGTGAAGGAGACAGTTCAGATTCCTCTATTCCATCAGCACACACCTACTTCTTGGCTCAGGGGAGAAGAGGTCTTGGGCATGAGAAGATAGAGCCAATGGGCCCAGGGATGACAGCTCCAGGGTCCTGGGTTCCCATTCCAGGGTCTGCATAGTTCGCCCAGTGAACTCATTGGGCCGGAGTTTGCTGTTGGCCGGAGTTTGCTGTTGGCCAGAGTTTGCTGCAGGCCAGCTGTGGCTGCTTAAGTCAGCCCTGAAACCCTAGTAGGATCCATTCATTCATTCAATCGTATTTATTGAGCACTTACTGTCTGCAAAGCACTATACTAAGTGTTTGGGAGAGTACAGTACAACAATAAACAGACACATTCCCTGCTCACACTGACCTTACATTCTAGAGTGGGGGACAGGAATTAATATAAATAAATTACAGGTATGTACATAACAGCTGTGGGGCTGGGAGAGGGGAATAACAAAAAGAGCAAGTCAGGGCAATGCAGGAGAAGAGGAAGTCGGGGGGGGGTTTAGTCACAGAGGGCTTCTTGGAGGAGATGTGACTTTAATAAGGTTTCGAAGGTTGCGAAGTAACGGACCGGCCAGTTCAGCCAAATTGGTGCTGCCAAGGAGGGGGTTAGGAGTGTAGGAAGTCTGCTGCTCCTCTTTCCCTATCACCTACCAAACCAGAGCTGCCACACCTGCTCAGCTGCCCTGGGCAGCCATTCCCACTGTTTGGAATTCCCTTCCGTGCACTTATTTTGCAATGTGGGAATCTGGCTGCTCCTACCCCTTGGAATAGCTGACAGTTTCTACCCTCAGGGATGCACCTTCCTCTTTCTACTTCGTTGCTTCCTTTACTTCTAATTTATCTTAATGTCTCAGTCCTTGGCCAGATTGTAAGTTCCTTGAGGGAAGGGATCATGTCTCCCCACTCTATTGAGTTGTTCTTTCCCAAGCACTTAGCACAGTGTTCTGCACACATTAAGCGCTCAATAAAATACCATTGAGCCAGTTATCTTGTTTGCTTGGAGTCTCACTCTCTCCAGTGCTTGATCCCAAGCTTGTGGGCGTGTGTGTGATGCATGCACACGCACTCACACACTCCTCCGTATCCTGGCCAAGAGTTTCCCCAAACCCATGTGGAAGATGAGCAGAAAATTGCAGCCTGTGAAGCCAGTGGCTTTCACATCCGGCCATGGACTTGGGACAGGAACAGCAGAACTGGGCAGCTCAGATGCTACACCCCAGAAGGTAGTGTCCGCAGGTCACCCAGTAAGTGGCCTGATGTAGGACCCGGCACTTGCTGGACCAACAGACCATCCCCTCCCCTGAGCCAGGGCTTGGAGCCAGGGCTGGAGGAGCTGCAGGCTCTCTCACTCACAGCAGTTAGTGTGGGAAAAGCAGCTCCGGTGACCACTGCCTGAAATCAGACAGCAAAGCAGAATCAGTCCTTCTACAGAATGGCGGCCAGGCCCTTCCTTCTTGGTCCCTTTTTCCTCATCTCCCACTCCCTTCTGCATAACCCTGACTCGCTCCTTTTGTTCTTACCCTCTCTCTCCACGCCACAGCATATATATATATATCTATACATATAGATATATATATGTATATAGATATATGTATATATATATCTATATCTGCAATTTTATTTATTTATATTGATGTCTGCTTACTGGTATTGATGTCTGTCTCCCCTCTCTAGACTGTGAGCTCATTGTGGGCAGAGATTTTCTCTCTTCATTGCTGTATTGTACTTTCCCAAATGCTAAGTACAGTGCTCTGCACAGAGTAAGCACTCAAAATACGACTGAATGAATACTTCAGCTGCAGTGGGACAGGCCCCGTAGAGCATCTCCCTTCTCAGCAGAGTTCAGCTGTCCCAGATGTTTTCTTGGGAATGGAGGGAAGTGTCCTGAGAGCAGAGATGAGCAGAGTAGTTGTGGAGAGACATCAGCTGACCCAAGAGACTCTCCTGGGCACTTGGGAAGTATAGAATACCAAAATGAATTATTCCGTCCACAAGGAGCTTAAACTCTAACTTGGGAGACAAATATAAAAATATCACAACACTGTCAAAATAACATCTCTTTTTCTTATTCAAACCCTCTCATCCTCCAGACTTTCCCATCACTGTAGACACCACCACCATCAGACACCACCACCATTCTCCCTGTCTCCCAAGCCTGTAATCATGGCAATATCCTCAACTTACTTCTCTCTTTCTTCCTGCATATTCAGTCCATCACTGAATCCCACTGGTTCTAGTCTCACAAAATCTCTAGAATCTGTCCCTTTCTCTCCATCCAAACTGCTACCACACTGATCCAGGCACTTGTCTTTTCCCACCTCAATTACTGTATCAACCACCTCACTGACCTCCCTCTCTCCAGGCTCACCCACTTTAGGTCATATTTCACTCTGTTTCCTTGATCACTTTCCTAAAAAACACATTCTGCATGTCTCCCCACTCCTCAAAAACCTCCAGTGGTTGCCTGTCTCTGCATCAAACAGAATCTTTTCACTACCCACTTTAAGGCACTCAATCAGGTCTTCCCCTTCTATGTAATTTCATTCCACTCCCACTACATTCCAGCCCACCCACTTTGCTCCTCAAATACCATCCAAGGTACTGTGCTTCAATCTCCTCACCTCTTGTTCATATTCTAATTCCAGCCTGGAATTCTGTCTCCCTTCATATCAGCCAGATCACCACTCTCCTCTTCTTCAAAGCCCTCCTAAAATCATATCTCCTCTAGGAAGCTTTTCCTGACTAGCTTCTCATCTCCTTATCCTAACTGCCTTCCATCTGCATCGTCTGTGCACTTGTATCTGTACCACATAACCACGTTGATATTCACCCCATCCCCAGCTCCATAGCACATTTGTACATTTCCTTATACTCTGCCACTTCCTCTATCTGTAATTTATTTTCATAAATGTCTCCCCTACTAGATTGTAAGCTCCTTGAGGGCAGGAATCATGTCTACCAACTCTATTGTATTTTACTCTCCCAAGCGCTTAGTATAGTGCTGTTCACATAATAAGCACTCAATAACTACAAATGATATGCATGTGTTAAGGAGGGTATAAATACGTTCTAAAGTGCTAGAGTTGGCTGAAGGAATGATATGGTTCAGAGTTGCTGAGAAATTAATCTGGTGAAGCTTTTTGGAGGTGGTGGGATTTTAGGATGAAGCAGTGAGGCCTAGTGGAAAGAAAGTGGGCCTAGGAATCAGAGGATATGCGTACTAATCCCAGCTCCACCACTTATTTGCTGTGTGACCTTGGGCAACTCTTTTAATTTCTCTGTGCCTCAGTTCCCTCATCTGCAAAATGGGGATTCAATGCCTGTGCTCCCTCCTACTTAGTCTGTGAGCCCCATGAGGGATCTAATTATTTTGTATCTACCCCAGTGCTTAGTACAGTGCCTAAACATAGAAAGACCTTAACAAATACTATACTTGAATATGGGGAGCTCTGTGGTCTGTCTGATGTGGGGAAGGAGGGAGTTCCAACCTGAGGGAATAATGAAGAGGGATGGGGAGAAAGTCAACAGGCGAGATTATGTTGCCCCTGCGCATTATTAGAAAAGAGTGTTTTCATGGAAAAAACTTTTAGACTCATATTTCAACGGGGCAGGTTAGGCTTTAAGCCAAAACCCCACATTAGCAGGATTTCACTAAGCATGGTCTAGTGGGAAGAGAATGGACCTGGTCTTCTAGATTCTAAGCTCACAGTGGGCAAGGGATGTGTCTACTAATTGTTGCATTGTTCTCTCCCGAACACTTAGTACAGAGCTTTGCACACATTAAGCACTCAAAACACACCACTGATTGAGTCGGAGAACCTGGCTTCTGATCCTGGATCCACCACATGCTTACTGTGTGACCTTAGGCAAGTCACTTAACTTCTCTGTGCCTCAGTTCCCTCATTTGCAAACCGGGAATTCAATACCCATTCTCCTCCTCCTTAAACTGTGAGCCCCATGAGGGACCTGATTATCTTGTATGTACCACAGCATTTAGTCCAGTGTTTGATATATAGTAAGCACTTAACACATATCACAATCATTATTATTACCATTATTATTGTTATTTCATCATTGTTCCCCATGCAGGAATGCTGCTGATCATGTAGCAGTGAGTCTGTGATTATGTTTCTAAGACTCATTCTCTCTCTCTCTCTCATTCATTCATTCATTCATTCAATAGTATTTATTGAGCGCTTACTATGTGCAGAGCACTGTACTAAGTGCTTGGGATGAACAAGTCGGCAACAGATAGAGACAGTCCCTGCCGTTTGACGGGCTTACAGTCTAATCGGGGGAGACGGACAGACAAGAACAATGGCAATAATTGATATCCACCCCTCTGCCTTTAAGAGGCACTTCAGGAGTCCCCCCTCCCTGTTTCTCCTTCTCCTGTTTCTGTCATTCCTTCACAAGAGCCCAGCTTGTTTGGGGAAAGGCAATTATTATTATTATTATTAATAGTGGTATTACCTAAGCACCCTCTAGACTGTAAGTTCAATGTGGACAGGGAATGTGTTGGCTATATTGTTCTCTCCCAAGCGCTTAGTACAGTGCTCTGCACACAGTAAGCACTCAATAAATATAATTGATTGACTTACTCTATGCCAAGTTCTATACTAGTGGCTGGGGTAGATGCAGTATAAGCAGAGCAGATGAAGTCTCTGTCCAAGATGGGGGTCACCGTCTTAGGGGGAGGGAAGGAGAGGTTGTACCCATTGTACAGTTGAGAAAACTGAGGCACCGTGAAGTTAAGTGACTTGCCTAAGGTCAAACATTTGACAAGTGGCAGAGGTGGGATTAGAACTGAGATCCCCTGATCCCCAGGCCCATACACTTTCTTTCCCCTAGGCCACATTGTTTTATTCTCTTACATCAATTCTCCTATTTGACCCTCCAGTTGCACCCATGAAACCTTCCAGACCAGCTCTCTGGCTCTAATTTCTTCAGCCAATCAGGGAACCTCTTAACACTTACCTATGTCTAGAAACCAAGTAAGGCCCCACATCATCCTTTCTTTATTTGACCTTCTTCCCTCTGAGAATTTACTGGAGTTCACTTGCACTAACCCGGGTATATTTGGGGGCTCTGGTTGTGTGGGGATGGGTCAGTGCTTATGGGGAGGTTGTACAAGTATTTCCAGGATGGAATGGAGCAAGATTAGCTGGGAAATCACTATCTTCCATGGGGCAGATCTCGGGACTCCCTCCTGCATCTCCCAGCAGAAAATGCCTTCACAGAAGACCTGCCATTGGTCTGCAGACCCACCAACTTCCTCATTTAAGTGTGCCAGACCTAAGGGAGGCACGTCCCAGGGCAGGACCTGGTTGGCCATTCTGGGACAATGAGAGCAGCCAAGTATATTCCCTTGCTCCACCACTCCCAAGAGGTGATTTTGGGTTCCTCTTGTCACCCACCTCCCCACAGCCCAGGTCTTCCACATCAGCATTACCCTCATTGTGGACCTTCCCTGTCCAGGATTTCAGGACAGGTCCTTAATACCCTCCAGAGCTGATCCTGGCCCCTGTGAGACTCACAGTTGTCTCTGACTGGGAGAACAGACATTCTCACTTCCCCATTCCCATAGGCTGGGCACTTTGGCTGGCTTTTGGTCCACTTGGCCTGCAATAACTAAGGGAAAACTCTTGTTGCATTTTTTAGGCATTACTAAAAATCAATACCAGCTTTGCCACTTGAGGCCAGCCGTTTCCAGGAGACCTGACCAGCTGGACTCAGGAGGTGATGTTCTGGACATTTCTGATAATGACATGCTGAAATATTCATGTCTGAAAATTGGCTTTCCCCTTCTACAGTCTCTGAACATCAGTGGCAAAAGCCTTCCTGTATGGAGGAGAGTTGGCTGGGGGGGCCTTCTCAGGTGGTGAGCCTCTCATGGGATGGGGACTGTGTCTGACCTGATTATCTTGTATCTACCCTAACATTTGATACGGGGCTTGGCACATAGTAAGCGTGTAACAAATATAATAATACTACTATTATCCTGAGCAATTATGACCTATTAGGTCCATGTATTCTCTTTTCTTTTCTCCCGTTTAGTATTTCTCCCGAGTTTTTTTAATGGTGTTTGTTCAGCACTTACTATGTGCTAGACACTGTACTAAGCACTGGGGTTAAGATAAGCTAATCATGTTAGACACAGTCCTTTTCCTATATTGGACTCACAGTCTTAATCCCCATTTTATGGATGAGGTAAATAAAGCACAGAGAAGTTCATTGTCTTGGCCAAGGCCTCTGTTGGACACTCCACCCTGGTTCTGCATTGAAACTCAGTTCATATATCCATGGCCCATGTCTAAACAAGCCAGAAGATGTACAATAACTTTGTGATTAGCAACAGAGCAACCCCCTTGAAAGTGAAAGGTTTTTAATCACTTTGTTTCAAGGAGAGAGGTCTGGAACCCAGTTGTCCAGCCCTAAGAGAAGTGGGAATAACTGGCTGGTCTCTGTGGAGGCAAATGGGGAGAGGGACAAACCTGTCTCTTTCTGTTTGCTTGTAGAGCCCAATTCCATCAGAAATGGATTTAAAAAAGGGAATGATGGCTTTGAAAAGCCAGGCATCAAATAGCCAAACATTGATCAATCAGCCTGAACTGACAAACACTCTCAAGAAAGTCAGCTGATCTGCTGTGCTCCCCTGGAGGCTCTCTGACTTCCTGCAAGTCAGTCCAGAGGGGATCCCTGGGTGTGACAGCCCCAGCCCCCTTCTGTCGAAATGCTCACCCCTCCCTAGAGCAGTCCCAGGCTTCATAGTCAGTGAACCCTCACATCTGAGCTCTCCATGAGAGCTCCAGGAAGAAGAAGAAAGGCTGAATCCCCATGTTCGTGACTGTTGACTGATTTCCATTATGTGCCCTCCCCCTTGCTAGGTGTTTTTTTTTTCTCTATGGCATTTGGTAAGTGCTTAACATGTGTCAAACACTGTTCTAAGTGCTGGGGTATACACAAGATAATTAGCTTGGACACGGTCCCTATCTCACATAGGGCTCACAGTCTAGATAGGAGGGGGTACAGGTATTGAATCCCCATTTACAATGAGAAAACTGAGGTACAGAGAAGTTAAATGACTCACCCAAGTTCACCCAGAAAACAAGTGATGGAGCTAGAATTAGAACCCAGATCCTCTACCAGGCCTGTGAGTTTTCCCCTAGGCCAAGCTGCTTCTCCAAGGGTTAACCTCTTCCATACCACCCCTTCTGCCTGGCAATTACAGATGTCCACTGTAAACTTAATTAAAGCTGAATCTTAGTCCAGATAACATATGGCTTGTCAGTTTTGTTTTCAACAGCCGTGGTGAAGAGAGTGCTTGCAAGAGAAATTGCTGAGACTGGGGGGAGGCCTCCTAGGAGGGCACTTCTCCAGGTGCCAGCTCATAACAGTAAATGCAGTTGAAGAGTGAGGTCCTGTGCTCCCCTGATGCCCCTCCTGGAAACTGACTCCAGCACCAGTGGCCTGCTCCTTTTGGCCACCACTTGGTCTCTCATCCTTGAGGACCCAGAGAATGGGTCAGGAATGGACCACTCAGTGAACGTCTTCCTGCTTGGTTCCATCCCCCAGGTCTGCCCAAGGATCCCAGCCCCCAGAAGCCTGAGGGAGAAACCAGGGTTAGAAGGGTCTCCTCTGCTTCCCACCTGAGTGAGGGATTCCCCAGATGGTGGGTCATGGTGGGGGCCAAGTCTTGGCATCCCTAATGGGAAAGACCTTGGCCAGACCCTTGGGAGAAGAGAGATGAGGCAGGGGCTGTGATAAGAGAAAATGTGGAACGCCTGCATGCTAGTTATGAGTGGAACCTGGAATTTCATCTTATCTTGCCTCTGAGGTACTTGCAGCCTTCAGTAAATGCCACACTTGATAAGTACATCTATATCTGGGGCAGGGCAGGAATAGTCACCCCAATTTAGGTGGGGAAACTGAGGCCCAGCAATAGGTAAGGTCACACAATAAGTCAGAGTCTAGGGTAGAGACCCACTCCCTCGCTGCCTAGGCATGGGCTTGAGGCACTAATCTATACAGACAGGTCTTTGGGGTACATGGATGCAAAATTGAGGTCTTGTCCAGTGAACTGAGCCTCAGTTTTCTCATCTATAAAATGGGGATAAACTACCTGTTGTCTCTTGGACTATGAGCTCTGTGTCGGCAATGATTGGTCCAATCTGATATTTGGGAAGCAGCATGACAGTGGAAATCAGTTGTAATTATTGAGATTTACTGTATACAGGGCACTGTACTGAGTGCTTGGGAGAGTACTCATAGCATAATAATGTTGGTATTTGTTAAGCGCTTACTATGTGCAGAGCACTGTTCTAAGCGCTGGGGTAGACACAGGGGAATCAGGTTATCCCACGTGGGGCTCACAGTCTTAATCCCCATTTTACAGATGAGGGAACTGAGGCACAGAGAAGTTAAGTGACTTGCCCACAGTCAGACAGCTGACAAGTGGCAGAGCTGGGATTCGAACCCATGACCTCTGACTCCAAAGCCCATGCTCTTTCCACTGAGCCACGTTGCTTCGCATGAGAAGCAGCATGGTGTAATGGATAAAGCGTGGGTCTGGGAGTCAGAAGGTCATGGCTTCTAATCCCAGTTCTGTCATTTGTCTGCTGTGTGACCTTAGGGAAGTCACTTCACATCTCAGTGCATCAGTTGCCTCATCTGTAAAATGGAGGTTTAGACTGTGAGCCCCACATGGGACAGGGACTGTGTCCAACCCAATTTGCTAGTAGCTACCCCAGCCCTTAGTAACGTGCCTGGCATATAATAAGCACTTAACAAATACCATAATTATTATTACTTCATAACAATATAACAGAAACATTTCCTGATCATAGTGAGTTTACAATCTAGAGGGGGATTACAGTCTAGAGGGGGAAGAGCACAGACCTGGGAGTTAGGGGACCTGGCTTCTAATCCCGGCTCTGCCACTTATCTGCTGTGTGACCTTGAGTAAGTCGCTCAACTTCTCTGTAACTCCGTTTCTTCATATGTAAATTGGGGTTTATAAATTCTACTCCCTTTTATTTAGACTGTAAACCACATTTGAGACAGGGATTATCTTATATCTAACCCAGTGCTTATTTCAGTGCTTGGCATACAGTAAGCACTCAATAATGCCATAATTACCTGAGCAAGGAGTTGCTATGAGACATGGCTGCCCAAGGCTTCGGGTGCATTGGAGATGTCAGGGGACGGAGGGGGACAAGGTGAGAGCCAATTAGAAGTGGTGGCTGTAGTGGCAGGATGGAGAGGACTTTGCAGCTCTGTTCAACATTGGGTGAATAGAAGGTAATCAGACCAGACATAGTCCCTGGCCCATTCTAGTTCACATTGGAAGAGGCTGGATGAACAGGTATCATCCCCATTTTAAGGATGAGGAAACAAGGCCTAGAAAGGTTAAGTGAGTTACTCAAGGGCACACAGAAGGCCACTGACAGAGCTGGGATTAGACCCCATTCACATGCTATTTCCATTAGGCTACAATGAGTCTCTTGGCACCTGCATACAAGAAGGAGAGTCCTGGGAACCCAGGGATGACCTCAGAGTTTGGCAATTCCCAGAAAACTTCTGGGAACCCTCTTCTCCTCACTCCCACTAGCCCGCCTATCCCCACTCCCTGAAGGAGAGGCTGGCTGGTGGCGGAATCATTTTCTACTGAATAAATACCCTCCCACAGATGGTGGCAGCCCAGTCTGCTGGAAGGAAATGGAACTGATCGAATATCCTCAGCAAGTCTGTCTTGGGAGCATTATATCCTGGCAGCTTTGCAGCTGGCAGAAATGAAGTGGAGGATGCTCCAGACATGAGGAAGGGCATGAGGAAGGAGTAGAAGAAGGCAGAGCTGAGAATGAGGGACGGTGAGTGGGAGAATTTCAGAAGAAAAAAGAGAGTGAGTGAGCTGGGGCGTGTGTGATACTCATCTTTCATGGGTGCTTGCTAACCCCACCCCCACCCCCACCCACTGTCCTTTCTCCCCTCTCTGGAGCCCTGATGCTTAAAGGGCCAGCCATGTGCAAAGCTCCCACCAGCCTTCAATGCCTCAGAGGAAAATTGGCAAAATTAATTGGAAATTAAAGTCACCAAATGAGCACTGAATTAAGAAATCATTAACTCCCAATGAGCGCTGGAACAGTGGGTTAATTATAAAGCATTCCTGAGATTTTTTCCCTACACAGTTATTCTCTGTCATCTATTTCTCCAGAGGGGCGGGGGTGGGGGGGAGGAGTCTCCTTGGGGAATGTAAAGAGTTGCCAGGCACTGGGATTCTCTCTTTCCCTATTTTACCAG
Source organism: Ornithorhynchus anatinus (assembly GCF_004115215.2). NCBI lineage: Eukaryota > Metazoa > Chordata > Mammalia > Monotremata > Ornithorhynchidae > Ornithorhynchus > Ornithorhynchus anatinus. Next base: position 45,297,546 of record NC_041732.1, on the reverse strand, counting down.
AGGTACCCTGGAGGGTCCCATGTTTCATGTACCCCCTTCCACTCAGCCTGGAGCTGGGCAACTTCCTCTGGCCCACCACAGCTGGACCAGATCTTCCAACAGGTTTGACCCCTCTTGGAATTGCAGAGACCCGAGCATCCTTAAAACACATCGATTTGAAGCAGAGTGTAGATGCAAAACACCTTCCAGCCTCAGAAGAGGAAGGTCCTCTGCCCTCCACTACAAGGTAACAGTAGGAAATAACTGTCAAAAAATGATTACTGCATACTCATGTAACCAAGAGTAGAAACTCGCTACCTAATTAGCTCCTCCCAGGGAGTACCCAAAGACATTACACAGAATAGAAACAAACACTCTCTAAACCAAAAGCACCGTGACAGCATCAGGGTGACTGGGAAGAGGTGGATTTTATTAGGGTCCAAGGGAAAGGGTCAGAGACATTGAAGGCAGTGGCCTGATAACTGTCAAAGGATCTGCCCCTGCCCTTGCAAGAGGGTGCAGAATAGATTCCCCGGGAGGGTCAGAGCCATGGGAAGATCTGGCGCCCCCTAGCCTCTGACCAAAAGGCTGTAACTGAAATTGAAAAGTTTCCCCTTCCCAGGCAGCTCGAAATCTCAGAATAGGAGGGAAACAAAGCCTACTGCAGTAACCACAAATTCTCCAGCAGCCCTGAATGTTGGTCCAGTGGAAAGAGCATGGTCCTGGGAATCAGGAGGCCTGGTTTCTGGTTCTGGTACTGCCAGCTGGGGAGAGGCCATCAGTGATCAAGTTTTCTGACCAGAGAATGACTTAGAGGGAGGTGGGCAGAACCAGCAGGGATCTTGAGAGATCTCTGACTAATGTGGTCAGTGAATGCTGTGGCAGTTGACTCCAAGCCACTCGCCTGAGAGATTATATGGTGGGGTTTGGCCTAGTGTTGGCCCTGGGCTGAGGTCATTTGAGCTAGAAATGGGTTATGCACTGCAGTCTGCTTCATCCCTGCTGGACTCCTCACTCACTGTATGTATCCAATGCCCATTGGGAGTGTGGCCAGCAGGGACAAGGGAGTAAGAGTGGAGCAGAACAACCCTCGCTAGCATCAACTCCTCTAATATCACCTCTGCCTGGCTCTGAGTTGTTTTCTCTTGCTCTCCGATCTTGGATTTACTTGTGTTTCATCAACCAGTCCCTGAGGACTGCAAATGGGAAATTGGTTTTCAGACAGGGGCCAAAAAACCTCTGCCCTCTGGGTCTGGTCATGTCTTCTTTTAAGCCTGGCCTGCAAAGTGCCTCCATCAACCTGGGGACTGGAACTGGACTGAAGCCATGCCTCTAGTCTCTTGTCTTCAAGAGCAGGTGTGCGATGGAAGCTAAAGAAGAGATGCCTGGGAACCCCTTCCCCAGGAGAGTAGAGTCCCACTCCCTAGCCCGTGCCTGACTGACAGCTGGGAAAGATTCCAGCTTCCACCTTGCATTCCCAGGAACTGAGTGCCCTCTGTCCATACCAATGATAATAGCAGGATCAATCACCTCCTGCAAGCAGGGGGTTGGCTCCTGGGGATCAGGGAAAAATAAAAGTAGCCCCACTGTTGTGAATCCAATGGAAAGATTGCAGTTCTGAGTACCAGGAGACCTGGGTTCTAGTCCTGGCTTGGCAATAAGAGAAGTGGGTGCAGGGGCTAATCCACCAGTAAGAAAGGTTTCTGACTGAAAAACCATTATCAGCATAACCATTAGTGGTGTTTATTAGCTCTTACTGTGTGCAGATCACTGTTCAAATCACTTGGGAGAGTTCAGTACAACAGAGTTGATAGACTTCCCCCTACCCACAGTGAGCTTACAGTCTAGAAATGTAGGTTGTATATAAAAACAAATCTAAAAGTAAAAGGAACTTACAAGGCTAGTGATTGAGTCAATAGTCATACACTGTTATATCACAGATAAGAATCAAAGGCTAGTTACCGGGAATAAACAAGTAGACCAACAGATACTTATAGGATCAATCAAGGAAAGCCTCCTAGAGGAGGTAACTTGTCCCCAGCCCCTGTGAAGAAGCATTTATCCCCTTTCTTGCTCCTACTTTCTTATTATTACGGATAAGTCCAGAGAACAAAGCTGGGAGAGACAGAAACAGACTAAGACATGTGTAAGGCACCGACACCATACAGCTCCCAAGACTAAGGGATCAGATGAGATACAGAGTGAGAAGGAAGTGCAGGATGTAATTCATTCCACCTTTGAGGTTTTTTTTTTTCCGACACAAAAGGTCTCCATAGCAACAACAGAATAGAGATCAAAGTGACAGCATGATCAGGGAAGAGGGAGTGTTGGGACCGTTTTTTCTCCCAACACTTTACACTACATCTCTCACCAAGCCGAGGAACTGCACAGTTTCACAGTTTTTCAAACACAGGGAGAGAAATGAAAATGAAATAAATAAGAGAAAGGAGAGAAAGGAGAAATAGAGGAGAGAGAGAGAGATTCTCATAGGCAGAGTTGACCTTAATCTGTTTCTCAAAGCAGTGCATTTTATATGGACAATTGTAGGAAGGCAAGAAAGCCATGAGAGGAAATGAAGAAATCTTCTTTCCAAATCTAGTTGGCTGAGGCCTTTAGTTTTCACCACCCTCAAGATAGAGTCTTTGCTAGCTAATTTTCTAGGAATTCAGGCAATGCTAATTTGGTCTTTGATTATTTCTTATTTTACCTGCAGAAATTTTGAGGAAACTCTAAGGTCTGGATTTTCCTTCTTTTGCTCTGTTTAAAACTATGTTCCACTTTCTTCACACATGTTTTCAACCCTTTCATACCATCAGAGCCCCTGAGGAGGTGGGGGCCACTACTTCCTACCTGTCTTTACATGCGATTGGTCATCAATCTGGTTTTAGAGCAATCAGTCTCTTTGTGGTGGTTCTGTCATGACACTGGTCACCTTTATGTACAGTATTTTAATTTTCAACCTGGGCTCCTTCCATCCTGGCTCCAATAACTGAGTTCCACAGAGACCTGGGTTAACAGAGACATGGGATGGGTCCCAGTGGCTCTGGAATAAGTGGAGGAGGGCAGAAAGCCCTAGGAAAAATCTTCTAGCTTGGGAGAACTTGGTCAACTCAGGACTGTTCACTGTGTAATTGCTGCAAAATCACCTAACTTAATCTAATCTCATCTAATCAAGCAAAAAAAGCAGTTAGTTTTTTTTAAAAAATAGCATTTGTTAAGCACTTACTATGTACCAACACTGTACTAAGACCTGGGGTAAACACAAGCTAATCAGGTTGGGCACAGTTCCTGTCCCATATGGGGCTCAGTCTTAATCCCCATTTTACAGATGAAGGATCTGAGGTCAGAGAAGGTCACAAGGTCACACAGCAGACAAGCGGAGCAGCCAGGATTAGAACTTAGGCCCTCTGACCCCCAGACCCATGCTCTATCCACTAGGCCATGCTGCTTTCAAGGAGAATTCAAAAGGGATCATCTATGGGTGGCAAGAGCATCTTTTTTTACATAAAGACTGTGAGGGAAGAAATACCTTGGATGGCAGAAGGTGTTCCAGGTTATACATGAGGGACAACTTCCAGACTGTGGGGAATTTTAAATTTTGAAATTGGAGGATGTTGTAGACTATCTTTTAAAAAGGAGAGGCCTCCACCTGCCTGGAACGAATTAGGTGCCATGGTACCTAGAGGCAGTGGGATGGACTAGGTGACCTCTAGCAGTCCCCCTTGAGCCCTTGGAAGCTACAGTCCATTAACCTGCCTTGGCGTTTTAGGTTGCACTCTCTTTGAGAACAGAGATAGGCTCGTTCTATATTCTGTACCGTGCCCAGCACCCTGTGGGCATTAAATCTAAGGTAAATAGCACAAAGACTCTTTCTCACAAGGTTGTTGTGAGGAATGGCCAATAAAAGTGACTGTAAAGCCCTTTGCTAAAGATAAAGGACTAAGAAATGCCCGTTACAAGCAGGAGAGTGAAGCCCAGCCAGGCTTAGGATTCCAAGACTTGCCTTCCTTCTCTTGCTTTCTCCTGCTGGTTCCACAACAGATTGGCACATTTTGCACTATGGGACACTAATCAGGTGAAATCCTTCAAGACGAATCGATAAAATAGCAGTTTATAGCAGGACTTGATCAATCATCTTCATAATTTAAATTACAAAGTCGCCCTGTCTGACAAGCAAGGGATAGCCCCAGCAAAGAAGGAGCCAGGACTTTCCATTTAGCTCCAGAGGAAGGGACCCAGGCCGACCTCATCGGGTATGGGGATTGGGGTATTATTCGTATCTGGGAGAGGCTGGAAGCTGAGGAGTGGACTGTCCACTGGGGACACACGGGTTTCCTGCACTGGCCTGGGGGGCAGGCACATATCAAAGCGATGCTGTATCGGCTTTTGGGGAGGGGTTGTGTTCATCCAGTGTATTTCACTCCATATCCTCCCGGCCCCTAGGCCTGCCACCCCTCCAGAGGTCAGAGAGTCCTCTCCTTCAGGGACAGAGGGGATGGAGTCTCTAGCGCAGTCTCTAGACTGTAAATTCTTTATGGGCAGGGAATGTGTCTACTAATTCTGTTATACTGTACTCTCCCAGCACTCAGAGTAGTAGTCTGCACACAGTAAGCGCTCAATAAATACGACTGATAAGATTGGTACAAGCTGGAGAGTGGGCCATCTGCAGGGGATATGTGCCGTGGGAGGATGAGACATCAGCTTGCTTCACTTGATGGGCAGATGTCAATTATAGGAAAGGTGGCACTATCTTGGGTTGTAGTTCAACCCCTTCTACTTGGAAATGGTAGATTTGTTACAATGTTCAGATAGTAGTAATCCATACAAACTCCTCCTATGTAAATAATGTCCCATTGCATACTCCTCCTGGTCCTCCCTGGGAGCAACCCAGATCCCCTCCATCCTTTCAGCCACTCTGGGAACTGAATTCTTCTAAGGACCTGTGCAGTTTTTCCCAGAGGGCCACTTGTGCCCTGCTGTGTCAGCAGGCCCATGGTGGCAGGCAGCAGGCCGGCAAACAAAGCAATCTGATCTTGCAGGTGAATCCAGGGTTCCTCCTACCTCAGAGATTATGGAGAAGTCAGCTGGCTTTTAAAGGGGAATTGTTAGAGGCATTTTTGAAGAAGTCTCGCTAAATCACCAATGGAATTGGAGTGTGCTCTGCAGCCTAGGAATGACTATAGCAATAATAGGAATAACAGCAGTGACCATCATCATAAAGATCTGCAAGTAATAATAATAATAATAATAATGTTGGTATTTGTTAAGCGCTTACTATGTGCCGAGCACTGCTCTAAGCGCTGGGGTAGACATAGGGGAATCAGGTTGTCCCACGTGGGGCTCACAGGGAATCAGGTTGTCCCATGTGGGGCTCACAGTCTTAATCCCCATTTTACAGATGAGGGAACTGAGTCACAGAGAAGTTAAGTGACTTGCCCACAGTCACACAGCCAACAAGTGGCAGAGCTGGGATTCGAACTCATGAGCCCTGACTCCAAAGCCCGTGCTCTTTCCACTGAGCCACGGTGAGGTTCTTTGTCCCTCCAGCTATGAAGGTGTTTTGAGATGACAGGAGGAAAGGGGCCACTGAAACTCAATGTGTACTAGGATCTCCAATTTCCTTCCTCAGCTCCCAGCCTTCTGGAACTGTGGAGAGAAGAAAACCCTCCTTCCACTGATCTCCCCTCTCCTCGAATTCCCAAGTCTTCCCTGCCTCATCCCCCACCCTCAATTCCTCCCAACTTGGTAGCAGGAGGCTTCTTTGACTGGCTTCTGGATAAGGCAATTGTCTATATTGTGCAAACAACTACAGAGAAAAGGGAGCAGGTAGGGCAGGGTGGCAACAGTTAGTTGCCTGGGAGAATGAGTGTCCATCCCTATGCCAGTTCCATCACCAGGACCCCAGGGAGCGGGACCCGTGCTCCTGAAGCACGCTCCTTCATGGCATTGGGCTTCAACATGGGGCTTTAGGTGGAGTGTGTGTGTGAAGACCAATAAGACAGACCCTCTACCCCTGGGATGGCCCACTATCTCCACCCTTTGCTGGATGTTAAAGGTCCTGTGGGACTCCTCTCTGGGGGTTGGAAAGCAGACCACTGCCAAAGATCCAGCTAGTAGAGTCTGTGCCTCTCCCTGATGCTTCAGGGGTTTGAGGGTGAGAGGTCACATTTGTAGTTATTCCTCTGCCACATGCTCTTCCTTCCACCGCTGTTCTCTGGCTGAGGTTGCTGCTGCCATGGGGCTCTCAAGGGAAGCAGGAGAATAGGAGGGGATTGGAAGGGATGGGACAGAAGGGAGAAGAAGAGGAGGAGGAGGCAGGGCCCTGCTAGGCAGTGCTAGTTCCTGGGAGTCTGTGACTACACTCTGGAATGGAGAGATCTACCAGCAGTGCCACATGAGCAGGGAGGCCAAGGGAAAGAAGCAAGGGAGATTTACTCTGAACATGCTCTGAAAAAGCTGGGAGAAGAGGAATCAGTTGGAAGTAGGGACTAGGCCCAAGGACAAAGCCTGGCATTTCAGGTGATCAGGGAAGGTAGGTGGAAACCTCTCTTCCCCAGGATCCCCATCCCCATCAGCATCTCTTCTGCTTCTATCAACCTCCTAAAATAATCTGGAGAGATGGAGCAGCAGAGCTGGAGAGAGGGTCTGGACTCTGAGGGGTTGGTTGAGGAATGGTAGGTGTATGTGAATACCATAGGAAGTTCAGTAATGAGCAAAAGAGAAACCAGTAGGGACAGAAGGAGAGACAGAAAAAGAAGTAAAAGGAAGAAGAGAGAGAGAATATGAGAGAGAATGAAAGACAAGCAGAAAGAGAGAGAGAAATAAAGCATGTCCAGGGAAGGTCAGTACTCCTCCAGCCCTCTGTTATGGACATTCAAAGAAAAAAATTAATGCATCTCTAAACTAGTTAGTCGATAGAATTCTAAGGATTCCTAGCCTCTTCTGCACTTTGGAGAGGGATTAGCACAGTGGCTTCTATTACTCCGTGGACCCCAGGAAAAGTGGGGGAAGGAAAGATGGAGTGGAAACACTTGCTTGTGCTCAAGACTCTCCCTGCCCAATATAAGACATGTCCTTCAAATTCAGAATAATTCCAGTATCCTACGTTTTAGCCCTCCAGCCCCAACTTCCCAAAATCCCTCTAGGAGAGACCTTGTGGGGAGGAGGGCTTGTTTCAATTAATCAATCAATAGATAGATAATGGTAGTGAGTGTTTACAGTGTGCAGAACATTATACTAAGGATTTGGGAATGTATGATACATAGAGTTGGTAGATACATTCCCTGGCCACAAGGAGAGGGGGGAAAAGACAGTAAAATAAATTACAGATAGGGGAAATGGTAGGGTATAAGGATATGAACACAAGTGTCATGGGGCTGGGGGTGAGGTGAATATTAAAATGCTTAAGGGGAACAGACTGAAATGCATAGGTGAAATCAGAAGGAAGGACAGTGAATAGGGAAAGTGAAGATTTCGTCAGGGACGGTCTCTTACTCAGTGATGGCCTTGTTTTCAGCTGGAGAATTGTGATGGTCATTGCAGGGGAGCCAGTAGCTAATGCCACTGTTCTAAAACAGCAGCAGCTACAGTGGCTGTCACCTTGGCCATAATGGCCATTTCCAGCCTGTTCTCTCATTGATTTAGCCACTACCACGTGGCAGTAGGAGGCTAAATCCTCAGGGATACTTTGAGTGGCTGTGATGGTGTTTGAGATCCTGCCCTCACATGAAGCACTGGGAAAGTAAAATACAATCACAGGACCTATTCTCTGCCCACAAAGAACTTACACTCAAATGGGAGAGAACCATAAGTGTAGTCACAAGTAGTGAAATCTGCACAAGTAAATAAAATAACACCAAAATGTTCAACTCACTGTCTTATCAAAAGACTCAGTCCCACTAGACTGTAAATTCCACAAATAAATCTGCCAGATGGTAAGATCCTAAAGGGCAAAGATAGTGACTACTTAACCCATTGTACTCTCCCAATCACTTACAACAGGACTCTGCATATAGTAAGCACTCAGTGTTCCCCAAGGGCACCCTGCAAATACTAAAATGTTTTCTGCGTAAATCTTTTCTCCCCATCCTGCTTGCATTTATTTTAAAAGCATCTATACTGTACCCCTTGGTGTGGTCCTGACTTTTGGACTTGCCTCTGAGCCCATAAACACTATTCAAAGACAGTGAAGTCTTCATTCTTCTAGCCCCCTCAGCTTTGGAGCATTGAGTGTTTGTTCAGCCTCCGTGAGGCTCCTTTTCACACTTCTTCTCTTACTGGAACAAGCTTTCCAGTGATTGTCCTCTTCTAAACTTGTTCTGGGTGATTTGAGACACATTAGTTTTTAGTCAAGATGTGTTTGACGGCTTCTAGTCCCTGCTGGGCATGACTGGAGCTGGCTCTGCCCAAGTCTCCTTCAGGCGGGAGTGCTGAGCTGCTTCTGCTTGACTGGTTGACCCTTCCTGCTTTCCCGTATCAAAAACAGGGACGGATGTTTGGTCCGAGAAGCACACCATACCAGGTTAGGCATTAATATGGTTTTCGACACTCTGGAAAATAACTGAGAAAAAATCAGATGTATGGAGTGTATGGGGAGCTTCAGAAACACTTTCTGCTTTAGAAAAAATAGGATTTCACTTCTCAGAAAAGACTCTGTGAAAGCATTTAAAAAATAAACAGAAGAGAGAGAAAAAAAGAAAAGGAAGAGAAGGAAGGAAGGAAGTTCAGCTGGAATAACTTTGGGCAGAAGAGGCTAATTAGGGTATGGCCAATTGGTTTAGAAACCTGTTTCCAGAGGGAAGAGTCTTTAAGTCTTTGGGCCAGAAGGGTTAGCTAAAGACTGTTGGATCTTTACCCCTGCCTAGAGAGGCGACTGTATCAGTACTAGACCACAGCGATGGATGCTAAACTTCTTTATGAATTTCATTCTGGAGGAAATCTCCTGGTTCAGTTAAGGGTCAGGGTCCTTACAGTCCCAGTACTGTGATGGAGGGGGACACATCAGAGGAGGGAGATGGAAACTGAATAAAGGATCATGTTAGCATTGATGTCCTTGCTCTAGCTTGAGAAACAATGGCCCAGACTCCACCTTAAGCTTGCCTCTCTGCCTTGGTTTCTTGGAGTATGACAGGGCAGTAACAACATCCAGCCTCATGGGCTGTGATTATTTCAGTAGCACTCTCAGTAGGTGCCTGGTACAGCATTCTGCACACGCAGTCAGAGCCAATTCACACGGTCAGTACAGAAGCAGCACAGAATTTGCAACTGTGTGACCCAAGTCTATCTCACACCACTGTGAGCCCTGACCTTAAAGCTTCTTAACTCCAGTGCCCTGGGTGCCCAGACTTCCTCCAGGAGCCCAGATGGGAGTAGCATTTCAAAAGCAGGGCTCTTAACTGCCACCCTAAAGGAGACACCAGGGGAACATTCCAACCACCGGTGTGACTCCTGGTCTGCAAGTCCTGGTTGATCCTTGTTGTAAGCTTGAATACAACTCTTGATATAACTACAAGGTCATTGGTGTAAAGTGCTCAGACCAGCAGGTCCTGAGGATGGACACTCGGGCCCTATACTGAGCACGGGGATAGATACAAGCTAATTAGTTTAGACAAAATCCCTGTCCCACATAGCACTCACAGTCTTAATTCCCATTTTACAGATGAGGTGATTGAGGCATATAGAAGTTGAGTGACTTGCCCAAGGTCACACAGCAGGCAAGTGGTGGAGCTGGGATTGGAATCCAGGTCTGTCTGACTCCCAGGCCCATACTCTATACACTAGGCCATGTTGTTTCCCCATCCCCATTTCCAGCGATTGGATGCCTTTTCCCTTCCCCTGGAGCCTCACCTCCAGGACTTGACCTCAAGCTGGGCAACAAGCTGGATTTGGGTAAATGCCAGCAGAAGTAGCAGTGTGGTGTGGTGAATAGAGCATAGGTTTAGAAATCATAAGGTAATGTGTTCTAATCCTGGGTCCACCACATGACTGATGTGTGACCTTGGGCAAGTCACAACTTCAATGTGCCTCAGTTACTTCATCTGTAAAATATGGGGATTAAGAGTGTGAGCCCAATGTGGGGCAGAGACTGTGTCTAACCTGATTAACTTGTATCTACCCCAGCTCTTAGAACAGTGCTTGCCACATAGTAAATGCTTAACAAATACCATAATTATTATAATAATTACTATTATTAGAAGAAGATCTGGATTTTGCCCTCAACCTTTTCTGAATTGCTGTGTGACCTTGGCCCAATCTCTTGACCCCTCTGGGTCTCTGCTCCCATTTCAGACAGGTAGCTATAACAGCACAGGCCTCCTGTTGCCTTGCTGGGGTGGCAGGAGAAGAAACGAAATGTTGTATAGGAAGCATATGCTCAGCACAGCTTCATATGAATGAACATAAGACACATCCGCCAAGCTGGCACACGCATTCACCCTCCCTCCCCCCACTTAGGTCTACATCTGTGCACAGAGGCTGAAGGAGAAACAGATTGAATGGCATCAGCTACACATGCAGAATTACACTGGTTTGGAAAACAGACCTGAGAGAAGAAATATGAATGCACTTGGGACCTACCACCCAGAAACCAGTTCCCGTGAAGTGGGTAAAGTCACTAAACTCTTGTCCCTGACATGGATGTTTGATGACAGAAACAATCCTCAGGGGCAGGTCGGAAGGAAGGAAAATGTGCTGGGAACCTGGACATCCTGATGTCAGTATGTTAGTAACTGGGGGGGACAAAGGTAGAGAGCCAGGCTTAGTAGAGCACAGGACTGGGAGTTCAGGAGATCGGAGTTCTAATCACAGCTTTGCCATGACCTTGGACTAGTCACATAACTTCTCTGTGCCTCTATTTCCTCATGTGTAAAATCAGGATTCAGGACCTTTTCTCCCTCCCCCTTTGACTCTGAGCCCTTTGAGGAACAGGGATTTGGTCTGATCTGATTACATTGTGCCTACCCCAGTGCTTAGCACAGTGGTTAGGATGTAGTAAACACTTAACTACTGTACTACTAGAAATGATAATTATAATAATAATTATGCTATTTCACCTTGGTGATTCAGGGAAGTTACTGTTAAATTCAGGGAAGTTACATTCAGCAGGCATTATTGTTTTACCCAATAATGAGTCACACAGCTCCCTCCCCCAGCCCATCCTATTGAGAAAATGCTGGGGATAGCAGGCTGAGTTTTCTAGTGGGATTCATATTTATTGAGGACCCACTTTTATTACAGTGCACTGGGCATTAAGTTCCTGCGGTATACAAAACAGAAGAATGACATGTTCCCTGCCCTGAAGCAGTAGCTTTAGTGGAAAGAGCAAGGATCTGGGACATAGAGGTCCTGGGTTCTAACTCCATCTCTATCACTTGTCTGCTTGTCTGACCTAGGACAAGTCACAACTTCTCTTTGCCTCAGTTTTCTCATCTATAAAATGAAGATTCAGTACCTGTTTTGCCTACTACCTGACTTTGAGCACCATGTGGGACAGGGACTGAGTCCAGTCTAATTATCTTCATCTACCCCAGCACTTAGAATAGTGCTTGGCACATAGTAAGCACTTAACAAGTATCATAATTATTATCATTATTAGGATTAGAAGTTGCTTACATCCTATGGAAAAAGAAAGTGAGGAGAGCAGAAAGCCAAGGTTGTGTCAGAGCTGATGCAGCAGAAAGGTGAAAAATGGAAAATGGTGATTAAGCAAGGAAATGGTTAGTTCCCTTCTTGCCCTCCCCTTTCTCCTTAGCCACCTCTCTAGTCTTTATACTCTCCTGTCTTGGCCTCTTCCTCTTCCTCCACCTCCTCCTCCTCTTCTTCTTCCTCCTGCTCTTCCTTCTCCTCCTCTTCTTCTTCCTCCTTCTGCTCTTCCTTCTCCTCTGCTCCCCCTCCCTGCCCCCCCCCCCCGGCTGGGATCTTGGTTCAGAGAAGCCAACCAATCACCTTAAATCCCTCTCTGGCCTTACAGGATGGCATAGCCCTGGGAGGGTTGGACATTTTGAGCTTCCCCTGTTTCATTTCTGCAGTTCTGGAAAGCTTCAGGCAAGAGATGATCAACTTCCTCATTCTAACATCCCTGCCTGGGAGGAGGCAGGGTAGTGGCAGTAGCCCGTGGCAGTCGAAGCACTAAAGGGATGTGATTTGTAAAGCACCTTTGAGCTCCTTGGAAGAAAGTCGCCGAAAGTACCAAGTGGAGTTCATTGGTCTTCAGGTCAGAGCCCCCGTGGGGCCTATTTATTTGATTCCATGTGATCTCCCCTACTAGTCCATGTTACCAGTGAGTTCAACACATTTACTGTATAGTCTCTTCCACTTGCCTAGAGCTGAGGGGGAATCCTCAGAGAAAGAGAAAGATAGAGTGACAACCACAAGACTGAACCTGAGTCGCCCTACTTTCAGGTACAGAGCCAACCATCCAGTCTGCCCCTGAGCAGACTTAAACTCAGGACTTGGGTTTTCCAGGCCCCTGCTCTGCTGGACCCTATAGGCTGTCCCTGGAGGTCCGGAAGGCTTTAAGCTTCCTGGAACCCGCCTAACAGCCCCCCTACCTAGGAACAGACCCCGAATTACCACCTTCATCCTTTTCTGAGTCTGTGCAGGGCCATCCTCTCGCAGAACCCCCTTCAGGTCCTCCCCAGCCCTTCCCTTCCAGCCCTAATCATGCTTATTATGCATTTACTCTGTGAAAGAGCACTGTAATAAGCACTTGGGAAAGCACACTAGAATTAGCAATAACAATAATGGTATTTGTTAAACCCTTACTACGTGCCAAGCACTATTCTAAGTGCTGTGGTAGATACAAGATAATCAGGTTGGATACGGTCCCTGTCCTGCATGAGGCTGCTCACAGTCTAAGAAGGAAGGAGGACAGGGACTGCCAATCCCCACTTTACAGATGAGAAAACTCAGGCACAGAGAAGTGAATTGGTTTGCTCAAGGTCACACAGCAGACAAAGTGTCAGACTGGAATTAGAATCTTGGTCCTCTGACTTCTAGGCCCGTGTTCTTTCCATTAGGCCACGCTGCTCCATATGGTACCTGCCCTTGAGGAATTTACAATCAAGCTGACTCTCCCAATTGTTTAACATAGTGCTCTGCACACAGTAGTCCCTCAGTAAATATTACTGATTGATTCACGGACTCCCAGGGACTTGGGTTTTTCTGGCTGGGTGCCCTCACCCGAGAGCTGGCTCAGGGATGGGGACGGATTGGCCGACTCCAGGCCCACTCCTCATGGCTGCTATGGGGAGGCCCGGTCACCCGACTGCCAGGATTCTGCATTCCAAACGAGATCCCAAGCTGGCAAAACAGCCTTGGCTTTGCAATGTAAATGTCACCAGCCTGCGCTGCCAGATGCTGGAAAGATTGATAAAGCCAAGTGCTCGGCCTTGACATTAATAGGATAACATAAACACCCTTCGCCCTATCTCTTTTTCCCTCCTTCTTAGGTCCCCAGTACACCCCTTTCCCCTCTTTCTCTCTCCTTCTTTTTCTAGAAGTATGGAATGGTCTTGGATTCCATTAGGCTAAGCAGAGCAGAAGCAGGGGCTGTTAGGTCTGACTCGGGGAGGGGATGATGTGGATGTGAGGGTGCAGCTATTTTAATTGAACATGGCAATGCAACTTCCTCTGAATGGGAGTTGTGTACCCTACACTAACAAAGCCAGAGTGGTGAAAATCATGCCAGTCTGCCTCATAACTCACCTGCAGGAGGGCTGGGTGTGGAGGAAATCCATGCTCACCTCTCAGCACTGTCTATTAAGGATAAGGGGCAGGGAAAGCTGGAGGTGTGTGGGCGTGAGGGTATGTGGTTTTATATGTGCTGTTCATTAGAGACTGGAAGAGACATGCTTTCCTCTAACTTCCCTTCTGCCCTGGTGGAGCTGGTCAAGCTTCATGAGGAAGAACAGCTAATTCCTGATTACTCAGGTTCTGCTTGTGGTTTGTCTAGCTAAGCTCCTGGTTTTTCCTCCTCTCCTCTACCCTACTACCTTGCCTTCTGGTCTCATACCTTCAGGTGAGGTCAGGTGGGGTGAGGAGGGGAAATGTACAGCCCCGGTAGTTCTCCTTCAAAAAGCAGGAGGGCAGAGGAGCTGTTGATGTCAGGGAGGGTTTGGGATCCTCTGGGGAATTATTATTATTATTATGGTATTTATTAAGTGCTTACTATGTGACAAGCACTGTTCTAAGTGCTGGGGTAGATACAAGTTGATTAAGTTGGACACAGTCCCTGTCCCACACGGGGTTCACAGTCTGAGAATTACAGCTATCCAAGAGCTCCTGGGACTTACACAACATGGTGTCCAGCAGCCTTATCCGTAACCTAGTGGAAAGAGCGAGGGCCTGGGCATCAAAGGATGTGGGTTCTAACCCTGACTCTGCCTTATGTCTGCTGTGTGACTTTGGGCAAGTCACTTAACTTCTCTGGACCTCAGTTAACTCATCTGTAAAATGGGATTGAGACTGTGAGCCCCATGTAGGATAGGGACTGTGTCTGACCCGACTACCTTGGATCTATACGGCACTTAGAACAGTGCTTGGCACGTAGTAAGAGCTTAACAAACACCACAACCATTATTATTGTTATTATTATTAGCATTATTATTAAAGCTTCCCCATCTCAGCAGTATTGCTCATGTCTTCTTACAGGAGCATTTTGGGGCAACCATGGGTTAAATGGACAAAAGGAGAGCCCCTGCCCTCACACTTTCTGGGCCCAAGGGGACACAGTTTTTGTCTTTAGCAAATGGCTGACCAACTCACTGGCTTGGCTTTGCAGGCTAACGACACCCCTCTGAGTCACTGATGTATCTTTCTGGCACCAGCAGCTCATCCTAAATTAGTAAGTTGCAGAATGTGTTATACTTCCTGCTGGTATCTTAGGGTGAAGTTGCAGTGATGGCCATAGGGGCGGGGATGGCTGGACAAGGAATGGAGAGGAGTCCTGTATAAGAGGAACTTCCCATTCTATTAGCCCAAATGGAACTAGAACCCTTCAGTGCTACTGCCTTGCCTGCATCATCCTTGGATGGGGCAGCAAGTAGAAAGGAATACTAGAGTCCAGGACTCTGCTTTTCTACCCGTCATGCAAGGAAATGGAGGCTGGGGTAGCACTTTCTCCCCATGGTGATCTGGCTGAGATCCAGCTCCCCCAAATAATAATAATAATAGTTGTGGTATTTGTTAAGCACTTACTATATGCTAGGCACTGTTCAAAGCACTGGGATAGATGCAAACAAATTGGGTTGGACATGGTCCCTGTCCTGCATAGAGCTCACCGTCTAAGCAGTTCACCCACGGTCACAGTTCACTCTCCAAAGGCTTCTTCCCCACTGCTTTCAAACGTGCTTATTTCTTCCCTACCCTAAAAAAAACACCCTAAACTCTCCCTTGACCTCATGGCTCCCTCCAATTATCACCCATCTCCATCTTATTGTAGCTTTCCAAACTACTTGAGTAAATTGTCTACACCTACCATCTCAAGTTCCTCTCTTCCAATTCTCTCCTTGACTCCTCCAATCTAGCTTCCGTCCCCTTCCCTCCTCAGAAACCACCCCCTCAGAAGTCACAAATGACCTCCTTCTTGCCAAAGCCAATGACCTCTACTCCATCCAAATCCTCCTCAATCTCTCAGATGATCCACACTGTCGACCACCCCCTTCTACTGGAAACATTATCCAACCTTGGCTTCACTGACACTGTCCTATCCTAGTTCTTCTTTCTCTCTGTCCGCTCATTCTTAATTTCTTTCATGGGCTCCTCCTCTGCCCCTCACCCCTTAACTGTGAGAATCCCTAAAGGCTCAGTTCTGGGTCTCCTTCTATTCTCCATCTACACCCACTCCCTTGGAGAACTAATTCACTCCCAAGGCTTCAACTACCACTTCTATGTGGATGATTCCCAAATCTACATCTCCAACCCTAATCTCTCTATATCAGCCTCCTTGCTGACCTCCTTGCCTCCCGTCTCTCCCCACTCCAGTCCTTACTTCACTCTGCTGTATGGATCATTTTTTTACAAATCCATTCAGTCAGTCAATCATATTTATTGAGTGCTTACTTTTTGCAGAGCACTGTACTAAGTGCTTGGGAGAGTACTATAACAATATAACAGACACATTCCCTGACAACAACGAGCTTACAGTCTAGAGGGGGAGACAGACATAAATATAAAGTTACAGATATATACATAAGGGCTTTGGGGCTGGGAGGGGGGATGAATGAAGGGAGAAAGTCAAGGCAGCACAGAAGGGAGTGAGAGAAGAGAAAAGGAGGGCTTAATCAGGGAAGGCTTCTTGGAGGAGGTGTGCTTTCAATAAGGCTTTGAAGGTGGGAAGAGTAATTGTCTGTCGAATATGAAGAGGAACAGCATTCCAGGCCAGAGGCAGGATGTGGCGCAAGATCAGTGGTGAGATAGATTCAGTCCATGTTTCCTTACTTCTCAAGAGCCTCCAGTGGTTGCCCATCCACCTTCACATCAAACAGAAACTCCTTACCATCAGCTTTAAAGCACTCAATCGCCTTGCCCCTCCTACCTCACCTTGCTGCTCTCCTACTACAACCCACCCTGCATACTTTGTTCTACTAATGCTAACCTACTCACTGTATCTCCATCTCATCCATCTTGCCACCGACTCCATTTAACAGATAAGAAAACTGAGGCCCAAGAGGTTAAGTGACTTGTCCTAGGTCACAGAACAGGCCAGTGGTGGAGACGGAACCAGAACCTGGATCTTTGGTCTCTCAGTCCCACACTCTTCACACAAGGGCACATTATCTCCCATGGAATGATGCACCAGAAAAGATATGATAATTCATTCTTCATCTCCTCATTGTTCCAGTTCAAATTGTCCTTTCCAAGCTGCCACAACCTTCCTAACATTTCTGCCTGTCTGTTTTCCCTGGGGTCAGAGGAGCTTAGAACTCATGGTAACTATCTAGAGGTAGGCAAGATCTTCAGGCTGACCCCCCGTGGACACAAGCTCTGGGCTATTTGATGCTTAAAATATCCCTTTCCTTAATCTCCATTTCTTATGACCCAAGCTGGCTGGAGCCATCCAAGAGACCCAGAATCACATCCATTGCCTGGTGGAAAGAGCATGGGGCTGGTAGTCACAAGACCTATGTTCTGGTCTACCTGGGTGACTCTGGGCATGTCACTTAACTTCTTTGGGCTTTGGTTTTCTCATTTAGCAAGTGGAGTTAAAATACTCATCAATAAAATACCCATTCTTCTTCTCTCTTAGATTGTGAGCACTGTGTAGGACAAGGACTGTCTGAACTAATTATAGTGTAACTACCCCAGTGTTTAACACAGTGCTTGGCACATAGTAAGTGCTTATTATTAATAATAATAATGTTGGTTTTTGTTAAGTACTTAGTATGTGCTGAGCACTGTTCTAAGCACTGGGATAGATATAGGGTAATCAGTTTGTCCCACATGAGGATCAGAGTCTCAATCCCCATTTTACAGATGAGGCAACTGAGGCACCAAGAAGTTAAGTGACTTGCCCAAAGTCACACAACTGACAGGTGGCAGATCTGGGATTAGAAGCCATGACCTCTGACTCTTAAACCCATGCTCTTTCCACTGAGCCTTGCTACTTAAATGCCATATGTGTGGCTTAGTGAAAAAAACATGTGCTTGGGAGATCATGGGTTCTAATCCCATCTCCGCCGCTTGTCAGCTGTGTGACTTTGGGCATGTCACTTACCTTCTCTGTGCCTCAGTTACCTCATCTGTAAAATGGGGATTAAGACTGTGAGCTCCATGTGGGACAACCCAATTACCTTGAATCTATCCCAGAGCTTAGAACAGTACTTGACACATAGTAAGTACTTAACAAATACCATTATTTTTATTATTATTATGTATTATCTCATTGTCCTCCATACCTTGAAGTGAGCACATTGGTCACCAGCTCTCTGTGCTGCTGCCATGCCTGTCCCCTCTGAGGCTGCCCCTCCTCATTTTGAGAGGAAGCACTACTACGGGGAAGGAGGAGCTGAAGCTGAAACCCAGACCTGGGTCTTAAAGGCCTAGAAAAGGTGTGGGGGCCACACAGGCCTCGGTGCAGAGTTGCTTCCCAGCAGTTGGATTGGTTTCTAGAGCTGGTGTCCTCCAGCTTTGGCCGGAAGAGGCTCTGTGTCTTAGCCCCATTGCCTGCTTCCCTAAGCGATGCTGTTTTCAGATAAGAGTCCATAGTGAATCTCTGGCAGACTGCCAGACCCACTGGGCTCATGGCCCTGGGTTGTTGCTGCACTCACCCCCTGCCCTTCCCCTCACTCAATTATTTTATCAATCAGTGGTATTTGCTTACTGAGTGCTCACTGTGGGTGCAGAGTGCTATACTAAGCACTTCCTCTGACTCTGCTGAGAGACAATTTTTCATCTCCACCCTTTTTAGGCCCTAGATCTAGCCTGGCTACTGCCTCCAGACAGGGTGATGACAATCAAAAATCCCAGGCAAATCCCTCTCAGAACAAGCTGGTCCCTGGCCTGCTTATTTTCCAAGGTCCGGTGATGTTTGTCGTATATTTTTTAAACACATTTGGGCTGTTTCTAAGTCTTTCCCTACTGTTGACCATCCTATCTCACTATAACATCTCCAGATGATTCTTATTCTTATCTCTGACCACCTTTGAATGTCCTCCGGCTACCATTCAGTTTGCAAACAACATATTCCAAGTGAGATTGCGATCCCTCACCCAATCATCATGATTCACAATTAAATATGCAAGTCTGTCAATAGGATAGACTCTGTCAATGAGAAGCCATGTGGCCTAATGGGTTGTAATTCTGGCTCTGCCATTTACCTGCTGTGTAAACTTGGCAAGTCACTTAACTTCTCTGTGCCTCAGTTCCTTCATCATGAGATCAGCTCGGCTAGTGAGCCCCAAGAGGGACTAATTCCTAACTGGGTATTCTTTTCCAGCACTTAGTACGGTTCTCTGCACACAGTAAGAGCTTATGGCGTAGTGGATAGAGCATGGGCCTGATAGTCAGAAAGTCATGGGATCTAAACCCGGCTTTACCACTTGTCTGCTTGAGCAAGTCACTTAACTTCTCTGGGCCTCAGTTATCTCATCTGTAAAATGGGGATTGAGACTGTGAGCCCCATGTGGGACAAGGACTGTGTCCAACCCAATTTTTTTGTACCCACCCCAGTGATTAGTGCAGTGCCTGGCACATAGTGAGTGCTTAACAAATACATAATTATTAATCATTATTATACATCCTATTGCTACTTCTAATGGGATGGACTCTGTCAGTGGGACAGACTCTGTCAATGGAACATGCTCTACCAATGGGATGGACTCCGTTAATGGGATAGATTCCGTTAATGGGATGAACTCCATCTATGGAATAGATTTCATCAATGGGATAGCCTCCATCAAAGAGATACTCCAGGAGACTCATTCTGTCTCTCTTCTAGGAACTCACAGCCTCTGCTCCCCACATAGCCTAGCAATATAAGACCCTGCCAGGACTCTCAGTTTCTACCACCTGGGGCAAGTGCACCATGAAATACACACTTGAGCTAAGAAGCTATCAAGGAGTGGTGGAGGAATTATGAGATCAGATTTTCTGGGTTGCAGCCAAAGCCATATTCAGCTTGCTCTGCAGAGAGGGACCAGAGCAGGTGTTCACCATTTGTAGGCTTAGAGTGATGGAATAAGCAAAAGGAGAAGGAAAGAGAGAGGAATAGAGTGAGAAAGAGAAAGCACCTAAGGGAGTGGGTCCCCAAGACCTTAGCACTTGGTTAGTGCCAGAGGGAGATGAAATGGAATTGTGACAAAATCAAGAATAAATAAAATTAAGATAAATGGAGTGAACCAATACAAATTCAAAAAAAATTTCATTTAAAGTAGCAAAGTAAAACAGATTCTTTCGAGGAAAAGCAGCTGAGAGGAGAGACTATCACCAGGGAGGTCAGAGGAGGATAAGATGGACTTTAGATGCCTCAGGTGAGATGTAAGTTAGAAAGAAAGACTCTCTGATAGTTGGGCTGGGTTGAGCTGGTTTAGTAAGGGAGGCAGGCAAGTCTCATTTCCTGGACATCATTTAAAAGCATGATGAATATCCATTCATATTGAAGACCTAGTACTTCTGGAGACAAGGGAATGGACTAGATGACCTCAGGGTACATTGGAAAGAAATTGACTTTTAATTTTTTATTAATGGTATTTGTTAAATGCTTACTCTTTGCCAGGCACTGTATTAAGCACTGGAGTAGATACAAGTTAATTAGGTTGGACACAGTCCTTGTCCCACATAAGGTTCACATCAATCCCCATTTTACAGATGAGGTAATTGAGGCACAGAGAAGTTAAGTGATCTGCCCAAGGTGACATAGAGGATAAGTGGCAGAGCCAGGATTAGAACCCATGACCTCCTGACTCCCAGGTCTGCGTTCTATCCACTAGGCAATGCTGCTTCTTTTTAATTTTAAGTAAAGGGTAAAAGGTAGTATAGCTCAGTGAATGCAGTCAATCAATCGATCATATTTATTGAGCACTTACTTTAGTCAGAGCACTGTACTTAGCCCTTGGGAGAGTGCAAGATGGCAGAATCAGTAGACATTTTTGCTGCCCACAGTGAGCTTACAGTCTAGAGACAAGAATAACATTGATCGAGTGAATGATAGCTAATCCTCCCTCTGGCTTTCCAATTTCAGGGCTTGAAGGGTTCTCAAAATGGAGATATCTTGTGGCCAGTGCCAAGGGAACCCTACAGGGAAAAACAAAGCAGCAGAGCCTGCCAGACCCAAACGGAGCTCAGCTCTGTGGCCCCTTGGACTTCAGCCTCCCCCAGTTCTAGCAGAGCAGAGCTCTCGGGGGCATGGTTAAGCACTTAGTCATCTATATGGCCATTTTCTCTTTCTTCCTAACTGAAATTTATTTGAGCATCTGCCTTCCCAGCTAGACTCCAAGCTCCCCGAGGACAAGAACCATGTCTTCTAATTCTATTGTACGTTCCTAAGGTCTGAGCACAATGCTTCGACAGTAGGGGCTCAAAGAATGCTGCTGATGGATGGATTGATTGATGTGTGCACAGACTCTCAGCAGATCCCATAAAGAGGTGAAGGCTAGGCTCACATTGCCCTTTTCAGAGTCTAGCCCCAGTAGGATGGACTTGGGACTCTCAGACCGGTCCAAGCCCATGCAGGGCTCTCTACTGGGCCCAGTTCCTCCTTTGGCTTTTCCCATCTCTCCCCTTGCAGTCAGCCATGTGTATCCTCTAACAGGAAGTAGAGCCCCCTCACCCCCACCCTCAGCCATGCTCCCCCACCCAACCAACCCTCAGGCCATTGACAGCAAAGAAACTGTCTTAAAATTTCCCCCTTTGGTTTAGGAATGCAACACAAAGTCCGTCTGAGAAATAGGTTATTCCCCACCAGAGCTGCTGGATTAGCTGCTGAGATTTATTGAAAATTGGCAAATGAGCAGGGGCCCAGGATTTCCATAAAACCTGCTTTATTGACATGTTTCCCCATGCCTGCCTTTTGTCTTTTCAGGCTCATTTTCCAGCAGGTTTATAGCTAGATTTTGTTTTCATTATGAGGAATGATAGGCCGATTTCCCTGAGAATGATTTTCTCAGGTGAAGGTAGGGATAGCTGGTCAACCCAGCACCCAGAAGCGGCTGTTTCCGGGAATCCAGAGAGCGTGGGCCCTCTCCAATCAGCCACAGATCTTAGGAACTTTCTCCAAGGTGACAGCAGGTCCCATAGGGACCAGCAACTCTAGCCTCTTACAGGTTGGGGTCACATCAGCCTGAAAACTCAGTCATTATCAACATAGAGGAGCTGTATGGGCTAGTGGGTAAAGAAGTAGCATGGCCTAGTGGATAGAGCATGGGCCTGGGAGTCAAAAGGACCTGGGTTCTCAACCCAGCCCCGCCACTTGTCTGCTGTGTGCTCTTGGGTAAGTCACTTCACTTCTCTGTGCTTCAGATACCTCATCTGTAAAATGGGGATTAAGACTGTGAGCCCAATGTGCTACTTGTGTTAATGTGCAGATATCTATAATTCTATTTATTTATATTGATGCCTGTTTACTTGTATTGATGTCTGTCTCCACCTTCTAGACTGTAAGCCCCATGTGGGCAGGGATTGTCTCTATTGCTGAATTGTACTCTCCACACAGTAAGTGCTCAATAAATACAATTGAATGAACGAATGAAAGAATGTGGGACAGGGACTGTGTCCAACTCAATTACCTTGTATCTACCCCAGCACTTAGTACGGACCCTAGCACATAGTAAGCATTTAACAAATATCACAATTAGTATTATTAGTGGAAAGACCCCAGACTTGGAAGTCAGGGGATCTGAGGTCTAAGCCCAGCTCTTTCATGTACTTGCAGTCTATGCTACCTTGGGCAAGTCACTTAACTTATCTGTGCCTCAGTTTCCTCATCTGGTACAGTGATGGGCAAAAAGAAGACACTTAACAAATACCATAGTTATCATTAAGATAGAGGTCTGAGATGGATTTAGGATTCAAATTTGGATTTATATTTAAGGTTAATAATGAATTCAGTTGGGGTTAGAGTTTGGATCAGTAATCATTTAGGACATAAAGCTAGAGTTGTATTCAGACTTGGATACAAATTTCAAGTGCATCTGGTGAAATGAAATCCAGTTAAAGGAGCCCAATCAATCAATCAATTATATTTGTCAAGTGCTTACTGTGTGCAGAGCACTGTGCTAAGCATTCAGGATAGTTTAATACAATAATAGACACATTCCCTGTCCACAGACTAACGATCTAGACAGACATTAATGTAAATTAATAATAATCATCATAATAATAATAACATATTTGTTAAGCACTTACTATGTGCCACTGGGGTGCATACGAGCAAATCAGGTTGGAATCAGTCCCTGTCCCACGCAGGGCTCACAATCTCAATTCCCATTTTGCAGATGAGATAACTGAGGCACAGAGAAATGAAGTGACTATTTTATATTTGTTAAGCGCTTACTATGTGCCAAGCACTGTTCTAAGCACTAGGGTAGTAACAGGGTAATCAGGTACTCCCCTGTGGGCTCACAGTCTTAATCCCCTTTTACAGGTCACACAGCAGCAAGTGGCAGAGCCTGCATTAGAACCCATGACCTTCCGACTCCCGAGGCCATACTCTATCCACTACACCATGCTGCTTCTCAAAAAACAATAAATTAAACCATCCCAAAGAGACATGTTTGCCTTCCTTCACTCACTCCCCAGACCCACCCCCACCTACTTACATTCCAATCTCCCTGCTCCAGTCTCCCTCATCTCATTCCCATTTTCTGGGATCCAAAGACAGATGGGGGCTGTTCCAGGAACCAGCCCTTCCAGACAGGAAGAGACATGTCAGGCCCAATCCCAGAGAGCATCTGTCCCCATCCACTCTCCTTGGGAGTTGTAAACTTGATGGACGGAACATATCAGAGCCAAAATGGAGGGATAAATCACCAAGGCAAATTGGGTTTTTGTGTTCATCTAAAGTTTCTACCTTGTCCTAGAAAATGACTTTTTTTTTGAAGTCTCAGAAATAAAACCCAATTGGAATTAATGATGCTCCCCAGCTCCCCTGCTTGTCATCATTTATTGCATGGCATGTAATGTCTATTCCCCAAGCTTCCTGTGTTAGTGCGGAGTCTGCCAGGTTTACCTGCAACCAGTGTGCAGTTGTGTGATGGTTTTGGGGCCTGTTTTATAGAGCACTGGCTATTATCCATCTCCTCAAACCCTTAAACTGGGGATTCTTAGCCCCTTTGCTGGTAAGGCAGTAATGGAGATGGGTTGGTCTTTCTGCCCCAACTCTATCCTTCATCTCAGGACACGTCCCCGTTCCAGATACTGAGCATAAAGCCGTGGTGGCATTATTACTGGAAAACGGAGAACGGTGAGGGCCATTTCATCATGTAGGAGCCCAATCCGTCAAAAATTGCCCATTTCATGCTTGCAGACGAGAGACTGAAATATACGGATCTGGATTTATTTCAGGAAGAGAAGCCGTAATTCACGGAGGGTTGTTTGCCTTCATTTTGGGGGCTGTTTGTCTATGACATCTCTCACTCTCTGGCAATCTGTTTCTTGATTATCTTACACCTCTGGCTGTTTGTCCACAGTGACCATCAATTTGCAATATCTCCTCCTGGGTATTACAATATCATACCTATGAGATAACTCTCCAACAATCTATTAGCAGGGTTGCCCCTTTTCCCCTGTTCTGTGACCCTGGGTGATTTTTCTTGGTGTTGTGCCTCTTTGCTTTCCCTGTGGTTCAGACTGCTTGCTCTTTTATTTTTTATGGTATTTATTAAGCATTCATTATGTGCCATGCACTGTATTAAGCACAATACAAAATAATTAGCTGGTCATATATCATGACCCACATGGAGCTCACAATCTTAATCTCCATTCTACAGGTGAGGTAACAGATACAGAGAAATTAAGTGACTTGCTCAAGACCTCTAGATCATAAACTTATTGAGGGCAGGGAAAGTGTCTACTAACTCTGTTATATTGTACTCTTCCCAAGTGCTTAGTACAATGCTCTGCACCCAGTAAGAGCTCATTAAATGATTGATTGATCACACAGCAGACAAGTGGCAAAGATGGGATTAGAACTCAGGTCCTCTGATTCCCAGATCTGTGCTCTTCTCACTAGGCCATGCTGCTTCTATTAGGTCAATGTAGTGATACTGGTGTCTTTTAGAAGAATCTGCAATTCCTGGGTTTCTGTTCTCTTTCACTCAATTTCTCCCACAAACACCCATAAGACAGGGGACTTCTCTAAATGTTGCTGGGGTTCTGGGGCTGGAAATGCTCCCTTAGATGGGCTTGGTGGGAATTGTGCCTCCACCAGGAAGGTTGAATGTCTACGCACTGATTCAAAGAAGGGAAACCAGGGTTGTAACCCCCAGGGACTGAAACCAACATTTTTGAAAATACTACTACTAATTATAGGATTTATGAACCACTCAATAATATGCCAAGCATAGGAGTAAAGCCAAGATAGTCTACTGGATGCCATCCCTGTCCCACTTGGGGTTCACAGTCTAAGCGCTAGATGGGGAAATCTAAGGCCCAGAGAGGTGAAGTGACTTACCCAAGGTCACCAAACAGGATGGAAACCAAGATTTCCTATTTCACTGGCTCCTCTCTTTCCACTAGGCCCCACTGCTTACTGAATGCCAAGGAAGGGTGCTATCATCCTGTTCCTCCAAGTATCCTGTGATCACTCTTAGAGACAGAATCCTGACTCCCATGTTAGCATTGCTTGCAACAAAGAAATGCCTCATCCAAACCCCACCTCCCTGCTCCCATTCCTATTCAAGCTTCTTGAATGGGTTGTGTACACATATTGCTTCTAACTCCTCTCCTTCTACTCCTTGACCCTCTAAAATCTGGTCACCAATGACCTTCATGCCAAGTCTAATGGATTCTATTTTTTACAGTATTTGTTAAGCACTTATTATGAACCAGGCACTATACTAAGCATTGGAATAATTGCAAGATAATCATTCATTTAGTCATTGTCATATTTATTGAGTGCTTACTGTATGCAGAGTACTGTACTAAGCACTTGGGAGAGTACAATATAACAATAAGCAGACACATGCCCTGCCCACAGTGAGTTTATAGTCTGGAGGATTGGACCAAGTCCCTGTCTCACATAGGGTTTACAATCTTAATCCCCATTTCACAGATGAGGTAACTATGGCACAAAAAAGTGAACAGACTTGCCCAAGGTCACACTGCAGACAAGTGGAAGTTCTGGGATTAGAACCCAGGTCCTTTTGACTCCCAGGCCCCTGCTCTATTCACTGGCCACACTGCTTCTCAACCTCTCAGAGGTCTAGGGCACCAAGGATCTCCCTTCTCCTGGAAATGCTAGAACAATCACAGTAGTCATAGCAACTGTACTAGTAGAACTAGTAGTAGAAGTCGTAGTGATAGTAGAAGCAGCAGCAGCATTTATTGAGCACTCACTTGGTACAGTGCACAGTACTAAGCACTGGGGAACTACAGAATAAAGTGACACATTCCCTACCCACCGAGAGCTTACTCTCTAACTTGGGGAGACAAACATACAAATGTTTACCCCTCAGTAGAATCTGCTCTGAGGGTTCAACTCCGCTCCTGAGGAGATGCAAATGCTTTTCAGGATTTGGTTTTAGGGGAGCAGGGAGTTCAGGACTTGGTTTTAGGGGACCTCCATTCATCTTACAGTGTTTCAAACTATAACTATCAGCATGAATTCTGAAATTAAAAAAGCAAACAAACTGGAGTTATGGCTTTTTTTTCTTTTCCTCTCTTCATGTTTTTTTGTGTCTGATGGGTTTTAGGATGCAAATAGGAGTAGAAGGAAATCCATTCCCCCAGTAATGAGATTAAAAAGAAAAGAGAAAAACATGAACAACCCCCTCAAATGCACCACTCAGGAGAAAATGAAGTAGTAAAACAGGCCAAGCCACAGTGGACCAGTTCATTTTATCCCATTTCCCATTACTTCCCAGGCCTGCTCCGTTTCTTTCATTTATTTATTGAGCTAATGGATTTAATGCAGCGACAGCTGCAAGAACATTTCCTTAATGGAAAAGGAAGGAGAGTGGTCTGGAACTGGAGGAGGTGGCATTCAAGGGCAGGGCTTCCAGACATTTGCCCGGAAAAGTCTCAATGACATTAGCAGAGGTTGGTGAGACCAGGAACTCATGGGAAAGCCGATCAATCAGTCAAACATTGTTGTTGTGGTTTATGGTATTTGTTAAGTGCTTACTATGTGTCAAGCCCTGTTCTAAGCCCTAGGGTAGATACAAATTATTCAGGCCTAAATACAGTCCTTGTCTCATATGGGAGTCACAGTCTAACACTGGATTTTCTTTCGAACATACCGCATGCAGAACACTTTACAAAATGTGTGGAAGTTTACAATAGATTTTGTAGATACAGTTGCTGCCCTTGAGGACCTTATAATCTAGCCAGGAAGACGGACATTAAAATAAATTACAGCTTAGAAGAAGCAGACTGTATAAAGGTGGGATAGGAAGACATTTAAATAAATTACAGCTTAGAAGAAGCAGACTGTATAAAGGTGGGATAGGAAGAGAATAAGTAGTGAAGAGGTGCTATGTTTCTCAGACTTAGTGTGGGGTAGGAAGAGGGACAGATAGCCACGCTGGCAGCCCCATTTAACCTAGAGTTTCAAGGAGTTCAGACCAGTGAGTTGAGCTTTATAAAATAAATGTTGGGTTGCAGTTGATGGGGGCTGGACAGATAGCTGAGGTGAAGTCTACTTGACTGTAGCACCTCTATGATTCAAACCATGGAGGAAGGGTTAGGAAGAGGAAGGGAGAGTTGGAGCTAAGGATTCTGGTCCTGTATGGACTCAGGTATGACTCCTGCTTCCTGCTTTGTTCTTCTCCCCTCCCCGGGATTCCCCCTGGCTATCAGATGGTACCTCAGATGAGCCTTGCTAATCTACAACTCCCATGACAAATCAAAATCTTCCAGGAAATCTTCATTGAGAATTTTTTCAATTAAAACATTGGTTTATGATATCACCCTTCCTTTGATTGGTACACCCAGGCAGAAGCTGATCGATGGGCAACTAAGCCTGTGGACTGCATATCCCTGACTGACACAAAAATCTGCCTAAGCCTTTTGAGCCAGTGAGGCAGCCACTGTGGCAGGAGTTGCTTTGTTTCCCAGGTCTCCTAACTACTATTGCCATGCTGTTTCTGAAGCAAAAGCAGAAACTGTGGGAAGTGGGGTGGGGGTGGGGGATTATTTTGAATGTGATTATTGGAGTTTAAGGTGGAAGAGGTAATTTTTCTCCTTTGCATGCCTGTTGAAATTTCAATGCCTTTTGAAGTCCAATAATAAAATTCAAGCTGGATAAAGGGAAAACAGAAGATATTCTTTTTTTCCTGTAGCTTTTCTCCTGTTTCTCCACAAATAATAATAATAATGATAATTGTGGTAGTTGTTAAGTGCTTACTATGTGCCAGGCACTGTACTAAGCGCTGTGTTGGATACAAGCAAGATGGATTGGACACAGTCCCTGTCTCATATGGGGCTCACAGTCTCAATCCCCATTTTACAGATGAGGTAACTGAGGGCCAGAGAAGTGAAGTAACTTGCCCAAGGTTACACAGCAGACAAGTGGCAGAGCCTGGATTATAACCCCTGACCTTCTGAGTTCCAGGACCATGCTCTATCCACTACACCATGCTGCTCCTCTTTGCTAGCAATGCTGAAACTGAGCCTTAGTACATATTTAAGAAAGGGAATAGTCACTTTGTAAAGACACCTGGACAACAGTCATTCTTTGGAGAATTCTTCAAGCATAAAGATTGCTGCCAGTAAAGTTGGATTGGGTTGTCATGGTATCTTTAAGACAACCCTGAGGTATTGGGAAAAAAAACAAGGTAAGCTGCTACACACCACAGGGAAAATTCAGAACAAGGCTGCTGCCCCAGCAACACTTTGGATAGAGAGTCATACTGAAATTGGAGTGGAACAGGAAGACAGATCATGCATAATAGAAAATAAGAAATAGGAAAAGTGAACCAGTGTAACCTAGTGAATAGAGTATGGGACTAGGAGTTGGAAGGACCTGGGTTCTAATCCTAGCTCCACCACTTGTCTGCTGTGTGATCTTGGGCAACTTCTCAATGCCTCAGTTAGCCCATAAGTAAAATGGGGATTAAGACTGTTAGCTCCAAGTGGGGCATGGACTGCGTCTAACCTGATTACCTTGTACCTTCCCAAGGGCTTAGAACGGTGTCTGACACAAAGTTAGCACTTAGCAAATACCATAAAGACAAAAACAAAAACCAAAAAAATAACTGGTCAGGGAATCAGAGGACCTGGGTTCTAATCCCAGCTCTGTGACTTTCATTCATTCATTCTTTCAATCATATTTATTGAGAGTTTACTGTGTGCAGATCACTGAACTAAGCCCTTGAGAGAGTACATTACAACAATAAACAGTCACATTCCCTGCCCACAGCGAGGTCACAGTCTAAGGTGAGGGGGGCAGACATCAATACAAATAAATAAAATTACAGAAATGCACGTAAGTATTGTGGGGCTGGGAGAGGGGAAGATAGAAGGGAGCAAGTTGGGGCAACACAGAAGGGAGTGGGAGATGAGGAAAGTGGGGCTTAGTCTGGGAAGGCCTCCTGGAGGAGATGTGCCTTCAATAAGGCTTTGAAGAAGGGGGACTAATTGGATTTGAGGAAGGAGGGCATTCCAGGCCAGAGGCAGGACATGGACTAGGGTCAACGGCAAGACAAGAGAGATCAAGGCACAGTAAGAAGGTTAGCACTAGAGGAATGAAGTGTATGGCTGGGTTGTAGAAGGAGAGAAGTGAGGTTGCTTGCTGTCTGACCTTGGGCAAATCATTTCACTTCTCTGGGCTTCCATTTTCTCATTGGTAAAATGGGAATTAAATCCTATTCCCTCCTACTTAGAGAAGCAGCGTGGCTCAAGAGAAGCAGCATGGCTCAGTGGAAAAGAGCCCGGGCTTGGGAGTCAGAGGTCATGAGTTCAAATCCCGCCTCTTCCACTTGTCAGCTGTGTGACTGTGGGCAAGTCACTTCACTTCTCTATGCCTCAGTTACCTCATCTGTATAATGGGGATTAACTGTAGCCTCACGTAGGACAACCTGATGACCCTGTATCTACCCCAGTGCTTAGGACAGTGCTCTGCACATAGTAAGTACTTAACATATATCAACATTATTATTATTGTTACTTAAATTGTAAGCCCCAGATGGCACAGGGACTGTACCAGGACTGAAAATATTCTATCTACCCAGTACTGTGCTTGGCACTTAGAAAGTGCTTAATAAATACAATTTAAAAAGTGACTTGTTTCCTGCTAGGTAGGAGCATGAGGAGAAGCAGCTTAGAATTTGCTGGCCCTGCGTTACTTCTTGGAGTTGGAACTGGGCCTGGCAGAATAACAGTTGCCTCTGGTAGCAGATGGGGAGAATTTATTCATATTAATGTCTATTTCCTGCTTTAGCCTGAAAGCAAGCTCCTTGTGGGGAGGGAAAATGTATTCTATTCTCCCAAGCACACAGTAAGTGCTCAGTAAATACTATTGATTGACTGATTGGGGTTGGGGGATGGGGTATCTCTAAACCAGGTTCTCACTAATAAATCACAGTCTGCTTTTGGAACTTGTGAACCCTGTCATAGTGGGGTTCCAGAGGAAACAAGTGATGGCATCCAAACAAATAAGCAACAGCCCACAGGTTCAGGACTTGAAAGAAATCAGGCTGCAGTTTAGTAAGGATTTCAACCAAAATAGCTGCACCATTCCATGGCTTTATAACAAGCTTCTTACAAATACTCCACGGGGGTGAGATTTTCATAGGAGGCGTTTGTATGAGTTAAGATTGTGCCTGGGCACCTTAACAAATATATCAACATGGGGCTGCAACCCCA
Source organism: Ornithorhynchus anatinus (assembly GCF_004115215.2). Lineage (NCBI taxonomy): Eukaryota > Metazoa > Chordata > Mammalia > Monotremata > Ornithorhynchidae > Ornithorhynchus > Ornithorhynchus anatinus. Next base: position 45,267,111 of record NC_041732.1, on the reverse strand, counting down.
GTGATCAACATCTGTCAGTCAAATGATGCAATCCTGCACCTACCCCATGTTCAAGTCCCCAGTAGATGGTTCACTCCCCAGCCACGCCCCAGAGACTCCATCCCTCTTCCACGTGAACCCTGACAGAAAGGCCTCTGTAGGGCTGGTGATCCCAGAAGCTGGGGTTATGACTGTAAGTTATTGTGGGCAGGGAATTTTTCTGATATAATGTTATACTGTACTCTCCCAATCGCTTAGTACAGTGTTCTGCACACAGCAAACCCTCAATAAATATGATTGACTGACTGACTGATGAAGGGAAATCCCCAGGTGGGAACAATTCCCACCCCTCCCCACCCCTGCCGGGGAGCCGGAACAGAGCCGCTTCAGTTTGTGCCAGCACCCCTCAGATCTGCTCCCCGCCATCAACAATCCACTTATGCCCTGGGACAGATTCCATTCCCCTGCCTTTGCTTCAGGGATCAGCTTCGGAAGAAATTCCAGCCTCCTTCTTTCCCAGCACCACCCCTTGATTGCAAGATTGAGTCTTCATGATTTAAACTATAAAGGTGACTGATTAAGAGCCTATATAAACCGCTCATCTGTCAGATCATCTTGAAGGATTTCACCTGATTAACAAGGTGTGGTACAGAATGTGCCAGTCCTTGATCGAATTTTCTTTATATTCCTGGTGCTGACTGCCTTGGAGTCATCGTCACATTAGCTTTGGTAAATGTGGGTGGGACTGGGAATCTCTGGTGGGCTGGTAAACTGTTAGTGGACTAGCTGATTTCCAAATCTATTTGCAAGACTGAAGAATGGGTAAAAAAAATTAGGAGCAGAGCTAGGAGGTAGTGGTGAATGTATATGTATGAGAGAGAGAGAGAGAGAGAGAGAGTGTGTGTGTGTGTGTGTGTGTGTGTGTGTGTGTGTGTGTATTTGCTCTCATGCCTGAGTCTGTGGTTTCACATTTCTAACTCCTACCTATCCCTGTCCTTCCTCCTTTCCTCTTCAAAGCTGTAAGAATAATGACTGATTTGAGTTCAAATACACTTTCTCCACAATCCTACAGTGACTTCCCTGCTTCTGGAGGCTCCTCATTGTACAGACGTGGTTGTAGGGGAGAATAGTTCGGACAGAAAAGAGGGAAAGAGGCAGCTTGTATGGCCCTTGCATCCTAGTGAGCTCAGCACCCTTTGAGTATTAGTAAGAATATGTATTAAGTGCTTACTGTGTGCTGTACACTGTATTAAGCACTGGGAAAGAATACAACGGGGAAATTAGGCCCTTGAGGGGCTCATAATCTCAAAATATAAGTGGGGAACGGAGACCAGGTAGAGGCACAAGAAGTGATGTCTTTGTCTGTTCACTAGGGACTCTGCCCACCCCTACTAACCTGGTGCTTGCTGAAGTCAAGCTGGACTTAGTGATCTCCATCCCTGTGGTGCACACAGATTTCTTCAGGCCCCCTGCCTTCCAGAAGGCTCCTAGGAGCCCAGCGGGAGCCTGCTGGGATCTGGCCAGGAAACTGCTAGCTGCACACCATGACCTGGCCAGGAGCCTGCTGGGAGCCCATTGGGAATCCCCAGAAGCCCATTGAGAACCCACCAAGAGCCAGCCAGGAGACTTCCAGCAACCTCCTGGGAGCCCACTGGAGGAGGCACCTTGAGTAGCCAGTCTTGCAGCGAGCAGCAGCAGTGGCCCAGAGGCTAGGGAAGAAAACATGCATTTGAGCTCACCACGTGGCTTTAGTAGAGAGCAGGTGTCTCTGAAGGATTTAGCATTACCTCATGCTGGGCTCAGCTAGCTCTTTTCACTTCACTGGAGTGGTCCGGAGCCTGTGAGAAACAGGGGTCAGTCTAAGCAGCTCCATTTTGTGCACAGGTACATTGAGGGATCCAGAGGCTAATGGATTCTGTGTTATCTGGAACAGCCCGGAGCCTGGTAGGGAGCAGAGGGCAGAGGGGGGGAATTCAGTATGGCCTACAACAGCCTGACCAAGACAGGCTTTTAGCATCCCTGGGGTCATAACTGCCATTCACCTTCTACCTGCACACTAAAAACAATAATAATAACAATAATAATAGTGATAAGCTCTATTGATAGTGATAGTTCATTGTTAAGCTCTTATGTCTCAGGCACTCTATTAAGCACTGGAGTGGATAAAAGAAAATCAGATTAGACACAGTCCTTGCCCCACTTAGGGCTCACAGATGTAATCTTCATTTTACAGATGAGGTAACTGAGGCAGAGAAGTGAAATGATTTGCCCAGGGTTACTCAGCAGACAGCTGTCAGAGCTAGGACTAAAATATAGGTCCTTCTTACTCCCAGGCCAGTGTATTATCCTCTAGGCAATACTGTTTCAGACCAAGCTCAGCATGCTTCAGCAAATCTTGGGTCCAGGGGTTCCTGGAAGAGATGGTCCACTTTCCATTACTACCCCCTCACAAACCACATATCTGTAAAGCATGGGAAGGGATAATGGAGAGGCACTTGTAGTCCACCAGTGGTGCTCTTTGAAAGCCCTCTGGGGGAGAAAAATTGGTGGTGGAAGATGATGAAATGAAAACCCTCTCTTGACCCCAGAGTTCCCTCCAGATTTCTCTCCATCTCCCTCCTCCCATTCCTCTCCTAACTCCATGAGCAAGTTATCTACACCTGCTGTCTCAAGTTCCTCTCCTCCTATTCTCTTCTTATCCCCCTCCAATTTAGTTTCCATCTCCTTCACTCCACAGAAACTGCTCTCTCAAAGGTCACAAATGATCTTCTTTCCAAATGCAACGTCCTAGGAAAACCCAGCCTGTACGCTTTGGTCCTCTAATGCCCACCTACTCACTATACTTCAATCTCATCTTTCTCGCCACTGACCTCATACCCATATACTGCCTCTCCTGGATTGCTCTCCCTCTTCATATCTGGCAGACAGTTATTCTCCCCACTTTCAAGGCTTTATTGAAGGTACTTCTCCTTGAAGAGGCCTTCCCTAAGTTAGCCCTGTTTTCTTTTCTTCCACTCCCTCTGCATCACCCTGACTTGCTCCCTTTACTTATCATCCCCGGACCCAGCCCCACACACTTCCACTTCCTCTAGACTGTAAGCTTACTGTAGTCAGGGAATGTGTCTGTTATATTTTTGTGTTGTACTCTTCTAAGCTACCCACTCAGGATTGCACCTGGAAAATTTCCAGTACCCTGTCAGTCTTGACTAAGAGAGCCAAGTAGAGGCATACCCATTTCATTCCTAACTTGGGCAGTGACTAGCAAGTGGAAGGCAATCTGCTACAAGTCAAAACTCACCTGTGCTGGGCAGCAGCGGCATGGGAGAGAGTCGAGGGTGGAGACTCAAATTTACTGTGCAGAAGGCAATACTAAACCACTTCTGTGTTTTTACCAAGAAAACTCTATGGATATACTACCAGAACGATTGCTGATGGAGTTGGGGCATTCTGGGAGAGATATACCCATTGAGTTGCCATGGGTTGGAAATGATTCGGCAGATTAAGCCCAGACAAGTCTCTCCTAAGCACTTAGTACAGTGCTTTGCACCCACTAAGTGTTCAGTAAGTTTGATTATTTGATTGATTGATTGAAAGGATAATATCATTGTGATATTTGTTAAGCACTTACTATGTGCCAAGCACTTGGGTACCTACAAGATAATTAAGTCAGCCAAAGTCTCTGACCCTCAAGGGGCTCATAGTCTAAATAGAAGGGAGACCAGATGTTTAATCCTCATTCTAAAGATAAAGAAACTGAATCACAGAGAATTGAAGTTACTTGACCCAGGTCAAAAATCAGGCAAGTGGCAGACTTGGAATTATAACCCAGGTCCTCTAATTCCTAGGATCTTGATCATTCCATTAAGATACAACTTCTTCTTATGAAAAACGAATGAAGTTGTACTCTCTGTGGATTTCAATTATTGATGATCTGTCTTTGCTATGTAAGCATGGGTAATTGAAAATTACCTTCAGATCTCTTCTGATGTCTTTACATCAAAAGAGATAAACACAGCATGGACTAGGTCACTCTAGAAACCTCATTTCTGGGCAAGGACATTAGCCCCAAGTCATTCTTCCTCCCCAAAGAGAAGGCTCTTCATGCTCTATGTCCTTCATGAACAAAATATTGATTATTTCCAGGCTGGGATAAGTAGGAAACACACCTCAGCAAGCAGTATAGACCCTCATATTTCACTCCCAGAGACTACAGGGGAGCTGGGGAGAGATTCTCGAAGTTGAAAAAAAAATAGAAATAGAAAAATCTGGCCAAACACAGAGAAAGAAAATGAAATAAGAAAAAATATTAAAGGAGACACCTATAAAATAAATAGCTAGAAGAAAAGCATTCTGCTTCTAAATTATTTAAAAATAACCACTTGGGCCTGATTTATGAACACTGTTTGGTTTGAATTAGTGGGTGTGAGACTAGGGAGCTAAAGAAAGGAATTTTGGTTTGCTAGTCTAGAGTACATTACGGAAGAGAAGTGATCATTTTTATGCTCCTGTTGCCACTGGATCCCAGGCACCCCTCCTTCCACAACCCCATTTTGAGCTGTCGGATCAGGAGTTGACTTAATGAAATGACAACATCACTTCTTATTTCCCTGGCACCTTAAAATCCTGATAAATTACTTGGACATAGTAACTCTGAAAAACAATGGAAAGAATTCGGGTTACCTTGTTTGGAGAAGAGAATGGTGGGTGGGCTGAATTAAGTTATTGAAAAGCTATTATGTAGAGGATGGGGGTTAGAAAATAGATTTAAAAGGAAGAGGGTGGTTACATCCAAAGCAAGGGTGGTAGGTGTTGGAATGGAGCAGTGTACTCATTGCTGTCTTGAGGAGCTGTTGATTCTTTTGCCCAGCATGGTTTTATCCATCAATCTGGAATGTTTTGGGAGTCAGAGAACTGGTCTAGATGACCCCTGGAGGTCTCTTCCAGCTTGAGACTTTTCTTACCTCAAAGTTCTTGATGGTTTGTGACCGAGCAGGTGGAGAAACTGAGCTCCAGTGAGGAAGATTCTTGGCGGCCATGGCTTGGTGTTGTGACCAGAACCCTGGAATCCTGGCTGCAGGGCACTGTTTAAAATGCATTTTGGAAAGCATGGACAACAGAACTTGCTTGGAATGCCTTAAGCAAACCAGTACCCTTCAATCAATCAATCAATCATATCTTTAGACTGTAAGCTCTTTGTCAGCAGAGAATGTGTCTGTTGTATTGTTGCTTGTTCTCTCCCAAGTGCTTAATACTGTACTCTTCACACAATAAGCACTTAATAAATATGATTGATTGATCAATTTATTGAGTGCTTTCTGTGTGCAGAACACTACATTAAAGCACTTGGAAGTGTACACTATAACAGTGTTGGTAGACACGTTCCCTCCTCACAGGAAAGTTACAGTCTAGCTTACATCCTTACATTACATATAGTGAGGGAGGAGTCTGAGTGCCCAAGTTCCTATCCTTCTCAGCCCGCCTCGCCCAAGGCCATCTTATCTCCCCCATCTCATCCAGGGTTCACCCCTTCTGGTAGCCTGACTAAAACCAGGCAGGAATCGATTGCGACACCCAACGGCTTGTGGGAGAATCCCTGACTTACCCATTGCTCCCCCTTGAAGAGATCAGGGGCCCTGGGTGATTGGCTCAAACCTGCTTCTCTCTGGAAATTAGCTCCCATCACCACAGGCTGCCCCTCTCAGGATCACACCTGGAGAGTTTCCAGTACTCCACCAGTTTCGGCTACCTGAGGGAGAGTCAAGCAGAGGCATACCCATTCCATTCCTAGCTTGAGCAGTGGCTAGCAAGTGGAAGGCAATCTGCTACAAGTCAAAACTCACCTGTGCTGGGCAGCAGCAACATGGGAGAGAGTTGAGGGTGGAGACTTAGGTTTACTGCGCAGAAGAAGGCAATGGTAAACCACTTCTGTATTTTTACCAAGAAAACTCTATTTACCAAGAAAACACTACCAGAATGATTGTAGATGGAAAGTGGGACGTTCTGGGAGAGATGTGTCCATGGAGTCGATTATGGGTTGAAGATGACTCGACAGCATAAGGCAAGATACAACAGACCATGCCTAGGCTGTGCAGACAGTTTCTCCAGTGTGGGGAATACCTGCTTCTCAATGCTTTGAAACCCAGTGAATTTTTTTCAACTCTCAAGGCTGCAGGAGGAGATTGTATCTCCCAACATCCCAGCTGGCTTGATTTCCTTGAGAAATTGATTTGGTTTAGGCACCAAAAGCCACTCATCTGTCCACTGAGATATGTCCTGATCCTACTCTTCACATCCCACTACCTCAATCTGCATTTTATTACTTTGTCTATCTTTGCCACAAGAGACAGAGACCGGGAGAACAAAAATTGACAGATGCTGCCCTGACTGTAGCCCTGCCTGTGAACAGATTGTGCCAGGGTTAGGGAGAGAGGAAAGAAGGAAGAGAAGAAATAAAGGAAGGAAGGAGGAAGGAAAGGAGGGAGGGAAGGAGGAAGTAGAGGAGAAAAAAAGGAAGGAAGGAAGGAAGGAAGGAAGGAAGGAAGGAAGGAAGGAAGGAAGGAAGGAAGGAAGGAAGGAAGGAAGGAAGGAAGGAAGGAAGGAAGGAAGGAAGGAAGGAAGGAAGGAAGGAAGGAAGGAGGAATGAGGAGGAAGGAAGGAAAGAAGGGAGGGATAGAGGGAGAAAAAGAGGGAGGGAGGAAGGAGAGAGAGAAGTAAAGCAGGGAGGAAGGAGGGATTAAAAGGTGGAGGGAAAGGGAGAGAGCAAGGGAGAGAGGAAAGGAAGGATAAGAAAGAAAATAGGAAGCAGATGATGCCACCCACCTGAAAGAGGCACCATGAGTGCTAACCTCAGGCAGAGTCCAGCATACAGCCAGAGAAAAGAGTCAGGCAGAGAGGCAGATGGAAAATGTCAGGGGAGAACTAAACTCTTGGAGGATGACAGAAGAGACCCTGGTCAAAAGTTAGAGGGGCTTCCTTGGATGCCATACTCAGGCTGAGTCCTTCCAATTCTGCACAGCAGAGTCAACTACTGCTATCCCCAATCCACCTGATGAGCACCAGTGTTGAGGTGGAATTATTTCAGGAACCACAGGACTCCAGAATAAGAAAGCACTCATACTGTGTTAATTATAGTATTTAATAAGCATTTGCTGTGGGCCAAGTTCCATACTAAGTGCTGGGCTAGATACAGGATTATCAGATCAGATACAGTCCTCATCCCCAGCCCGGCGAGGGCTCACAGTCTAATAAGTGGTAGGGAGAGTAAGTATTTTATCCTCGCTTTGCACGTGAGCCAACTGAAACCCAGAGAGGTTAGGTGATTTGCCCAGGACCACGCTACAGGCCAGGGGAAGAGCTAGGACTCAAACTCAGCTCTTCCAACTCTCAAGTTCCTCCACTTTCCATTGGGCCTCACTCTCTCTCTTCCCCAGGGATGAGGGGGAAGGGACAACAATCCAAACTGGTCAACTCTGTCTTGTCCTTACCCCATGGCCCTTAGCTCTTCTCTCATTCCACAATAACCCTCAGGGAACCCCAGAATGGCCCTAGAAGCCGAGCTCCAGCCCAGAGCCAGCAACGCACCAGATGTTGTTACAGCTCAGGGGAAGCACATTTCTTCTCAAGTCAGTTCAGTCCCAAACCCTCTGGCATCTATCTTCACAGAACCCTCATTCTTCCTGCTGATCGGTCTCCACCTTTTTTACTGAGAAAATAGAAATCCCAGGAAAGGCCAATGAATGCAGAGCACATATGAAGCAGCTCAGCGGAAGGAGGGAATGACAGTATCAAAGCAATTTTGAGTCCCCTCACTGTCTCAGACACGCAGTCACAGATTCCACAAATTTACCTATCTACCACAGCATTCGGAAACCTGGCCTCATGCTAGAGGGACCTGGGGCTAGGTCACTGGGGAAATGACTAGGCTATGGGGAACAGGAGTGAATGGGAATTTTCTGAGTTACACATCCCCAGTTCCCAGTCATTACACTTTTACACTGCCCCTTCTGCTTACAGAAAGCAGCAAGGCCTAGTGGATGGAGCATGGGCCTGGAAATTAGAGCACCTGGGTTCTAATCCCAGCTCAGCCACTTGTCTGCTGTGTGTGGCCTTGAGCAAGTCACTTAACTTCTCTGTACCTCAGTTAGAATGGGGGTTCAATGCCTATTGTCCCTCCTGCTTAGACTGTGAGTCCAGTGTGGGACAGGAATTATGTCCAACCTGATTATCTGGAATATGCCCCAGCACTTAGTACAGTGCTTAGCACATAGTAAGCACTTAAATAATACTAGTTATTATTATTACTGTTCTTTGGAGGTGGCTGCACTTCATTTTTTGTGATATGGGCTTTTCCTAGAAGTTAGTTTGCTTCTTGAAAGGGCTTTTAGGAAATATGCTTCTGCCTCAAGCAGGGGAGGGTACAAAGAGGATATGATGAACATTTCTGGGACCTGAAGGAATAATAATATTAATAATTATGGTATTTGTTAAGCACTTACTATGTACCAAGCACTTTTATAAACTCTGGGATAGATTCAAGGTAAGCGGACTGTCCCATGTGGGGTTCACAGTCTTAATTCCCATTTTACAGATGAGGTAACTGAGGCCCAGAGAAGGTAAGTGACTTGCCCAAGGTCACACAACAGACAGGGAAGACTGGGGTTCTGATTTCGGTTCACCACTGGTCTGCTGCAGGACGTTGGGCAAGTCATTTCACTTCTCTGTGCCTCAGTTACCTCACCTGTAACATGGGGATTAAGACTGTAAATCCCTTGTGGAACATGGACTGTGTTCAACCTGATTAGGTTGTATCTACTCCAGCACTTAGTACAGTGCCTGCCACATAGTTAGGGTTTAGCAAATTCCATAAAAATACAGTACCCCAGGATCCCCATCCAATCTCTGCTCAGGAAGAATGTCCAAAAATCCCATCCCCTTTTCTCCCCTGCCCGAGGCCAGCCCAACCAAGGCCAGCAGTGCCTACCGAGTTCCTTTCCCCAGCTCTTTCTGGTTGGGGAGCATGGGGCATGCCAACAATGGTGGCAGAAGGGCAGACTTTGCCTCCACATTCAGGCTAGTGAAAGCTAGAGAGATTGGTGGATGTCATGGCAAATCTCTCCCAGGGACTGGCCAGTGCAATCATTACCTGCTCTGTGTCTATTTATTGTTGTATTGTCCTCTCTCAAGTGCTTAGTACAGTGCTCTGCACATAGTAAGTGCTCAATAAATACAACTGACTGACTGACTGACTGCTTCTTGTACACTTGGCTCTCTGCATTAGACCTCAAAGATGACATTTAGTAGGGAAGGGAAAGCTGAAGGAGGGGCCTGCCCCAGAATGCTTACTGCCCCCTCAGGTGCCCTGTAGGTGAATATGAGAGAAGCAGCATGGTTTAGTGGAAAGAGCACGGACTTGGGAGTCAGAGGTTGTGGGTTCTAATGTTGGCTCCGCCACTTATGAGCTGTGTGACTTTGGGCAAGTCACTTAATTTCTCTGTGCTTCAGTTACCTCATCTGTAAAATGGGGATTAAGACTGTGAGCCCCACGTGGGACAATCTGATTACCTTGTATCTACCCCAGTACTTAGAACAGTGCTTAGCACACACTAAGCGCATAACAAATACCATCATCATTATTATAATTATTATGACCGAGCTCCAGTGAGACCCCCATTCAGGGTTAGAGATGTTTTCTAAAGAACTGGTGAAACTCCAGGGCTGTGAAACTCAACATAGTTAGTCGTCTCTGATATGGGGAGAATTGGAGTTGGGGCAGCATCAGGCAGGAGAGAATCATTCCCACACTAGAGTGAGACCAAAGTCACGTTCTCTTCCCTTTCCCCTACCCCCTAGGAGGGCTGCTGAGACTGCCAGCACTGCCTGTGAGAGGTAATTCTTGGGAAGGTGTGACACGGAGAGAAGAATTTCAATCATGGAAGGCCTCCTGGAGGAGGTGGGCTTTCAAGAGGCCCTTGAAAAACAGGGGGAATCTAGCAACAGATATTCAAGGAAATAAATAACTCAAAAAATAAAAACAAGAAATTAAATGATTGATGATGCTAGTTATTGAGTTCTTATTATGTGCTAAACAGTGGGATAGAGTCAAGATCATCAGATCAGACACAGTTCCTATTCCATAAGGGGCTCACAGTCTTACAGGAGGGAGAACAAGTTTTTTCACCCCATTTAGCAGTTGAGAAAACTGAGGCTCAGAGAAGATGAGTGACTTGTCAAAGATCACATAGAGCCACAGAGAGCCATTAGATAAGTGACTTGTCCAAGGTCTAACACAGCCACAGGGAGCCACTAGACTTCACTGTGGTTCATTGTGGGTTAGTGTTGGTATTTGTTAAGTGCTTACTATGTGCAGAGCACTGTTCTAAGCGCTGGGGTAGATATAGGGTCATCAGGTTGTCCCACGTGAGGCTCACAGTCTTAATCCCCATTTTACAGATGAGGTAACTGAGGCACAGAGAAGTTAAGTGACTTGCCCACAGTCACACAGCTGACGAGTGACAGAGCCGGGATTCGAACTCATGACCTCTGACTCCCAAACCCGTGCTCTTTCCACTGAGCCACGCATGTCTACCAACTCTGTTGTATTGTACTCTCCCAAAAGATTAGCACACTGCTGTGCATGCAATAAGCATTCTGTAAATATTACTGATTAAGTCTGGATCTCCTGACTCCCAGCTCCATGATCTTTCTACTAAGCAACACTTCTAGTACCAACAAGAGCATAGCCTGTAAGGGCTTTGGGACACTCCTGCTGAGGGAAAATTTGGGGGTTTGTGCTATCCTTCATTTCTTGGGTGCTTTCACTTCAGTTTGGGCCTGTACCATGCCATCAGTCAGGGTTTTTCCTCCCCAGATGTTAGATGGGGTAGGATGCTGTCACTGTCACTGGTCAGACCACATAACTCCAGTGCAGGTGATGCAGGTGATTGCCTGAGATTTCAATTTGGCATTATTCTATGTTACCACACTTTCCCTGCTGCAGTGACAAATTTAAAAGGATTAAATAGGCAAATGGAAAGAGCGGAGTAGTCTGCAGGCTACCTTAGTTCAGCCCAGCACTTATGGAACCAGCATTTATGGAACCAGGCAGGTCTTTTGAAACAGCCAGAAAAAGCACACTCCTTTGCTGTGATTGTGCATGCAGGTCAGTGACTTGTCTGCAGAATTCTGATGTGGCATGTGCCATCAGTGTATCGTCTCCCCACCAGCCCACCGGCCCTCTAACACCCTCCTTCTGACTCTCTCATCTCTGAATGTTCCTTGCATTTCTCTTCACGTTACAGGAGCCAGGCTGCCCTTCATCTGATTTGATCCTGGACAGTCCAATTTTCAGGCCTCCAATCCTGACCTGGCCCAAGACATCTTTAAGGTAGGTGTTTTTATTTTTAGTGCCCAACCTCCTGCCCCTCCACTTCTTCTGCTGAGTCCCTGACTCATACAAGTGCCCACGTTCATGGGGACCTGGAAGGGAAGCCCAGTGACTCCAGATCCAATGGGGAGTCAGGGTATCCCCATGGAAAATGCTCTAGGACTGGAGAACATGGCATCCTCCAGTAAATGGCACGTGAGACCTAATCAGCATGCACTGAGTGTCCAGTGGGGTGCCTGTGACATCACCTGGCTTCAGTGTCTGGTGTTCTCAAGTGTCATGGATATCCACCCTAACTTGTGGAGCTCTCCAGCCTTCTTGGGTTTCATTGTCATTTCCCCTTCCTTTTATCCCTGTAGACAGGATTTCTTTCCCTTCTTGGCCACTGCAGTAAGCAATAGCAAATGTTCCTTTCTGTCTGACTGAGGACCTCTCCACAGAGACTACTCTGCCTCATTCTTGTGTGGGCTTTCAGCTGTCTGCTGGGTTGAGTTGGGAAGCACTGGACTGGAGGAGTGGTGGAGCTGTGGGAGTGGAGAAGGGGATGGAGTGGAGGATCAAAGGCCCAAAGGGACCGGAGGAGCTGTGAGAGCAGTGGGAATGATGGAGCAGAAGGATGGAAGAGCAGTGGGAACAGAGCAGTGGAGCAGTGGGAGAGGAGGAGCAGAGGGAGAAGAAGAATGGTGGGAGTAGTGGGAGTGGTGGAGCAGAAGAATGGTGAAGCAGTGGAGCAGAGGTAGTAGAAGAATGGAAGAAGCAGAGGAATTCATTCAATCATATTTATTGAGCACTTACTGTGTGCAGAGCACTCTACCAAGCACTTATGAAAGTACAGTATAACAATAATTGGTGACATTCCCTGCCCACAACAAGCTTAAATGGAGAAGCAGTGGGAGCAGAGAAGCTGTAGGAGTATTGGGAGTAGTGGAGAGCCGAGCAGTGGGAGCACTGGAGCAGAGTGGGCAGAGGGAGAGGATAATGTGGGTTACAGCTTCAGTAGGATCCTGATCATTTGGTGGGTGGGGTACATTAGACTTTTGTATTTATGATGTTTCCTGACTCATTCCAAAGTGGAGGCTCAGAAGTAGCCCTGGAATCCTACTGCCTTCAGCTGTTTACCATTATTTCTACCTGAGGTAAGTGCTTTGTATCCCTGCTTTGGGAGCCTCCTCCTCCTCCTGCCCCACCCTGCCTGCACCCTGTAATTGGTGGTGTTCCAGCTGAAGTAAGCAAATAGGTGATTGCCATGCTGAGTGGCCTTTTCTGCAAGTGAGCTTGCCCTGTGGATGGGGTAGAGAGGAGACAGCTGCCTGTAGGTTCTTTAAACATCTTTTCCCTTTTGCTGTGTGCAGGACTAGCCTAATTTAGGCCACAGCAGCAGGGCTGGGGTCTTCTCCCACTTTTGCACCCAAGGCCCAGAACCATGTGGTTTACCTGGATTTGCTAATGAATAACAGCCCCAAACTTCCCCCTTCAAACACAAGTGAATGGTGGAAGTCAAACTAGTTTAGTCCAGGGACCTGATGAGACAGTAAGGACTAGATTGCCATTCCAATCCAGTGAGACTGTTCAGAGAGCAGATGCAGCTGATGTCAGGAGCAATGCTGGCGTGTCCAATCCTGGCCTCAGGACAAGCATGGGAGCTCGTGGAGAGGGGATCAGAGAAAGGCCATGGGTTTGAACTGGAGAGGTGGGGTGGCAGCCCTGAGCAGGGGGAAGAGGGGCAGCTTCAAAAAAGGGGTTTGGGCTGGCTCAGGGCCAAACTGGCACTTTTTCCCCTACAACTATGACCTCCCAAACCAGTGAGAGTCAACCTGATCCTCCTTCTGCTGCTGTGAGTTCCCAGTTGGGAGCCCCTTGTCCAACAGCACCCATATTGGACATCCCCACACTGCTCCTGACTTCACCTTCCTCTGCTCTCTGAGGATTCTCCCCAGACCAGAACAGCGATCCCACCTTCTTCCCTCTCTCCTTGTGCCCTGCTGTCCCTCTCTCACATCACTGGAGCTGCCAGTGGTTGGGGTGTACTTGAATGGGGGACAGGGTGGAGACTGCTTTGGGTGGGAGCCAGGGGCTATTCCAAGGTGAAAGGGGGTGAATAACCCGCCTTGGAGGGGAGGAGAGTGGCTGTGTTGTTGGTAGGCTGGTGAAAAGGTTGCTAGGGGGTAAAAATGTGGGTGAGAACTGGGGAAATCTTGCCTGCTGCCCCTGCTGCTCCAGCTCTTTAGCTGGCAGTTCAGGGCAGCACAACTAGCCAGAAAGGGAAGTATCCCTGCTTACATGGACCCAGTAATAATAATAATTATAGTATTTGTAAAGCACTCACTATGTGCCAAGCACTGTTCTAAGTGCTGGGGTAAATATAAGTTGATTGGGTTGGCCACAGTCCCTATCGCACATGGGGCACACACTCTTAATCCCCAAATATGTGAGGTCACAAGGCCCAGAGAAGTTAAGTGATTTGCTAAGGTCTCACAGCAGATATGTGGCAGAGCTGGGATTAGAATCCAGGTTCTTCTGACTCCTAGACCCATGCTCTAGCCACTAAGCCTTGCTGTTTCCCACTAAGCTATGCTGCTTCCCAAACCAGGGAGAGGGCCCAAGCTCCTGCGCCAGCTGGTCTCATGCTTACCTGAAGCCCCCCTTTCTGACTTTTAGTTTTGTGGTGGCTCCTCTAGCTTGGAAGCCCTGGGCTGAAGCATCTAAAGTTCTTGAATCAGTCCAGCTCAGGCTGAGGTCATCACAGTACACTGTATATCCCTAGTACTGGGTTGAACAGGCAGAGTAAAAATAAAGTTTTTTACTTAATGTTTACTCTACTCCCTGGTTATTTCAATAGTATAGCATAACCACCTCCCTGGTGACCCTAGGAGTGCCAAACCAGTGACCCTAAAGGGCTCTGCTCTGTGCCATGCCACACTGAGGTTTGGAGAGAAATTCAGGAAGGGGAGCAGTGTTAAGCCCTTACTATGTGCCAGGTACTGCACTATATGCTGGGGTATATACAAGATAATCGGGCTGGACACAGTCCCCATACCATATAGGGTTCTCAGTCTTAATCTCCATTTTACAGATGAGGTAATTGAGGCACAGAGGAAGTGAAGTGACTTGTCCAAGGTCAAACAACTGACATGTGGCGAAGCTGGGATTAGAACCCAGGTCCTTCTGACTCCCAGGCCTGTGCCCTATCCACTAGGCCATGCTGCCCACTACCCCTTCCTTAGGCAGCCAGAACCAGGAACACTCCTTTTTATAGACTGCCAGGGACTTGACAGTCAGACAGAGCTCAGGCCAGCAAGGGAAATGTGCCACACTATCTGACATAGGCCAAGTGTCCAGCCTCTGAGGCAAGAGGCCTCCTGCTGCCCCAGACCCACTTCTTGGGCTTTCACTGGGGAGGCCTGGAGAACAGTTCTTCCCTCAGTTGGCAGAGGGGGTACCTTGTCCAAAGAAGGTGCAGGGACACCCCACAGCACCCCATTGTAGGCTCCATCACCCACCAGCCATGGATCAGTCCCAGCTCCTATCTCAGTAGTTCCTTGCTTGCAAGGGGGTGCTTGGGCCTGGAGAGGTCAGGCTTTCCTTCCAATTTGCCAGTGGGGATGCAAACCCTTCACGGGCCTTTGCCACAAGGTGAAGGTGGTGGTGGCTGCCAGAAAAACTTGGAGAGAGTTCCCAATCCAGGCAGAACTGCGGCTGGGTGGTGAGTCTAGGGCCACTGGTTTGGCTGGGAGGACTCACCACCTGCCCCCCTTGCCAAGCTAAGAGAAGGCCTGGACCCTGGGCTGGGGGTTCCTGAGGATGCTGGGCAGACTGGACAGTGGGAGAGTAGAAGGTGTAAACTTAGCCAATTGTCTCTCTCTGCCTTCCTAGAACTTCTTCGCTCAAGGGGACGAGGGTTAATGTTTGCCAATCCCTGGCATGTGGAAGGTGGGGTCACTGGCTTCAAGAACCTCTCAGCCTAGTCTCAGTGACAACTTGTCTCTCCAAGTCCACCCCTGAATGCTACAGCATTTCAGCCTCCTCCTGGGCCTGCTCAGCTATGCTGGGGGTGGCAGGCTTAGTAGGTCTGGGGTTCCCAAGGATTTTCTCAGGAGTGTCCCCTTGTGGCTAGGGCTGGGTTACTAGTAATAATAATAATGTTGGTATTTGTTAAGCGCATACTATGTGCAGAGCACTGTTCTAAGCGCTGGGGAAGATGCAGGGTAATCAGGTTGTCCCACATGAGGCTCACAGTTAATTCCCATTTTACAGATGAGGGAACTGAGGCACAGAGAATTTAAGTGACTTGCCCACAATCACACAGCTGACAAGTGGCAGAGCCGGAATTCGAACGCATGACCTCTGGCTCCCAAGCCCGGGCTTTTTCAACTGAGCTACACTGCCTCTGGCCCCAAAGTTCTTCCTGGGCTGTTGGAGGCTGTCAATTGGTGAGTTATAGGAGCAGTGGCCTAAGGAGACAGTTACTTGGCAAGATTTTAGGCAGACACTCATCAAATGGCTATCATGCACAGCAGGAAGATTTGATTGTGGAGATCAGACTTCTTGGAGCTGTACCCCTGGTCCCAGCCTCAGTTTTCTCATACACTTGTTGGGTAGGCCAAGGAGGTGTGGTTGGGCTTCTGTTTAGGGTATCGGGCCCACCAACTCTGTCACATCCTGGGACCCATGCTGGGAGTTTAGGAACCCAAACTGCTCAAGGAATTAGGTGGCCCTTTTGGGCCTCTCCCTGCAGGTCACCTGGGCCCAAACATTCAGCCCAGTGACAGTGGGAGTGGCCTGGGACTTCACTCCCCAGAGCAGGGCAGTGGCCTATCAAATCATGAGAGGTAAACCTGGGGCCAGAGGATGACCCTCTAGGCCTGGAGAAGTGGTACACAGGGGAAGATGCAGTCCATGACTTAGAACCTGGAAAGAATCTGAGGTATCCAATGAGTCTTATTTTTCCTTCAAAGTCACCTTTGATGTCTCTGCCCCCAAAATATCCAAGAGTCACAGAATCCCTGAAGCTCAAAGCTCAAAGACAGGGAAAGAAGTCAGCAAGTAGCTGCAAGAGGAGCAGGGTAGTATATGAGGTGGAAATGCAGCTCTATCTGGGGTGAAGTAGGGTTCTCTGCAGCACCCTCCTAAAGCTTCCATTCCAAAGAATCATAATGGTTGAATAGGAAACATTTTTCTTAATATTGTCTCTTCTTTTCCCCTGCCTTGGTGTGTTGTGGGCAGTTGGGGAGAACATCAATACATCTGGATAGGTGAGAATCCCCGGAATCTGGGAAGGTTTACTGGTAGAAATGGGCTTGGTTGGAGGAAAGGAGTCTTGGTAGAGGGAGAGTGGGAGCCAGGGGATGGAGTTTGGTTGAGATTTGGACATTCCCATGCCCAAGGTTGGGGTTCGGGGGAGGGGACCATGTGTATCTCTCTAGAACTCTGACCAGGCTCTCTAGCTTTGGCGAAGCATGTCTTTGGAACTTACGTGGCAGGGCCAATGCCTCTGTCCTTCCAGATTGTTCTGTGTCTCATTCTGAGACCAGGATTGAGAGTGGGCCAACTGACTTCCTAGGGAACAAGCACTGGGATGGGTGCATCTGGGCCCAGCCACTCAGGAGGGAGGGAGCCACAGAGTCCTCCCTTTGAAGCACACTGAGTTCCTAGGCCACATGGCCCACAGATGGTCAAAAATGGATGAGCCCTAGGCACAGGTGTCAGGTCCAGTGACCAACTGAAGTGCTTAGTGCAAAGCACTGCACTCAGCAGATGTTCAAAAAATACATTTAATGCCAGACCAGAAGATTCTTCAGTCTCCATTCTTACTAATGGAAGCTTTTAGAGGGCAGAAATTATGGCTGCTCCGAAGGACCCATGCACTGTGGGCATTCGGCAGACATGAAACGCTGTTTCTGATTCTTCTGCAACCAGATTCCCACCCAATTTTGCACTGACAGCATTTCAGGGCTAGGTGAAGCTAGCATGTTTGTTAGTTCTGGGAATGTGAGCCATTACTGTTATTCTCCTTGGTATCTGAAGCCTTAGTTAAAATGCAATCCCATTGGTCTTTTGAGGGCACAGATTGTCCTAGCCCTAGAGCACTCTGGGCAACGAAGTCCGGATGTCAGTTCCACATCATTAGAATCATCTTTCTCCCCTGTTTCAGTCCTAAGCTCTTCTTCCTTCACTCTCCCCTACTCCTCAGCTCCCTTTACCCCTTCCTTTTCTTTCACCTCCAGTGTTTTTCTGTTGCCTCTTCCTTTTACTCCCAGTTTCCTTCCCCCAACTCCCTCTTCCTCTTCTTTTTCTCTTCCTGGACTTTAGTTTCCCAGAGGAGGCGGTTCTTGCCATGATTACTGTTTCTTCTTGGCAGACATCAGCCACAATGCCCCTGGTGATGATTGTCCTATCGGTCTCTCGTATACTCTGATTTTGCTCTGGAAAGGAAGCATGACTCCAGCTGCAGCTGAGGCCAAGGAGTCAGCCTTGGTGGCTGCTGGCTTTTCCCAAGGTTTCCTGTATTGTAGATGAGGCAGAAGCAGCATGGCCTTGTGGATAGAGCCCAGGATGGGGAATCAGAAGGACCAGAGTTCTAATCCAAACTCTGCCACTTGTCTGCTGTGTGAACTTGGACAAGTCACTTTACTTCTCTGTGCCTCAGTTACCTACCTGTAAAATAAGGATTACAAATGTGAGCCTATTGTGGGAAAGGTACTGAGTCCAACCTTATTTGCTTGTAGCCATCCCAGTGCTTAGTAAGCACTTAAATACCACAGTTATTATTATTATTTCGTTCTTTTCACCTGTCGCGAGGTCAGAAGGAAGGGCCAGCTGGAAAGATATGGAAATGCTGAGTCCATTCCTGGTGCAGCTGCCTCCAGGTTAGTGGTCAAGCATCCCCGATCTGTTCCTCCATGACCCCAAACCTTCAGGCCTGGTATAAAGAAAGATGAAATTAATTTCTGGTATTTGTTAAGCACTTACTATGTGCCAGGAACTGTACTAAGCACAGGCGTAGATACAAGGTAATCATATTGGATACAGTCCATGTCCCACATAAGGGTTCACAGTCTTAATCCCCATTTTACAAATGAGGTAACTGAGGCACAGAGAAGTAAAGTGCCCAAAGTCAAACAGCAGGCAAGTTGTGGAGCCATGACTATGACCTAGATGCTCTGACTCCCAAGCCCAAGTTCTTTTAGGCCACGCTGCTTCTCAAAGATGTGGGAGTATTAGGGTGATAGGAGACTTAGGGTGAAAGGGAACTTGGCTGAAACTGGAGGGAGGAGGGGGTGCCTGTGATCCATCTCCAACCTCTCAAGGCTGAGAAGGCCCCTGAAGCCCAACTTGGCTATGCCAGGGGTCTCAGAGGCATGACCGAAGTTGAAAAACAAATGACCTTGGCTTCTCTTCTCTGATGCTGGAAAATACACTGCATGACCCCTGAAAACCACTCTCAGCTCCGAGTCCCCACTGCTTTGTGAGAGCCCCCGAACAACCTGAGACACCCCAAGAATTTGTGGAGACAACTCAAAGGCACTTGCCCGCACAGAATACAGGTTGGGAAACTGTGGGTGAATCATATATTTTTATTCCAGATGGGCCTTTCCTACTGCCCAGAAAGCACGATCTGTCCTCAGTGAGATATGCACAGTGCACAGAAAGTGCTGAATTCAGCCCTCAATTACAGGGCCATCTCAGGGCACTTTGCTGGCACAGCAGCTGCTATTTCGGGCCAATAGTTCTCTCTGTCTCTTTCTCCTCTTTCTCCCCTCTCTCTCTTTCTCCTTCTTCCTCTTTCCCCATCTCTGTCTCGCTCTTTCTCCCTCTCTATTTTTCTCTCTAGCCATCTCTGTCTCTCTCTTTCCATCTCTTTATCTCTCTCTCTCTCTCTGCCCTCATGCCTTTCACCTTCTCTTTTCATCCCCCTGCCACTTGATATCTTGGGACTAACGAAGAAACTGTTCCAAGCTGTTGAACAGGAAGGAAAATGGTAAATGAGAATTTCAAAGCTGCTTCAAAGGGAAACAGTGTGGCTTAGGGAAACAGAGTGACCTAGTGGAAAGAGCATAAGTTTGAGAGTCAGAGGACTTGGGTTCTAACCCTGTTTCTGCCACTTGTCTATTGTGTGGCTTTGGACAAGTCACTAAACTTCTCTGTGCATCAGTTTCCTTATCTGTAAAATCCAAATATTTATCCTCTCCAGATTTGCTTACTCTATCAGCCTCCTTGCTGGCTTCCTGGTGTCTTCTCTCTCCCCATTCCAGTCCATCCTTCGCTCTGATGCCTGGATCATTTTTTTACAAAAACATTCAGTTCACATTTCCCCACTCCTCAAGAACCTCTAGTGGTTGTCCATGCACCTCCACATCTAACAGAAACTCCTTACTATCGTCTTTAAAGCACTCTATCACCTTGCCCTCTCCTTCCTTACCTCTCTGCACTCCTTCTACAACCAAGCCTCTACACTTTGCTCCTCTAATGCCAACCTACTCAGTGTACCTTGATCTCTCCTATCTCACTATAGACCTCTCACTCACATTCTGCCTCTGCCCTAGAATGCCCTCCCTTTTCATATCTGACAGACAATTTCTCTCCCCATTTTCAAGTACTTATTGAAGTCTCATCTCTTCCAAGAGTCCTTCCCTAAGCCCTACTTTCCTCTTCTGCTTTTTTGTCACTCTGACTTGCTCCCTATATTTATCCACCCTCCAAACCCCACAGCACTTAATAAATACAAATGAATGAATGAGCACTTATGTACATACCCATAATTTATTTATTGATATTAATGTCTGTCTCCCCTTCTAGATTGTAAGCTCCTTATGGGCAGAAAATGTTTGTTATATTGTTACATTGTACTCTCCCAAGTGCTTTAATACAGTGATCTGCATGCAGTAAGTGCTCAATAAATACTAATGATTAATTGGTTGATTGATAAAAATGAGGATTCAAAGCATAATTTCCCTCCTGCTTACACTGTGAGCCCCAAGTGGGACAGGGACTGTCCATCCTGGTTATCTTGTATCTATTCCAGCAATTAGTAGAGTGCTTGGCATGCAGTAAGTGCTTAACAAGTACCACTAAAAAAAGTCACATCCCCTTTCCCACAGGCTATTTCTCTGTCTGATTGGACCCCCAGTCCCACTAAGTGAGAAAGTGATGGACATTTGTACATTTACAGGTTATAAATGGGAGAGATAAGGACTTATTCTATTTGTCAGGATCTCCTTCCATTCCTGATCTCTGTTCAATTCTTGCAGCTACCCCCAAGCCCTCACGTAACTCAGTAGAACAGTTGTATGCACTAGATTCTAGGGTCTCACAAAGAATCTCTAGGGAACCCGAGATCTGGCTGGGTCTGTCTATCTGTCTTTCTCTCCCCTTTCCTAGTAGGGAAGCAGCGTGACATAGAGGAAACAGCACAGGCCTGGGAGCCAGAGGACCTGGGTTCCAATCCTGTTTCCACAACATGCCTGCTGTGTGACCTTGGGTCACACCTAACTTCTCTGTGCCTGAATTCCCTCATCTGCAGTATGAGGATTCAATACTTATTCTTTCTCCTTCTTAGACTGTGAGTTCCATGTGGGACCTGATTATTTTGTTTCTACATCAGTGCTTAGTAAAGTGCTGGGCATGTAGTAAACACTTTACAAATACTATTATTAGTAGTAATAATAATGGCATTTATAAAGTGCTTAAAGTGTGCAGAGCACAGTACTAAGGGCTGGGAAAAAGATACACAAGTGAGAGAGGAGGTCGCTGGTCCTGCAGGGGCCCCAAATCTAAAAATAAGGTGAAGAATCATTTGTCAACAGACACTGTAGGAAAGATGGAATAATGTAAACACAAAACAATATAAAAGTCCAAAGTCTAGCAAGTTTACCATCCTGGTAAAGGGGACCAGGATGGATCCCCCATCTCAGGGTCCTGCTACCTGCGTGTCTTCAACTCTTTCTGCCATCTCTCTCTAACTGGCTACTTTCTCCTCTCACTTGCTCCCCTAATGACTTCTCTGAATCTTCCCCTGCTGATTGCTCCCATTTTCAATTTTTTTCTGTGGCTCTCCAAGCTCAGTGGCCCATTCCAGGCCCGTTTGTCCCTGAGAAGCAGTCTTTCATGCTGATGCTCCCTTCCCACTGAAGCAGTCAATTCTCTGTCTTCACCCACCTGGATGTCTGGGTCTGAGAGAAGAGGATCTTCTGGGTAGCCCAGACTCCTCTGAGGGGAACCAGGAAAAGAGAAGCCACCTCAGGAAGGGTAGCATAGAAGCAATTGGTGATCCAAGAGGCTGCAGCTTGGATTGCTGCTACATAAAAATCTGGCTGGGAAGGAGAATCACTATGAACCAGCAAACAGGGGCCAAGAGTTAGAGATGAGAAAATACTGGTCTGGAGTTTCAGCCTTTCTCTCTTTCTGGGGAAAATCTTTTCTTTTTTCTCTACCTCAGTCTCTCCATCCTCATACTGGAGACTACAATAGGCCCACCTTTTTCCAGGGCTGCAGGAGCCTGGAGATCACTTTGGGGAAGTAAGTGGTTTTTTCAGGCCTCTGTGACTGGGCTGTTCATTCATTCATTCATTCATTCATTCATTCAATTGTATTTATTGAGCGCTTACTGTGTGCAAAGCACTGTACTAAGCAATGGAGAGAATATAATACAACAATAAGCAGGAACATTTCCTGCCCACAATGAGCTTATAGTCTAGAGAGGAGACTCTCTCTGAGCTGTGGGCGGGAAGTCTGTAAGAGTGGACAGTGGAGGACAGAGAAGAGCCCAGGGTTGTGGAAAGCAGCGTGGCCTAGCGAAAAGAGGATGGGACTGGAAGTCAGAGGAGCTTGATTCCAATCCTCGTTCCATCGTGTACCTATGTGACCTTGGGCAAGACACTGAACCTCTCTGTGCCCCATGTGACTGTGAACCCCATAAGGGACCTGGTTATCTTTTATCTTTCCCAGCACTTAATACGCTGGTTGATACGCAGCACTTAATATAGTGCTTGATACATAGTATGAAAGAGGGAATGTCTCTATCATCCCTTCTCAATAGCCCTGTAGCCTGTAGAGTTCTTTGAGATTCTAAAGCTGAAGCTAAGTGGTTGGTCCCACAGCCAGGTCCATACATGGCTCTAGTCTCCAAGGTCCAAAGCTGGACAGTGGATTGAAAATATTTCACAGATCCTACCTATGTCTTTTCAGGACTTAGAGAACTGGTCTCATTAGCCTCCCAGATGAAGGGGAATTTGCTAACAGTTCACTGGGCTGCAATAGCAGGAGAAGTAGCTGTAAGTACACTGTTGGGAAGTACAGAACAGCAAAATGACCCATTCCCTGTCCATAAGAGGCTTTCACTCCAATGGGGAGACAGACATAAACAAATTTACAACTAGAGAGGGTAAAAATAAAGAAGGTAAAGTGCTTACCTGAGCACTAAAGAAATTGCAAATGCATTTCAAGTGCTAGAGTTGGCAATTCCATGTAGGAGAGAACAAAAGCACTAGGTTGGGTCATAGAAACAAGGTTGTAGCTATGAGACTGGATTCTCTCACACACATATCTCCTCACTGGGCCTATGATTTGTTTGATTGACAGACTCTACTCTCACTTGCAATGGGGCTGCCCAACCCTAGCCTTCTTAGCAGTGCCAGCTTCCATCGGTAAGTGGTAGAGGCAGTTGTCTTGGGGTGGACTGTCAAGAAGGCTAGTCATGCAACTCTGGGATTTTCAAAACTTTTGAAGAATGGCAATTTTGAGATCTGCTGAATGTCAGATAGAAACTGTTAGTTGATTGCATTTATCATTGGCTTTTGTAATTATACTTCTGATATAGATTTGGGTGCAACTCTTGGTATGACATCAAACCACTCCTTTATGTGCCCAGCATCACACATGCAGCACCATGTGCACAGGAACAGCCATACTGTACAGGGGTGGCAAATATTTTGTGGTCAGGGCAGCTGAGCATTTGAAATCATCTCAGCTCTAACACCAACATACCTGGACCGTGGAAACCACCCTGAGGTCTCCCAAGGTCACTGAAGGATGAGTGGGTGAATAGACCCTGAATGGAAAAGGTTGAAATTCATTAGGGAGACACACTGGCAACTGGCTTCCTGGGCAGTCTTGGAGGTGAGAGGGGGGCAGAGAGGGCAAGTCATGTTGTAGGCTCTCTCCTCCTCTCCCTTGACAGGTCCTTTCCCCTTTGACTGTGGAAGACCAATCAGAGAGGAGGTGTCACTGGCACCGGGACCAGTGAGAGGATGTATTGAAGTGATGAAGACATGCATATCAAGCAAATGCTGCCAAAGGGAGAAATCAAATGGTGGTGTAAGAACTGTGCAAATCTGTGCTCTTTCTTTGGTGAAATCCGAATATCAAAAGGAGAACAAAAATCTTTCTTTCTCAAGGAAGTTAATAGCCTGGTGATCCTCCCAGGCTGTCTGGAAGCCAGTGGGCCACAGGAACACCATTCACACTAACATTAGGGTCTCTCTGTATACACTCTGGTCAAAAATGAATTAGCATGACCTAGTGGAAAGAGCACAGCCTGAGAGTCAGAGGACCAGGGGTCTAATCCGGGCTCTGTCAATTGCTTGCTGTGTGACCTTGGGCAAGTCAAATAGCTCAGTGTGGCCTAGTGGAAAGAGCACAGGCCTGGGAGTCCAAAGATTATGGGTCCTAATCCCAACTCCACTACTCGTCTGCTATGTGGCCTTGGGCAAGTCACTTCACTTCTTTGTGCCTCATTTTACCTCATCTGTAAAATGGGAATTGAGACTATGTCCAACTCTATTTGCTTGTATCCACCCTAGCACTTAGTACAGTGCCTGGCATGTAGTAAGCATGTAACAAATGCTATTATTATTATTATTCTCCTATTCCCCCTCCTACCTAGACCATAAACTCCATATGGGTCAGAGACTGTGCCCAACCTAATTAACCTGTACCTACCCCAGAGCTTAGAACAGTGTTTGACACATAGTAAGCACTTTAAAAAAAATGGAATTTTCAGCAGAAACATTTCTCTTAAAGAAGCAAAATCAAAAGCAGGTTCATGAAGACCCAGCCAGGCCTTTATTTTTCCCGTGAGTCTATAGTTGGTGATATAGCAAATTGGCATTATTTCTCATTGCTCATATAGAAAATGGGTGTAAAAGAGACAGGCATTCATTCTCAGTGTTCTCTGAGAAAGAGCCATCCTCCTGGGGAGCGGACATTAGGCAAGGTACAGCAGTAAGTTGACATCAGTGATCAAAGGAAGAGGAGAGATGAAGGATGAGGGCTCAAGGACTTCATGTGGGTGTATTAGGAGGGAGAGTGGCCTTGGTCTTCTTAAATTCCATCTTCCTGATAGCAGGCAGATGGGCGGGACAGGAGGAGGAGGAAGGGAATTGGCTTCAGCGACAGACAGATAAAGGAGTAGGTTTCAGGGAGAGGAAACAAGAGGGAGATGCTCAGATCTGAGTTCCTTTGAAATGCCATGAGATGAAATTTTACTCAATTCCTTCCCTGAAATAGAATCACACTCGACTTGTAAAACCGCACATTAGAGAAAGGAAAGGGAAGACAGGAAAGGGCAAGGGGAGGGAGGTGGGGGGAACAAGACCAGGACAAATGCTTTCAGCTTTTGCTTTCCTTCTTGGGAACTTTTGTGCTTCTCCACTGCATTCCAAGATCTCTGCAAGACAGAGAAGATGAAGGATGAGGAGGCTCAGGGTCGTGCCAGTGGTGATAGTGAGGGGTCGGGTGGAGAGGGCAATGGGATGAGGGAGGCAGG
Source organism: Ornithorhynchus anatinus (assembly GCF_004115215.2). Taxonomy (NCBI): domain Eukaryota; kingdom Metazoa; phylum Chordata; class Mammalia; order Monotremata; family Ornithorhynchidae; genus Ornithorhynchus; species Ornithorhynchus anatinus. The sequence continues at coordinate 45,241,987 of NC_041732.1, read as the reverse complement.
GTCACCTAAGGGACAGAGTATTAATGATAACTGTTGTATTTGTTAAGTGCTGACTATGTACCAAACACTGTACTCAGGGCTGGGGCAGACACAAGATCATCAGATCTAGATCAAAAGCTCTAGACTGTAAGATCATTGTCTGCAATTCTGTTGTACTGTACTCTCATAAGTGCTTAGTTCAGTGCCCTGCACAAAGTAAGTGCTGAATAAATACCACTGATGATGGTGATGATGATGATGATTCAGACACATTGCCTCTCCCACATGGGACTCATAGTCTAGAAGTGTCTGAGGTACCAGCAGGATGCTAAAGGCAGCAGTTAGGAGAATCTTTGCAGTTGCAAGCTGCTCTGTGATCATCTGACTGTTCCCCTTGCCACATTAGCACATGGAGGAAGTTCTACTTTATTACCCTATTTATTTTGTTAATAAGGTGTATATCCCCTTGATTCTATTTATCTTGATGATGATGTCTTCTTTTGTTTTGTTCTGCTTTGCTTTGCTGTCTGTCTTCCACGTTTAGACTGTGAGCCCGTCATTGGGCAGGGATTGTCTGTATCTGTTGCCGAATTGTACATTCCAAGCGATTAGTACAGTGCTCTGCACATAGTAAGCGCTCAATAAATACTACTGAATGAATGAAGGAGGAAGAACAGATGTTGAGTCCCCATTTTACAAAGAAGGAATCTGAAGCACAGAAAAGTTAAATGACTCACACAAGGGCACACAGCAGACAAGTGGAGGAATGAGGATTAGAACCTCTGACTCCCAAGCATGTGCTCTTTCCACTAGGTCACAATGCTTCCCAACACTAAAAATGGGCCAGGGATCAAAGGATTTATGACCTAATGTTGCTGCCATTGCCTTGCAGTGTGCTGTTGACCTAGTGACCTCCTTTCTAGTCTCCAGTTTGCCCTCTGGCAGAGTATTGTCATGTCAGTCAGGTCTTCTACAACAGTGGGGTAGGGCTGGAAAAAGTCAGTGCTTTAAAAGCCTTGGTTGCAGCACTCCTATCATATATCATACATCACACACCCCACACGCTGTGCATGTGCCTTTCATTCAAATCCACACCCTGCTGTACAGAGATGGACACATATGAACACATATGGGAAGCAGCATGACCCAGTGGAAAGAGCATGGGCCTGGAAGTCAGAGAGTCTGAGTTCTAATCCACTTACCCACTGTGACTCAATTCCCTCATCTGCAAACTGGGAATTCAATACCTGAGCTCCCTCCTACTTAGACTACCCATGTGAGACCTGATGATCTTTTACCTACCCCAGTATTTAGTACAGTGCTTGGCACATAGTAAGTGCTTAACAAATACTGCAGTTATTATTATCGTTATTATTAGTAATAGTACAGTTTATATTATATTCATATTATTGTATTATTTATTTTTTATATTACTATTACTAATGTCCCATAATTCTGCTTTTGCCTTCTAGATAAAATGCACAGAACAAACATGCATGTTGTGGTAGAATGCAGTGGAGTGACTTCCCTATCACTGCCACTATGGAGAGGCCAGGAGATCATGTGAATCCCAGTTGTAAATGCTAACTACTCCTTATGCACCATTCAATCAATTAATCACATGTATTAAATGTTTACTGTGTGCAGACCATGATGTTAAGGGCCTGGGAGAGAACAATAGCATTAGTAGACAAGATCCTTGCTTTCAAGGAGTTTACAATCTAGCTGGGGAGAATAACACTAAAATAAACTACAGGTAGGGGAAAGCATATAAAGAAATGTACATAGTTGCTGCGGGGGTGAGGACCTAGGGGCCGAGAGCTCAAGTGCATAGGTGATGACCAGAGGGGACATAAGTTGGGGAAATGAGGGGATAGTGAGGGAAGGCTTCCTGGAGATGTGATTTTAGTAGGCTTTGAAGATGGAGAGAGTAGTGGTCTGGGGATATGAATTGGGAGGGAGTTCCAGAAAGAAGAGAAACTGTGAGCAAGGGGTTGATGAGGCAAGAAATAAATTGAAGCAGTGAGTAAGTTGGTATTAATGAACAAATTGTTGGAGCTGGGGTGTAGTGGGGGAGGAGCCTGTTAAGTCAGGAGAAAATTGCTGATTGAATGTCATAAAACCATTGGGCAGAAGCTTTTGTTTGATGTAAAGAAAAATGGGCAACCTTTGGAAGTGTTCGAGAGCTAAGAAAACATACTCAAGTGGATGTTTTAGAAAAATAATCTGGGGTGCACATTGATGTGTGAATTGGAGAGGGGAGAAGCCAGAGGCAGTCAATTTCATTTACTGAGTGCTTACTGTGTGCAGTAAGCACACATTCTCTGCCCACAGCAAGTTAACAGTCTAGAAGAGGGGAGAGGCAGAGAGGTCAGCAAGGAGGCTGATGCAATAAGTTGAGGTGGAATATGACAAGTGCTTATACGAGCAAGGTAGCAGTTTGGATGTGGAGAGATTGGAGAGAAAGATCGAATCCTGGCAATGCTGTGAAGATAGAGTAGGCAGGAGGTGGTGACAGAGTGAACAGGGCTGCTGGTTTCTGGCTTCAATTCTACCTCTGAATTTGCCATTACTTCCCCATACTGAACCTTATTTTTCTCTCCGGGGAAAGGGGAAGAAGAGGCTCTCCCTGGCTCCTGAGGAGGAGGCTTTAAAACCAAAAAAGAGATCATCAGCAAATGGAGCAAATTGGAAAGAAGCAGCTGAACCAGTCCGTTGGAGGGCAATTATTCATTTATTCATTCGATCATATTTATTGAGTGCATGCTCTGTGCAAAGCACTGTACTAAGCACTTGGGGGAGTACGCTATAACAGTGAAGAGACACATTCCAATCAAGAGACACATTCCTGCCCACAACGAGCTCACAGTCTAGAGAGGGAGACAGACATTAATATAAATAAATAGGTAAATAAATATATTACATATATACACAAATGTATACATATGTGCTGGGGGATGGGAGAGATGATGAATAAAGAAGCAAGTAAGAGCAGTGCAGAAGGGAGTGGGCGAAGAGGAGACAAGGGCTTAGTCAGGGAAGGCCTGACTAATAAGATAAGATTTTGAAGTCGGGGAGAACAATTATCTGTCTGACATGAGGAGGGAGGGCATTCCAGGTCAGAGGTAGGATGGGGGCTAGAGGTCTGCGGCTAGATAGACAAAATCGAGGTACAGTGAGAGGAATGAAGTGTGTGAGCTTGGTAGGAGAATATAGTTGGAGAATCAATTATCTCTGTGGCCATCTGGTCTTCCCTTCGTGGCTGGAGGCAGGCATGAATCAGGATATCTTCTGAAAGGGCATATGTAACCAGCTCCTTCCTCTCCTCAGTTGGGGTGGGACCAACTAAAAGCAAATCCTCCCTATCTATTCTGACTTTAATTGCCCATTCCCTGCTGTTCTCCAGCTCACTCCAGAGACAACAAAACAATCAATTGATCAAGGGTACTTATTAAGTGCTTTCTGGATGCAGAGCACAAAACTAAGCACTTGGTAGAGTACAAGAGAGTTGGTATATAAGTTCCCCGCCTATGCGGAACTCACAGTCTCCATTTCCCTGGAAATTGGCTGGAACTGTCTCATGGAGTTGTGGAGCCTGTGAAGTGGATGGTGTTTGGTGAGGGTCTATAAAGTTTGGGGTTGAGTGGGTTATAGGGTGATCAAGATAGACAGGGGGCAGGGAGGAGAGAGGCAGAAGAGGTAGGGTGACTCCTTGCAGAGTGGAGGTGAGGGAGGAAAGTGGAGTTTGGTGAATGATCAAGTGGCCTAGAGTCACCCTGGATTGCCTCTCAAAAGGGATGAGTTAGGGAAGGAGGGGGGTGGGATCAGGGAGGGAGAGGAAAGAGAGGAGGAAGGGAGAGTGTGAAAATAGGATTGTGGAAGAGAGAAAAAAACCTGGGTGGCCCTCCCCTGGAATATCACCAGAACAGATTTACCCTCTTCACCCACAGCCCTGGGAGGAAGCACCATCTTAAGCAGTTTGCAACCTGGGCAGGGCAGTCTTACCACTCAACTTGTACATTTTGTGTTACTTCCTCGTGGCATGGGAATGTGTCACTTTATTATTCTGTGCTTTCTAAGGCCTTAGTTTGTGCATTTCAGACTGTAAACTTGTTGTGGGCAGGTAATGTGTCTGTTTATTGTTATACTGTACTCTCCCAAGTGCTTAGTAGTGTTTTGAACACAGTAAGACCTCAACAAATACAATCGAATGAATGAATGAATGAATGTGCGGCATTATACCAGGTGAAAGCTCAATAAGTGCTCCCTGTTACTATTCCAACCTAGCCTAGTGCCAACCCCAGCCAAGCTCTGGCACTGCCCATTGCTTCTTCCCTCCAGTCAAGTAAAGACTAGGGTGGCCATCCATTCAGTTTCATATTGGGAGGCCCAGGTCTCAGCTGGTGTTTTCATTTTCAGGGCTCAGCCTCCCTCCATCACAGCTCCTGCCTCTGAGTCTTGCTGCTCAGATTCCTCATCTATGTTCCTGTGGACCCAGAGGGGAATGCAATGACTCTGAAGCAATTGGGCAAGTTAGAGTTATCTGGAGAAACATTTTAATTTGGGGCCAATTCTGGCTAAATCAGGTGAATGTCCATAAAATGGCAGCCATATGATGTCATCACTCCCTACTGAATGCTGATATTGCTTGTATGTTGTTTTGTGCATCTTCAGCATCCAGTTTCCTCAAGTGTCTTTGTCATCTTTCCTGGCAAGCAACTTTTCTTGCAGCCCACAAAATGGGTGGGGAGGGGCTAGGAACACAGACCCATGGGAGGGGAGAAATGAAAAATTCAGAATGGAATTCTGAGCAGATGAGTCTAGGGGGTGAGGGGGTGGAGAGGGTGCAGAGCACCCAGGATAGAACCTGAAAGGCAAAAAGGACCAGAATTCCCAGAAGAGTGGAAAAGAATTCCCAAATAACCTCAAGGAAAGAAATGGGAACTGAAATGAGCCACAATTCTGCTGTTATAAAATATATAGTTTTCTTTGGGCTTGGAGACTCAATTGCACATTCTGCTTGTTGCTATTTATGGCTTGGGCTTTTTGCTACAAATGCTGGTAATTGTTAGAGGTGTTTCTTTTCATTCTTGTGCACTTGCCCAGAAACCCTTAAGGGAAGTGATGGGCACATTATTTAGCACTTGGAATGATAAATAAACAAGCCAGCTGGTGACATCACAATTGTTTCTGTGGCAGCAGACTCTGATGTCATAAATTCAGGGCCACATCTTCTCCGTCAGGGGAATGTAAGTGGGAGTGATGGAAACTGGGCTAGTGATCTTGCTCAGTGTATTTGGAGCCATTAGTAGTCATGAATCCTCCCAATTGAGAGGAATCCACCCTGTATATAATAATAAAATAATAATTATGGTATTTGTTAAGCATTTACTATGTACCAAGCACAGTTCCAAGTGCTGGGGTAGATACAATTTAATCAGATTGGTCACAGTCCCTGTCCCACATGGAGCTCACAGTCTTAATCCCCATTTTACAGATGAGGGAACTGAGACACAGAGAAGTGAAATGACTTACCTAAATTTGCCACATCAGACATGTGGCAGAACTGGGATTAGAACCCAGCTACTTTGGACTCCCAGGCCTGTGCCCTTTTCACTTAGCCACGCTGCTTCTCCTGTTATCTTTATTTGAAGAGTGAAGCCCAAAGCAGAGTGCAGCTGAGCAGCTCACTATGACCTGGACTAAACAGCCATGGTGTTAAAGAAATTTCAATTTTTTCCAGAATTATCTGGATAATGACCCCTATGCCTGGCTGCCATCCTCATCCCTGTGAGAAAACTAGAATGAGAGTCTCCAAACTGGGCCCAGCCAAGCATCTATGGCTGGCTTGCTCCCAAGTAGTAATAGTAGTAGTAAGTAGTAGTAGAAATCGTAATGCTATATATTGAGCACCCACTTGGTAAAGTACAATAGAAAAAATCAACACATTCCCAGTCATGAGTTTACAAATGGAGTGATCAGAACAAATCAGGGAATATACAGTGAATAAGCAAATACAAGCAAGTGCTGAAGATGAGTTAATCTAATGAAGCAGCATGGCCTAGTGGAAAGAACATGGGTCTGGGAGTCAGAGAGCCTGGGTTCTAATCCTGGCTTTGTCACTTGTTTGCTGGGTGACTTTAGGCAAGTCATTTAACTTCTCTTTTACCTTATCTGTAAAATAGAGATCAAGACTCTGTGTCCTATGTGGGAGAGGAATAACATCCAACCTGGATTATGTTGTATCTACCCCAGTGCCTAGTATGATGACTGGCACACAGTAAGCTCTTTACAAATACCATAAAAAATACCATTAAAACGAAGGAATTGAGTACCAGAGCTAGCCAGTGACTAGGTAAGCTTGGGGTGCAGGGGAATTAATCGATGAAAGTCTGTTGGAGGCTTTGAAGATGAGGAGATCTATGATCTGCTAGATTTGAGGAGGGAGGGAGGTATTCCCCAGTCTGAATCTCACAGCTCTATGGTAGTTGTGGAATGGTTCTGACTGGACACTTGCTTCCTCTCTCCTTATCTGGTTTTATCTAGACTGTAAACTTGTTGTGGGCAGGAAACGTGTTGTATTGTACTCTCCCAGTGTTTGGTTCAGTGCTCTGCCCACAGTAAGTGCTCAATAAACACCATTGGTTGATTTACCACGGCAGATGCGTTCCAGGAAGTAGTGATGATTCTATGCAGAACCAAGTCAGGGATGGTTTAATCCCTAGTTTGATCTTCAGTGGGGGCCACCCAGGAGAGAAAGTACAGTAGAGTCTTTGCCTTTGACTCTCCTAAGCTAAAAGAGGAAGAGAAAAGTGGTCAGTCATCTCTAAGTGGGGACTTTCTTATTGGGACAACTGTTGGGTACTGGAACAGGTTAATGAGAGCAACTGAAGATTCAGTTTTGGAGACACCCATCCAACTGGGATGGGATTGAAGCAGAGGAATGGATGAGATGACCTCTGGAGTTCCTTTATGGGTTTATTATCTTCCATTAAGTTTTCTTTGTATCACAGAGTGGATTAGCCCTCAAAAGCAGCAGAACTGTTGCCTTCAAGGACACATCCAGTGAGGAAGAAATTGGCCAATAGCTGCGGTCTGATTGTCAAATTGATTCCACTGGCTGCCACTCAGGGACATCCAGGACAGGAAGTGGGATAGCATCACTGACTAAATTTAAAATAAGTATATTCACTACCTGCTTGTAACCTGATGAAACCACTTGGTGCCCTAGCAGATTCACAGAAGCTGCCCTTGGAAGGATGGGGAATCATGCCAGGACTCAGAGTTGGAAGGAAATGGGGAGAAGTTGGGGTGCAGGCCAAATTGAAAGGAGGCAGGGAATGAAACAGAGATGCAGCATCACCTCAGAGGAAGCCTGGTCACCTGCAGTGGGGGATGGGGATGGGAAAAAAAAGCAGCTTCCCTTTCTGAATGCCGTGCTGGCTGAAATACATCCCCCAGCCAGTTCCCAGTTCCAGCAGTCCAGTGAACTCTATTTTCTTCCCAGACTTAGACCTAGAGAAGCCCAAGGGAGTCCGCATTCACACAATCACCCATGTACCTATCCTCCATTGGGACTGATTATAGCAGTGTAGATAACAATTTCGGAAAATTTGGGCCTCAAAGACCATCAGCTTTCATGGTCATCTAATCCAATCAATCAATTATATATACTGAGCAATTACCATGTGCAGAGCATTGTACTAAGAGCTTCATACTACACCATAGAGCACTATACCATCTTCAGGCAGGATGTCTTCAGGCAGGATGGCACCTCAGCCAAGCCAGGCTTTCTAACCCATAGAGAGGAGATGCCAAAACCTTCTACCAAGCTTATTTCTGAGTGCCTACTGCTATGTGTAAAGTGGAGATCAGGGAGGTAAAAACAAGAAGCAGCATGGTGCATAGGATAGAGCCCGGGTCTGGGAGTCAGAAGGCCATGGATTCTAATTCGGACTCTGCCACATGTCTACAGTGATTTTGGGCAAGTCACTGCACTTCTCTGTGCCTCAGTTAACTCATTTGTAAAATGGGGATTGAAACTGTGAGCTCCACATGGGACTGGCACTGTGTCCAATTTGATTTGCTTGAATCTACACCCGAGCTTACTACGGTGCCTGCCTGGCACATAGTAAATGTTTAATAAATACTATCAGGATTATTATTAAGTGGAGATTGTGGTAAGCATCTGGGTAATTTAGGCCCAACACACCAAATCAAAGGGAAGGAGGTCATATGGGGCCTAAATTCTCCAGACTGTCTACACAGCTGAGACTGTCTCTAAGGTGGATGAGACTGTGAGTGTCTGTGTGACTATGGACTGCCTTTGGTCATACAAGAAGAGAAGATGGACTGCAGTGAACCTGGGAAGGTCCTGAAACTTGACATTCACACCCAGAACAGTACCTGTTAATAGCTGGAGGAGCCCTCACAGGAAACCCAAGCCTGAAGATCCTCCTTTCCTTGCAAAATCAAGGTTCATATGGTACCCATACTAGAGACAGGGGACAGATGAGGAGGCATGGAAACATTTCCTTTGGGCCCATTGCTCAATTTTATTTGGCTTTTGGAAGCATGGGGATGTAGTTATGGGGCAATATTTATCCACAAACATGAATACTGTATATGTAAACCCGTTGTTGCAGCCACAATTCTCTGTACATTCACTTGCATTTACATGCAACGCACAGAGTCTGAATGGATGACTTTGGGTGGAGACCTCAGTGGCATAGCTGGGTGGAGGAAGTAAAAAACTTTCTGGCCAATTTTGGTTCCATTCCCTTTACTCCCACCTCAGAGAGATTCACTCCAAAGTTAGTTCTGACAGATAGGGAAAGGAGGTGAAGATCAGGGAAAAAGGGATGTCAAACAGAGACAGGGCGGACAGAGGACATCACATTCTCTTCTCTCTATCCATCCACGGGGCAGGACAATTCTTGGTTTTCTATTATATACCCCACACAAGTCTCAGGTCTGGTTTCTTACCTATCTCTGACAGATTTCCCCCAGGCTTGGAGCCCTGAGGTGGAGGCAATGAAATGCACACACCACCTTGTCAAGGAGCAATTTTGTTGGAAGAGGATTCAAGAAGATTAACCCTATCCATTTATTTCCCAGGACCCTCTTGCAAGCAAGCACACAAAAGCACAGAAAAGATCAAAGGGCTGATACACTATTCAAAGCTGTCTTTCTTCTCCTCTATATTGTAAGCTCATGGTGGACAGGGGACGCATCTTTTTATTGTTATAGTGTATTCTCCCAAAGGCTTAGTACAGTGCTCTGCATACAGTAAACACTCAATAAATATGATTGGCTGACTAAAAGGCTGGGATCAAACGACAGCTAGAGTTTCTTCACTTGTCATATCCCCTTCCCTTCCCTTCCCTTCCCTTCCCTTCCCTTCCCTTCCCTTCCCTTCCCTTCCCTTCCCTTCCCTTCCCTTCCCTTCCCTTCCCTTCCCTTCCCTTCCCTTCCCTTCCCTTCCCTTCCCTTCCCTTCCCTTCCCTTCCCTTCCCTTCCCTTCCCTTCCCTTCCCTTCCCTTCCCTTCCCTTCCCTTCCCTTCCCTTCCCTTCCCTTCTCTACCCTACCCTTCCCGAAGGTGTCCATTACCCAAACTGCCATACCAGGACTGTAACTTCTGTTCCTGCTGCTTCTTTCCATGGACTCAGTTGTTGAAGCAGGCTAGTTCTAGTCCAGCATTCTCTTTCCCCATCTTGCTCCAGAAGGAAAATGACACTGTTTCTAATGAGCATCCTGGAGGGGGTGTGAGGGTTAACAGGATACTATGGAGAAAGTGTTTGGAAGTGTTCTGCTGAGAGGAGCTACATAAGCACCAAGTCTTATTATGATTATTGCTTGGATCCCACAGGGAAGATGCTGCAGAGCTGTTGCTTTTTTATAGGCACTATTCATCATGAAGCTTTGCACTGACAAGATGGACTGACACACCTCTTTACTTGAACACAAGTGTAAATCAGGAGAAAGTCTTTGAATGTGTGAGGAGGGGGAGGTGTTGGTGAAATGGGATTCAGTGTCCCAGTATTTCTCTTCCCAACACCTTGGGAACTGAAAAGTGCCCATCCTGAAAAGGGAAACTGAGGTTCTGAGGGGAGGAAAACCTTTTGGACATGACCTCCAATAAGCTATCCATATAGCCTAGTTTGGGATTTCTGTCCTGTCACCTGAGAGGCCTAAGGAGGGACCAGGGGGAGGAAGGGTACCCTACAGCCTGCAGTGGATCAATCAATTAATCAATCAATCATATTTATTGAGTGCCTACTGTGTGCAAAGCACTGTACTAAGCACTTGGAAGTGCACAATACAACAGAAGCAATAGCTATGTTCCCTGCCCAGAAGGAGCTTACAGCTTAAAGGATGTTTTTTAGTCTCCTCTCTCATTTTTTTCCTCCTCCTCCTCCTCTTGCATCCTCATCAGTTTCAAAAGTATCTGAATAAATGTAGGGGATACAAATCCCGCATCATAATCTAGGCAAAAATGAGGTTTTTAATTTGCTGTATATATCTGTGTATTTTCCCCACTCTTTAGTTCCTTTGGACTTGGATAGCCCTGGCCTGGGAGTCACTCCCAAGCATGAATCAGTGTTTGCCAAGGGCTGTGTTAAGCCCTGGACTGGTTTGGCCTCAGAAAGGAAAGCCTCGTGAGCATGGGCCCATTCCATGTCACCCCATGAGGTGCAGCACTGGAGAAGATGGGTTTCTGTTGCAACTCTACTGAACCCCAACCTAGCTTGAGATGAGGCTGTGATACCCTAAAATCCACTAGTGTGCTCCCAGACCTTACCCACTAGGAGTGAGTAGATGCCTCTAGCCCAAGTGCCTCTCCTGGAGGTGTTCCTCTGAGGACTGTAACTTTTGTGTTGGACTTCACCTACCCCTCGTATCCTTCACTACTTCTAGGTCCCAATCTTAGCTCTTTTCCTCTCTTCTTCGGTGCTTGGCCAGTGTCCCCAAAAGAACTTGGTTCCTCTCTAGCCCCAGCGGAACAAGTTACAGATCCTTCCCCAAGTGTTGAATGGAACTTAGGCATATGCTATTGGTGTTCAATCTTAAAGATCACTGTTAGGAGGGGCTGCCAACAGGCTAAGAGCTGCCAAAGTGGAGCAGCAGTGGTTCCAGTCTTGCTCCTGGTCTGTTAGGAAGTGGAATAGCTATTGACCCTGTCAGAAAAATTGATGCAATTCCTTGTATCTGGGTGATGGGGTGACAGTGCCTCACAGCTTGCAGGTTCCTAGGGTTAGAGTTAGGAATTTAGGGTGGGCATATAAGTGAGTCAAGGGATTGGCTTGCAGATGACTTTGAGCCCAGAAGGGCTAAGAGAGAGCGAGGATGGCCCCTCCTACCTCACCTCGTGGTCTCCTACTGCAGCCCAGCCCACACACTTCACTCCTCTGATGCCAATCTCTTCACTGAAACTCAATTTTGTCTATCTCACCAACAACCTCTCGCTTAAGTCCTGCATCTGGCCTGGAACGCACTCCCTTGGCATATCCGACAGGCAATTACTCCCCCACCCCTTCAAAACCTTATTCAAGGCACATCTCTTCCAGGAGGCCTTCCCTGACTAAAGCCTCATTTCCTCTTTTCCTACTCCCTTCTGTGTCTCCCTGACTTGCTCCCTTTATTCACCCCCGCTCCCCCCACCCCGCAGCCCCACAACACTTCTGCACATATTCGTAATTTATTTATTTATATTAATGTCAGTCACCCCTTCTAAACTGATGGGCAGGAAATGTGTCTATTATGTTGTTGCGTTGTACTCTTCCAAGCTCTTAATACAGTGCCCCACACACAGTAAGCACTCAGTAAATATGCTTGATTGTTTGATTGATTGAGCAGAAAGGTGGATGGATTATGCAACCAAACCCCTGAGGATAGGGAATAGGAAACAGCCCTCCAGTGAACTGGGTGGGGGAAACAGACCAAGATCTCCAGAGGAAGGAAATGTCAAAAAAAGATTTTCCTGGCTCTGAGGGTGGTGAGATCTGGGAATGGTGGCCTGAGGCTGGGGTTGAAGCACCTTTGTCTGAAGACCTTTGAGGCAGACTCGATCCTCATGGAAACAGGAGAATGGACTAATGGAAAGCAGACTCGATCCTCATGGAATGGACTAATGGAAAGCCATTCCACTGTAAGCTCCTTGAGGCCAGGGACAAGGACCTTCCTTGGTAACTCCCCAAAGGTCAAAGTACTATCTCTGCACATAGCTCCATCCCTACTAAAGGCTGTTGATGACATCTTGCCCTCCGCACCTGCTGTAAACATCCTCATCCAAGGGGCTGTTTGCCCATGGATCCCAGGAAGCTTTGCAAACGGAAAATATCAGCAGGATTTAAAGGGATTCTGGTTAAATTCAGACTAGAGGTCCAGAATGTGTTATTAGAAAGGAAGTGGGGAATGTTGCTCACCTAGCAATGTTAGATGTTAAAACCCTGACTAGGAGGATGGATGTCTAAGTGGGCAACCTTTACACAGTTCCTCCAAGCATTTTTCAGGGCCACCCCTGGAGGTGGAATCATGGAATGGATCAGTTCTGGGCTGGTAGACCCAAAAATGATGTCTCTTAGGTTTTGACGACAGATGGAAGAGAACCAAGAAAGGGAGTTCAAAGGTTGCATTTACTGAGTATGTCCAAACCATACTGGACCAAGATCAAAATTTGATCCCATAGACTGTTGGGGTAGACCAAGCTTTTGAGAGGCAGGGCGTGAACCATCTCCCCAGCATCCCTCCAGGGCTCAAGTGACCAAAAGGGGGGTTCATTCTCATTCCTTCCTGACATTCAATCTTGCTCCCTGCCCAAACAACCGTAGAAGAGCTAACTGTACAATATCATTGCCTACATGGAGAGGGAGAAAGAAGAGTCATTTTGATCAATTGGGAGGCCTAGATTTAAGCTGAGACATCACTTTAAAAAAGTAATCCCCTCATATCCCCTACTGTCAATGTGAAATCAGAGCAGAACTAATCAAAGGTTATTTATTAAGCTCGTACTATGAGCAGAACACTGTAGTAAGCACTGGGAAGAGTATAACCTTTTCACTGTGCCTCGATCTTGCCTCTCTTGCTGCCAATCTCTAGCCCAAGTCCTGCCTCTGGTCTGGGTGCCTTCCCTCCTCTAATCTGACAACCACTCTCCCCTGCTTCCAAGCCTTATTGAAGGCACATCTCCTCCAAAAGGCATTCCTAGATGAAATCCCATTTTTCCTCAACTCCCACTCCCTCTGTTTCATCCAGACTTGCTCCCTTTACTCTTCCCTGCTCCCGGCCTCAAAGCCCTTATGCATATCTGTAATATTATTTATTTTTATCGATGTCTGTCTCCCCCACTCTAGACCATGAGCTTGTTGTGGGTAGGGAATGTCACTGTTGTTGTATTGTACTTTCCCAAGCACTTAGTACAGTGCTCAACAGACAGTAAGCGCTCAATAAATACAATTGAAGGCAAGAGTGAAGAGTTAGCAGATGTGATCCCTTCCCTCAAGGTGCTTATATTCGGGTTAGGGGGTCAGAAACTGAAATTATAGATAAGAGCAAGAAATAAATTATTAAGAAGCAGTCTTGCCTAGTGGAAAGAATATGGGCCTGAGAGGCAAATGACTTAGTTTCTAATCCCAGCTCTGCCATTTGCCTGCTGTGTGACTTCTCTGTGCCTGTTTCCTCCCTGTAAAATGGGAATAAAGTGCATGTTCCGCCTTCCTCTCAGACTACAGAGACTTATATCAACCCCAGCATTTGTTAGAGTCCTTGGTACATAGTAAGCACTTAACAAATGTAATACATAATCATTATAGGAAAGTGCTCCTGGGGGTTGTGGATACTTGAGTAGTTAGGTGGCTGGGAAGTGCTGAAGTGGCAGAAGAAGGCATATAAGGTGGGGAGATTTGATAATGATTAGGGAACATCCCAGAGGAGATTTCCCCAGCCTCCATTCCCTTGAAAATTTCAGCTTTCCACAAGGGTTTGTCTGCTTCGTTAATGGTGAGGGGTGGCTGTCTGACCCCTCTTACTCGCAGATCTCAAAGGGCTCTGGAGAAATATCTTTTATCTCCTTGTTGTCTGTGGATAGATCAGTGCCATCTTTCCATTTGTGCAGAAAGGAAACTGAGAAAACAAGATGCACAGAGGTCTGCCCTTAGTCCCTCAGGAAAGAGTAGCACCTGGGAATTACACACGGGGAGTCTAAACATCCACTTCTAGCATATATCTGCCTCTGTCTCACTGTCTCTCTACCCCTCTTTCTTTTACTCTCTCTCTCTCTCTCTCCCTCCCTTATCCTAAATCCAGGTATGAGCCGAAACAGAACAATTTGCCTTCCTCATCCCTACTTGTTTTCTGAATCACTGCCCAGATTGGATGGAGAGTGGGGGCTCAACTTCTTCTCGGGAGGTTCTCTCCCTGTCATCCCCTCTTTCTATCGTGTCTTCACCCATTGTACTATTCTCCCCTGTCTTTTCTTGCTGATAGACCTTCAAGGAAATGAAATATACACCCATGCATTGCATCTCAGCTTATCTTCCCACTTACCTCTGTTGGTTTTCAAATTGTGCAAATACACTTAATCCAGGTCTGGTTCACTTCACTGCTGATGGAAGGTTACAACAATAGGATGTTTGGGTTTGTTTTTTCTCTCCTTAAATCACTTTCCTATTCTCTAAAGCATTGGGGGATTGAGGGAAACATGTTCTGAGAGCCCAGGAAATGGATCCTCTTGTCAGGAATCACATGCTTCTTGTGCTGGAAAGGACCCTCAGAAGCTATCTGGTTCAGTACCTCGCTACCTTAGCCCTCCAGGAAGCTGAGCTTTCTCTCCTGCTTTTCTCTAGTCCATTACCTCCTTCAGCCACACTTTCTAATGTTTTAACAATCCTCCCTGACAGGAAGTCCTTCTCTTGATCTCACCTAAATCCTTCCTGCTATGGCTTAAGCCTGTTTTTTCTATATTGAGAGGAAATGAAAAACAACAGGACCCCATCCTCTGAAGAATGACCCTTCATAGCATTCTCTTTCTGTAAATCCCAGCTACTTTCTCCTTTCCTTTTCAAATTGCTTCTACTTTAAAGACATTCAATCACCATAGT
This sequence comes from Ornithorhynchus anatinus, assembly GCF_004115215.2. Classification (NCBI taxonomy): domain Eukaryota; kingdom Metazoa; phylum Chordata; class Mammalia; order Monotremata; family Ornithorhynchidae; genus Ornithorhynchus; species Ornithorhynchus anatinus. The sequence goes on along the minus strand of NC_041732.1, from coordinate 45,226,909 downwards.
GCTTCTCATATAAACTGTCTCTCAGTTCTCCAGGATCTCCTTAATTGCAAGTGGTTGGAACTGGACCCAGGACCTTATTAAGGGCCTTCTTGTGGCCTCCCTTTCCATTACATTTGAATTGTGACCAAAAAATGCATAATTGCTGATGTACAAAGTAGTCAGATGAGGACCAATGAAGCACGGAGGGGTAAACTGCCCAAGGTAAACCACCACGTCAGGGGAAAATCTGGGATGGAATTAAACAGAACTAAATCAATCCATTCATTCAATCATATTTATTGAGCACTTACTGTGTCCAAAGCAATGTACTAAACATTTGGAAGAGTACATGAGAACAACAGACACATTCCTGCCCACAACAAGCTCACAGTCTAGAGGGGGAGACAGACATTAATATACATAAATAGATAAATAAATTACAGATATGTACAGATATATACATATGTGCTGTGGGGATGGGAGGGAGAATGAATGAAGGAGTAATTAAGAGTGGTACAGAAGGGCGTGGGAGAAGAGGAGAGGAGGGTTTAGTCAGGGAAGGCTTCTTGAAGGAGCTATGCCTTCAGTAAGGCTTTAAAGTGGGGGAAAAGCATTATCTGTCTGAGGTGAGGATGGTATTTATTGAAGCTTAATGTGGGCAGAGCACTGTGATAAGTGCTTGAAAGAGTACAATACAACTGAGTTGATAGACACTTTCCCTGCCCACAGCAAGCTTAAAGAAAATAATCCCACTCCAAACACAGTCACTCGAGTCCACTGGATCATTTTGCTTCTTAGTTTTCCCTGCTGAAGGAGAAAGCATCTTAACTTTGAAATCATATAAAATGGAGACAACACTGAAAAATCAACCTCCCCAGAATATCGACTTTCCCTACTTCCCTAGGCTCCAGACTCTAAGCTCTGGTTTGTCCATGATAGGGGAAGATTAAGGAATCATCTAGCCACTCCAAGTGTATTGGGACATTTTATTTTTTTGGAGGGGTGCTATGGTAGACCCTCCCCCCACAGCTGCGTGGTTATAGCAGCTCTGCCCACCCCATTTACCCACAGAATCCACCCACTCAGTGGCGATTTTGTCCTGCCCCTCCTAGCTAAACTATCCCAAGGATGGGCCCCCAGAGTGGGTGAGAATCCAATGCCCACCACTACCTGCTCCAGTGAAAACCCAGACCCAGCCAGTTCCTTTGACAGGCCACTAGAAGGAAGCCATTTTAGATAATTTCCTGATGAAACCAAGACAGTCAATCAGAAATTCCCATCATAATCTGCTCTTCAGAGGGACCAAGAGAGGGAGGGAAAAGACTGGTCTAGGAGAGGATGAGTTGAAGATATGATTTTAAATAGTCACTTAGTTCCTGATTGCGAGACTAGGGTGGAAAAAGGATGAAATATTCGTGAAAGATGACTGCCCCGATGCATTAGTGATTGTGGGGCTTGTCACCCAGTCTCTGCAGGTCACTGTATGGAAGAACAGGAGATCCACAGGAGCAGCTGGGAGGCTTAGAAAAGATGAGACCCTGGAGGGGCATTTAAAGGGCCAGCCACTATCCTTGGAAAGCCAGCAAAGCAGGAAGGAAGCTCTACAATTGCTCATGGTTCACTTTGGCAACCAATCCCACCTCAGCAAAAAATATGGCCCAGCCTTACCAGGGAGATGGATGTCACAGGGCAACCCATCAGGGTGGTCAGGCTGACAGTGGATAAGGCACAGTTTTTGTTGCTGCTATTGTCTTTGTACTATGATCTCCAGGTCTGGATGGGGAGAGCTCAAGTCAAGGTTTATCTGAGAATCTCTAGGCTTGGAGGTCCTAGGGGTCATTGAGTCCAAACCCAGGACTGACCGAGGTCCTAGGGGTCATTGAGTCCAAACCCAGGACTGACCCTAGGCAAGTATAAGCCTGAACTATCTGGAGCAGATGGACACCTATTTTAGTGTTTAAAAGCCCCTTGATGCAGGAAGCCCACTCTCTACCCCAACAACCTTGAGACCCATTCCAGCATTTCATCAACCCAGTATTCAAGAAATACTTCCCTTTGGCCATCTGGATTTTCCTGCTGCTATTTAATCCCATTTTCCTTTATCCAGGCTGCAGGGACAGGTGGTCAAAGCTAGTCAGCTCTTCCTCTTACAGTCCTCCCGAGGCTATAGATGGCTGTTCTGTCACATCTCAATCTTCTCTTCTGAGGGATTGAAATTTTAAACAGGCAGAGGTTTCCTTCGTAGAAGGAAGCAGGTCTGGAAGAGGAGAAAAGAAGAATGTTTTACAGTTCAAGAAGTTGAACCTAGGCAGGAGACAAAATGATGTGGGATAGTTTTTTGCTTTGTACTTTTTCAGTAATATTTGTTAAGTACTTTATACTGTAAATTCATCTCTAAACTGTAAACTCACTGAAGGCAGGGGATATGTCTGTTTATTGTTATATTTTACTCTACCAAGTGCTTAGTACAGTGGTCTGCACACAGTAAGCACTCAACAAATATGATTGAATGAATGAATCTTTGCTATGTGCCAAGCACTATACTAAACACTGGGGTAGATACAAGATAATCAGATTGGACACAGCCCCAGCCCCACAAAGGGCTCACAGTCTTAATCTCCATTTTATATGAGCTAACTGAGGTACAGAGAGTTAAGTGTTTTTATGTGACCTTTGGGTCACATAGCAGACAAGAGGTGGAGCTGGAATTAGAATGCACGTCTTCTGATTCCCAGGCCTGTGGTCTTTCCACTAGGCTAATTTGCTACCCTAAGTGAACATCATATGGCAAATTAAGAGACAAAGGTTGTGAATCACAATGCACCTAAGGGAAAATTTCACTGTTAGTGATTTTTTCTTCAGTAGGAAGGATAGCTAGATTATTTAGACAAGAGTTCAAACCAATATAAACATGGGAAACATTGATAAGGCCCATTCTGAAAAGTCTGCATAAGATCAGAAACACAGCAATTTTATCTGAGTGTTATATCGGGGCTTCGGGAAGACTTGAGCCAAGTATTTGAGGGCCCAGAATCGGGTGTTTTAAAAAACAAGGAAGGAATATATAACCTTAAAATCAAGAACTGGGACTCACAATTGAAACTGGCACTGGGGGTCAGCATTTACGGGAAAGTTGGAATGAGAAAGATTTACAGGGAATCCTGGAGATGGACACAAGGTAATGAAGAAAGTGACAGCCAACTGGAATATTACAAACGACTCTAGAACGGGATTCTGCCCTGAACCAGCTGGTGACCCCGCTATCTAACAGCTCCTTCTCCTCCCCCAACTTCCCTCTTCAGAGCTCCCCATCTTTTTTTCTTTAATGCTGGGCACCATTTAGGTGCTCCATGATCCCACTTAAAGCAGGAGTGTTCCCTGGCCACACCAAATACCCTTCAATTCCTTTGCTAGTAGATTTGTATATTCCTAGAGAAGCAGCGTGGCTCAGTGGAAAGAGCACGGGCTTTGGAGTCAGAGGTCATGGGTTCGAATCCCAGCTCTGCCACTTGTCAGCTGTGTGACTGTGGGCAAGTCACTTAACTTCTCTGAGCCTCAGTTACCTCATCTGTAAAATGGGGATTAAGACTGTGAGTCCCACGTGGGACAACCTGATTCCCCTGTGTCTACCCCAGCGCTTAGAACAGTGCTCTGCACATAGTAAGCGCTTAACAAATACCAACATTATTATTATTATTATTAGAGGGAAGAGATAATGTCTGCCAACGCTGTTGTATTGTACTCCCCAAGCCCTTAGTGCAGTTTTCTGCACACCTTAAGCACTCAGTAAATAACTTTGATTGATTGACTTTCACCCAAATTCATCTTCCTCATTCATCGACTGCTTTGGTTGATGCTATTTCTGGTTTCAGAAACAAATACCAGAAAACCAAGATTGAGAGTCAGCAGTTCCATAATAAGTGAATGAATCAATAACAGCTTAATACACATCTGAGTGTTAAGGTGATTGATTGGGACACCTGACAAGGAAAGTGGGGAATCAGTCAAGGAATGCCTTCTGGAGGAGGTGGCTTTATGTACATATCTGTACTTTGATTTATCCCTTTGCTCTTCCCACCTCCCAGCTCCCAAACACTTATATACATATCCGTAATTTTATTTAACAATGTTGGTATTTGTTAAGTGCTTACTATGTGCCGAGCACTGTTCTAAGCGCTGGGGTAGGCACAGGGGAATCCGGTTGTCCCACGTGGGGCTCAAAGTCTTCATCCCCATTTTACAGATGAGGGAACTGAGGCACCGAGAAGTGAAGTGACTTGCCCACAGTCACACAGCTGACAAGTGGCCGAGCTGGGATTCGAACCCATGACCTCTGAGTCCAAAGCCCGTGCTCTTTCCACTGAGCCACACTGCAAATATTTATTTGTATTGATGTCTATCTCCCCCATTCTAGACTGTGAGTTTGTTGTAGGCAGGGAATGTCACTGTTTGTTATTGTACTGTACTTTCCCAAACACTTAGTACAGTGCCTTGCTCACAGTAAGCACTCAGTAAATATGATTGAATGAATTGATGAATGAAAACATCTTTCTACCCATGCCAGTAAGCACTGGCAATGCCACTGCCTCGAGTATAGGCTGTGACTCAGGTCTCTTAAGGTGAAAGCCAAGGTGTCTGACTGAGCAGTTTATTCTCATGAGGGATGTGTTTTGGAAGAAGATAACTTTAATTGGGAAGAGGTGATCTGAGATGGAGAGGTCCTTCAGCCAAAGAAAATCACACAAGCTCCTTGTCAGGGAGGACAGCGGCATCTCTCTACCTGTCTGCTCAGTGGCAAATAAAGCCATACACCCAACAGGATCCTCAGTTATGTAGAGTACAAATTTATGATCCAAAAAAGAGGGGATTCAAGCAGAGGAGAAGCTGTCTGCTCTCTGACAAGGAGGGATTGATAGAGAAGTAGAGAATAATGGGCAGGCTTTGTGGCCAGGATTGTGGGCTTCTTCCACTGAGTAGAGGGGAGAAATCAGAAAGGAGAACCTATCCACTAAGGTGAGAAAAAGATGGAATTATGGAATGGGTGGGGAGGGCAGCAGCAATGAGGGGAGAGGAGGTTAAGGGGATTAATAATGATAATGATAATAATAATTGTGGTTTGTGTTAAGCACTTACTGTGTGCCAGTTATTCATTCAATAGTATTTATTGAGTGCTTAGTATGTGCAGAGCACTGTACTAAGCGCTTGGAATGTACAAGTCGGCAACAGATAGAGCCAGTCTCTGCCCTTTGACGGGTTTACAGTCTAATCGGAGGAGACAGGCAAACATGAACAATGGCAATAAATAGAGTCAAGGGGAAGAACATCTCATAAAAACAATGGCAAATAAATAGAATCAGGGAGATGTACATCTCATTAAACAAAATAAATAGGGTGATGAAGATATATATAGTTGAGCAGACGAGTACAGTGCTGAAGGGGTGGGACAGGAGAGGGGGAGGAGGAGAGGGAAAGGGGGAAGAAGAGGGTTTAGCTGCGGAGAGGTGAAGGGGGGGTAGAGGGAGCAGAGGGAAAAAAAAGAGGGGAGCTCAGTTTGGGAAGGCCTCTTGGAAGAGGTGAGCTTTAAGTAGGGATTTGAAGAGGGGAAGAGAATTAGATTGACGGAGGTGAGGAGGGAGGGCATTCCAGGACCGCGGGAGGACGTGGCCCAGGGGTCGACGGCAGGATAGGTGAGACCGAGGGATGGTGAGGAGGTGGGCGGCAGAGGAGCGGAGCGTGCGGGGTGGGCAGTAGAAAGAGAGAAGGGAGGAGAGGAATGAAGGGGCAAGGTGATGGAGAGCCTTAAAGCCTAGAGTGAGGAGTTTTGTTTTGAGCGGAGGTTGATAGGCAATCACTGGAGGTGTTTAAGAAGGGGAGTGACATGCCCAGAAGGTTTCTGCAGAAAGATGAGCCGGGCAGCGGAGTGAAGAATAGACTGGAGCGGGGTGAGAGAGGAGGAAGGGAGATCAGAGAGAAGGCCGACACAGTAGTCTAGCCGGGATATAACGAGAGCCTGTAGCAGTAAGGTAGTCATTTGGGTGGAGAGGAAAGGGCGGATCTTGGCGATATTGTAAAGGTGAGACCGGCAGGTCTTGGTAACGGATCGGATGTGTGGGGTGAATGAGAGAGATGAGTCAAAGATAACACCGAGGTTGCGGGCCTGAGAGACAGGAAGGATGGTCGTACCATCCACGGTGATAGGGAAGTCTGGGAGAGGACCGGGCTTGGGAGGGAAGATGAGGAGCTCAGTCTTGCTCATGTTGAGTTTTAGGTGGTGGGCAGACATCCAGGTGGAGACATCCAGGTGGAGACGTCCTGGAGGCAGGAGGAGATGTGAGCCTGAAGGGAGGGGGAGACGACAGGGGCAAAGATGTAGATCTGTGTGTCATCTGCGTAGAGATGGTAGTCAAAGCCGTGAGAGCGAATGAGTTCAACAAGGGAGTGAGTGTAAATGGAGAACAGAAGAGGGCCAAGAACTGACCTCTGAGGAACTTCAACAGTTAAAAGATGGGAGGGGGAGGAGGCACCTGCAAAGGAGACTGAGAATGACCAGCCAGAGCACTGGAGTGGATTCAAGGAAATTGGGTTGGGCACACTTGGGGGTACTGACATACCCTCTGCCCTCAAGGGTAAACAGAAAGATGCATATGATGTTAGCATGCATTACAGTGAACACCTTGGATAATTTCACAAGTGCCCACATCTGAGGCCAGTCAACTGACCTAGAACATTTCTCTTAGGGGAGCCCCTTATCCTCTCATTTTCTCCAGATAATTTGCATTCCCTTCCTCAATCCCTGTAAACCTGGTGCTGCTTCTGAGCCATAGGAGCCCGTGGCAGGAACCAAGAAGGTGGGAAGATGGGTGCTTAACAGAAAATACTGGGCATAAATGTACCTGGTGCTCTATCCATACTGGGCAGGGGACAGACCAGCTGTGAAATAGATTGTCTGATATAAAAACTAATGAATGGCCACCTTGTTCTTGATCTCCCTTCAGGTTTGGTCAAAAGAATCACACTCTCCAACATGGCATCCCTGAAAATTATTAATAATAATAATAATGATGGTATTTGTTAAGCACTTACTGTGTGCCAAGCACTGTTCTAACTGCTGGGGAGGATACAAGGTAATCAGGTTGTCCCACGTTGAGCTCACAGTCTTAATCCCTCAGACATGAGGTAACTGAGGCACAGAGAAGTTAAGTGACTTGCCCAAGGTCACACAGCTGACAAGTGGCGGAGCTGGGAATAGAACCCATGACTTCTGATTCCCAAGCCCATCCTCCTTCCACTGAATCATGCTGTTTCAATGATGATGAGGAATATGATGATCATGAGGCTGATGATGCAGTGCAGTCTAGTGGAAAGAGCACAAGTCTGGGAGTCAAGATGTCCTGAGTTCTAAATCCAGGGTCCACCACTTGCTTCCTGGGCAACCTTAGACAAGACACTTAACCTGGCCTGGGGATGGGACCTCTGCCTACCTGGACCAGCCAGCTCCACAGGCCTTGGTAGCATCTCTGTGAAGAGACCCACCAATTCATCTCTCTCCAGGGGATTAACTCCAACTCTAGCTCTAACCTTGATGGAGATTTTTAAACCCAGATTAGACTGTAACAGCATTACCAAATTTATAACTCTTTATAAGGGAACAAAAATAAGAACTGATCAAATTAGTCATTTGAAAAAGATATTTAAATCAGCATGTTTTGGGTAGTAGACATCAACACGTCCTCCCCTTCTCAGAGGAGACTGCCAACACTAAAAGTAAAAATTCCACATTGAGGGACTTTTCTGAACAAAGCCAGTAGAATATTAGTTTATACTGAACCTTTCCTCTAGACTGTAAACTCGTTGTGGGCAGGGAATAGGTCTACCAACCTTTTGTGTAATTTATTCTTCCAAGAGCTTAGTAGAGTACTCTCCACACAGTCAGTACTCAATAAATACCATTAATTGATTGATCACGCTGAGTCTATCTTCCCCCATTCACTGGGGAGAATTAAGCTGTTGGGAATCTCTTCTATGGGTCTTTATTTTAGTCTATTTACATCTTGCAGACCTCCCCAAGTTCCTGTGAAACAGCAGGGACACATATGAGCTCATTCTCATTTTTCAGGTGGGGAAATAGAAGCACAGCTTGCTTAACTGAATGATGTTCAGTCACCCAGCAAGTTCTACAGTAGAACTAACAATTAACCCCAGGTCTTTGGCTTTTCAGGTCAGTGCTGTTCCCAGATTAACTTGTCTCTTAAAGTCACATAGAACCCCTTAGCTACTTGCCCTCCGAATCTGAAGGGCTAAGAGCAGTTCCTAGGGTGTTGAGCATTCTAGTCTACATCTCCCAGTTACCTCAGTTTCTCCAAAGTCAGTCCTGCTCCACCAACCTAGTGTTCCCTGCTGGCCCCTTTTGTAATCTTTATGCCATCTGAAGCTGAGGCCCCCCAACCCTGTTCTGGAGAGTGTGCCAGGATCATTTTGAGACTCCAGAGGTCTGGATGAGATTGAGAGGAGTTGCCTCCTCAGGGGACTTTTTGGAACTGCTGAAGAACTCTTACCCTTCAGGAGGCCTCCCTCTCAGTAGCTAAAGCAGCCTCTGTCTGGTAAGAGTCCTGCTGTAATGGGGACTTTGCGCTGTGATTTGCCCACTGCGATTCCAAAGGCACAAAAGCCCTGGAACTGTGGGTAGAAGTTCCTTCTTTCTTTTCCTCTGTTGTGGTGCCAAGGACTGTTTAAACCTTCTGCCTATACTCAGTTTCCAAAAGGAAGGTTTTGGAGGGCCAAACTGGGAGACAGATAATTGAAGATCTCACTCTCCTTCCACCACCACCCCCTCCCCAAACACAGCTTTGTGGTTTTTTTGTGGTATTTGTCAAACACTTACTATGTGCCAGGCACTGTAATAAGCACTGGGATAGGTACAAACAAATAGGGTTGGACACAGTCCCTGTCCCATATGGATCTGAGAGTCTTAATCCCTATTTTACCGATGCTTTAACTGAGGTACTGAGAAGTAAAGTGACTTGACCAAGTTCACACAGCAGACATATGGTGGAGTCAGGATTAGAACACAGGTTCTTCCGACTCCCAGGTCTCTGCTGTATCTACTAGGTCACACTACTTCTCTGTTCTTCTTCTCCAGCGTTTGTTTGAGGCAGCTTGGGGACATCTTTAGTCACTGCTGCCCAAAGACCAGCAGGGAACAGCCCAGAGAATTCCACAAATACACAGGGCATGAAGCATCACACTGCCTAAGAAAGGTAATCCACCTTGCCCACAGCTCTTATCCATTCCCCAGAAACCTAGAAAACAGGAGGGAGTCAAGTATTCTCCACCCTCAATCCCCAAGGAGAGGGAGAGGCAGAACAGCAGGGTAGGATGCAGGAATGGAGGGAGAAAGAGAGGGGCAGGGGAAGGAGACAAGAAGAGAGCCAAAGGGAAGTGAAGCAGTTGAAGGTATCATTGCTATCATCAACTTCTCATCCCTCTAGATTGTAAGCTTCTGATAAGCTCCATATCAAACAAAAACTCCTCACCATTGACTTTAGAGCACTCCATCACCTTTCCCACTCCTATCTCACCTCGCTTTTCTCCTTCTACAATCCAGCCCTCATATTTCGCCCATCTGGTGCTAACTCTCTCACTGTACCTCTATCTCACCTGTCTCACAGCCAAACCCTGGCCCACTTCCCGCCTCTGGCATGGAACTCTCTGCCTCCTCATATCTGACAATTACTCTCCCCTGCTTTAAAGCCTTATTGAAGACACATCTCCTCCAAGAGGCCTTCCCAGACTAAACCCCAATTTTCCTCATCTCCCACTGCCTTCTGCGTTGCCTAGACTTGCTCCCTTTTGCTTTCCTCCGCCCTCACAGCACTTATGTATATATCTGTAATTTTATTTACTGCTATTGATGTCTTTCTTTTTGTATTGATGTCTGTCTCCCCCAACTCTAGACTGTGAGTTCATTGTGGTCAGGGATTGTCACTGTTTATTGTTGAATTGTACTTGTCCAACCGCTTAATACAGTGCTATGCACGCAGTAAGTTCTTAATACTTATGATTGAATGCATGAATGAATGGATAGGCAGGGAACATATCTCCCAACTCTGCTTTATTGTGCTCTTCCAAGCACTTAGTACAGTGCTCTGCCCTCATTAAGTCCTCAATAAATTCCATTTTTTGACTGATTGATTGATTGATGAGCATCACTGCCCCTAAACCACTTGTCAGTCAACTCTATCTGTGCCAGCTGCCTGCACTGTTTCTGTGGAGACCAGATTTCTGGTACCATCCACCTCCCTATTTTGGAGCTGCAGCACTCAGTACAGAAGGGCATGGAGGCAAGTTTGTGTCCCTCCTCCCATGCCAATCAGCCCTCACATGGAAGCACAGTTACTTTTGGGGCAGATGAGGTCAGTGGAGTGGGTTAGGCCTCACCTCTTGCTTCCTTGCCCTTCTTTAGCCTTCCTGCTCTTACCATCATCATGGTAGATTTTAGACCCATGAACATGCATGAACACACACACATAACCACAGACACATACAAACACACACAGGATCTCCTTGAAACCAGAATAAACCAGGAAGTTTGGTTGACTAGAGGGGCCTTGTCTGATTAGCCAGAGCTGACTCTTTCAGGCTGGAACTTGTTAGAACAAAACCTGACTGAGTGGCATAAGGCGTGATAGCCGAAGTTACAGTGCCCGCTCAGTAAATTGTTGCCCTGTCCTTATTTACATGTGGATCAAAGGAGGAAGGAATAACTGGTTCAAAGTCATCCATCCAGGCAGGAACCAAACCACCTGCTATTTCACCGCTAACCCAGGCTACCAATTGGAACCCTGGCAACTTGCAGAAGCATCTCATTTTAACATTTGCATCAGCCTATCGGTGTTTATGCTAAACTTATCTTTATCTCCTGCCTGCAGGCCCGGCCTGTTTGGTGGAAACAATTTCCCTCCGAGGATCCAGCCATATGCTGATTTCTTTGCCCCACTGCAGTCTCTTCTTTCTGTCTTTGTTTTGTTCTGTGTCACCGTTGTTTGGGCTGATTACAGACACTGTCCAGAGAGCAGGTTGGGACTGGATAAATCAAGAAATAAAGATCCCATGACTCCTGGCATTCAGCCACTCCTCTCTTCCTGATGACAGTGATGGAGAGGTCCCCCTCCTTGCAAATGGAAAGGAGTCAGCCAGGAAACAAGCACCACAGATGCAAGGGGCCAGGTTCAAGCTCTTGATAGCCTCTTGGACAATGAAAAACCAGTTATTATTAATAACAGTAATAATTGTGGTATTTGTTAACCACTTACTATGTGCCAAACACTGGAGTAGATTCAAGGTAATCAGGTTGGATACAGTCCCTGTCCTATATGGGGCTCAAAGTCTTATCCCCATTTTACAGACGAGGTAACTGAGGCACAAAGAAGTGAAATGAGTTGCCCACTTTAAGGTCACACAGCAGATATGTGGCAGAGCCAGGATTAGAACCCATGTCTTCTGACTCCCAGGACCATGTTCTTTCCATTAGACTATGCTGCTTCCCTGCTTCCATGCTGTTCTCACTGGTCCCCTCGAAGCTTCTGTCCATGAAACAGAGTCACCCAAGATGGGCTATCAAGGCCACCTTAGGTTCCTTAGAGAGAGCTAGAAGCTTTGGGAAGACCCTAGAATGAAAAAACTGCTCCCTCCTAAGGACCATCCCAGAAAGAAAGAGAGAGTTATATTACATAGTGTGTCAATCATTCTCCTGGTGGCATCCAATGGAACAAGGTTATTTCTGGGGCAGGAACTCTATGCCCAGCTTCCAGGACAGAAAGAAATTGGCACCTGGATATCCATCACTCGGGCTGAGTTAAAGCTCAATGAACTGGCCAGAAAGGCCTGAGGACGGAGGGACCAGAGGGGGTTGGCTAAGGGAAGGGCTGCAGGGCTGCAGGGCTGCAGAGGAGCCGGGGACCATGGATTTAGATCAAGATGGGTGCTAGGTCAGGGGTAGGGTGCTTATTTGCAAATCTGGTTACTCCATCATTCCATTACTGGTTTTTGTTTTTTAGGGTATTTGTTAAGTGCTTACTATGTAACAGGCACTGTACTAAGCACTGGGGTAGATAAAAGTTAATCAGGTTGGACACAGTCTCTGTCCCACATGGGGCTCACACTCTTAATCTCCATTCTACAGCTGAAGTAACTGAGGCACAGAGAAGTGAAGTGATTTGCCCAAGGTCACACAGCAGACAAGTGGCAGAGATGGAATTTAAGCCCAGTTTCTTCTGATTCCCAGGCCCAGGCTTTATCCACTAAGCCACAGTGCTTCTCTACTGCTGCTGTTGAAATCTGTACAGAGTAAGTACTGTAAAGAGGTTTGTGAGTAGCCTGTGTGCATGGGTGTGACACATGCTAGCTCAAAGACACTCCCTATTAGCTTCCCTGCCAGCACCTCTGCCAGCTCGTGAGGTACAAGTCCAGATGGCTGATGCTGGATGCTTCTTGTGCATTTCAAGGGACTAGAGCTAAGAGTTTCAGGATGATGTCAATCAATCGATCAAGCAATCCATCATAGGTATTGAGCTCTTACTGTGTGCAGAGCACTGTATTAAGTGCTCAGGAGAGTACAATATAGGAGAGTCAGTAGATTTGTTCCCTGCCCACAACAGGCCTACAGTCTAGTTGGGGAGACAGATACTGATGTAAATAAATTACAGATATGTGGGTAAGTGCTGTGGGATGGAGGGAGGGGTGAATAAAGGGTGCAAATCCTAGTGCAAAGGTGATGCAGAAGCGGGTGGGAGGAATACATGGAACTTGTTCCAGGCCCACTAGCATATTGCCCATTCAACAGCCAGCTTCTTGAGGGCAGGGTGTGTTCTTGTGATTTTGCTATAGTTCCCAAGGGCTTAGTACTTCAATATGAGCCCCGTGTGGGGCAGGGATTGTATACAACCTGATTAAGTTATTCTACAACAGCACTTAAAACAGCTCTTGACACATAGTAAGCACTTAAATATTATAATAATAATGATAATGATAATAATAATATCCAGTGAGAACTATTACTATTACTACTCAACTACTACTACTAATACTATGAGACACTGATTGCAAAGAGGATTTCAGTTTTGAAACAGGGAATCCACCCTCAAAAAGTGACCAATCGTCTTGTCACCCAGGCAAGTTGTACTTTTTGGTCAGTTTCCCTCACTCTTGTTTTCTTTTTCCCATGAAGGACTCAGGCCCACTGGGTCACTTTAATCTCATTTTCACCTTGCCCTCCTTCAGAGTATTGTCTTCTCCCTCAATTACCTTCTATTTGCTCATCTTGCATAGCACTGAAAATGACTTCTGGAGAGCAGCTGTTACCGATTAAAAAACGTTACATCTTATCATTTTCACTCAACTGACAGATCAGTCAGTAGTATTTTTTGAGTACTTGCTGCTTGGGAGAGTACAATAGAATTAGTAGACATGATCCTTGCCCTCGAGGAGTTTCACTCTACCCAGTATTCAACTGGGAGTCTCAGTATGCTGAGTGTGGTACAAAAGAGGTAGTGGATAGAGATCTCTACCTTCTAGATTGCCTAAGTAATTTAGGAGTCATAAGAGTTTTGAACTGGTGAAGATTTAACTTATGAAATCTACCTAAAGAATCGGAATATCCAGATTTAAATTGTAATGTTTACCCCACACTGGGTCCAGGTTTAATTATGGCACTGTTACACATTTACTATGTGCTAAGCACTGAGGCAGATACAAGACTAAGAGATCAGATACAGTCCCTGTCCCTCACAAGGTTCACCATTTATCTTATCTCCATTATGCAAAGGAGGAAACTGAGGCCCAGAGAGTTAAGTAACTTGCCCAAGGTCACCCAACTGGCCAGTGGTGGAGTTAGGACTCTAACCACAGATTCCAGACTTCCTGTCCCAAATTTGTTTCACCAGAAATATGGTCACGCCCTTTGAAAGTATGGGATGCCCACCTGGGGTGGCCATTCTGAATAAACTTTGTGGATTTCCATCTGGGAGTGAGAATCATTAATCATGTCAATTTCATCCAAGCAAAATTTTGTTTGTGCTCATCCCCAATATCAATCAATCAATTGTATTTATTGAGTAGTTACTGTGTGCAGAGCATTGTTCTAAGCCCTTGGGAGAGTACAATAACACAGAGTTGGTAGACCTGTTACCTGTCCACCAGGAGCTTACAGTCTAGAGGTGGAAACAAACATTAAAATAAATTATGGATATGAACATATAATAATAATAATAATAATTCTGGTATTTATTAAGCACTTACTCTGTGCCAGACACTATACCAAGCACTGGGGTGGATACAAGCAAATCGAGTTGAACACAGTCCCTGTCCCATATGGAGCTCACAGTCTTATGTGGGCCAAAAGTGCTGTGGGGCTGAGGGTGGGGTATAAAGGGTGGAAAGCAGTATGCTAGTGGAAAGGACACAGGCCTGGAAACCAGAGGACCTGAGTTCTAATTCTGGCTCCATCGCTTGTCCTCTGTGTGACTTGGTATCCCTTATGGAGTTCATAGCCTTCCTCCCCATTTTACAGATGAGTTAACTGAGGCACAAAGGAGTTAAGGGACTTGCATGAAGTCACATAACAGACAAGTGGTAGAGTTGGGATTAAAACCCAGGTCCTTCTGACTCTTAGGCCCGTGCTCTACTCATTGATTCATTCATTCAATCGTATTTACTGAGTGCTTATTGTGTGCAGAGCACTGTACTAAGCGCTTGGAAAGTACAGTTCCGCAACAGATAGGGACAGTCCCTACCAAATAACAGGCTCACTAGGCCACATTGATTCTCACTGATTTCCTACTACAATCCAGGCTGCACACTTGGGTCCTCTATCGCTGACATACTCACTGTACTTTACTCTCATTTATCTCAATCAATCAATCAGTCTCACAACTGACATCTTGCCTACATCCTCACTCTGTCCTGGAATTCCCTCCCACTCTATATAAAACAGAGCACAACTCTCCTCTCCTTCAAAGCATTTTTAAAATCACCTCTCCTCCAAGAGGCTTTCACTGACTAAAGCCTCATTTCCCCTCATCCCTCTCCCTTCTGTGTTGCCAATGTACTTGGATTCTTACCCTTTAAACACTTGATATTCACCCCACCCTCAGCCCCCCAGCACTTATGTATATATCTATATTTTATTTGAATTTCTGTCTCCCTCTCAATACAGTAAGCTCCTAATGAGCAGGAGACAGATATTGTATAGATCTCTCCTAAGCTTCTAGTATAGTGGTATGCGCATAGTAAGTGCTTAATAATTACCTTTGATTGATGGATTAATTGCAGGCCAACTCTCCCTTTCCCTTTGGCTGTAACATCAGTGCTGTATTGGTGGGGATCCTGGCTCTAGCAGGAGAGTAATTGTTCAGCAGATTTTTGCTCACCATCTGGTCAATTTAATGATGCAAGAGAATGAGACATTTGCATGTGAGCATATTGGCCCTGGGTGAGAGCCCATTCCATGAGGAACCCCTGTGCTAAAGTCTTATTGGGTAGGGGGTGTGATTGGAAGTAACTTTGAGAAACAGAGGTCTCTGGGGATTTCTCTGAAGCCACCCTCTTCATCTATGGGGAAATAAAATGGAACCTGGCAGACAGCTTTGGGTGAAGATCAGTCACTTCTGACTGCTGACATCCGTCAACAGTACAACCCAAAGTCAGATTTGTGGATATTGACTTAACCTGAATTCATCCAATCCCTTTGGCAGGTACCATTTGAGCTAATGTCCCCTTTCATTCCTCTTAGTGTGAACTTCCTAAAGGCCTCAGCACTCCTAATGACAGTCCCTCACTCTCTTGGGCCTCTAAAAGGAAGAGGGGACCAGATGGAGGAGACAATGGGTAAGTGGCTTCCTGTGCATATCAAACGTTCTGCCTGGTCCCCTGAAATTAGGGGTAAGCATGTTTCACTATATTTAAAACCTGAAGTGGCCAGTTGAGTGAAAAAGTCTCAAATGACTATTCAGCAAAGCCCTTTTTAAATATAGATGAAGCCAGGTTTGTTTTTCAGATCTGGAATGAGGGAAGGGAAGAAAAGAAGCTTGCCAATTCACATCTACCTGACCTTTGTGATTTCAAAGAATTCATGGATTTAAGGGGACAAGAATGGGGATTAAAGTGCTTAAATGTTCTCTCCTTTGATGTAAGCTTAGGAGCATGGCCAAGATGCCCCAGGAATTAATTTAGACATAACAGTGACTAAAGTCCCATGAAACAATGCCCAAAGGCACCATCTCTTTGTTTTCGGCAGTGACTCCATGCCCGGCTTGCCAGTCACATGGATCACACTTGCGCAGGTAAAGGAGGCTTGAGAACCTGAGCCCTAAGAAGTGAGTGGAATGGGACAAAGAGAACAACTACTATGGAGAAGCCTGGTCCCATGGCATGTTCTCATTACAGTGCAGATTTCATAATGGTTAGAGCATGGGCCTGGGAGTCAGAAGGTCATGGATTCTAATCCCGGCTCCACCATTTGTCAGCTGTGTGACCTTGGGCAATTCACTTCACTTCTTTGTGCCTCAGTTACCTCATCTATAAAATGGGGATTGAGGCTGTGAGTCCCAAGTGGGAAAGGGACTGTGTCCCATCTGATTTGCTTGTTTCTACCTTAGCAGTTAGTACAGTGCCTGGCACATAGTAAGCACTTAACAAAAACCACATTTATTACTCAAAATTACTATTATTATTATAATTATTCTATGTGGGGATCAAAGGATCTGGTTAGCTCTCCATTTTCCACCTTCTTTTGCCTACTGCCACTCAACCAGTAGTTCCTCTCCAAGGGAGCTACGGGGGAACAAGGGAACTGTCTGGGAGAAGGACAAGCTGATAGACCGACTGACAGAGACATACACCATAGCTGTCAGTCTGGAAAATTGTTTTCAGGATTTGTTTGGTCACAAAAATTCCTATTCAAAAATTTCACATTTGATTGGGTCTTCCAAATGAGCAAAGGCCTCCACCCAATTCCTCCTCTTTCTCACCCTTCTCCCATCTGACTAGTTTGAAGGGACCCTGCATCAGGCTTCTTCCTGGGCTCAGACTTGTCTTTCCTGATTAAGCCCTTTCCTGACTAAGCCATCCTTTCCTCTTGTCTCACTCCCTTCTGCATCACCCTGACTTGCTCCCTTTATTCATCCCCCCTCCCAGCCCCACAGCATTTATGTACATATCTATTATTTATATTATTATCTGCCTTCCCCTCTAGACTATAAGCTCACTGTGGACAGGGATTGTGTCTGTTTATTTTTGTATTGTCCTCTCCCAAGTGCTCTGCACACAGTAAGCACTCAATAAATATGACTGAATGAATGAATGAATGAGTTTGAGTACTAAACAACATGGATTAGATGTTCCTCTGGGGAATTCCAGCCCGACCTGACATGTGCCCAATTCATGTATATTCAGATTGCTGAAAGGGGCTGGAGGCTGGAAAATTCAAAGGGAAGATTTGGGAGCCTACCTGAGATGTTTGGAAAGAGCATGATGTCAGTGATGAAACTCATTGGTTAGTGAATCCTCAGCAGGCATGTTGTCATATGTGTTTTCATGGCTCAGTGGAAAGAGCCCGGGCTTTGGAGTCAGAAGTCATGGGTTTGAATCCCGGCTCGGCCACTTGTCAGCTGTGTGACTTTGGGCAAGTCACTTAACTTCTCTGTGCCTCAATTACCTCATCTGTAAAATGGGGATTAAGACTGTGAGCCCCATGTGGGACAACCTGATTCCCCTGTGTCTACCCCAGCGCTTAGAACAGTGCTCGGCACATAGTAAGCGCTTAACAAATATCAACATTATTATTATTATTATTATTGTTTTGCCTAACACATGGCATAATGTAATTCTGCCTTATGGAACATTCCATGGAAGTCTACTTGGGCCTGGGACAAGTCTCTGGAAGGATTCCTGATCCTATCCCTGGTCTTTCTAAACATGGATGCTATTACTGAGCCAAGGAATTCAGAGGCTAAGACAGAGGGGGACTGGATTCTGAATATAAAAATATCAGACTGAAAGACTCCCCAGTGCCAAATCGGTTCAGGACAAGGATGAACACTACCTAAGGAACATAAAAGACTGCCCTGGCCCCCTCCATCCTGGGATCTCTTCTTCTAGAC
Organism: Ornithorhynchus anatinus; assembly: GCF_004115215.2. Classification (NCBI taxonomy): domain Eukaryota; kingdom Metazoa; phylum Chordata; class Mammalia; order Monotremata; family Ornithorhynchidae; genus Ornithorhynchus; species Ornithorhynchus anatinus. Next base: position 45,208,775 of record NC_041732.1, on the reverse strand, counting down.
TGCAAACTCTTTGTGAGCAGGGAATGTGTATACCAATTCTGTTATAGTGTAATCTCCCAAATGCTTAGTACAGTGCTCTGCAAACAGTAAGTGCTCAATAGATGTGATTGACTGATTGATTGATTCCAACAGGCGAGGAGCCTGAGGAGTAGCCTGAGGAGAAGCCACACTCAAGCATGACCACAGTGTCTCTCCCTGGCTCCTGGGGCCTGCAGTTTACACTTGCCAATCCACACCAGAGGACACGTGCTATGTTCCCCAGAGCTACTGCCAACCAAAGATAGAGCAGGAAACTGCTGTTAATAACAATTGTGGTATTTGTTAAGCCCTTACTATGCACCAGGGCTGGCGTAGATACAAGATAATCGAGTTGGGCAAAATCTGCATGTTATGTCTTCCAAGCCAGTGGGGCAGCCACTCTGGCAGCAGATGCTTTGTTTCCTGAGTCTTCCAACTACCATTCCCATGCTGTTTCTGAACCAAGAGCAGAAACTGCAGGAGGTGGGGTGAGGCAAATTGTGTCTGGTGGTAGTGGGGGAGGGGGTCAGTTTGGATGTGATTATTGGAGTTTGAGGTGAAAGAGGTATTTTTCTCCTTTCACAAACCTGTTGAAATTTCAATGCCTCTTGAAGTCCAATAATAAACTTCAAGTTAGATGAAAGGAAAACAGAAGATATTCTTTTTCTCCTGTAGCTTTTCTTCTGCTTCTCTGCAAACAATAATAATAATAATAATTGTGGTATTTGTTAAACGCTTACTATGTGCCAGGCACTATACTAAGTATTGTATTGTATACAAGCAAGTTGGACTGGACACAGTCCCTGTCCCACATGGGGCTGACAGTCTAAATCCCCATTTTACAGATGAGGAAACTGAGGCCCAGAGAAGTGAAGTGAGTTGCCCAAGGTCACAAAGAGGATAAGTGGCAGAGCTAGGATTAGAACCCAAGTCATTGTGACTCCCAGGCCCATAGTCTAGCCTTTATGCTACACTGCTTGTCCCATTTGAACCCCAACTGCTCCCACATCCTGCTCTCCTGATTTTGGTTCCTTGGTCCATAAACCACACACTGCCTCCCCCAGGCCTATATGTTGGCTTTGTCCCACTGCCAAATGAGGAAGGGAAGGCTCCAACCAGGCACCAGAGGGTCCCAGGACTAAACTGGGCAGCTGAGAGTGGTCAGCCCAAGGACCCACCGCTGAATTCATTGCAGGAGCCCATGGTGAATTTTGGGTGGGGCTAACCTGCAAGGGAGCAGAAGAGGAGAGATGTAGCAAGCAGGCAGACAAAGAGGGCAAGGGGCTTGGGCACTTGGCAGTGTCACCTGCAGGAGCAGTAAGTCTTGGTCCATGCCTGATCCTGGGGGAAGAAAGGAGCAGCTGCTAAAACAGTTAGCCTAGAGAAGCAGCATGGGCAGGTGGACAGACCGTGGCCCTGGGAGTCAGAAGAACCTGGATTCTAATCCTGACTCTAGCAAGTTACTTAACTTCTCTGTGCCTCAGTTATCTCATTTGTAAAATGGGGATTAAAACTGTGAGCCCCATGTGGGACATGGACTGTGTCCAACCTGTACTTTGTATCTATCCCAGAGCTTGAAACAGTGTCTGACACATAGTAAGTGCTTAACAAATACCATTTTTTTAAAAAAGTGAAACTTGGCAGTGCCAACTGTGGGATCAGTTAGTTTTGATCCAGAGTTTTGGTCCATGACTACGCTCAGGGGAACCAAGGAGCAGTCACTAAAGCAGTTGCATAAGCATAGGGATCCAGTCATACACGTGGCAGATGCACACTCCAGATACTCATGATTTGGGAATGTTGTGCCAGAGGCGGGAGGAAGAGGAAGGAGGGAGAGAGACTGGAGAAGAGGTTTACACCTGGAAATGTGAGAGGCAAAAGAGGCTCCAGGCAGCTGTCGGTCTCAATCACTCAGAGGAACCCCCAGCTGTCCAATTACACATTTTAGAGTAGCAGAGGACAATGGAGAAGGACAAATTGGTGGCCAACCTGCCCCTGGGCAATTCATTATCAGCTACACACAGCCCATTGTGCAAAGCAAGGAGCTCCCATGGCCTTGAAGAGAGGGAGGCAGACATAGACCAAGGCCCTGTTCAGTGTGGGCCCAGAGAAGGTAATCCACCCATGCAGAGAAGAACCACAAGGCTAGGAGCCTGGAGAAAAAGCTTTCACCAAGTCTGGCAGCAGGCCATGGTGGGTGATGATGTACAATCTCCTCCTTCCCAAAGAGAAGAAAAGGAATCAGGAAGGGGAGTTGAATGTCAACTTCTGGATGCCTATAAGAGATCTGAATAGAGCTGGGGGTCTCCTCCCCACTGATTCATTCCCATTCATTCAATCATATTTATTGAGCACTTACTGTGTGCAGAGCACTGTACTAAGTGCTTGGAAAAGTACAATACAACAATAAACAGTCACATTCCCTGCCCACAAGAAGCTTTCAGCCCAGAGGGGGGAGACAGATAACATTACAAATAAATACAATTATAGATATGTACATTAGTGTTCTGAGGTTGGCCGGGGGTGGGGGGGAAGAGCAAAGGGAGCAAGCCAGGGTGAAGCAGAAGGGAATAAGAGATGAGGGAAAGTGTGGCTTAGTCTGAGAAGGCCTCTTGGAGGTGATGTGCCTTCAGCAAGGCTTTGAAGAGGGGGAGGGTAATTGTCTGTGGGATTTGAGGAGGGAGGGTGTTCCAGGCCAGAGGCAGGGTGTAAGCTAGAGATCCTTGGCGAGACAAGGGAGAATGAGGCACAGTGAGAAGGTTAGCACCAAAGGAGTGTCATGTGCAGGCTGGGTTGCAGAAGGAAAGAAGTGAGGCAAGGTAGGAGGAGGAAAGGTGATAGAGTGCTTCAAAGCCAATGGTGAGGAGGTTCTGCCTGAGAGCAGAAGTGACAGGAGCAGCTCAGCTGGTAACCTTCTGCCCTGCAGGTGGGACTCAGCATGGTGCTGCATCCTGAACCTAAAACCCTAGAGAGATGGCAATAAGAGTCCAAAATATCTCCTGCCCATAGTGGAGTGCCAGCAGGGAGTTGGGCTCCCTGTGGGTGCTTGGGGCACAGAGGCAGGAAAGAGGATTTCTCCATCTTCTGCTCGATGGATGAAAGTCTCTATTATGTCCCACAGGTCTTCCCCTCCCCCAACCAAGAGCTGGTTAGTGACATCTTGGACAAACGATCATAGAATCAGTCAAATGCTTGCTGTGTGGAAAACTCTGTACTAAGTGCTTGGGAGAGCACACTACAGTAGAGTTAGTAGACACTTTCCCTGTCCTCAAGGAGTTTATAATCTAGTGGGGAAGGCAGACATTAAAATAAATTACAGAAAAGAGAAGCAGCAGATTATTAAATTATGTACATAAATGCTCTGGGGCTGAGGGGAGTTGATGTCAAAAGCAGAATGGCCCACTAGATAGAGCATGGGTCTGGGGTCAGAGGATCTGGTTCTAGTTCCAACTCTGCCACTTGTCTGCTGTGTGACCTTGAGCAAGTCATTTCACTTCTTGGTGCCTCAGTTACCTCATCTATAAAATGTGTATTTAGACTGTGAGCCCCATGTGGGACTTGGATTGTGTCTGATTAGTTTTCTGATTCATCTGATTAGCTTGTATTTACCCCAGTGCTTAGTACAATGCCTGGCACATGGTAATTGTTCAACAAATATCACTAAAAAAAATCCAATTCCTAGCACAAAGGAACACAGAAAGGAGGGAGAATAGGGTGGGGAGGTGAGAGATTATTCAGGCTGGGATTCCTGTAGCAGATATTATTTTAGTAAGGCTTTGAAGATGGGGAAAGTGTTGGTCTGTTGGTTATGAAGGGGAAGGGATTTCCAAGCAAGAGGGAGGTTGTGAGCAATAGTAATAATTGTGGTATTTATTAAGTGGTAATTTTGAGTTACGGACTGTACTAAATGCAGGGTAGATATCTGATAATCTGGTGGGATTCAGTCCCTGGCTCACATGGGACTCACAGTCTAAAGGGGAGATAGAACAGGTATTTAATTCCCCTTTTTATAAATGAGGAAACTGAAGCACAGGGAAGATAAGAAACTTGCTCAAGGTCACACAACAGGCAAAAGATATAGCCAGGGAACAGTGGGTTCAATGGGACTTCACTTCCAACACCAAAGTCACCATGCCCCAGTCACTCCTGCCACCCTCAGAATATCAGCTCTCTCACATTTGGACCAATCTTGTCCACCTCACCAAAGTCCTGAACCCAGAGCCAGGATGATGGCCCAACTGGAAATGGCCTTAGACAAATTGTTCTGGTTTACCAACCCACTGGACTCTCTTTGCTTTGATACCTGATCTTTACCTTAATTCCTGATCTTTGCCAGTGATGGAATGATTACCCATCCTCCTTTAATAATAATGTTGGTATTTGTTAAGCGCTTACTAGGTGCCATGCACTGTTCTAAGCTCTGGGGGAGATACAGAGTAATAAGGTTGTCCCACATGGGGCTCACACACTTTTAATCCCCATTTTACAGATGAGGGAACTAAGGCACAGAGAAGTTAAGTGACTTGCCCACAGTCACACAGCTGACAAGTTGGCAGAGCCGGGAGTCGAACTCATGACCTCTGACTCCAAAGCCCAGGCTCTTTCCACTGAGCTATGCTGCTTCTCCATTGCCACATCTTCCTTTTCATCCTTCAGCAGCAGATCCACTGTCTTAGTCTCTGGGGCCTGTCTAAGCAGGTGATTGTTGGTATTCAGTGAAATAATTGTTGTGCTGCATTGCACATTTCTGCCTTAGGGAGAAGGCTGAAAGTCCAGAGACAATAACAGAAGAGCAACAGGGAGTAAAAAGACCCAAAATGCAGTAAAGAACCCAGATTGCCTTGCTGCTGTGATTTTTTTTCCCCCTCTTTCCTATAAAGGTGCATGATAAACAGAGAGAAGGCTGGAAAACTTCCCAGAAATGCTTCCACAAAAGCAGGCAAAATTTATCTAATGTGGATAAATAGAACACCGAGATAACAACACCTGAGTTGTGTTGTCTTTTTGGGTTCCCTGCTAATGAGTGCAGTGGCGGCAGGAAGGTTGGCAAGCCAGAGGCTGGCCAGGAGGATGCCATCATCTTGCAGCCTGCATGGTGGACAAAGGAATGAGAAAAACTAGAAGGCACCAGCCCAGGAGCACTCCGGCTCAGAAATATTCATGTTTCTGGCTCAGGGCCATTCACAATCTTCCTAACAATAGGATTGGTGCTTCAGGAAGTTGGAGAAGAGAGGTGGGATTGGAGGCTCCAGAAGCAGGACCAGGTAACCCCAGGTGACCGTAAAGGGAGAGGTCAGACTCCCCCAGAGGCAGAGTCAGATGACTCCCAGAGAAAAGAGTCAGACTCCCTTGCAAACAGGGTTAGACAACCACAGAGGAAAATGAGATAATAGTAATAATGTTGGTATTTGTTAAGCGCTTACTATGTGCAGAGCACTGTTCTAAGCGCTGGGATAGACACAGGGGAATTAGATTGTCCCACGTGGGACTCACAGTCTTAATCCCCATTTTACAGATGAGGTAACTGAGGCACAGAGAAGTTAAGTGACTTGCCCACAGTCACACAGCTGACAAGTGGCAGAGCTGGGATTCGAACCCATGACCTCTGACTCCAAAGCCTGTGCTCTTTCCACTGAGCCACGCTGAGATGATCCCAGATGCTCAGAAGCAGGTATAGGTGACCCCAGAGAGAAGAGTCAGACTCTCGTGCAAACAGCATTAGGTGAGCTTAGAGGGAAGAGCAGATTATTCCAGACTCTAAGACCAGGGTCAGGTGACCCCACACCTTCAAAGGCAGGATCAGAAGATGCCAGACCCTCAGAAGCAGGGTGAGATGACCACAGCCCTTCAGAAGCAGGGTCAGATGACCCAAGAGAAGAGGGTTAGACGAGCCTAGAGGGATTTTGTCCAATTGTCTGATGCTCCTATGGAATACGCACCAAGGGAAAAAGCTTCTGCACTCCTCCACCACCTCACTTCTATCCCACTCCTCTGGGGGCACCCCTCAGTAAGCCACGGGTCTCTTCATCTTCCATCTTCTTTGAGAGCTTGTTCAGCTGGCTATGTAAGGATAGTCTGGCTCCAGATTTAGGAGTTCCTGGCATCCAGTACTATAAGGTAAGAAGACAGTCAGGGCCTGGACAAAGCAGATTCCAGTATACCAATCAATCATATTTATTGTGCACTTACACTGAGCAGAGCAATGTAGTAAAGCTCTTGGGAAAGTGTAATATCGGTAGACTTGTTGGGTTGGTAGACATGTTCCCAGTATATGAAAACATCTCTCAGTTTTCTACCCAGCATACCCAAGAAAACCCAAATTTGATGCTGTACCCAACTTTTCACCCCATCCAGCCAATCCTGGACTAATCAGATCTCTTCTACAGTTTCAGCCAAAAAGGTCTGAAAATTGGGAGGTCTGGCAGCGGAGGAGGAGACTTTTCCTTCAATCACATGGCTCAGCAATGGGCTGGAACTACAGGCTCCACTGGGCACCACCAACCTGGATCTGGTACCAGACAATTGGTGGCCCCATCATCCTCTTACTCACCGACAGGGGCAAGGTCCCCTTGTCAGCCAAGCCTTGGCCTCACACAAAGAAAATGTTGGGTTTGGACGCACCCTCTCAGAAGAGCCTATTCATCTTACAGTCATCAAAGAACTAGGGCCAGACAGTTAGGCAGCCCAGGCTCTTGTTCATTTGGAAAGCCAACTAAACCCTTTTCCATTCTTCTGGTGATTTCCATGTGCTGCCCCTCACCTCCTGCTCTGGCTTTCAACAGTGATCCACGTTGGCAAGGGAGAGTGTGGAAGGGGTTCTCTCTTGTGTTGTATATCAGCCTGCTAGCCAGGCCCAACATTAGGTGGTGGGTTGGCACTGCTGGGCACTGCTGTTCACTGTACTACTTGGGGCGGCCAACACTGCCTTCACCAGCCAGAGCCTGCCTAACATTCTAGTAGGCAAAGGAAGGGTTCATAGACCAGATGCCCTGGTGAGCCCAACCCAGGAAGGATTTGAAGGAGTGGTACGGCTTGTCAGTGCTGGAATTCTGTTTCTTAAACTGCTCCACTTGCAACGCTGACTCTGCTATCATCAGTCCCTCTTCTGGCCCCTGCAAGGTGAATGTTCTGGATCACAGCCTATGTCAACAGAAACCCCCAAAATTGTCAGTCATATTTATTGAGTACTTACTGTGTGCAGAGCACTGTACTAAATGCTTGAGAGTGTACAGCACAACAATAAACAGACCCAATGAGCTTACAGTCTAGAGCGGGTGGAGACCGACATTGATATAAATAAATAAATCACAGATATGTACATAGGTGCTGTGGGGATGGGAGGGGGAATGAGTAAAGGGAGCAAGGCAAGGCGAGGCATAAGGGAGTGGGAGAAGAGGAAAGGAGAACTTAGTCAGGGAAGGCCTCTTGGAGGAGAAGGAAGAGGAGGTTCTCTTGGATGAAATGCTCCCTACTGGAGGGAGTTCTCTTTCCTACATAAATGAGGAGTGCAGAGAACTGGTGGTGAATCATTCCCAGGGCAGTTCAGTGCTCTGGGATCTGAAGTTGCTTAGGGTGAACTATTTTTAGAGACTTAAACAAGATTTCCCCTTGCACTGTTGTTGAATCCATTCAGTCTCCTCTCCCGGGATCAGCTGAAACCTACCTCAAAAGCCATTTTGTTGTCTCTGCTGATTGCAAAAGGTCCAAGTAAGGTAACTGGTGAGAAAATATGGCCCTTCTCTGTCTGGAAGCTTCTGGCCCCTGGAACACTTGACAGGTCTCTCCAGAGAACCCTGACAATACAGTCCTTGGTACTATGAGAATTCTCAAGGAGATGGAATTACTGAGTCTGGGGTATCAAATGCATTAGGAAACGAGTTGCAGAAAAATTTGTTGTCTCCCTCATTGCCCTTGGATGGCATTGTAATAGCAGAACGTTGGATGCAGGTGCCCTGTGGGCATGTTTTGATTACCAGGGTTAAATGCTTTGGACTTCTGAGAAGAAAGGTGCTGAATAAACATACAGTATCATCATTATTAAGTCTATCAATAACAGTGAGGCCAGAAACAATAATGCTAACAAATAGCTCAGGGGAATTATTGCACCTATCAGGCATCAATCTTATATTTGATGCTAGATAATAAGAAAATTAGCTGAGGAGAGGAAGGTCCTTCATGAAAATGAGAATTATTAATTCAACATAAATGTAAATGGAAGCTTAATTTTGAGGATTGTAATCTGCCCTGATTTTTGTGAGGCAGGGAAGGAACAGGCATTATTATCCTCAATTACCAGATGGGAAGAACAGAAAACAGAGAGGTTAAGTGATCTGCCCAAGGGTCACCCAGCAAATTAGCAGGAGAGCTGGAAATAGAATCCATGTCACCTTGGAAACCAGGGGCTTTGGAATTAAAGCCTGGGCCTCTAACCTTTATCCAATACCTGTCGGTGCCAATTTCAAGATGAAGCTTTGACACATGTGAAAAGTGTCTTAGGAGTGCAGCTAACTCAAGAGGACATTAGGTAAAGGATATTTGTCATTTGATGCCACAGAACCAAGTTCCTGAGGTCTAGCGTAGACTCTCTACCCCAGGGCAGAGTTGACCCCATGCCAGGACAGACCCTGAAATCCAGGACAGTTCCTGAACCCCAGGACATGCTAGAGATCCAGTAGCTTAGGACAGACTCAATCACATTTATGAGTTCTTATTGTGTTTAGAGTACTATACTAAGCACCTGGGAGAGTACAATGTATTAGAGTTGGTAGACATGTTCCTTGCCCACAAGGAGCTTACAGTCTAAAGTGGGAGGTAGAGATTAAAATATGCAAATCAGTAGGTTATGGCTATTTACATAAGTGCTGGGAAGCTGAGGGTGGGGAGAATAAAGGGTACAAATCCAAGTGCAAGGGTGATGCAGAAGGGAGAAGGAATAAAGGAAAGGAGGGCCTCTTGGAGATGTGATTTTAATAAAGCTTTGAAAGTGGGGAGAGTGATGGTCTAGCAGATATGAAGGAGGAGGGAATTCCAGACCTGAGGCAGCATGTGGGCAAGGGATCTATAACAAGATAGACAAGATTGAGTAGATTGGCACTATGAGAGTTAAGCAGGGGCCTGGGTTTTAGTAATAATAATAATAATAATGTTGGTATTTGTTAAGCGCTTACTATGTGCAGAGCACTGTTCTAAGCGCTGGGATAGATACAGGGTCATCAGGGTGCCCCACGTAAGGCTCACAGTCTTAATCCCCATTTTACAGATGAGGTAACAGAGGCACAGAGAAGTGAAGTGACTTGCCCACAGTCACACAGCTGACAAGTAGCAGAGCCAGGATTTGAACCCATGATCTCTGACTTCCAATCCCGGGCTCTTTCCACTGAGCCATGCCGCTTCTCTAATAGGTGCTGTAAGGTTAGGAGTGGGCAAGGTGTTTGATAGCATTAAAGCCAGTGGTAAGGAGCTTCTTTTTACCTCCTGTCACTTCAAACAATATATCCAAAACAGAGCTCCTTGTCTTCCACCCAAACCCTATCCTATCCTGACTTTCCCATCACTGTAGACAGCACCACTATTCTTTCTGTCTTACAAACCGATAACCTTGGCGCAATCCTTGACTCCTCTGTCATTCAACCCACATATTCAATCTGTCACTAAATCCTGACTCCCAGTTTCACAACATTGCTAAAATCCGCCCTTTTGTCTCCATCCCAACTGCTACCACATTAATACAATCACTCATCCTAGCCCACCTGGATTACTGCATCAACCTCCTTGCTGACGGCCCAGCCTCCTGTCTCTCCCTACTCCAGTCCATATTTCACTCTGCTGCTCGGTTCATTTTTCTACCAAAAGTTCAGGACATGTCAACCCACTCCTCAAAAAACTCTAATGGTTGCCCATCCACCTCTGTATCAAACAAAAACTCCTTACCATTGGCTTTGAAGTACTCCTTTACCTTGCCCTCTCCTATCTCACCTCTATTCTCTCCTACAACTCAGCCTGCACACTTGGCTCCTCTAGTACTAACCATCTCACTGTGATTCGTTATCGCCTGTCTCGCCGCCGACCCCTAGCCCACGTCCTGCCTCTGTGGCCTGGAATGCCCTCCCTCCTCAAATCCAACATCCAGTTACTCTCATCTCCTTCAAAGCCTGATTGAAGGCGCATTTCCTCCATGAGGCCTGCCCAAACTAAGCCCCACTTTTCCTCATCTCCCACTCCCTTATGCGTTGCCCTTATTTTTTTCCTTTGTTCTACCCCACTCCCATCCCCACAGCACTTATGTATATATCTGTAATTTTATTTATTTGTTTTGACGTCTGTCTTCCCTGCTCTAGACTTAAGCTCATTGTGAGCAGTGAATTTCACTGTTTATTGTTATTGTACTTTCCCAAGCACTTAGTACAGTGCTCTGCACACAGTAAGCACTCAATAAATATGACTGAATGAATGAATGCAATGTGGAGGTGGATGGATAACCACTGGAGGTTTTTGAGGAGTGGGGAAATATGATTAAACTGTTTTTTTACAAAATGATCTTAGCAGCAGAATACAGTATGGACTGCAGTGGGGAGAGACAGGAGGCAGGGAGGTCAGCAAGGAGGCTGATGCAGTAGTCAAAGCAGGTTAGAAAAAGTACTTAGATAAATGTGGTATCAGTTTCCATGGAGAGGAAATGGCAGATTTTAGCAATGTAGTTAAGGTAGAACCAACAGGATTTGGTGACATATTAAATATGTGGGTTGAATGAAAGAGGTGAGTCAAGGATAATGTCAAGATTATGGGCCTGTGAGACAGTAAGGATAGTGGTACTGTTTACAGTGATGGGAAAGTCAGGGGGATGACAGAATTTGGGTGGGAATATGAGGGGTTCTGTTTGAGGTCTCAGTGGGACATCGACATAGAGATGTCCTGAAGGCAGGAGGAAATGTGAGACTTTAGAGGAGGAGAGTACTCAGAGCTGGAGATGTAGATTTGGGCATCATCTGCATAGACATGGTAGTTGAAACCATGGGAATGAATGAGTTCTCCAAGGGAGTAGGTGTAGATGAAGAATAGAACTGAACCCAATCTTGAGCCTTGAGAGACTCCCAAAGTTAGAAGGTGGGAGGCAAAGGAGGATCCTGCAAAAGAGACTGAGAATGAGTGTCAGAAGAGATAGAAGAACCAAGAGAGGACAGTGTCAGTGAAGCCAGGGTTAGATAATGTTTCCAGGAGGAGGATCTGGTCTACAGTGTCAAGGAAGATTAAGATGGAGTAGAGGCCACTGGATTTGATTTAGAGGACCAGAGCGTGGCTCAGTGGGAAGAGCACGGGCTTTGGAGTCAGAGGTCATGGGTTTGAATCCCGGCTCGGCCACTTGCCAGCTGTGTGACTGTGGGCAAGTCACTTCACTACACGGTGCCTCAGGTACCTCATCTGTAAAATGGGGATGAAGACTGTGAGCCCCACATGGGACAACCTGATTCCCCTGTGTCTACCCCAGTGCTTAGAACAGTGCTCGGCACATAGTAAGCGCTTAACAAATACCAACATTATTATTATTTGGCAAGAAGGAAATTAATAGTGATCTTTGAGAGGGCACTTTCCATAGAGTGAAGGGAGTGAAAGCTAGGTTGGAGAGAGGTCAAGAAGAGAATTGGAGGAGAGGAAGTAGAGGCAATGGGTGTAGAAAATTCGCTCAAGGAGTTTGGAGAGGAACCGTAGGAGGGAGATGAGGTGATAACTGGAGGGAACCATGGGATCAAGACAGGGTTTATTTTAGAATATGGGATACATGAGCATGATTGAAAGAAGCCATTGGAGTGTGAACAGTTGAAGATAGCAGTCAGGGAGGGAAAAAGGAAGGTGGCAGGTATTTTGATAAGATGTGAAGGGATGGAGTCAGAGACACAGTTGGAGGGGGTAGATTTTGAGAGGAAGAGGAATATCTTCTCTTGTGATATTGCCAGGAAAGATGGGAGGGCTGAGAAGGGGCAGGAGGAGGGAGGGACAGGAAAGGAGTCGGGGAGATTTCAGGGAGACCATATCCTGAGGCAGACCTGGACCTGAACTCCAGAATCTGAAAGCCGGGTTATTTGCAGAACTTACCACTGAGGCATAGTGTTTTCTTTTTCAGGGAGGGAAAACCTAAGTATGTATAAAACTAAATAGTTTCAGCCTAATAAGGGAGCCAATAAGTTGGCAAAACAAAACATCACAGCTAACTGTGTCTCAGGGAAAGGGAGTCTGGCAATGGTAGACCTCCTTGAATGTCCTGCAAGGTTATTTCCATTAATTTCAAAATCAGAGGTGCTAGTGCCTCAACCCAGTCTACACTGTTGAGAGATAACAGGAAGAGATTTGTCAGAACTACTCTCTCTGCATAAGGATTGGTTTGGCAGTCAGAATCCCCCACGGCAGACTCTATAATGTGTTTCTCAATAAATGATGTATACCTCAATGTAGAACTGTGTCACCCTTTCTGTTCAAAAGGCTAAGAAGCCCCTGACAAGTCTGAGACAGATGGTCAGAATGTTCACTCCTTAACTGTTGGATTTGTGGTATTTGTTAAGCATTTGCTATGTGCCAAGCATTATACTAAGCACTGATAGCAAATGAGGAAAATGAAGCAAAGACAAGTTAATCAATTTGCCCAAGGTCACGCAGCAGTCATATGGCAGAGTCAAGATTAGAACCCAGTCCTCTAACTCCCAGGTCCACACTAGGCCACATTGCTTCTCTTTACTTCCTCAGCTTTGACTCGCCTATTTTTTTTTTGCATGAACCCTAATTTTGCCCACTGAGGAAGGCCAGAATAGACTCATTGGTTATAACGATTAACCAGATGAAAAATACGGACCTAATATTTTCCATTTCCACTGAGGACGTTGCTTTCTCTACCTCCAAGGACAACCTTGCCCCTGCTCCTTGGATAAGAGCACCATGTCACATGATGCACTTAAGCAGTGTGGTCTAGTGGATAGACCACGGGCCTGGGAGTCAGAAGACCTGGGTTCTAATGTTGACTTTGTCACTTTGTGACCTTGTCTGCTTTGTGTCCTTGGAGAAGTCACTTCACTTTTCTGTGTTTCAGTTTCCTCTTTTGTAAAATATAGATCCAACATCTGTTTACCTCCCTCTTAGACTGTGAGCCCTATGTAGAAAAGGGACTGTGTCTGAATTGATTGTGTTGTATCAACCCCAGCACACAGTATTTGGGACACAGTAAGTGCTTAACAAATGCCACAATTATTTTCTAGATTGAAAAGTCCTGCCAGTCTGTAGACTCTTTGAGGTCAGGATCGTGACTTTTTTCTCTGTTTTACTTTCCCAAATGCTTAATTCAGTGCTCTAACACAGTAAGTGCTCAATAAATGCCATTGCCTGATTGATTCATTGATTTCATGACAACCCATCCAAAGAAGGACATTCTGAGAGATTTGGGGCAGGGTCTTCATTCCTGTAATTCTTCAACTTGCCCTTTGTGTCATCTATGTATTTTTTTTAAAAAAAGTTGAGATAACTTTAGCAGAAAAAAAGGTGAGAACTGAGTCCTAAGGGGGCAGATGATTTCCTCTTCTAGCTTCACGTTAAATAGATTCAATTATTTCTTCTTCTCCAGGCCCAGGGGAATCAACCCAATGACATGAGAGATCCTTGCTGTCACTAAAATCTGAGATTCTATTACATTCACTGCAAGAAAGGAAAATCTGATCAACCTGCTCTTTTTGATAGGGGTGGGGGAATTGCCAGTTAATAATTTTTTTTATAAATACTTAAATACTGGGATTAATCCTATCTAGCCTGCTCACCCAGAGATGAACAATCACCAAAAAAAGTAAGGAGACTAAGACTGTTTTGTTTTTCTTTTTAATGAGGCTCTCAAAGCACTTTATTACCAAGTGGGTTGATCCCAGTTTCATTGGCTAAACACAGAATGAGGCTGGTCTTTACATAGCACTGATATTATCTCTTTGATATGTGGCATCAATAATATCAGTGTGTTTATATTGACCACCCACTGGCTAGATCTTCACCAGCAAAGCACACTGGAGACTTCAGACAAATAGAGTAAAATATCTTTAAAACAAACCTGGTTGGATTTGGTAATATAGGAAATTCTCTGTATTTTTAAGAGTAATAATGCATTAATCTGTAAGCTTCTTTGGTCTGGAAAAATGTTTCTGGCTTCTGTTGTATTCTTCCCAAAGGTTTGCTTTGTACTCTATAGGTGCTCAGAAAAAAAACAATGATTGATGATTTGAAACTATACAAGGAGGCTGCCAGAACCAAATCCCCACCACAAAAACAAAACAAAACTAAACAAAAAACCTAGAAGATATTGCTGCAAAAGTTTTGCAGCAGAGAGGGATTTTACTCTATCCAGAAAATTCAAAGCTTCCCCTGAATTACAGGGGCAAAAAGGGAGTTTTACCCTTCAAAATAATTCATGGATTTGCCTCAACTCTCATCCTTGCTTTGTCCATGGAGACCTGGCCAGAGTACACTAGGCTGTGCATCAATCAGTCATATTTTTTGAGCACTTTAAGTGTGCAGAACACTGTACTAAGCGCTTGGGAGAGTACACTAAAACACAGTTGAGACATGAATACATGGAGCTTAAAATCTAAAGGGGGAAAAAGACATTAAAATGGGCTTAAGATGGGGTGAATGAAGGGTAAAACCCAAGTGCAGGGGTGATGCAGAAGGGAGTGGGAGTAGAAGAGATGAGGGGTTAGTTGGGGAAGGCCTCTTGGAGGAGATATGATTTTAATGAAACTTTGAAGATGGGAAGAGTGGTGGTCTAATGGATATGGACCAGGGGTGAACTCCAGGCTGGGGGAAGGCAATGGGAAAGGGATTGGTGGAGAGATAGGTGAACTCATGGCACAGTGAGTAAACTGGAGTTAGAGGAGTGAAGTTTGCAGGCTGGACTGTAGTAGATCAGTGAGATGAGGTAGGAGCTCTCTATCATCAGACAACACACACACACACACACACACACACACACACAAGCTTCAAGCTCTGCCCTTGAGGAGCTTGTGGCTAAAGGGCAGAAGATGGATGCCCAGAGACACCATTGCTCAACTCTCCAATGAAGGAGGCTCATTAACTTTTGGGGCTACAGAGATTTCTAAGGCTCAAGTTGTTAAATATTTATAAACAAGCTAAGGACTTTCAAATTACCATACAAATAGAAAAAGCCACCCAACAACTTCAAACCAAAAGATTTCTAAACCAGTAAGTTGCCCTGCAGGCCCTGTTCCCCTCCAGCCTGATTTAGAACAGTAATATGCAACTACAGGCTAGGATTGTTTATTCTTCCTTTTCTAAACATTAACACCTTCATTCTCTCTCCCACCTCCAGAAATTTTCCTGGAGCAGCCTCACCTAGAGGACAGAGTATTTTCCTTCGGTGGAAAGAGCACTGGACAGAGTATGAAGGGGACAGTGGTTGATTGAGCCATCACTTGAATGCAGCTTCTGGACGTTAGTGACCAACTGCATGACAGCACCAGTGGGAAGTGTTAGAAACAGAAAGGAGTTGCAGATCTCTTCTCTTTCTCTCCTTTCCCAGAAAATTGATAAAATGGTCCCCATACAGCTGTTCCTTGAGGTTCAAAGATGATAGTTCTGATGGTGAGATTTTTTTCAGTGTCACTGAGTATGACTGGTAAAACTATGTTCTCTGAAAAGAGAATGGAACTAAAAAAGCAGTGAGGATTAGAACCCAAGGTGGTGACGCAAGCAAGGCAAAGTAACACTCAGAGACAGTGCTGGATAGATCAGAAAAGGGAGGAATATGACCGAGTGCCCGTTCACCTCTGGAGACGTGTGAGTGACACAGTGGCCCCTCTCTCCAGTTTGGCTGTGCCTTTATTTACAACATATAGGAGAACTAGCCAATCACAAAAGAACTCGGATAAGTGTGTTTTCTTCAATGACAAAAGAGACTCTTCAAGCAGGCCTTATTTGTTTTGGGAAAGAAGCAATCTCCTGTCCCCTGGAATTTGGAATTTGTGGATGTGGTATACATCCCACCTGAAATGGGGGACTTCCTGAGACAAAAACAGAGTCATTTAGATCAAGAGCTGCTATCCTCAGAATACTGTTCCAAAACCATCCCCCCTTTTGATCCCAGCAGGGCCCAGATCTTCCTCAAGAAATGGCACCTTTGGGGAGCTGTAGGTCTTGTCCAAGCGTTGGGTGATCTTGAGAAGGTCTTCCCATGTGAGGGGTGCTCCTGACAGGTGCAACAGCATGATCGATTGGACTGCCTTTTGGAAACACAGCTTAAGAAGATGAATGACACAGCAAAGTAGGAAAAGGGCACATATAATAGGGAGGACAAAGCCAGTTAGTCCACTGGTCAAATTTCCCAGCCAAGCAGGTATGTTTGAGAGTCCCAACCAATCCCACCAGGACCCAGAAGCATAGTCGCGCTGGGAAGGCAGGTGACCCATTCGGGTTGTGATTTTCTGAACATCATTCTCCATGTGACTCGACTCATCCCGGTAGAAATGACAGGACTGGTTTAGGACCACGCAGACCCCTCCCTGATTGGCGAGGAGTAGGTATAAGGCCATTCGGTTCTGTAGGGCCACACGAGACAGGGAACTCATCTCCGACTGAAGGGCGGTGATGGTGTCTCCCATGTAGTTGGCTAACAGACGGAGCTCAGTGGAGAGATTGAAAAGGGAGTGAGAGAGACTTCCATGCCCACAGTGGGAAAAAGGCCAAGAGCAAAGGCATGTCATCCAGAAAAGGAGTCGCCAAGGGACCAGGCTGGAACACTCCGGCGATGCCATCGTGGCATATTTCGGGCATGTGTAAAGGAAAGGTTTTGATGTACAGACAGTTCTGGCACAATAACCCCTAGGGTACAAATTCCAGGATTCTCAGTTAAATTGCTGAGGGTCCTGTGCTCCATAGAGAATCAGTTAATTCTCCAAGTTCAGGGGGATCCTCGGGGAGTTTCTGGGTGCCTGGGCTACCAGGACCTTAGCTGGATTGTCCTGTTTCATAGTCTCTACATGATGAGCAATCCCTCTGAGTTTGGTAAGGGGTTTAGAACTCCATCTGGGAATAAATTTATCAAAATAATTAGAAAATTTCCCTTGTTTAACAAAGGCAGTAGCCAGACCCCTGATGGCCTGATCATTATCCAAATAATAATAATGGTATTTGTTAAGTGCTTACTATGGGCAGAGCACTATTCTAAGCGCTGGGGTAGATACAGGGTAATCAGGTTGTCCCATGTGAGGCTCACAGTCTTAATTCCCATTTTACAGATGAGGTAACGGAGGCACAGAGAAGTTAAATGATTTGCCCAAAGTCACACAGCTGTCAGGCGGCAGAATCAGGATTAGAACCCACGACCTCTGACTCCCAAGCCCGGGCTCTTTCCACTGAGCCATGCTGCTTCTCTATTTGCTTATCCAAATTCAACTGTACTAAAGTCTCAGCCGCTTCACTTAATCGATTAAAGAATTCATCTAAGATCTCTATGTCCTTCTTCCTCAGCCCATTAAAGGAAGCCCAATCAGGAGGTTTTCTACCTATCTCCTGAATGGCGATTAATGGGGTCTGACAAGCCTGTGTGAGGCGCTGCCAGTCTGCTTCCACATTCAAATTCCAATTAGGATCCGGAACTGTCAAGCTACATGGGGCTGGCTTTCACCATCTAATTTTACGGTCTGGGCATGTAGACGCTGCCTCTCATCTCTAGTAAAAAAAAGTTCCAACAGCTCTTCTACATCTACCCAGGTTGGAGAATGGGTCCTAAAGATTCCCAAAACACGTCTATGGACCTCTGTAGGATTTTGGGCGAAGGGAGGAGTATTATGTTGCGACAACAACAGTGTCTGGGGCTGGAGTGGGATATGGAAGCGAAGGGAAGTAATGATTAACTGTCCACCCTCAACAGGGATCTGTTGATGAGATACCTACACCAGGGCCATGACTGCGGGAGGTGGCTGCATCAGTGGGAGGTAGGACGGTGGGGAAGGGCTAAGTGAGGGGGCAATGGGCAACTGAGGATATAGTCCAGGTGGCTGAGGAGGAGAACTGCACCTAAGAATAGAGGTTTTAGGGGTAGCTAGTGCTCCGGGAACACTGGCAGGATTTTCTCGTGTTCCCACCTTGGCCCATAAATACTATTCCCAGCACAAGAGACATATAGGATCTCCCCAAGTCTTTTGAGAATTTGAGGATCAAAGGAACCTCCTTCAGGCCAGATATAATGGCGGGTTTAATCTTGAAACTGGGTCAATATTTTATGACACTGCAAGAATTTTTTTTTCATCATTCCTTTTTGTACTGGAAGGACATATCCCACAACTTCTGCAATTTAGTTAAACATTCATTACGCTTACTGTGACCTGATCCCATACTGATCAACGGTCCCGCCTAAATGATTAGGATCCTGGGATGTCTCCCAGACTCTACCCTGGGACGTCTCCCAGACCCTAGTGAAACGTCTTTCACTAGAAACCCTCCAACTCTACACCGGGAGGTGAAACCTTTCCCTATTTCCGGGAAAGAAGCATCGCTTACCCGCTCTCTGACAGGCGCTCCTAATTTAAACAGAACCAGGTCAAAGGAGGGAGGGAGGATCGGGCCCTAAAAGCGGATCCCTTAGACTTACGATTGCATGCTAGGTGGATTCACCATCCCCTCTCTGATCCATTCTGCACTGAAGTTGGTCACGACACAAGGGTCCCTTCGTGGTTGCCAAGAAACTGTTCTCGAAAAGAGAATGGAACTACAAAAGCAGTGAGGATTCGAACCCAAGGAAAAGTAACACTCAGAGACAGTGTTGGATAGATCAGAAAAGGGAGGATTATGACCAAGTGCCCGTTCACCTCCAGAGAGGTACGAGTGACACAGCAGCCCCTCTCTCCAGTTTGGCTGTGCCTTTATTTACAACATATAGGAGAACTAGTCAATCACAAAAGAACTCGGACAAGAGTGTTTTCTTCAATGACAAAAGAGACTCTTTAAGCAGGCCTTATCTGTTTTGGATAAGAAGCAATCTCCTGTCCCCTGGAATTTGGAATTTGCGGATGTGGTATACATCCCAATTGAAATGGGGGACTTCCTGAGACAAAAACAGAGTCATTTAGATCAAGAACTGCTATCCTCAGAATACTGTTCCAAAACAACTACGTGGGGTAGTAAGCACTTCACATGGTGGACAGTTGGCTGGCCCATGAGAGCTGGCCAGAAGATTCAAGAGATGTGCAGGGAACAATTGTAAGACTCACCATAATAATTGTGGTATTTGTTAAGCACTTACTATTGTTACAGAATTTTATCAGAGAAATGACTCTGATCTCACAATCGCATGAGAGGGTTTCATGACCTTGGTGTAGAAATGAACAGACTCAAGAGAGCAAGCTGAGAGAGCAGGAAATGGCAGAAAGTGGCTGCCGCCCGTTCACCCCAGGTGGGTAGGAGTGACCAACAACCCCGAGCCATCCTGAACCTGGTACCTTCATTTGCAAGCATTTCCGCGTTCCACTGGACTGCAACTCTTCCAGCGTGCACCCAAAATCCTACCCAATCCCCTTGTGTTGTCTGTACTCCACCCTCCAATCAGAACCAGTTCTTAGGAATGCCCCGTATAAGGTAATGTAATTGACACATCACTGCCCAAGCTTAAATGATTGATCTACCACAGGAAGGAGATTAAACAGATACAGGATGTCTAGTACAATATTGGAAGGAGACAGAACGGAGACAGGATAGTCAGTAGTCTAGTACACCATGTGACAGGCTGGAGTAGATACAAAATGATCTTCTTGGACACAGTCCCTGTCACATACGGGGCTCACGGTCATAATTCCTATTTTACAGATGAGGTAACTGAGGCATAGAAAAGTTAAGACTTACCCAAGATCACCCAGCAGACAGCCACAGAGCAGGGATGAGAACCCAGGTCCTTCTGACTCCCAGGCCTGTGTTTTAACCACTAGGCCACCTGTGGCATTTGCTATCCTGACTGCCTGGAGCCATTTTGATCAGTGTCTTGATCTTCTTAATTCCTCTCTAGGTTGCTTCTGTTTTCTGTTGTGCTCCAGTTTTGCTTCACTGGGTTTGCAATACTTTTTGCCTGCCTTCATTGATGGTTTTATCCTTAAAGTCACCAGACAGCTGCTATGTGGGTCCCTGGACTTCATTCAGTCTACTTCCATGGTCTGCCTTGTAAGCGTGCGATGCAAAAAGTGTGATTCGATAATGGCGGTCTGACTATGAGGCTGAGTTTGTAACCCTGTCTTGCCATTTAGTAAGAAGTGTAGCATGTAAGTGACAGTGATTCTGTTTTGCCCATTCAGTGAGAAGTAGAGCCAATAAGTGACAGTGATGGAACTGACCTAGAAGTCAAATGGGGGCACATCTGGGGATAATACAGTGCTTCCTGACTCACAAAAGTTTGGACCCTATCACCGGTCTATAAATCTTCACTCTGAGTCACAGCTCCATGTCAGGTAGATGCCACATTCTATTAGTCTCCTAAAAGACATGCTGAACTCCATGATTCTCTTTTTTACTTTGCCTTCCCCAGTAGAATTTGCCCAATGTGCTGCCTTGGTAACGGAATTCAGGGCATTAACCTCACTCACTTCTTTTCAGCGATTATCATCCATTAGGATATGGCAGGACCAGACTGGTACCTAACCTCCCCAGTCCTCCAGCCGATTGTCAGCCATGTTACTTTGCTAATTATTTGAAGTGGTTTGTAATCACCTGCATGGCTCTTGAGTGTGTGCTTTTAGAACACAGTCATCAGTGACTAGGAGTAGAACATTGATTTAAGGGCTTTCAATGATGCTCATAGCCTGCCGAGTTCAAAGAGTTTTTCAGGGTACTGGATTCATATTTTGACATCAATTTCCAGATTCCTGTAGCACCCTCAAGTATTCTTGAGGAAGATAAATTGAACTATGCTAGACCTAGTCGACAACTCTGCTTTACTCCATTTATGATGGAGCAAAGATCGATTCTGCCATGAACAACAATATCATCATGTATTAAACTTGATAAATTGTTCAGAGCAGCCTACTCTTTTAGTAACTGCCAGATACTAGATCTCCCACTGGGGAAAAAACATGTGTACAGCCTCGTGGTCTAGTGAATAGAAAATGGGCCTAGGAATCAGAAATACCTGGGTTCTAATTCTGACTCTGCCACTTGTCTGCTGTTTGACCTTGGGCAAGTCACTTCCCTTTTCTGGGCCTCAGTTCCCTCATCTGTAAAATGGGGATTAAGACTGTGAGCCTCAAGTGGGACAGGGACTGTGTCCATCCCAATTGCCATTTTTTTTATCCCAGCCTGTCATATAGTAAGAGCTTAACAAATACCACAATTATTATGGTGGGTCTTAGGATTGTTCCCTGCACTTCTCCTGAATCTTTTGGCCAGCCAGGATCGTGTCTTCTGGGCCCTGCAGTGTTCGGGGACCATGTTGACATTCTGGGAGTGCATGTTTGACAATGATCTTTGTAAGCCAGTATTGGAAGACCCAGACTAGGATCCTGCCAACAGTAGCGAACAATGAAGTTCAGTTGATACCAGTAATGAAGCAATGTTCACAGTAACACAGCTTGGCTGAGTGGGAAACATGAGAAGAATGGATGATAAGAGCAGGGCCAAGAAGGCATTGTTTGATGATCTGAACAGTGCCAGGCACAAAGGGCTAGGACCAAAAAATAATAATAATTATGATATTTCTAAAGTGCTTACAAGCATTGTGCTAAATGCTGGAATAGATACAAGAAAGTCATATTGGACACAGT
This sequence comes from Ornithorhynchus anatinus, assembly GCF_004115215.2. Classification (NCBI taxonomy): domain Eukaryota; kingdom Metazoa; phylum Chordata; class Mammalia; order Monotremata; family Ornithorhynchidae; genus Ornithorhynchus; species Ornithorhynchus anatinus. The sequence continues at coordinate 45,186,978 of NC_041732.1, read as the reverse complement.
CCCTGTCCCACATGAGGATCACATTCTACGAGAGAGGAAGATGGCACATTTTATCCCTATTTAACTGATGAAGAAAGTGAAGCAGAGAAGTGAAGTGACTTGCCCAAGATCACCCAGCAAGCGTCAGAGCTGGGATCAGAATCCAGGTCTCACTCTAAGTCATGTGTTCTTTACACTTGTCCAACCTGCCTCCCGAACAATCAAGAAATTTAAAGATGTAGAAAACTCCCCAACAGCTGTTGGGAGACCTCAGTCAGTCAGTACATCAGTTGTATTTATTTAGAGCTTACTGTGAGTAGAACACTGTACTAAACACTTCGGCAGATGGACTGGCCTGGTGGGCTGGAGAGGGGTTTCTCCACACCACAGCATGGAATTATCTATTCATTCATTCTAGAAAGTATTCTCAGTCTCGCATAGATCTTTTCAGCTACATGTGGAATTAGAGTGTCAAACTCCTTGTGGGCAAGGAGCATGTCATGACATGGTTTTGTACTTCCCAAGTGCTTGGTGTGAAGGGTACTCAGTAAACACTACTGTTAATGCTGCTACAGTGATACTTTCAGTTGGCTTGTCTCCTGGGCCACTAGAAAAATGGCTTAGACCTTTCTGGGAGCTTCAAACCTGCTCTGTCTCTCAGGAAGGATCAGAGGGTTCCTAGGCCTCCTGCCCATGTGTAACTGAAGGGCGACATGCGTACCATATGACCAGGAGTGTGCATGGCAAAGGCACAGTCTATGGTATAGGCATTTAATTGGAGCAAATTCAGATTTATGATTGGACCACTTCAAACACACCCTGCTGGGCCCTCACTTCCCTAACTGGTCTGCAGGAGATAGAGGAAGAGTCCGTATGAAACTGTCCCTAGCCCCTGAGCCGTGGGAAGTACCTTCCCACATAGCTCAAAGCCTAAATGAGCAGAGAAAATGCACGATCCCTAAGTTCTCCCCACTGAGTGGAGTGAGAGTTGGGACTTAGTCATCTCTCCTCTGTTCCTTTTCTACTCCTCTCCCAGAATCAGGTTCTTCTTGAAGTTATTATATTCATTCATTCATTCAATAGTATTTATTGAGCACTTACTATGTGCAGAGCACTGTACTAAGCGCTTGGAATGTACAAATCAGCAACAAATAAAGACAGTCCCTGCCCTTTGACAGGCTTACAGTCTAATTGGGGGAGACTGTATTATAGAAAGGTGTCCTTTGTATTCAAAGACAACTGTTATGGTGGAAAATAAAATCAATAGGATGCCCCTGTTTAGATGGTGAACGCAATCAGGACACTTCTCTTTTGGTCAGTAGGCCAAAGATCATGGTTGTGATTGTGTAGGGGTGTTTGACATGCTCACTCAACCAAATTAGGCACTGTGGGTTAGTTTGCTGAACTGAACCCCTGCAGCTTGATGACTTTTCTCATCAGGAGGGTGTCACTTTGGAAGTGATTGGAATGGAGGTCATGTGCCCTTGAGTCAGAATGGAGAGCCAATGTGCCTCTGATCAGGGAAAGGGAAAAAGCAAAAGCTTCCTGTGGTGTATCCTGACATGTCCATGTGCCATCCATTTCCCACCTTTGGGAAATAACAGAGGGGACCAGGTTTGTGGCTGCAGCATGGCTCTCGGTTCCGGCCAGCCCAAGTTGGCCCCTGGGAAAGCTGTGTCTCTTGTTTACCTGTTGTCAGGACCTTGGAGAGTGTGGCTCAGTGGAAATGAGTTGGAGCCTTCACTGAAGCAGCTGGGTCCTGGTGCTGGGTCCTTGTCTGACTCAGAGAGAATGAAGATCCCTGGGAAAGATTGTTTGGGTATGCGGGATGGAGGAGATAAGCGAGCTCCTCAAGAAATCTATATTCGGCAATGGCTTCCATCAAGACAATCAGTTACCCATTCCAAGGGTGGGAAGCAAGGCTGAGATGAATAATGGTCCTGCTGATTGGTGCTGCTCACTGGAGAGAGGGAGTGGGTAATCCAGCCCAGTTTCTTCAGTTAGTCCTGAATTTTTTTTATGGTATTTGTTAAGCACTTACTATGTGCCAGTTGTTGTACTACATGCTGGGGTAGGTACAAGAAAATTGTGTCCATATAGGGCTCACACTCTTAATCCCCATTTTATAGATGAGGTAGCTGAGTCAGACAGTCAGTCAATTGTACTTACTGAGTGCTTACTGTGTGCAGAGCACTATACTACATGCTTGGGAGAGTACAATATAATAGATATGTTTCCTGCTGAGACAGAGAAGTGATTTGCTCAAGGTTACACAGTTGTCAAGTGGCGGAGCCAAGATTAGAATCCAGGTTCTTTGGCTCCCAGGCCCATGCTTGTTCCACGAGGCCATGTGGCTTCTCAGTCTCATTCACCCTCATTCTCTAGGGCCCTCTTTTCTCTATTCTCTTCTCATCGAGTTTTCCATTAGGTAGATAGCTTAAGTCCTCTGCTGTCTATATGTAGGTAGGACTTCTCCCCATCATGTTTTTGTCTCCAAGTGTTCTGATTGGTTAGGAGATGGTCCCAGATGGCTGAGGCCAGCTTTGGGTAGTCAGGGCTTAGGGCAGCTACCTCAGCTGCAGCACAGATCCTGCCCAGTCTCCCTCTGCCTGAGCTGGAAGAGGTGACTGATCGGGGCCTGGGAGGAGAATGCAAAGGGGGGAGGGTAGGTGTCCCCCAGTCTCCGTGCCCCTGTGTAATAATAGTCAATCAATCAGTGTTTATTTATTGAATGCTTACTGTGTGTGGAGCACTGTACTCATTGTTTTGGAGAGATTTGGTAGATACATATCCTGCCCACAATGTGTTACAGACTTGAGGGGCTGATAATGAGCTCCCCCTCTCTCTTACCTCTCTGCTGGCCTCTGAATTCTCTGTTAGTCTCCTCTTAGGAGGGCAGGTTGGTGGACTGAGTGCTTCCATGGCAAGGAACTCGGCAGGAAGCATGGATCTTTCTACTTGTCTCTGACCAGTCAACTGTCCAAGGTCTTGGTGCCTCTGCCTCTCCAGCAGTACAGTGGGGTTGGTGTGATGGTACTACATAGGTACTACAAGGTTTGGAAGTAATAATAATATCTGTGGTATTTGTTAAGTGCTTACTATGTGCCAAGCACTGTTCTAAGCATTGGGGTGGGTATAGGCAAATCAGGTTGGACACAGTCCCTATCCTATGTAGGACTCACAATCTCAATTCCCATTTTACATATTGGGTAACTCAGGCACAGAGAAGTGAAGTGACTTGCCCAAGGTCACTTGGCAGATATGTGGCAGAGCCAGAATCAGAACCCATGACCTTCTGACTCCTAGGCCCGTGTTCTATCCCCTATGCCGTGTTGCTTCAGTATTCTGGAAGTGAGTCCAGAGTGCTGAGTAGGACACTGTGTTATTATGGGATGTAAAGAGGCCTGCTGGAAAGAAGTCTGGGTTCTAATTCTGACATTTCCATCCATTTACTGGGTAACCTTGAACAATCTCCTTAAACCTCTCTGTGCCCCTGTGCCTCACTGGAAATTGAAGACATTCAATCTTCCTTAGCAGAATATCCCATAGTGGAAGCCACAGAGAGTAAAACAGAATGGACCTGTATTTATTCAGTCATTAGAATGCAGAGCCCAATACATACTAGGTGATTGGGAGCATATGCTATTCTAAGAGTAATAGACAAGGTCTTTGCCCTCGAAGAGCTTATAGATAGAAAAATTCAAATATATGCACATGCATGCAGTGGAAACAGTATGAGAAACACAGATACAAATGGCAACAGTGAGAGTAACCAGTTCTGCCACTTGTTTTCCGGGTGACCTTGGGCAAACGTATAGGTGCTCTGTACCTCCTCAGTTTCCTCATCTGTAAAATGGGGATCAATGCCTGTTTACCCTCCCTCTTAGAATGTGAGGCTGTGTAGTAGAGATTGGGTGCAATCCTATTATCTTGATTCTACCCCAGTGCTTGTCAAATAGTCAGCACTTAATAAATACGATTGTTAATTATTAATTATTTATATATTCATTCATTCATTCATTCAATAGTATTTATTGAGCGCTTACTATGTGCAGAGCACTGTACTAAGCGCTTGGGATGAACAAGTCGGCAACAGATAGAGACAGTCCCTGCCGTTTGACGGGCTTACAGTCTAATCGGGGGAGACGGACAGACAAGAACAATGGCACTAAACAGCGTCAAGGGGAAGAACATCTCGTAAAAACAATGGCAACTAAATAGAATCAAGGTGATGTACAATTCATTAACAAAATAAATAGGGTAATGAAAATATATACAGTTGAGCGGACGAGTACAGTGCTGTGGGGATGGGAAGGGAGAGGTGGAGGAGCAGAGGGAAAAGGGGAAAAAGAGGCTTTAGCTGCGGAGAGGTAAAGGGGGGATGGCAGAGGGAGTAGAGGGGGAAGAGGAGCTCAGTCTGGGAACGCCTCATATATCTTATATATCTATATCTTATATATCTAAGTAGCTGGTTGGATCACATGACCAGAGAGGTAAGAATTATTTAGGGAATGACTCCTGGACAAGGGTAAGATTTCCTGGGGGATTGAAAGTTAGGAGAGCTATGGTCTGAGAGATTAGAAGAGGGAAGAATTTTCAGGTGGGGAGAAGGGAGTAAGTGATGCGATAGTAAAGAGTGTTGTTCAGTTAGAAAATGAGTGTGAGTAAAGAGTGTGAGCTGAGAGTTGCTGGCTAAGAAATGGAAAGGTAAGAAGGAGATAGATGGCATAAGCCTTGAATCCAGTGGTTGGGAGCTTGTGTTTGATGCAGAGATAATTGGCAGTTACAGCCCTGACATTTCAGGCATAAAGTGTTCTATACTCAGCAGGATGCTAAGAGCCCCACGAAGAGGTTCTCCTTGGACCTTTTAACTTTCCTTCTGCCTCTTTCATCTTAATAGGCAACTGGATACCAGGGCCTGAGTAGCAGGCAGGGAAGCAGGCATCTTCCTAGGACTCTTCCTAGGAAGATAATACACATACACACACACAAACACTTACTCCTCCTATGACTTGAGCCAAATCCCAGTGCAGCCAGGTGGCTGCTTAAAGGGCGTGAGAAAACACCCTCAAAATGAAGCAGGGTCCAGGAAAATGGTTCCTGCAGCTCCCCTTGGACCTCAGCCCTCAAATCCTCTTTGTTCATCTTGTCCCTCATCTCCCAGGCAAATGAGCCAGCATATTGGCTTCCCTCCAACCAGGGGCTGGGAGGAAGCTATGCCCTCTGTGGGCCTGCTGCACCCAACTCTGGGCCAAGGCAGCATCTGGCTGAGTGTTTTGGGGGACAGCAGCAGGGAGGGAATTCAAACCAGCAAGCTGCCTTTCCCATACCCATGCCGTCAGAGACCAGGGGTAGTACACTGCTTCCCAGGCCCTCCTTTCCCAAATGACCTGGCCAGTCCCATTATGACAGGCAGGGAAAGGGGAGCAGTGATTAGCCACTGCCAATTGCGAAGGACTATGGCCTAGAGGATAGACCATGGGCTGGGAGTCAGAAGGACCTGGGTTTTAATTCCAACTCCACCACTTGCCAAAGTGTGTGGCTTTGGACAAGTCACTTCACTTCTCTGTGTCTCAGTTTCCTCATTTGTAAAATGGGGATTAAGACTATGAGCCTCAAGTGGGACAGAGACTGTGCTCAACCTGATTAGCTTGCATCTACCCTAAGGCTTAGAACAGTGTCTGCTACATAGTAAACACTTAACAAGTAGCATTAAAAAAATTAAAAATTGAGGACCAGCATTGCCTATTGAAAATAGCATGGACCTGGGAGTCAGAAGATCTGAGTTTTAATCATGGCTCCTCCACTTGTCTGCTGTGTTACACAGGCAAGTCACTTGGCTTCTCTGTGCTTCAGTTACCTCATCTGTAAAATAGGGATTAAAACAGTCAGCACCATGTGGGACATGGACAGTGTTCAATCTAATTAGCTTGTATCTACTCCAGCGCTTAGTACAATGCCTAATAGTAATCACTTAATAAATCCCATTAAAAAAAATAGGCAATGCTGAGGCAGCAGAGAGTTGGTGTAGATGCAACTGGTTATTTTTTTTTTATGGTATTTCCAGCCCCCATAGGAGATATTTCTAAACAAACCACACCATCTAAAAGAAGGCACCTCAATGGAAGAACATTCACCTAATCAAGAGGTGCAGGTGGATGGTACAGGGAGAACGGAGAGGAAAACATTAGCTACCACAAAATGGAAAGGAAATGAATGAAATGTCCTGAAGCCATCAAAAGAGATTTCTTTCCGGTTAGGATAACAAATAAGAATTTAAATACCTTCATAAATCATGGCAATAATGATCTCCTCATTCAAAAAAAACTAATGAGTCCTTTGTACCCAATCACAATCTCCTTGTTGAAAAAAAATTTAAAAAACCACTTTGGAATCAATCACGGAGAAGGTGGAGGCATAACAGAAAGTTAGACCCAGTGGAAAGTGAAACTCACCAGTCCAGGTTCTCCAGCCCAGCTGAGGGGGTCTCCAAGCAAGCAACGAAAAGGAATTCAAGGGAATGAAGTTTAAATTACCATCTTCTTCCCTCTCCCTACCCTCCTCCAAACTCCCCTACCCTGGTGCATAGTAAGCACTTAATAAGTAGCTTAAAAAAAATAAAAATTGACTAGCAGCACCATCACACACACATACAGTCTATCCCCCATTTAAATAAACTGAGATTGGATTAGCCACAAAGGCAGGGGATTGGTGTTTAATGTATTTTTTCATCTTGGCCATGACCGTCTGAATCCCCATTTCATTTATTTATTCATTCATTTATTCAATTTCCAAAGTACTAAACCCCAGGGTGGTTATTAAGAGTTGGGGAGCAACCAGGTCTGTCTGTTAGATTCTCTTGTTATTGTTACCTTAAATATTTGATTTTACTGTTCTGTTTAACTGTACCTATTAGTCTCCATTTCATGATTATTACAATAGAGGTGTCAAGGCCCTGTGCCCAAACAACTTTCCGTTGGATGACTACAGCATGGCTCAGTGGAAAGAGCACGGGCTTTGGAGTCAGAGGTCATGAGTTCAAATCCCAGCTCTGCCACTTGTCAGCTATGTGACTGTGGGCAAGTCACTTCACTTCTCTGTGCCTCAGTTACCTCATCTGTAAAATGGGGATTAAGACTGTGAGCCCCACGTGGGACATCCTAATTCCCCTGTGTCTACCCCAGCGCTTAGAACAGTGCTCGGCACATAGGAAGCGCTTAACAAATACCGACATTATTATTATTATGACTAATATTTATCATTTCTTTCCTGCTAATCCCCAAAATGGTTCAGATGCCAACAACGTCTATATCCTCTTGTCATTTTTAACTCAGATCAATTCCAAGCAAGACTTTGGCTTCTCCTCTTCCTGGTTAAGTCAGGGGTGGATGTCACATGCTTTTTGATATTTTCAAGTAATATGAGCCTTCTACAGCACAAACCCAAAAACAACAAGATGGGTGCAGCACAACAGATGCAAGTGGCTTGTTGGTGCAGCTGTTGCGACAGTGAAAGACAGTGAAAGACAGTGAAAGACTATAAACTCTACCAATTCTGTTGTACTGTCCACTACCAAGCACTTAGTACAGTACTCTGCACACTCTAGATCTAAGCTCATTGTGGGCAGGGAATGTGTTTATTATATTGTTATATTGTACTCTCCCCAATACTCTTTATACAGTGAGACCTCAATAAACACTTTTGACTGACTGACAGTAAGCACTGTGGATAGAGCATGGGCCTGGGAGTCAGAAGGTCATGAGTTCTAATCCCATCTTTGTCATTTTTCTGCTGTGTGACCTTGGGCAAGTCATTTCACTTCCTCTGTGCCTCAGTTACCACACCTGTAAAATGGGGATTGAGACTGGGAGCCCCACGTGTCTAACTCAATTTGCTTGTATCCACCCCAGTGTTTAATATAGTGCCTGGCACATAGTAAGTACTTACCAAATACCATTAGTATTATAATTATTATTTTTTGTTATAAATAATAATAAATTCCATTGATGATAATAAATCTGTCAAAGGCAGGCTCCAGATATAGGATCATTTCTCCTGGGGAGAGGTGAGGCCAAGAAAAATTCTGGGCCACACTGAGGTCTGGTTTCAATCCTGCTCACTGTTACAAGTTTAATTGAGGTGCCTGTTGTAGGCGTGGTTTTGTGGGTGTAAGACTCTGAGAGATGACCAGTTTTAGAGAGAATGGAGCCCTAACTTTCTGTCCTCAAGGAATCTTCCACTCAAGGCAGAGATGGGCAGTGATATTCCATTGTCATGCCAAGCCAAAACTGCAGGGAAGAGAATGGGTTCTACGCAGGCTCCACAAGACACAGCTACCTGCAAAATTGACTATTGGGTCTCTTTTTTCTATCACCAATCCCCAACATGCTGGGCCCCTCCATAATGTCATTGGCATAGAAGACCTGGCTTCTAATCCTGGCTCTACCGCTTGTTTGCTCTATGACCTTGGTCAAGTCCCTTAATTTCTCTGTGCCTCATTTACCTCATCTGTAAAATGGGGATTAAGATTGTGAGCCCTCTGTGGGACAGGGACTGTGTCCAACTTGATTTTCTTGTATCTACTCCAGCGCTTAGTACAGTGACTGGCACAAAGTAAACACCTAACAAATACCATTAAAAAACAAATTGGCATTTGGATTATATGGATAGAACATTACTGAGAGACCCAGGAGGCTGCAGCACTAGGGCCAAATCTAAAAAGAGTTGCAGCAGTCTTGATGCCCAAGCTTTGGCCAGGGTGGCCTGCCAGACAGGATGATTTGGTGTGTCACCATTTGTGTTTGTTAGGCCCAGGAGATGTTTTCATTTTGGACCTGGCCATCCTCCTTATAGTCTTATCTTCATTCCTGGCATACCACCTTACATCCTTTAGCACTACCTGCCTTTCACAAGTTCTGTTTAAGCATAAATCTACACCCCTTCTCCTTTGTCACTGTATAGCCCTGCAGGCACATGGGCATGGGGTTGCCAAAGACTTCTAAAAAGTGATAAGGCTTTAAGCAATTCTCTTGGGTTACTTCCTAATGGAATATGAACAGATGGGAAAACCTTGTTTTAGTCTCAGTGAAAATGCTGAGCATAGCACTGTGGAACCTATGAAGAGCTTAATAAATAGCTTAATGATAATAGTAATTGTGGTATTTTTAAGCTCTTACTGTGTGTCAAGCAGTGTTCTAAGATAGTTATGGGCAGGAATTCTGTTGTATTGTACTCTCCCAAGTGCTTAGTACAGTGCTCGATAAATGCAACTAATTGATTGATTTGTAGGGTAGACACAAGAGTCCTTTGTGGGCCTCACTATCCAACTGGGAGGGAGGACAGATATTTAATCCCCATTATTATAAGACCACGTGGTCCCTCTTGTCTTTCTCTGAAGTCATTCTCCAAGAGGGAGGATCTGATCCAAGTTTCCTAAACATACCAACTGTGCCCCTTTTATAAACAAACACAGGAAATACAATAATAATGTTGGTATTTGTTAAGCGCTTACTATGTGCCGAGCACTGTTCTAAGTGCTGGGGTAGACACAGGGGAATCAGGTTGTCCCACGTGGGGCTCACAGTCTTAATCCCCATTTTACAGATGAGGTAACTGAGGCACCAAGAAGTCAAGTGACTTGCCCAAAGTCACACAGCTGACAAGTGGCCGAGCTTGGATTCGAACCCATGACCTCTGACTCCAAAGCCTGTGCTCTTTCCACTGAGCCACGCTGCTTCTCATCACATCCACTTCTGAATTATCAGCCTTGGATATTTTTCCTTTTTCAGGAAAATTTGAATTTAAGAAATAGGCATCAAATATTAAGGAGAAAGGGTATCTTGTCAAGATGTCTACATCCGTATTGGTAAAGTACATCTTGAGAAAATGTCTTGTACTGAGGATGGTTTACAATTTTCTCCCTGGATATTGTCTAATTTAGCCAACAGTCCCCAGGGCTGGAACTGAGCAAGGAATTAAGGCCAGATCTACACTGTTGCAATTATCTGGGTAAAACAGTCCAAAGTGGGGTCTTTAGAATGAAATACTTTGGATAATGATCTACTCACTCCTTTACCCACCCTGCCTTCACATCTACCCACCCTTCTTAGAGTTACGACTGGCACAGATGTACTGCCCCCTTTTCTCAAACAGCAAACTAACTTTCCCATCATCGCAATTTCCTCCACAACTTTCTCTTATCTTCTGTACCAGCCCAGTACCAATAAATCATCCCTGATATTTCTATTTTTCAAATTTTGGTATTTTTTAAACTAAGTGGCCACTGCCCAATCAATTCTTCCTTTGGATGGCAGCCTACCCCCTGTAACCTCCTGAGACTGTTTGAAATGTGGGGGTGGGGCTGGACTGAGGGAGGATGGAGGAAGGGCAAACACCACTGGTGACAGTGAGGGAGGGGTCTCAAGAGGGGACCACCACCATCTGCCCACCCCAACCTTAGCTCAGCTTAGCCTCAGGGCTCATGCCCCTGGCCCCTTGTTCAGGCAGACCCAGGCTGTAAGCCAGAGATGAGAGGGTGTGTGGGCAGTGTCTCCTGCCAAATTTGTAAAGTGTGGGATCCAGTTATAGGTGTTAGGCAGGCCTAGCTGGGGAGGAAAAAGAAGGGGGAAGCAACTGAGGGAGGACCACGGGGAATAGGTTAAGCAGAAAAGCTGCCCACTGCAGCTCTTAGAATAGAGGAGCCAGGATGGGGAGAAGGAACATGGCCTAAGAAAAAGAACCTGGCCTAGTGGATAAAACACGAGCCTGGGAGTCAGAAGGATCTGGGTTCTAATCCTGGCTCTGCCACTTGTCTGTAGTGTGACCTTGGGCAAGTCACTTCACTTCTCTGTGTCTCAGCTATCTCATCTGCAAAATGAGAATCAAGATTGGGGGCCCATGTGGGACAGGAACTGTGTCCAACCTGATTATCTTGTATCTACTCCAGCTTTTATTACAGTAGCTGGTACATAATAAGTACTTAAGAAGTACCATAAATGCCACCCTCCCACCAAAAAAAAAAGTTCAAGACCAGAGAGGGCTAAACTCTGCTGAGCCCTCCAGGACAGAGGTTGGTGGGTTTATTCACTTGGACATGAGAAACAAACTTGCAGACTCGTTCCATCCATCACAGTTCCATTCCGCTTCACCACCACCACCTAACAGCTCAGAAATAGCCCAATAAATCTGGGATTTCTAGGAGGGAAGGTCGGGTTAGAATTCCTCCACCTTGTTTAGAAACCAGAATAAGCAAACACAATCACAGCTGCTCCTCAACTGTCATTCTGTGGTATTTTGCTTCCTCTGGAATTGACTGAAAATTGGGATCAGAGTAAGACATCAAATGTTAAGCACGGAGGTTCTCTGGATGACTACGGTGGGACAATTCATGAGAGGAATGAAATGACTGCCAGGTGATGGAAAGCTTGCCCTAGATTGGATCTTGATTAATGAAGAACCATGCTGTTCAACAGAAAGCAAATGGGCTGTTTGACTTCTCTAGATGTCAGGAGAAGGGAAGTGGAGAGAGAGAGTCTCCAGGGGAATGTTTCACGGAACTGCCTTAGAGATTGTACTTGTCACTCATCAACCTTTACGATAATGATAACTCTTTTCAAAGTAGGAGAACAAAGGATGGCAAAACAAGACCAACTCTCTAATTCCTCCTTTGGTTTCTTCTTTTTACCTTGCTTTTTGTTCCCTATTCCCTCTGTCATGGATTCTCCCTGATAAGTAGCAATGGAGTTCAGAAGAGGAAGGAGAGGGTGTGAAATCAATCAATCAAACAATGAATGGTATTTATACAATACAATAGAAATGGTAGACAAGGAGCTCACAGTTTAAGGAGGAGAGTGGAAGCACTTTACCTGGAGCTGTTTGAGTTCTGCACTAGTCCTCTATTTCCACCAAGCTCCAAATGAGAAGAAATGGGCTTGCTTGCCACAAGAGATAATTTCATTAACCTACCTGGTGAACAAGGTGATTCAACCTGGACTGAGCTGCCAAAATGGAAGATCTTTAGAGATCTTTCCAAGAGAATGCATTCATTCATTCAATCATATTTTATTGAGTGCTTACTGTGTGCAGAGCACTGTTCTAAGTGGTTGGGAGAGTGCAATATAACAATAAACAGAAATATTCCTTGCCCACAACAAGCTATGGTGAGTACATTGGCATTAGAGTAGTGTAATGAGTATGCTGGGTTGAAGTAGGAAGGCAGTGAGGTGAGATAGGAGGGGTCAAGGTAACTAAGTGCTTTAAAGCTAATGGAAAGAGTTTCTGTTTGATGCAGAGGTGGATGGACAATCACTGGAGGTTCTTGATGAGTGGGGAAACATGGAACAAACCAGTCTGTAAAAAAGTGATGCAGGTAGCAGAATGAAGTATAGACTGGAACCAGGAAAGACAGGAGGCAGAGAGGTCAGCAAGGGGGCTGATGTATTAGTCAAGGCAGAATAGGATAAGTGCTTAGATCAACATGGTAGCTGTTTGGATGGAGAGGAAAGGGCAGATTTCAGCAATGTTGTGAAGGCAGAACTGACAGGATTTGTCTCTCCTAAATGGTTTAAGCAACCAATTTCCTGAAGAATTGTGTTCGTTCATTCAGTCATATTTATTGAGCACATACTGTGTGCAGAGCACTGTACTAAGCACTTGGGAGAGTATTATGTAACAATCGTAGGTAAGAATCCCTTTCCTGGTGATAGAGAGATGGAATGAGCAGTTACTAAAGTTTCCTTCCAGGTGGAAAATTGCATCCTCTTTGTGCAGATAACTTTAGCTACACCTTCCCCATCCCCCACCCCACCACACAAAAACATAATCTCCTGGTCAACCCACAGCACCCTACCAATCCTTGCCACACAGAAATCTCCCCTCAGCTTAACAAGTACTTTAAGTTAAGAGATGAAAGAATTATGAGGGAGCAGTGTGCTTCATTATCAGGAAGTATTAAACTTTGATGGCAACATGTTTGTTCAAAGCCCTCAGTTAAGCACTCCAGGCTGCCTTCTTTCAGCAAGTTCCCATTAATAAGTGCTCCTGCCTGTCCTCGCATATGTAAACTTTAAATGAATGACCTGTCAGTGGAGACTTGAGGGTTTCATAGATCTCTCTGATAGTATGATTTTTTTAAATGTGCGGCTGACGAGGACATTTTCCTGCCATCCAGACACAGAAAACGGATGGGGCTTTAAGATTCCAGCTTTGGAGTTCCAAATTCCAAGACATCTTGGCATCATGGTCTTAGTCTGGAAGGAATCAGTGGTTCCCAACAGGTATGATCTGGCAACTTCCCAGGTGAGCTCTGGCCACTTTGGGCACATGCCCCTGGTGCAGGGGCAGGTGGGCATCCCGCTGGGTTGCACAGGGATATGGGAATTGTCCAGCTCCTTGAGGAAAGGGATCATGTCTACAGACTCCACTGCACTCACCCAAGATCTTCCTACAGTAGTTTGCATGAAGTATTCAGTAAATACCATTGAATGACTAAGGCCTTTTGTCCTAAAGACCTTTCAAAAACAGATGCTGCTGTCACTGAGAAACCCTCCCTCCCACCCAACATACCCAGGTCCAAGAGGGAGGAGAAGGAGCAGGCCAAGGACAGCTTCTCAGGGATTCTCGGCACTCTGGAACTAAGTATGTTGGGAAGCTCTGATCTTGACTTTAGGCAAGCCCACACCACTCCAGGAAGCTGAGGATCTGAAACTCTCCCTTTATGCCTAGGGACCTGACTGTAATGTGCTGAGAAATAGGAGTCTGAAGAAAATGTCACAGAGTTTGAGGGGGCCTTTCTAAAGCTTCAGAGCACACGGGTACATCCACTTCACCTCAGAATGAATGAAATTTAATCTTAGCGTCTGGTGCATGAGGGTTTTAAAGGAAGTCTACACCCTCCCCCACTGGGGTCTCCATTCTAGTCTAGCTTATGTTGCAGTTCTACTTCTAGTTCTCTCTTTAATGGAGATGCAACATTCTCAGTATGAAGACCTTTCCTTCTGCTCCTCCTCCCCTCCCCATTGCCCCTACTCCCTCCCTCTGCTCTACTCCCTTTCCCTCCCCACATCACTTGTATATATTTGTACATATTTATTGCTCTATTTATTTTATTAATGATATGTATTTATCTATGGTTCTATTAATCTATTTTGATGATACTGATGCCTGTTTACCTGTTTTGTTTGGTTGTCTGTCTCCCCCTTCTAGACTGTGAGCCCATTGTTGGGTACGGATTGTCTTTCTCTGTTGCCGAACTGTACTTGCCAAGTGCTTAGTTCAGTGCTCTGCACACAGTAAACACTTAATAAATACGACTGACTGAGAGAACGAAAGAACGAAAGAACGAAAGAACGAAAGAAAGAAAGAAAGAAAGAAAGAAAGAAAGAAAGAAAGAAAGAAAGAAAGAAAGAAAGAGAGAAAGAAAGAAAGAAAGGCCTTTTAATTCCCCCTTGAGCCTTTTCTTCTTCTAGTGATTTCCTGGCTGTCCCTGCAATTAATGCCCAAAAGACTTGAGGGCCTATGCCTATATTTTCAACAAGATGCTTACATGTGAGCCCGTTGTTGGGCAGGGATTGTCTCTATCTGTTGCTGAATTGTACATTCCAAGCACTTAGTACAGTGCTCTGCACACAGTAAGTGCTCAATAAATACAATTGAATGAGCATCTTAAGACCAGAGATGCCTCTAGTTGCATTGGCTTTACCCTGGTAAGGGGAGTGGCAATATTTTTTTTAAGGCATTTGTTAAGGACTTACTATGTACCAGGCACTGTTCCAAGGTCTGGGGTAGCTATAAGCTAATCAGGTTGAACAAAATCGATGTTCCACATGGGCCATTTTACAGATGATGTAGCTGAGGCACAGAGAAGTTAAGTGACTTGCCCAAAGTCACAAAGAAGACAAGTGATGGAGCCGGGATTAAAACCCAGGTCCTCTGACTCCCAAGCCCGTCCTTTATCCACTAGACCACACTGCTTCTCACAAGTTAGGCTTAGTGGAAAGACCATGGGCTTGTGAGTCGGAAGTCATGGGTTCTAATCCTGCCTTGCCACTTGTCGGCTGTGTGACTTTGGGCAAGTCACTTACCTTCTCTGTGCCTCAGTTGCCTCATCTGTAAAATGGGGACTGTGACTGTGAACCCCACATGGGACAACTTGTATCTTTGTATCTCCCCCCAACCCCCAGTGCCTAGAACAGTGATTGGCACATAGTAAGCGCTTAACAAATACCATTGCAGACCTGCTGAATATGAGGTCTTGTCCCAGACTGATATTCATCTCTTTGACCAAGTCTGAACAGACCTTAAGTGTATAATATAGAAAGAATCCAAGGGATTTTCTGAAGAGAAGCCTCAAATACTTCTCTTTAGATCACCTAATTGCCTTCTCAATAACTCTGGGTGGGTGGAATGTGTATCATTAATGCCAATTTGAACATTAGGCAACTAAGGCACAGAAAGTTTAAGTGAAATGTCCAAAGTCACACAACCTGATTTGGAGAAACTAGGACTGAAATTCAGAGAGAAAGAGAAAGAGACAGAGACAGAGGCGAGAGAGAGAGAAAGAGGAAGAGACCCAGAGATAAGAAGCCAGAAGGTTCTTTGGAATTGAGTTCGTTAGAGGGTCTTGGGCCAGAAGAGAACATATTTTCTTTCCCATCTTTGTACTCTGAGTCAGGATTCCAAACTGAAGTAAACATAGTGAAACATTCTCTGAGGACAGTGCTGCCTTTTTCAGCTCCAGGGGCCTGTTCTGGGATTCATTTGTCCAAATCTTTTCACCTGCTGGATAGACAAGTTTCCCTTGGAGATTCTCCCATCTGCTCTGGAAGTAAGACCTCCTGGAGCAGAGAGGCAGCTACCAGTTCAAAGCACTGATTAGCAGAGGAGGCATGGAAAATGTGATCTTCAGTGCATCTAGCAAGGAGCTGTAGCAGGAGGTGCCAGAGGGAAGGCTGTGGGGTGGGGAGCAATGGCAGGGCCCTCCATCCTTGACCTTTGAGCAGTCAATAGAAAGTTGGGTGTCCACCTCTCTTTCCCCCTCTGGACATGAGTGCCTGAACCCCTCCCCGCTCTATGAGGCATTCACTAACTATGCATCTTTGAGTGTCAGCTTTCAGGTTGGGTGACCTTTATATAATATTGCTTAGTACTGTGATTTTTTTGTTGCATCGCCCTGACTTACTCCCTTTATTCATCCCATTCCAGTTCCTCAGCAGGGAAGCATAGTGGCTTAGTGGAAAGAGCATGGGTTTGGGAGTCAGTGGTTGTGGGTTCTAATCCTGGCTCCACCATTTGCCTGGTCTGTGACCTTGGGCAAGTAATAATAATAATAATAATAATAATAATGTTGGTATTTGTTAAGCGCTTACTATGTGCCGAGCACTGTTCTAAGTGCTGGGGTAGACATAGGGGAATCAGGTTGTCCCACGTGGGGCTCACAGTCTTAATCCCCATTTTACAGATGAGGGAACTGAGGCACAGAGAAGTTAAGTGACTTGCCCACAGTCACACAGCCGACAAGTGGCAGAGCTGGGATTCGAACTCATGAGCCCTGACTCCAAAGCCCGTGCTCTTTCCACTGAGCCACGCTGCTTAACTTCTCTGTGCCTCAGTAATCTCATCTGTAAAATGGGGATTAAGTATGTGAGCCTCACATGAAACAAACTGATTACCTTGTTTCTACCTCAGTGCTTAGAATAGTGCTTGGCACACAGTAAGCACTCAACAAATATCATCATTATATCTGTAATTTATTTATATTAATGTCTCTCTCCTGCTCTAGATTTTAAGTTTGTTGTGTGCAGGAGATGTGACCTTTATATTGCTAAAATGTACTCGGCCAAGAGTTTAGTTCAGTAAACACTCAATAAATACTATTGATCAATTGATTGATATATTGGACCATATTTGCTCAGCATTTATGTTCTCCCTGAAAGTGTCATTAGCTTTTCTAGAACATCATATTAAGGATTTGACAGCTGTAGGGGCAGGGGCAGAGTATCGATTTATACTCAATCCCTTGTTGCCTTGCCCTTCATGATTTTGTGAACGCATGAGGGCAGATTACCTGTCTTTTAGTTGATTCACCTCAGTTTCCCAGATACTAATACATTACCAGGTGCCCAGTTAATGTTATCTTAGTGTTGATGGCATTGATAATTGATTAATTGGGAGTCCAATAACCATGGCATTGTCCTTTTAGCATTCGAACTCTGGAACTGACGTGTTTACTTGTTGCCTGGAGCTTTGTCATCTTTTCCAGACCATTTCCTCTTTCACAAGGTCTGATTAACCAATACATAGAGGGCAGGGCTGCTGAGACCCACACAGAGCAGGGAAAGTTGGCAGTGTTGTGGATGAGGGCAAGGCCATTGGTTGGGAGTCCCTCAGCAGGCTGTTAACAGACTCCCAGGTAGATGATAGCATGTTGATTGCCAAGAGTGATCCTATTCAGTGCAAAAAAAGCAAGAGAAATTTCTTGGGTGTGGCAGACATCCTTAGGGTGTTCAGCAGTCCGCTTGTGTTTACAGGGGTTATTGCAGCTTCCAAAGACCCAGACTCATTCATTCATTCAATTGTGTTTATTGAGTGCTTACTTTTGCAGAGCTCTTACTAAGCACTTGGGAGAGTACAATACAAAAATAAACACACACATTCCCTTCCCACAGTGAGCTTACAGTCTTGAGGCAGGGGAGGGGGATGTGGAAGGGTCGGGGAGACAGACATTAATATAAATAATACAAATAATATAAATTACAGATATGTACATAAGTGCTGTGGGGCTGGGAGAGGGGAAGAACAAAGGGAGCAAGTCAGGGTGATGCAGAAGGGAATGGGAGAAGAGGAAAGTGGAGCTTAGTCAGGGAAGCCCTTTTTGAGGAGATGTGCCTTCAATAAGGCTTTGAAGGAGGGAGAGTAAATGTCTGTAAATGAGAGTAAATGCTACCCTCTAGAACCTGGGATTTGAGGAGGGAGGATGTTGTAGGCCAAAGGCAGGACTTGGGTGAGGAGTCAGCAGTGAGCTAGACAAGATCGAGGCACAGCGAGAAGGTTAGCATTTAGTAGAGTGAAGTGTGTGGGCTGGATTATAATAGGAAAGTACCTAGGTGAGGTAGGAAGGGACAAGGTGATGGAGTGCTTTATAGCCAATGGTGAGGAGTTTTTGGTTGATACAAAGGTGAATGGGCAACTACTGGAGTGTTCTGAGGAGTGAGGAAATATGTCCAGCACATTTTTGAAGAAAAATGATCTAGGCAACAGAGTGAAATATGGACTGGAATGGGGAGAGACAGGAAGCTGGGAGATCAGCAAGGTCATCTCCCAGACGTCCACCAAGTGACAGTGGGAGACCCAGATTCCTTGGCTCAGCAAAGCCATACTCAGAAACTGTCCTGCCCCTTGGGAGGTGACACCCCTTAAAACTGATCACCAAACTTTACTCTGGTAAAAGAATTTTCAAATAGACAGTGTGAGGTCCCAATCTGCTGCCTGTACTTAACTTCCCAAATCTGTTCTACATCATTCAGTGGTATTTACTGAGCACTTACCATGTGCAGGCCACTGTACCAAGTGCTAGGAAATAATATGCAGCAGAGAATCAGCATGGCCTAGTGGGAAAGGACATGGGCCTGGATCTCAAAGATCCTAGGTTCTAATCTTGGCTCCCCAACACGTCTGTTGTGTGTTCTGGGGCAAGGCACTAAAACATATTTGTGCCTCAGTTCTCTCATCTTTATAGTGGAGATTAAGACTGTGGGCCCCATTAGGGAAATGGATTGTGTCCAGCCTGATTATCAACTTTGTTGTATTGTACTCTCCCAAATGCTTAGTGCAACACTCAGTAAATACCATTGATTGACTGGTCAGTGAGAATGGAGATACAGGAACGAGGCAGTAGGAAGTGGGAGGGAGGCAATCAGAGTGGCTGGAACACTAAGGTGGCAGGCAGGTGCCTGGCATCACTCTAGCTCTCATCACTAATAGTTGAGAAGCCTAAAGAGAGCCATTTTTGCCCATTGCCTCTCTTCACCATCTGTAAAATGCAACCAATTCCTATCTTCTCCCTCCCGGCGGGGATGAATGTTCATGCAATATTTGGAAGAAAGGTTCCTATAAATTATAAATTCTATCTAAATGCCATCTTTCTGTCAAGTCTTCCATGTCTCCTGCCCAGGTCTGTGTTGCCCTGAAAAGCCTGAATGAGTTGCAGACCTGCCCCGCATTCTCCCAGAAACGTCAGTTTCAGCCTACCCTCATAATGATTGCCAGGGTGACCACAAGACACTCTCAGGTCAGTGACCATGGGACAGTTCAGCAATCACAGAGATATGGTGGCAGGCCAGAGGAGCCTTGTCTCCCAACCACTAACTGTGAAAATTTTGGACCTGAAGCCTAATTAGTGTAGATCTAACTGGTCTTTCATGGAGACAGATGTTGCAACTTGGAGCTCATTAGGAGACGAGGGAGAGGCCTAGGTGGGTGTACCTGTTTTCTTTCCCTTCTCTTGACTCACAGGTCCACCAGGAGGGGGATTGTCATTATAGCTGACCAGGCAGGGCCCTTGGGCTTCTGGTGGACAATAAAAGCTGTAATTAACTGGACAAGCTCCCTCTGTTTTCCTGGGCCTGGGTGCATGCCAGGCAGTAGCACATCTGTAATTACCTCCGTGTAATGATCACCCTGGGAGGTCAAACTCATTTCAGGAGCAGCAAGTCCATCACTGGGAAGGGCCAAATTTGTGATCAGGTGACAGTGAGTCCTGGAGAAGAGCCAGCGAATTCTATGTGGTTCCTTTTATCCTATTGGAAGGAGTCTGATGCTAATATGGAGGTCTGGCTTTTCCCTTGGGGCTCTAACAACACTCACACTTTGTTCTCATCCCTTCCCCTGCCTCCCTCATCCTCAGCCCTGTCCCCCAGCCAGGAGTCACCTGACTAAAGGGGGAAAGCCCTTAGCTCAGGTAGCCCAGCTCTGAGCTGCAGGTTGTCAGGAGAAGAGGCAGAAGAACTGGCTAGATTCTCTTCCAGGCTATGATCCCTGGCCTGCAATGTTGGGTGAGGTGAGATTCTTTCAGCTGTACCCGAGCCCAGAAACCCCAGGAGTCCAACTCAGAGACTTCCTGGACCAGTTGGCAGAGGGAAGGGTGCTTGCCTAATTGTCTTATTGAGTGACAGGGGTGCCAAAGGGGAGGGGAGGCTGGCCCAGCCCCGGAACAACTCCCACCAGAGCTATCCAGGCCACCAAACTCACCCCTGGATTGGGCTGGAAACCAGTCCACTGCCCCTCACCCCATTCCTCCAACCCTATTCCAACCATGTACAGTTCAAACTGCAGGGAAACTGGGGAACAGCCTGCAACACCACTTTCTTGAATATGACTCCTGGAGGTGGGAGGGACAGGGCCGAAGGGGTCTTCTCGCTCCAGCCACTCTCCCACCCAAACAGACCCAGCAGTCCTAGTCCTGGAGATCACCTTTATAAGCATTTGGAAGAGTACAATATGACAGTAAACAGACACATTCCCTGCCCACAATGAGCTTACAGTCTAGAGGGGGAGGCAGACAATAGTATAAATAAATTATAGATATGTACATAAGTGTAGTGAGGCTGGTACTGGGGATGAGTAAAGGGAGCAAGTCAGAGTGATGCAGAAGGGAATGGGAGGAGAGAAAAAGAAGGCTTAGTTAGGAAAAGCCTCTTGGAGGAAATATGCCTTCAATAAGGCTTCGAAGTCGGGGGAGAGTAATTGCCCATCAGATTTGAGGAGGGAGGTATCCAGGCCAGAGGCAAGATATGGGCAAGATGTTGAGGTGAGATAGAAAAGATTAAGGTACAGTGAGAAAGTTAACAATAGGCAAGTGAAGTATGTGGGATGGGTTTTAGTAGGAGAGTAGGGAAGTGAGGTAGGACGTGGCAAGGTTATTAAGTGTTTTAAAGCCACTGGGAAGAGTTTCTGTTTGATACAGCGGTGGATGGGCAACCACTGGAGTTTCTTAAAGAGTAGGAAAACATGTCCTGAATGTTTTTATAGAAAAAAAAAGTTCAGTGACTTGCCCAAGATCACAACAGCAGATAAGTGACCGAGTGAGGATTGTAACCAAGGTCCTCCTGACTCCCAAGCCTGTGCTCTTACCATTAGGTCATGCTGTATTTTGAGTCTTTCCTGGACAGAAGAGGATTTCTGGGGGAATATGACCTGAGAAAGCACAAGAGGTCCAAAAAATTGGGGAATTCACTCTCTTGTCTCTCCCTGATTTAAGTAGCTGGAAAAAGGCATTATTTTTTCATTAAATAATCATTTTGGAACAGATCACTTTCAGAGACATAATTAACCACATTATTTTTTCACGGATTACCGGTCTCTGGAGTTTTCTGACTTGTTCTTTTTTATTTTCCTCTTCATTTCACTCTTTTTACCCTGTTGATAATCCACATTGACTTGTTTAAGGGTTTTCTTTTTTGAATGAATAATTAACATAGCCCACCTAGTAACTTGACTTCCACTATCCCTTTTGGATTTATTAATTTACCATGCTCTTTGAGGAATCTGTGATGAAAAGTCAGGTGGAGCTGCCCTGTAGCAAGGTCCTGAAAGAACTAGGAAATAGTAGACTGGGTGGTTTGTGTTTGGGGGTTGTTACCGGGACTGATGGTGGGATTGTCATTTCCTTAATGAAACTGTGTCTACTGTGCTCACAACATAATACCATCCTAAGTATTGGAGGCAAAACTGTGGCTTATACTGATATGGGATTGATCTCTTTTGTCTGCTGAAGGGGTAGTAGGCTTTGTCTTGATATTGCTAAGGGAATTTCAGCTGTTAGATTTCATTTAATCATTGCATTTGCCTTTGGGACCTTACACCCAGAAACCTCTGGGCAATGAGAAAATAACAAATTGCAACTCAAATATTTTCATAGTCTTTGTAGCCAGGATTTTGATTAGATTCATCCAGGCCCTTAGAGCACTGTGAACTCACCTATGCTGCCCAGAAAAATTAGATATAAAAATCATAGCCAAGTCTCCATTAAAAGTTCCAATAGTTACTATTCTTCTAGAGGGCGTTAATCTCAGTATAAACGCCAAACTTTCCTTTTTCCTATAGTTTTGGGGCCAGTCTAAAAAATAGAGTTTTAGCATATCATTTCCCAAGTATTTTGTAGAGCAATAAGAACAGCTACCAAGCAAAAAACCCTTTCCACTTGGTAATAACAATAAATCATGATGATGCTTTGACTCCTTATAAGTCTTATTTTGTGGAAACCACATTCAGAGTCCACCTCATTTACCTTCACAATACACTTGAGAGTCATACTGGCATTGGCCATGTTATCCTCATGCTACCAACAGAAGCAAGAACAGGCTTGATAATTGTCCAAGGGCACTGAGCCAATTGGTGGTAAAACCAGGACCATGATGGCCGAAGGGGAGACTATTCTGTCTTCCTCTTAGTCCAGCACTCCTTAGGGAGAACCATGGAACAGGCAAATTGGGTTCACCAAAAGTTTACCAAAATTTGGCAGTGGAGGCCTCCAATGACTGCCTTCTAAGATTATTTTAATTAGTAATATTTTTTATCATTATCATTATTGTGGTGGTAGTTAACCACTTATCATGTGCCAAGCACAGTGCTACACACTGGTGTATACTAAGGAGTTTGGACATAGTTCCTGCAACTCACAGTCTAAGCACAGGGGAGAACATCTAAGCACAGGGGAGAACTGATATTGAATTCCCATTTTAGAGATGAGGAAACCGAGGTCCAGAGTAGTTAAATGATTTGGCCAAGGTCACGCAGAAGGCAAGTGGTGGAGCCAGGATTAAAATGAGGGTCTTCTGACTCCCAGCCCTCTGCTCTTTTCACTAGTTCATGCTGCTTCTCCCAGAGGGGCCAGATGATGCTAATAGCCATGTAACTTTCAAGAAAACAAATTGGAATGAAAGAGCTGCCTCCAGCTGATCCCTGGCGATGTTTCCTTTGGCTTCGGCTGTCGCTTCAGTCCTGGCTCTCTGCAGCCTTTGAGCGACGTCCCCATGGACAGGCTTTGACAAGCGTGAGAACTGAGGGAGAGAAGGTGGTGGAGAAGCGGCCCCAGAGGCTGGCTCACTTCGGATGAAGAGAATTTGCGGTCCTTTCCCAAGGCTGCTATGAGCCTTTCCCTGCTGGTGCCCTTTCTCAGCCACAGAAAACCCCCTACTTGTGGCAGTGCTAATTTCTAGGGGTGGGGGCAGAGGCATCCAGGGAGGGCTTTGTAGGAGTGATGGTCCTTAAGTAACTTTCCCTCTGTTTCTCTAGCAGAGATTTGTTGTGCTCTGGAGCTTTGGTGGTATGCACAGACCCACCCTGCTCTGGCAAAAGCACAGGCAGAGCTCAATATTAGCCTGAGCCTAATGGACTCTGGAAAATTCAGGGTCCTGGAAATGGTGAAAATGAGCATTCAACAGTAGGTCCTGTGCTTTTAAAACATCCTGAATAATTCAATGCTGAGTCAGTAAGTGGAGCAGGCCCTGGGGTCTGTCCTGCCTTGGGCCCCGAGCCTCAGGACACCCTGTCCCTTCCAAAAGACTGACAAGCTGTAAAACAAGTGTCACCAATATCTTTGCACTAATAATAGTGATTATGGAATTTATTAAGCACTTACAATGTGCCAAGCACGGTTCTAAGCTCTGGAGTAGATACAAATTCATCAGATTGGACATAGTCCCTGTCCCACATGGGGCTCACATTCTTAATCTCCATTTTGCAAATGAGATAACTGAGGCCCAGGGAAGCTAAATGACTTGTCCAATATCACACATGCGGCATGCAGAAGAGGTGACGAGGCAGAGCCAGGATGAGAACCCAGGTCCTTCTGACTACCAGGCCTGTGCTCTATCCACTAAACCACACTGCTCCTACATGGGAATAGGCCTAGCCATCCAAGTGCCCCCCGTAGGTGACCATCCCAGCTCATCTCCCTTAGGTTATCCATTGCAGATTGCCCCCTGTGAACCACCCACACAGGCACCCACCAAACTTGCCTATTCCCACACCCTTAGGCAGCACAAATTTTCCCACTTCTCTGCCCCCACCACACAGATTAAAATCCTGCTCCTTCCACAGTCCCACTGTCTTGCCCAGCGGCTGCTTAACCTGACACGTTCTAGGCCCTGAGGCAATTCCACTTGGGAAAGGATGTGGGGTCATTGGTCTGGCTTTCTGTTGAGTGGTCCAGTTTTCAGGAGGCCCATGCCCGGTCCAGTATCGATATAAAGTAAAATGTTTTAACATTTTCAGCGGTGCCAGACCTCCCTTCAGCCCAGCTTCTGCTACATCCTGTGGCTTTGCATGGCCCTAAGGTTCATGTGGACTTGGGAGGGGAACGCAGCAACTCTGGAACAAATTGGGAGGCGGGAATAAAGGATCTCCCAGAAAAATGCTCTAGGATCCACCAAACCTGGGCAAATGGCTGCCAAGTGGCCCTTGTGCCTTCATCATGAAAGATGGCATGCCTGGTGAAATGTGAATGAGGGCACAGGAGTCTCCTTGTCCAGAACTGGTGAGGCCAGCCATCCAGGGCAAGCCATCAAGGGCCAGCCATACAGATTCCACCCCCGGATCTTTATGCCACTGGCTCTCTGCTGGGGCAGACAGCCAAGGGAGAAGGGAATGGCCTGTGAATGAACTCTAGGTTTGAGCTTTCTCTCTATTCAGCAGTGAGATCAACTGCAAAAATGGAGTTTAAATTCAAATTGATTTTCAGGGCTGCCACAGCTCCTGGAGCCAAGCCACTGGGCCTATGACCACCTCCAGGGAATCTTGGGCCAATCATAAGGTACTCTGTGTCCTTGTGGGCCCTGGGTCTGCCCGACCTCTCCTTGGGAGGAGTAGAGGGCCTCACCATGAGTATGACTGGAGTAAGATGGATTTGCACCCTTTAACCACCCTGACCCTCAGCCTCACAGTATTTATGTACCGTTGATTGATTATGTACATTTCCATAATTTATTTATTTATATTTATGTCTGTCTCTCCCTCTAAACTGTTAACTCCTTAAGGGCAGGGAATGCATTTACCAACTCTTGTACTGTACTCTCCCAAGTGCTTAATACAGTGCTCTCCACTCAGTAGTAAGCGTTCAATAAAAGTGATTGATTGAGATGGGAGCAGCTGGACCACAGGAAGCTGATTGGCAAAGGGGGATCTCGGATTTGGGGGTTTGACTGGATGTGAGCTGTGCTAACTGGGGGCCACTATAGGCTTCTGAGCAGGAGGATGGATTGATTAGATGAGCGCCCAAGGAAGATGCTTCTTCCTGCTGTGCAGACAATGGACTTGGCCTTTAGCTAAACTTGGGGTTGCAGGAGGTTGAGGGCTGAGGAACTCCTTGGCCAGGGGCGAGGAAGCAGAGGGCAGAATGAAACTTGCTCTGGGTTGTTCCTGGATAAAGGAACCATGGTGACTGACAACTGCCCTCCTACTTAAACTGTGAGTCCCCTGTGGGATAGGGACTGTGTCCAACCTGATTAACTTTCTACACCAGCTCTTAGAACAGTGCTTGGCATATAGTAAGCACCTAATCGTTAGGCTGCTAGAGTGTAAGTTCCTGGAGGACAAGGGATCGGGTCTACTCATTTCCATACTCTACTGATTGCTCAGTGCAGTGCTCTACACCTAGTAAGCATTCATTAAACATCATTGATTGACTGACTGCACTGGGAGGGATAACATAGAGCAGAAAGCCCCCTCTTCAATCCATTCCTCATGGTAATACCCTCTGAACTCTCCAGATGTCTTGGCCAAAAAACCATTATGATGTAGGTGGTTAGTTAATTATGGTGTGCATTAAGGTCTTTCTGTGGTATTTGTTAAGTGCTTACTATGCGCCATGCAGTATATTAAGCGCTGGGGTAGACACAAGCTAATCAGGTTGGACAGAGTCCACATCCCAGATGGGGCTCATGGTCATTCATTCATTTATTCAATCATATTTATTGAGTGTTTACTTTGTGCAGAGCACTGTACTAAGCACTTGGGAAATAATAAACAGTGAAATTCCCTGCCCACAACAAGCTTGCAGTCTAAAGATTACGGTTGTAATCTCCATTTTACTGATGAAGAACTGGGGCACAGACAAGTAAAGTGACTTGCCCAAGGTCACACAGCAGACAAGTGGCAGATCTAGGTGCCAAGTACTCTGCTAAGGGCCTAGGGCTCACAATCTAGATTCCAAAGTCTCTGTGATGTCATCGTCTGGCTGGGTGCCAACTTACTGAGTCCAAGGGCAGGAGGCAAGAGGGGTCCCCTAAGAATGCATCTATTGAGGGAAAGACCCTGATCCCTAACACGTTTTGGCTTTTTGGGTTTTCAGGTTTCTCCTGGCCTGAGTTGGGGTGGCAGGGTGAGAGTCATGACCACTCTCACCCCAGAAAACAGTCTCTCCGTGATGAGATCAGCCTCCTTCATCTTGGTGAGAGCCCTTTCTTCTCCCTGATGCCTTTCAGAGGCTCTTTCCACAGCACTGGTGTACATATCTGTAATTTATTTATGTATATTAATGTCTCTCTCCCCTTCTAGATTGTAAGCTCATTGTGGGCAGGGAATGTATCTATTTTATTGCTATACTGTACCCTCCCAAACGCTTATTACAGTGCTCAGCACACAGTAAGTACTTGATTAATACAATTGATTGACTGATTGACTCTTTCAGAGGATATCTGCAGTGGCTCCCTTGAGCATTTCCCGTGCTAGCAAGGTGAAGGTCAAATAAAGTCCCTCTGTGGAGCCCCCCTCAGGCCTGAGATCCAACCACCTCTAGGGGAGCTGGGCCTGGGGGGAGTTCAGCTGGCCCCTGCTGAAGGTGGATAATGGGGTGGAGATAAAATCCCCCCTGCCTCTTTTCTGGATTGTATTGTACTCCCCCAATCCCTTTGTAGAGTGCTCTGCACACAGTAAGCTCTCCACATGATTAATTGATCAATTCCTCCTATTTCACAGGAGCCTAGGAGGCCTATTTTCCTGGCACCTAGCATCTCTCCTGTGAAATTCATGGCCTTGTCTCTGGGGGGATGGGGATGGGTTTGGGGGGGATGGAGGCAGAGACAACTTGGCTCTCTGTGTCAGGAGGACAGAAAGCCTTCTGACTGATTCACCATGTGGTCTGTTTCCAGGGGAAAAACAAGTCACCAGTTGACAAATGCGAATGGAACAGCTACTTTGATGAAAATGGCCATTTGGCCATGTCTCGGGATTTCATTTCCACTAATATACTGGAGAGAGTGAGTACACACCCTTTGCGGGGGGGATGGGGAGGGTGGGGGAGGTGGAGGGTAGATAGAGGGCAGACAGAAGGCCTACAGCAGACAGACGGTGGAGTGTGAGGACAGGTCCCTAGGCAATGAGATCATTTGATCAATCAATGGTATTTACTGAGTGCTTACAGTGTGCAGAGCACTGTACAAAACACTTAAAATAAGATATAAAAGAATTGGTCACAATCCCTGCTTACAAGGAGTTCATAGTCTAGAGGAGAATAGAGACATTAAAATAAATTGCAGATGGAAAAGTATGCATTTGTAAGTTATGTAGAGCTAAGGATGAAGTGAGCATTAAGTGCTTAAGGGTACAGATCCAAGTACATAGGTGAAACCCAAGAGTGAGGGAGTAGGGGAAGTGAGGGTGCAGGAGTAGGAGTGAAGTGTGCAGGCTGGGCTGCAGTAGGAGATCAGAATGGTAAGGTCGGGGGGCAAGCGAAGTGCCTTATAACCAATGGTAAGGCGTGTCGGTTGCAGAGGTGGATGGCAACCACTGGAAGCTCTGCCAGAGGCCTCACTTTGGGAGGTTGAACAAGGGCAAGCAGGCACAGAACAGGCACTTGAACTTGCAGTGACTGCATAAAAACTAACCCTTCCCACAGCTCTGCTGCCCATACCTGCAGATATTTGCAGGTTGTATGTTTTTTTTTGGGCAAGTCCATGGTTCAGGGGGTGGGGGGCTTCTAGGTGGGTGGTCTGAGATGACAAGGCAGGTACAGGTGATACAGGCTGATATGTGTGTTACTCTAGGTTTTACAGTGAGGGATGAGTGGGGTGAATGTGGGAAGAGAGAGGGGGCCCCTATGTGTCTGCCCACCTTGCCTTGCCCTACCCTGGGGAGCAGAGTTGCTGATTGGTCTCAGCAGAAAGGGGTAAGTAGGGGCAGGGGTGGGGCCAGAAGGAGGTGGAAAGGGCAGAGTGGCCTCAGGATCTATTTACCCTGCACACAATCTATATGGTCCCCAGTGGTCTTCCTTACACCATGTCCAGCACATCTAGGCACAACTGTTGCGGTTCCATGTCAGATCAGGCCAAATGTGTTTGTTCAGTTGTCTCCCAGGACCCTTGCACCTTCATCTGCCTCTTTCACTTCCACCTGTATGCCTTCAGCCCTTCTCACTGGGCAAAACAGCTTCGATCCTTCAAGAGACAGCTGGCCTCTTTCCACTTGGGAACAGGAGCTTTGCCTTCACCTCAATCTGTCATAAGGAGCTAACTACTCCCTCACATGGCCTGCCAGAACCCCAAGCCTCCCTATCCCCAGTTCTCTCCTTCCAGCTGGAAAGATCCCCATCTGCTTTTTGGATGGGTGGGCTTTGGCATCTCCTCCCCACTGCTTCTGGGATTGGCTCAGCCCCTTGGTATACAAATAATTCAATCCAAAGACTCCTGCCACTCCAGAGATTTGCCTTGCCCTCTCTCCATCTCCCCATCTTCCTCAGCCCCCTACTTCTCCCCCCCACACACACACTGGATCCCAGAACAAATGCCCAGACCCTAATGCAGATTGTTTGCCCCTCTTTGCCCTCTTCTGGGGGCCCCAGATGGTCTTCATAAAGACCCAAAACCTCAGCTTTTTCTTTCCCCTCCACCCACCCCATGGTTTCCTTTCAGGGCCTGCATCCATTTGTGAGAGCAGAAGCATGGAAGTTCCTGACTGGCTACTATTCCTGGAGGAGTTCCCATGAAGACAGATTGATGGTTGACAGCATGAGGAGGTGTGGATATTGTAGCCCCAGAAAAACCTATGAGAGAGAGCCTGAGAACATCACTGGGGGAGGAAAGGATGTTACCCAAACCCCTTAACTATGGGGAAAGCCAGCCTCCACTTGCAGGTTCTGCAGGAGATTTATCTGTTCAATGAATCCCATGGTCAGACTTCTTGAGATTAATGCTGTCTTGAAAATAAGACCCTTGTATTTACCAAGCCCCTCAGTGCTTTTACTGCTTTTTCTTTCATCTGACTTTCCCATCAGGGTAGACAACACCAACCTCCTTATTGCCCCAGCAGCCTGCAATCTTAGTAGTATCCTTAACTTTGCATTCTCTTTAAACTCTCATGCTCATCTACTGCTAAATCTCACAGTTTTTGCCTCCCCATCATTTCCAAAATCTGTCCCTTCCTCTCCATCCAGATGGCTACCACCCTGGTCCAGGTGCTCATCATATTTTGGCCAGACTGTTATCAGCCTCTAACTGGTCACCCTGTCCATTCGACAATCTACTGTCCAAATCATCGTTCTAAAACTTTTCGCTGCATACATCACCTCACTCAACAAAAAACTTCCAATCATTATCTGTTCCTCTGTGCATCATCTAGACACTACTGATCATTGGCTTTAAGGAACTCAGCAAACTTTCTTTCTCCTACTTAAAATGCAAGAGCACTGCACCTCAGCTCAAACTCCTCATTCTTCCAAAGTTCACCTTGTCACTATGTTTTTTCCTTGATTACCCAAATCCAAACCCATTCTCACATCCTTCTGAAATCTTACATCCTCCTGTAAGTATTCCCTGATTAAGGTTAAGTTCATTCAGCAGCTCCCCTTAGCACAGTTTTATGGCATTTGTTAAGTGCTTACTTTGTGCCAAGCACTGAACTAGGCACTGGGTTAGAGATAAGATAATCAGGTTGGACACAGCCCTTGTCCCACATGGCACTCACAGTCTAAGTAAGAGGAAGTAGAATTTAATCCCCATTTTGTGGATGAAGAAACTGAGGCACAGAGAAGTTAAGTGACTTGCCCAAAGTCATAAAGCAAAGTGGCATAACAGGGATTAGATCCCAGGTCCTCTGACTCCCAGGCCATTGCTCTTTCCACTAGGCCATGCCGCTGCTTTGCCTGCTATGCATAGTCTCAATTTACTATCTATGGTTCTATTTATTTTGATGGTAGTGATGCCTGTCTACTTGTAGCTATTTGTTTTCTTTTGTTGTCTGTCTCCCCCTTCTAGACTGTGAGCCCATTGTTGGGTAAGGATTGCCTCTATCTGTTGCCTAATTGTACTTTCCAAGCACTTAGTACAGTGCTCTGCACACAGTAAGTGCTCAGTGCGGTTGAATGAATGATTCTGTTTACACTTAATAGTAATAATGGTACTTGTTAAGCACTTAATATGTGCTGAACACTGTGGTAAATGCAAGTAAATGAGGTTGGGCATAGTCTCTGTCCCACATGGAGCTCCCACTCTTAATCCCCATTTTATAGATGAAGAAACTATGAAGTTACTTACCCAAAGTCACATGTAGCAGAGCCAGGATTAACCCCCAGGTTCTTCTGACTGCCAGACCTTTGCCCTAATCACTAAGCCATGTGGCTTCTCACTTCTTTCTTTGGTTACCTATCATCCTTTTGAACCTTGGCACAATGGCATTTTTTGAATATTTTGTGTCTGTGTACCTTCTTAAGTTGCAAGCTTCTTGAGGATAGGAACATTTCTTGTTCAATATAATCTCCCAGTGCTTAGTTCAGTGCTCAGTACTTAGTAGGCACTCAATAAATACTACTGACTGATGGAGAAATTGACAAATCTCCCCTAAGGAGACCTCCAAGAAGTATTATAAAGGGTATCACCAAGCATAAATCATAATTCATCAAGCTTGAATACCTGTCCATGCTGTTGAAAATTATCATGAGATCACCCACTAAACTGTAAACTCTTCAAGGGTATGAACCACATATTTTAATTCTATCATAATTTTCCAAGTGCTTATTGCAATATTCTACATACATTAGGGGAATCAATAAATACTGATTGACTGATGGTCATTCAAAGTAGAAAATGAGACAGCTTTTAGAATGAGGAGCTACCAGGGGTCAGAGAGAAAAACAGGACCCCAAGTCTCCCAACAAGGAGGCCAGACTAAGATCAGCCATTAGACT
Organism: Ornithorhynchus anatinus; assembly: GCF_004115215.2. Taxonomy (NCBI): domain Eukaryota; kingdom Metazoa; phylum Chordata; class Mammalia; order Monotremata; family Ornithorhynchidae; genus Ornithorhynchus; species Ornithorhynchus anatinus. The sequence continues at coordinate 45,155,828 of NC_041732.1, read as the reverse complement.
GCAAACTCCTTGAGGGCAGAGTTTATTCCTTTTATCTCTCTTGTACTCTACAAAATGCTTGGTGCAGTGCTCACCCATGGTGGGTGCTCCATAAATACTACTGATGAATGTGGCTCAAACCATTGGTGAGTATTCAAAACTGAGGGGAGAGAGAAGTTGAGTGGTAAACAATAAGGGAACATTTCTAAATGGAGAAGGACAAGCATTTATCAAACGATGGTATTCATTCAATCGCATTTATTGAGCGCTTACTGTGTACTGTACTAAATGCTTGGGAGAGTATAATACAACAATAAACAGATATATTCCCTGCCCACAATGAGTTTACAGTCTAGAGTTAAGGAATCAGACATCAATACATATAAATAAATTACAGATATGTACACAAGTATGAGGCTGGGAAGGGGGAAGAACAAAGAAAGCAAGTCAGGGTGATGCAGAAGGGAGTGGGAGAAGAGGAAAGGGGTGGCTTAGTCTGGGAAGGCAACTTGGAGATGTGCCTTCAATAGGGCTTTGAAGGGGGGGAGAGTAATTATCTGTTGGATTTGAGGAGGGAGGGCGTTCCAGGCCAGTGCCAGGATGTGGGCTAGGGTCCAGCGGCTAGATAGGTGAGATTGAGGCACAGTTGAATGAGAGAGCAGTCAAAGATAACGCCAAGGTTGTGGGCTTGTGAGACAGAAGAGATGGTGGTGCCATCTACAGTTATAGGAAAGTCACAGGGAGGACAACGTTTGCTGGGAAGATAAAATATTGACTGAGAAACAGCATGGTCTAATGGAAAGAGCACGGGCCTGGAAGTGAGGATCTGAGTTCTAATCCTGGATCCACCACCTGTCTGTTGTGTGACCTTGGGCAAGTAACTTCACTTCTCTGTGCCTCATTGTCCTCAACCATAAAATGGGGATTAAGATTGTGAGCCCCACAAGGGACAGGGACTGTGTCCAACCCGATTATTCTGTATCTGCCCCAGGCCTTAGTACAGTGCCTGATACATACTAAATTCTTAACAAATATCAAAGTTGTTACCATTATTATTTATTGGGCCCTTATTGTGTGCACAGAACTGTACTAAGCATTTGGGATAGTATAATAGTTAAAAGAGGTTAACAGTAGTAACAGAAGCTTCTTATTCCATATACTGCTGGGATTTATCATTGCCCATAATGATGCATCTGAAGAAACCAAGGCAATCCCACCCTGGTGTCTTCCTCCCTAGCCTAGTTAGCTACAGTGACGTGGTTAAAGTCAACACACAACAGTGGGTGACTATCTCATCCTGCTTCTCACCCCACTGGAACCACCTCAGGAAGGGGGAAGAAGGGGATTTCTTTGGTTCATTTTACTTTCAATTGTGATATCAATCCATCAGTGGTATTTATTGAATACTTAAATGTGTTCAATTAATGAATAGTGTTTATTGAGCAACTTACCTTTTGTAGAGCACTGTACTAAGTGCTCAGGAGAGTACACTATAACAGAGTTGGTAGACATGTTTCCTGATCACAGAACTTACAGTCTCGATGGAGAGAGTAACATTAAAGTATGGGTCAGTACATAAATGCTGTGGGGCTGAGGTTGGAGTGAATAAAGAGTACAAATCCAAGCATAAGGATGATACAGAAAGGGAGTGGGAGAAAAGGAAACAGGGCTTAGTTGGAGAAGACCTGTTGGAGGAGAAATGATTTTAATAAGACTTCAAAGGTGGGAAGAGTGATCGTTTGTCAAATATGAAGGGGTAGGGTGCTCCAGCCCAGAGTCAGTCTGTCAGTCAATTGTATAGGCAAAAAGTGGGTGAGGGGTCAGTGGTGAGATAGACAAGAGTGAGATACAGTGAGTAAATTGGCATTAGAGGACCAAAGTAAATGTGGTGGGCTGTTGTGGGAAATCAGTGAGGTAAGATTGGTAGGTGCAAGGAATGCTGTAAATTGGAATTGGAATTGGAATGCTGTAAAGCTGATTTTAAGGAGTTCCTCTGTGGTGGATGGGCAACCACTGGTGGCTCTTGAGGGGAGAGGAAATATGGACTGAACTATTTCACAGAAAAATGATCTGGGCAGCAGAGTGAAATATGGACTGTTGTAGGGTGAGACAAAGCTAGGGAGGTCAGCAAGGAAGCTGATGCAGTAGTCAAGGTAGAGCACTGTACTACAGAGCACTGTATTAAAGAGTTGGGAGAAAGCAATAGAGTAATTAGGCAAAATCCCTGCCCTCAAGGAGCTCAAAGTAATTACAGCCAACTATGGACACAGCCTAAAGGCTTCCCATGTTCTAAACCGGTTCACCTCAAAACATTCCACTCCCTATTTTGGCAGGAAGAACTACGAGTCCTTGTGCAAGATGTACGAGAAGATCCAGCCTCTGCTGGAGAATGTGCACCGGAATTTCATGGAAACCCGGAATGTTATTGGTAAGTGAATGGGCCAGCCCTGTGGACCATAAATCCTCAGGGCTGGGAGCACTTCCAGAGGACATTCCATCCATCCCCCTCCTTTGGAGCATGCTAATCTAGCCTAGGCCAACTGGCCTTTCTGTGCACTTGAAGATCTCCAGTCAAACAATTTCTCCAACCTTCTATGGATGGATTTTGGCTGCCTTCACAGATTTCAAAACCTGTTTTGAGGTTCTTTTGAGATGGGACTTTACAACGGTGTCTTTATTACCTGAACCCTGGAAGGGTTGGACTGGCTCCATTTATGGAGAAGGAAAATGAATTCTGAAACCCATGCCACCTCATGTTTATCTAGCATCTTTCTCTAAGCAACTCAAATGAGCACACTGACCTCTCTCCATCCTTCAGGTCACCCCAGAAGGCTAGGTAGGGGTAGTGACAGCATCTTGAAATTTAGAGTAGAGATTTGAGCCCTAAAAGCTGGAGAATCTTTACAACCCCCAATAGCGTGCAAGTGGTAAATACGGGTCTCACTATATGAAGAGACTTTTTGTGCCTCATGGGAAGGAACTGTGTAGGATTCAAGCTGTGTTGCAATTGGACTTGCATCATCCAGAGAAGATTTCAAATATGGTAAGCCTGGCCTAGTGAAAAGAACATGGCCTGGGAATCAGAGGAGGACCTGGAATGTATCCCTAGTTCCACCATTTACTTATTGTGTGACTTTAGACGAGACACTTGACTTCTCTGTGCCTCAGTTTCTTGTAAAACAGGGATTGAATACTTCTTGACTCCCACCCACCTAGATTGTGCAATTCATGTGGGAAAGGACTATGTCTCATCTGATGATCTTGTCTCTACCCCTGCACTTAGTACAGTGCCTAGCACATAGTAAGTACTCAACAAGTACCACATTATCTCCATGATTTAATCAAAGTCTCAGAACTGGGAGAGGCTGGGGTCCTCCAAACACAATCAGATTCTTGATAACTTAATATTGCCTCCGTAGTAGCAAAAGCAAAAGCTATACCGTAATATACCATAATACTAAGTAACTGTGGCATTTGTTAAGGACTAACTATGGGCAAGTACTCGGCTGAGCACTGGGGTAGATAACAATTGGATCTGATATAGTCCCTTTCCCACGTGGGGCTCACAGAGTAATGGGGAGGGAGAGCAGGTATTTAATACCCATTTTGCAGATAAAGAAACTGAGGCCTAGAGAAGTTGAATGTCTTGCTCAAGGTCACCTGGCAGGCAGGCAAGTGGCAAAGCCAGGATTAGAACCCAGATCCTCTTACTCCCAGCCTTGCGACCTTCCCATGGGGTCAGGTTGCTTTTCTCTCCAATTGCTTCTGTCAAAGTATTTTAACTTCTGAACTGGACTGGCCCAAAATTGCTGCCTTGGAATAGAAAGGCAAGTGACCCTTGGGGAATAATAGTTTATGGCCAAGAGAGAGGCTGTGAGCTTGATTCTGCAGTTCAGAAGGGGCCCCGGTTAGTGGCTAACAGTGCAATGCTATGCGCAGCTTTCCCTTGCCGCATCTCCCAACCTCTCAGTGGGTGAAAGCATACATTTTGGGATTTATTCGGTCCCTAAGGGATGGTGTTAATCCAAGCACTTATCCTACCCCACCTTGATTACAATGTCAACGTTCTTCCTGACCTCCCTGCTTCCCCAGCAGGCAGGTGGTGGAGCCAGGAGTAGGACCCAGGTTTTCTTACTCCCAATCCCACTTTCTTTCCACTAAATCACACTTTATTTTCCAAAGCACAGTCAGACCCATTTTCTCACGAGAGAAGGAGCATCAGGGAATGTTGCCATCTCCATATTACAGGTGAGAAATTCAGGCCTTGAGAAGTTAAATGGTGCTATTCTGAGGTCACCCAATGGTGCCGGGGACCAAGCCAGAAGTCGAACTCATGACTTCTGAATGCCAGCCCCATACACTTGTATGTAGAATCCATTTTACTTGATAAAAAATCACATGAGAAGCAGGCTGAACCTGTTGGAAGAAAGTTGTGATCTGTAGTCAATGGAAAATCATTATCATTACCTGAAACGTATCCATCCTCAGCAAGGGTTAGGTGCCGAGACCCCAGGGTATCATAACTTTGCTCTATTCCACCTACTCAGACATCACCAATCACCATATGCAGGCTACTCTCCTATCCCTCGAGGTGAGGAGGCTCTGCAGTAGAGATCATATATGGTGGATGCATGAATGGAGTAAAAGGTCACAACATCCCCTAGGCTTCTGACATTACCCATGCGGAAGGGCTACTCTGGGGCCACTAAGCATCCTTTAGGGGCCACCAGGTCTATTCCTGAAAACTCTCTACCTCACTCAAGCCCCAGATGTAAGTTGTGGCCTCAGCAATCTGTACATCTGAGTCCTTTAAAAAGATCCAGATTATTGCTATGAAAGTATTTTTACCCTGAATTATCCATGTAACTGTCCAGTGTAGACTTACCCACCTGCTTCCACAGAAGAGGAGTTGACTGTAGCCCACTGGCCCATTTGGCCAAGACATTGGCTCAATGGAAAGGGCATGGGCTTGGGAGTCAGAGGTCATGGGTTCGAATCTCAGTTCTGCCACTTGTCAGCTGTGTGATTGTAGACAAGTCACTTAACTTCTCTGTGCCTCAATTACCTCATCTGTAAAATGGGGATTAAGACTGTGACCCTCACTTGGGAAAACCTGATTACCCTGTAAATCTATCCCAGCGCTTAGAACAGTGGTCTGCACATAGTAAGCGCTTAACAAATACCAACATTGTTATTATTATTGTTACTACTGTCAGCTCTGGGCACTGACTGCCTTCTAGAATATGCTTCCAGCAAGAGGCCTTGGAATCTCCCCGTTTTCTCTCTCTCTAGCCTGTGACATCCAGAGACTGTATGGAAAGGACCACCTTGGCAATGTCATCGTGGACAAGAAGCGTCTGGAAAAGATCCTGCTGCTCAGTTACATTTGCAACGTGGAAGCTGGTGAGTGTCTCCCCAGGGAACGAAAACTTGGGGCACGCCCGCCTCCCATTTTGGGGCTCTCCAGACCAGGCATGGCCACTCTGTCTGTTTCCTGGCAGAATACCAGCAAGGATTCCATGAGATGGTCATGCTTTTTCAGCTCATGGTGGAACATGACCATGAGATCTTCTGGCTGTTTCAGTTCTTCCTGCAGAAGACGGTAAGGGGGTCTCCAGTCTCCCATCCTACTCCCCTCCCCTCCATTGAGTTGGTGAGCTTGGGCAGGACCCTCCACTTCTTCCCCCTGATATATATATATATATATTCCCCAAGAATCTTCAACTCATACTGAAAGGAAGCCAATTCAAATCAGAATGGGGGCATCCCTCCCCTCTCCCTCCTCAACCCTCCACCTCTTTTTTAATTTATGGCATTTCATAAGCATTTCCTATGTGCCAGACACTCTACTAAGTACTGGGGTAGATACAAGCTAATCAGGTTGGACACAGTCCATGTCTCCCATGGGGCTCACAGTATTAATTCCCATTTTTCAGATGAGGTAAATAAGACATGGAGAAGTTAAGTGACCTGTTCAAGACAAGACAAGACAGCAGACAAGTGGAAGATCTGGGATTAGAACCCAGTTCCTTTGACTCTCAGGACCTTCCACTAGGCCATGCTGCTTCTCTGTTTATCAAACTACCGAGTGTCCAGTACAGTGTTCTACACTGAATAAATAGCAATGATGCGTTGATTGACCCCTGTCTCCCCTGGAATCAGCTGTACTCAGAACTCGGGGGCCTATAGCTCTCCTAAAACTGGTGATTCTTTGGTCTAGTCCCAGCCAACTTTGCCTTCTTGCCTAAGGAATCCAGTCCCAATATCAGTACAGACTCATGACTGATCCCTCTATTTCCTCACCACTGACCCACCCTGGCCCTCCTCTCCTTTCAGGAGCACAGCTGTGTCATCAACATTGGGGTCAGGAAGAACCTGGAGATGCTGAATGAACTGATTACCTTCCTGGACCCCATTTTTGCAGAACATCTGAGTGAGTCATGCCCAATCTGATCTGAAGCCCAAGAGTCCATTCAGCCGAGAGTCTGGGGCTACCACAATCTGAATTTGTAGCTAGTGTTGCCCTAGAGATCCTGGTGGATAGGACAGGATTATGTTTTAGGGTATTATGCTAACTGTGAATTGGTGTTTGCCCAGTCTCCCTGCTGCTGGATTGTTGACTGTTTGAGAACAAGTGCCTTTTGCTTTTTCTTCTGTAATTCCCTTCTGTAGTTTTCAGTGGTTGACATGACTGGCTAACTGACTGACTCCAGGCTACACCTAAGGAACTACAGCCCCTCAGAGGGAAGTGGGTGGCAAGGAGGAGAGATCCAACTTTAGGTGTGTTTGCTTTTCTTGCCCCATAGAAGGAAAGGGTGCTGGAGCAGTTCAGTCCCTGTTCCCCTGGTTCTGTCTCTTCTTTCAGCGAGCATTCAAAACCTTCGATGACGTATGGAGACTCTGGGAGGTGAGTCGTCAGGGTGTGGGGTCTCTGGTTGAATTGACATAGTGGGTGGGTTACCACTTCTGACCCTTCCCAGAAGCCTCAGGGATTTGTGACCCTCTGGCCCTGGAATAAACTCGAGGGCTCTGCCTTTCGATCTACATTAGCAGTCTCAGCTAAGAAATCTGAATTCAAACCAATTGAAGGCAGAACTCTTGGATCCAGATGTAAATGCTACCATTGCCCAGGAATTTCAATACTACCAGGTTTCACAGTGGTGTATCCAAAGGCAAATTCTCTGGGTTGTCTACAGTCTTCACAAGAAACCAGAGCTAGTGAAGTTCAACTGCATCTTCTACTGAAATTCTGGAATCATTTGAAGCTTCTTTTCAAGTGAAGAACTCCTTTTAGGTTTTGTTTTTTTTTCATTTCCACCCCTGTAGTGAAGATGAGGACAGATTATCTGGATATTTAACAATTTATATTTTTAACCTTTTAGATATGACCCTTTCCAAAATTGGAGCAGGAACCCTGGTCAAGCCAGTTATGAGATTACCCAAATCTGGCTGGGCCCCTGATTAATCATTTGTTTCCATTTGAATTTGCAAAAGCTGCATATTTTCTTTCCATAGAGCTACAGATTCTTAGTTTTCTGGGATATTTTGGGTTCAGTCCATCCTGTTGACAGGGGGATAGACTGACTGACCTGTCAAGACAGCCCTCCCAACTCCCAGCCCCAGATTTCTACGATTCTGCAATGAGCTTTTGCCCTAATTCTGGTGTGTTGGCAATTGAGACTCTCTCCATCCTTGCCACGGTTGTCCTGCTCTGTTCTGCTCTTCCCCAGGTCTTGCTGACTGGAAAGCCCTGCAGAAACTTCCAGGTGCTCGTGGCCTACTGTATGCTGCAGATGGTCCGGGATCAGGTTCTTCGGGAGAGCATGGTCGGAGATGACATTCTCATGGTGAGCTTAGGGGTCCGTTGAGGCTGGAAACTTTGGGGGAAAATGGCAGCACTCTTCGATCCTTCAGTTGGGGAAAGAGCCCTAGGTGGGAGGTGAGAAATGTGCTTGGCCACTGTTTGAACTTTTAAGCAAATCACCTGATCCTTCTATGCCACAATATGATGGGGATATGGTAGAGTGATGATTGGCTAACCAAGTGTAGAGAAAGATACTTTCAGTAGCTGAAAACTGGGGAACCCCAAACTAAATGGGAAGCAACATGGCCTAGTGAAAAGAGCAGAGACCTGGTAATCAGAGGATCTGAGTTCTAATAACAATAATAATAATGATGATAATAATAGTGGTGGTATTTGTTAAGTGCTTACTATGTGCAAAACACTGTTCTATGCACTGGGGGTTGATAAAAGGTGATCAGGTTATCCCACATGGGGTTCACAGTTTTAATCCCCATTTTCCAGATGAGGTAACTGAGGCAAAGAGAAGTGAAGTCACTTGCCCAAAGTCACACAGCTGGCAAACAGCAGAGCTGAGATTAGAACCCATGACCTCTGACTCCCAAGCCTGAGCTCTTTCCACTGAGCCACACTGCTTCTGTTAATCCCAGACCTGCCACTTACCTGCTATATGGCCTTGGGGAATTCACTTAACTTCTCTGTACCTCAGTTTTCTAATCAGCAAAATGGGTATTCAATACTTTGTGGTCCCTCATACTTAAGACTGTGAGCCCTATGTGGAACCTGATAATCTTGTAACAGCCCCAGCACTTAGTACAGTGCTTGTCACAGAGTAAACATGTGTAAGAAATATCACAAATACCATTATTATTATTACTGTCATTCTTCTTATTATTATTTGTATTAAGAAGTAGTAGAATAAACATAATAAGTCAAATTGGCTACTTCTTGAGATGACAACCCATTTTCTTTGGTTACCCAAGTATATTTTCCCAATTTATCCAAACTAGCCTCAATCCAGCTATATTGTTCGGTTCGGATATTTGGCATTCAGGAAATCAACCTTATATTGGAGTTACCTCTGTCCCACCCTATCTCCTAGGGGTGTGGTAAAGGTAAAATGAGATCATAGCTGTGAAAATGTTTTGAATAAAAGAGTACATGGAAGAAAGAAATATTAGAATCTCCCAAGTCTCCCATGTCAAAGACAGATGTTTCCAAGAGCTTTGTCCCATGGATTGAAGGAGGAGATGGAGGAGAGGATAGGTCACTTCTTCATAATATACTTTCCCAGCTGCTTAGTTTAGTGTGTTTACCCAGTGGTAATTCAATAAATTATTTTCTACCGGAAGTCACTGGGATAAAGTCCCAGTCAAAGGGTTGCAGGTGTGGTGGTCCTGATGAAGGATAGGTAAGAAATCAATTCTTGGAAGCTCTTAATCAATCAATGGTATTTATAATAATTATGGTACTTGTTAAAAGCTTGCTATGTACCAAATACTGTACTAAGCACTGGGGTACAAGATGATCAAGTTGGACACAGTCCCTGTTCCACATGGAATTTACAGACTAAGTAGAAGGGAGTAGGACTTTTCAAATCGGGAGCTCAGGAACAGAGATGTGAAATGACTTGCCCAAGGTCGCATGGTGGCAAGAGGCAGAGAGCCTGGATTAAAATCCAGACCTCTGACTACCAGGCCTGTGCTCTTTCCACTAGGCAACACTGCTTCCCATTGCTTTGTGCGGAGCATTGTACTAAGCTATTAGAAGACTACAATATAATAGAGCTGGTAGACATGATCTCTGTCCTCAAGGATCTTACAGTTCTCCCCAGAATGCCCAGTTTGAGATCCTGAAAAGTCCCTTTAAGCAGATGTCCTAAAGGGCAGATGGCATTACTCTATCCAGCTTGCAGCACCCTCCTAGTCCTTCTGGAGCAATGGAGCACAGAAATGGTACATCACCAAGCCTGACTCCTTCCAAGAAAGGAAAGAAATGTCTTTGATACCAGGCCCAGGCCTAGAAGTCCATCTGATGATGAGTTAGGCCAGGGTAGGTGTGCCTGGCCCCAGGAAAGTGGCTCTCCCAAGAGTGCAGAGATGGTGACTCTTCCCTGCCTCCGGACAGGCCTGCAACAACCTCATCGACCTTGAAGCGGATGAGTTGATCTCTGCATCCTGCTTGGTTTATGCGGACCTCATTCAGAGAAAGGTGGGTAACTAAGGTTGGAACTCTAACAGCTTGGAGCCCAAGCTTGGCCTCCCTTTCAGGAAGTTGAATGGTACGTGGCAGTAAGGAGAGGGCAGCCACATATGGGAATGCATTATGCCAGCAAAATTTTCCATAAGTGATGATTCGTGCATGTGTATCTGCATCAGGCTGGAGCCTTTCCCATCAGGCTCTAGAAGGCCAAAAGTGAGGGGAAGGGGGCCTAGTGTCATCTTTCCAAATGGTGACCCTCCTGAGACATAATTCAAGCCCATGCAGATCACTAGTGAAGAGGTCCCCTCCGGGGATGGTGGGAATGCTAATGGCTGTTGTCCTTTTTCCTTTCTCATGTTCCTCTCCCCTTCCTAGGTTCCAAAGGTTTTGAAAGAGTTCTTCACTTAAGGAGCCAGGAGGCCTCTGAGACCAGAAGGCAGGATTGGGGTGGGATCAATAAACAAGCAATGAACAAGAACTGACAGGATGTTGGGAGCAGGATGTGGGATGTCCATTCGTCCAGGAGAAATAGTAGTTTCTGCTGGGGGACAGGAGATCTTTGGCTTTTGTTGTTTCAGCAACCAGGCAGGCTGTGCTGGAATGGGTGGGCTAAGAAGAGTGCAAATAGTCCAGTGTTGATGCTTGGAATTGAGCCCAAGTTACCTTGCTCGGAGCAATGACATTTCCATTATTCATTCATTCAATCATATTTATTGAGCACTTACTGTGTGCAGAGCATTGTTCTAAGTGCTTGGGAGTTATACCTCCTGATGTGGGACTTAGATGAGGGAACTTAACATTCTCTAGGGCCATGCATAAGTCCTCATTTTCATAAAACAAGTTTTCCCAGAGGAAAATGATGGTTGTGAGTGCGTGCGTGCGTGCGTGTGTGTGTGTGTGTGTGTGTGTGTGTGTAAACTGGCAAGTTGGCTGGTCTGCCATGCCCAGAGCGAGAATTCTTGGGTGGTCCATCCTGACATGAACAGCTCCCCAGACTGGGTCCCACAGGGCCAAGCCAGGGACTTATAGCCCTGAGGTTTAGCCCTAATGATGGACCCTCCGGGTTGACTGGCCGAGGCCCTTGGCAAGGGGAGTGTTCCCACATTCTGATTGGTTGAACCCCAGTCATACTCTTGCCCTTTGGAAAGCATTAGGCCAACTGTCACAGAGATCTGGAGTGACAGTGAAAGTTAGGCCCAGATCTTCCTCCCTCCTGGAGCCTAGCAACCCATTATGTACTCTAGCCATGGCTTCTGTTTCAAGGAACCAGTCGTTCCTGACCCCAGCAGCAGTGCTTAAGGGCTCCAGGGGTGACGGAATCCCTTAATTAGCCAACCAGCCAGCCCCAGGGATTGGAGTGTACCCTCCCCCTCTTCCACCTGCTCCCAAACTGCCATGCTCGATTAGCATCATTTGAAGGTCAGTATGACCTCATTATAGATCAGTGGCTGGCCTCCCTCTATTTTGTTGCCATTCCCCCTCTGCGGGGGCTGATTTTCTTTCTATGGTATCGGGCACCACAGTGCCCCCAGCCCTCAGGGAGCCTGAGGAGAAGAAGTAGATAGAGACGTACACATTCCTGAAATTACAGGCTTCAGGCTTTCTAGAGGATACAGCTTCCACTGTAGAGTTGTCCTTCAGCTTGAAAATGGCACAGTGAGACTGTATCTACGAGTGGGAGTTGTCTTGGATAGAGAATCTTACATAGTTTGCACCGGAAAATCCAGTAGTGCACATTTTTCTGTCCCCCTGACATTCAGGAGTTTGACCCCAGTGGTCAAGAGGGGGAAGCTATGCCCTAATACCACCAGGATATTTGTCTGAACAACAATAATAATAATAATAATGATTACTGTGGCATTTGCTAAATGTTTACTCTGTGCCAGGCACTGTACTAAACGCTGGGATGTACTAAGCAATTCAGATTGGACACAGTCCCTGTCCCATGTGGGGCTCACTGTCTCAATCCCCATTTTAAAGATGAGGAACTGAGGCACAGAGAAGTAAAGAGACTTGCCTAAGGTCACACAGCAAACAGGTGGCAGAGCCAGGATTAGAACCCATGACCTTCTGACTGCCAGGCCTGTGATCTATCCACTACACCTGAATTGCATATGGCGTAGTGGTGATGGTTTGCCTTGAGCCATCCACATTCTCTTGACTGGTTGTATGGTGTGAGACAGCTGATAGAAAGAATAAGTGCAGTCTCTGGTCAAAGAAGACAAAAGAGAATTCATCTTTGATACCTTAACAACAACAGACACTGCTCTGACATCCCTTCTGTAAGTTGTTGGATATGATATTCAAAGTAGTTTTGTAAGGGTTGCGGGTCATCCTTTTGTTTTTGTTTTTCTTAAATGACATTTGTTAAGTGCTTATCATATGTCAAACACTGTTCTGAGGGCTGGGGTAGATAACAAATTAATCAGGTTGGACACATCTAAGTAGGAGAGAGAACAGGTACTGAATCCCCATTTTACAGATGAGGAAACTGAGGGACTGAAAAGTTAAGTGGTTTACCTCAAGTCACACAGCAAGCAAGTGGGAGAGCTCTATTAGAACCCAGGTTCCCTGACCCCCAGACCTGTGCTCTTTCCATTAGGCTAGTGTACTACCAAGCAAGGGTTGCTTGCTCTAGGAAGGGTTGCAAAAATGAAGGGGAAAGCTAAACACAAGTAAAAAGAGTAGACTGAGACTATGGAGCCAGAACACAGTGGGAACATCAGATCAGGTCATATGGAGGCAAGGACCATTGTTTTAGAGGAAGTGCAGTGTCACCAGACGGTCACTTCTACCTCTGGGCAGTTCAGAAAGGCCTGAGACCATCAATTGTTTGGCTGCAAATTCACCCACAGCTGACCTCACTGAGAAGACTGTGTCCAGATATCATCTCCACATTCTTCCAGCCTGACTCACATCCAGCCTGTCCAACTTCCACCAAGGGGTTTGGAGCAGGAATCTGGGAATGCCCTACCTTCAGTGGTCCTTAGCCTTCACCAGTCTGTAAACTCTGGGCCTTGGCAATGACCCATTTGGCCCCATGGTCTCTGTCCAAGAGAGCAGATGGGAATCCACAATGCAGTCAGGTTACTCCAACTTGGGAAACTGTGTTTCTTTCTGACTCTAAATCACTTGAATTGCCACCTGGGCCATTTCCCACAGAAGTAACCAATCATCCCAAGAGGGAATTATGAGGTGAATAAGGCAGAAACCACTCAACTCATTTCCCCAAACTGCAGTTAGGACACTTGAAACCAAAGTGTTGGCTTTTTAATGTGTCCCTTTTCAGGGGCTCTCCTTTCACCTACTCTTCTCCCTCCCCATCGAAACCCCAGAGCTAATTATCTGCTGCAGGGGCACATCTGTGCTGAGGTGAACCAGGGCACCCGCCATCTCAAGGTAAAAATGGAATCCATGACTTCCTCAACTAGCACAGTGGGACTCAGCAGTGCAGGTGAGGTGCAAAACAAACCACTAGACATCGCCATGGCCCTGCCCCACAACCAAAACTGCTAGAAATCCGGGACTGCTCTCTCTAAGGTCACCCATGACCTCCTTCTTGCCAAATCCAATGGCTCCTACTCCATTCTAATCCTCCTTGACCTCTCTGCTGCCTTTGACACTGTCGACCATCCCCTCCTCCTCCATACCTTATCTCACCTTGGCTTCACGGACCCTGTCCTCTCCTGGTTCTCCTCTTACCTCTCTGGCCGGTCATTCTCGGTCTCCTTCGCTGGAGCCTCCTCCCCCTCCCATCCTTTAACTGTTGGAGTTCCTCAAGGGTCAGTTCTTGGCCCTCTTCTGTTCTCCATTTACACTCACTCCCTTGGTGAACTCATTCGCTCTCACGGCTTTGACTACCATCTCTACGCAGATGACACGCAGATCTACATCTCCGCCCCTGTCCTCTCCCCCTCCCTTCGGGCTCGCATCTCCTCCTGCCTCCAGGACGTCTCCACCTGGATGTCGGCCCGCCACCTAAAACTCAACATGAGCAAGACTGAGCTCCTCATCTTCCCTCCCAAACCCGGTCCTCTCCCAGACTTCTCTATCACCGTTGATGGCACGACCATCCTTCCCGTCTCTCAGGCCCGCAATCTCGGTGTCATCCTTGACTCGTCTCTCTCATTCACCCCACACATCCTATCCGTTACCGAGACCTGCCGGTTTCACCTCTACAATATCGCCAAGATCCGCCCTTTCCTCTCCACCCAAACGGCTACCTTACTGTTACAGGCTCTCGTTATATCCCGGCTAGACTACTGTGTCAGCCTTCTCTCTGACCTCCCTTCCTCCTCTCTCGCCCCACTCCAGTCTATTCTTCACTCCGCTGCCCGGCTCATCTTCCTGCAGAAACGATCTGGGCATGTCACTCCCCTTCTTAAACAACTCCAGTGGTTGCCTATCAACCTCCGCTCCAAACAAAAACTCCTCACTCTAGGCTTCAAGGCTCTCCATCACCTTGCCCCTTCCTACCTCTCCTCCCTTCTCTCTTTCTACCACCCACCCCGCACGCTCCGCTCCTCTGCCGCCCACCTCCTCACCGTCCCTCGGTCTCGCCTATCCCGCCGTCGACCCCTGGGTCACGTCCTCCCGCGGTCCTGGAACGCCCTCCCTCCTCACCTCCGCCAAACTGATTCTCTTCCCCTCTTCAAAACCCTACTTAAAACTCACCTCCTCCAAGAGGCGTTCCCGGACTGAGCTCCTCTTCTCCCTCTACTCCCTCTGCCATTCCCCCTTTACCTCTCCACAGCTAAACCCTCTTTTTCCCCTTTTCCCTCTGCTCCTCCACCTCTCCCTTCCCATCCCCACAGCACTGTACCCGTCCGCTCAACTGTATATATTTTCGTTACCCTATTTATTTTGTTAATGAATTGTACATCGCCTTGATTCTATTTAGTTGCCATTGTTTTTACGAGATGTTCTTCCCCTCGACTCTATTTATTGCCATTGTTCTTGTCTGTCCGACTCTCCCGATTAGACTGTAAGCCCGTCAAACAGCAGGGACTGTCTCTATCTGTTGCTGACTTGTTCATCCCAAGCGCTTAGTACAGTGCTCTGCACATAGTAAGCACTCAATAAATACTATTGAATGAATGAATGAATGAATGAATGAATGAATCAATAGAAATGCCTGTGGCATATCCCCACAACTGAAACTGCTAGATATTCCCATGGTACCACCCCACAACTGAAACCACTAGACTCCCCAGGCCAGGAAAGCAGAAGTGAGTGTTCCTCATGCTCATTAAATAAGGTACGGAGGAGGAAGGGAAAGGTGGAGTTTGGACAAGCAGAAGTCAGAAGCCTGAATGGCCTAGAAGGACAGGTAATAAAAGCCTGCTGCCTCCAGCATTCTGTACAGTGGACCAGGACTTGCAACAACCGTTCCTGAGTCACCCCTGCCCAAAGCACTGTGCCAACTCTGTCTCTAGACCAGCACATAAAGTGAGGGACTGTGAGGGTCTCCCTGAGCATTCATGGGGCGGGAGCTGAGTGCTTCGCCACATCTGTGTAACACATAAGGGAATTCCTCCTTACTGGGAAGCATTTGTGGGGAGGAGCTAAGTGCCTCACCATGTGCAAGTAACACATAAGTGAACTCATTCAAGTTGGGAAGTGTTCGTGGGCAGGAGTTAGGAGCTTCTCCATGGGTGAGTAATGCATAAGTGTAATCCTCTTGAAAAGGAAACTCAATTCACTACATCCAAAATAAGTAATTCTATTCCTCCTGAAAGGGAAGTTCAGGTAGCCTTTCCAAAATAATTAAATATTTATATTCCTTCTGAGAGAGAAGTTCAGTTTGCCACATGGAATGAATTTCCTATGGCTCAGCCTTTGACTCTGGTCTCTCTCACTCTCACTGTGCTGATTCTTGAACCCGCCCCCCGGATGACAGGTGACAATATCCCGGACAAACTTTTTGTCCTAGCCACCTGGCATAGCAAGGAAAGCAAGAGGCATATTGGAAAACAACACACGACACTTCAATTACTCTTCAGGTTTGGGGGCTCATGTCGCATCCCACAAAGATGGTGTCTGCCACAGGGCTGTAAATCAGGGAGAGAGTTAAGAAGGAAGAATGAGAATTCTGCTATGAGGCTCATTCATCCTCTATCTGCTTGGCAGGTGGAGCTGAAAACCTGCTGCTCCCCTATTCAGAACCTCTAATAAGTTAGGGAGCCCTCCGCTGGATATTAATGCGGAGATATATCTTACCTTCCCCCGAGCTGCTTTTATCACTCCAGACACTTCTGCTGACGCTTCGCTATTTGTTTGCAGAGGTTGCTCCCTCCCTGGGGCATCATGGGAATTTGCACTAATCCAGTCTGACACTCTTCATTTAGAATATTAGAAGCGGGAGCAGGAGGACGGGAGGTGGGAGAGCTGCAGCAGGAGACCTAGGTGTGAGGCGCTAATGATTCTGGCCTTCAGTCTGGGTTGCTGCTGCTGCTGATGGTATTTGTTAGGCGCTTACTATATGTCAAGCACTGTTCTAAGCACTGGGATAGATACAAGCTAATCAGGTTGGACATAGTCCCTGTCCCTTGGGGCTCACAGTCTTAACCCCCGTTTTACAGATGAGGTCACTGAGGCCCAGAAAAGTGAAGTGATTTGCCCGAGGTCACACAGCAGACATGTGGCAGAGCAGGGATTGGAACCCAGATCCTCCTGACTCCCTGTATTCTATCCACTAGGCCATACTGCTTCCCAAGGGTTCAGAACTGGGTTCAGAGAATAGTCTGAGTTAGGGAGTATGGCAGGCCTTCCTATCCAGAGTTGATTTCCTCCTCTTCTTGAAGAAAGGGAATGTGCTGTTGTTTTCTTTTTCCCAACTGTACAATTGCTCTTACCCAACAATCCACTAATATGTGGCTGTAGACCATAAGCTCTCTGTGGGCAGAGACCAGTATTATACTCTTCCAAGCCCTTAATACAATGTCTGTAGATAATTAGTGCTTTCTAAATACCACTAATTGATTGATCCATCTTGTCCATCAGAAGGTCAGGAATGGTTTCTTGCTCCTTGGTGCTGCTCCTTGGTGTCACGGCTCGCTCAGTTTACAGTGGCCCCACTGAGGATCTCGAACAGGTCTAACTGAACACATCCACTACTTCTGCAGATTGTTTTTTTTTTCTTTTATCATATTTGTTAAACATTTATAATCTGCCAGGCACTATACTAAGCTCTGGGGTAGATACAAGCTAATCAGGTTGGACACAGTTGCAGATTCTTTTTGGATCCAAATACAATATGGCCAATTTATAGTGAAGCAGCCTGGTGTAGTGGATAGAGCACAGGCCTGGGAATCAGAAGTTCATGAGTTCTAATCCTGACTCAGCCATCTGTCAGCTGTGTGACCCTGGGCAAGCCACATCACTTCTCTGTGCCTCAGTTACCTCATCTGTAAAATGGGAATTGAGACTGTTAGCCCTACATGGGACATGGACTGGGTCCAGCCTGACTTGTATCCACCCCAGCACTTGGGACTGTGTCTGGCACATAGTAAGCACTTTACAAATACCACAATTATCATTATTATTATCTAGATTGAAAATGTAGAGGTAGCTCCCAGACTAAAGCAGCCACCTCAACAGACTTGTATGTGCCTGCTTCTAGGTACCAAATCCAGGATGTTTTCTCTTTTCAAAGTGCAAAGGGATTAATGTAGCATGAGAAAGCAACACTCTTCAGGTACAACTGTGGGTGAAAAAGCCTTAGGCAAAGTGCAATGTGGATGAGAAAAGCATCAGAACTCTAACGGCCTAAGGATAATGGTCCAGTGGGCTGGGACTGCCCCTGAGAGCTAGAGAGAAGCAGAGCCAATGCCCGATCCCAAGAGCAAGAAGAGTCTAGCAATGTGTGGGTCAAACAACCTGTGCAGTCTCTTGGGCCACTGACCTCTAGAAGCAGAAGCATTAATATAAAACCCCTACTGTATAAAAAAGCACTGTTGTAAGTGCTGGAAAGCAGTTTTGCCCAGTTGCAAGTGCAAATAACTGGGTTCTAATCCTGGCTCCACCACTAGGTCACTGTGTGACCTTGGTTAAGTCATGTAACTTCTCTGTGCCTCAGTTACTTCATCTGAAAATAGGCCTATAATAACTATTCTCCCACCCTCCTTTAGATTGTGATCTCCATGAGGGACAGGAACTGTGTCTGATCTCACTGAATTGTATCTACCTTAGAGCTTGGCATATAATTAATGCTTAAGAAGTGCCAGAGTTTTTATTATTGGGGAAAAATACATGTTTGAGAATTAGGTTCTGGACACAAGATGCTCAGAGTCTAAGAATTAAGAAGGTGAGGGGACTAGTAACAGATAACTAAAGTAAGATAAAGATATAAAAACATAAAAAAGAGATAAGGACAAATAGACTGCCAAGACTAAAGGAGAAGAGGTTCAGATTCCTAGCTTCTCAGAGCCCAACAGTCTCAGGTACAACCACAGCCTTTCCCATATTCTAAAATTGTAATGGCCTCATGTCATTGTTGCTGCTTTGCCTTGCTGTGGTGAAGGCAGAACAGAGGTTGATGGAAAGACTCAATGGTGTGGAAGCCGGGCAACTTCTCTCCCTGACCACAGAACTTTGGTTCATCTGAGATAGGACCAGCAACGGTTCTCAGTGTTGCTGCTTGCCCCTTGCCCTGGTCTTGGGCTTGTGTTCAGCATTATAGCTCTCACAGCTAGGCCTTGATGGTCCACTTTTCATCAGTGTCCTGTTTCCACTAGGCCCCTCCCATCTCCAGCTGGCTACACCCTCTGAAGTCAAACCTCCCAGTGGATTCTGCCAGATCCAGAGTGGATCATCTACCATTTTCCAGAGTTGAAAAGGGATGCTTCCTCCACTCCACATCCCCCACTCTTCAACCCTTATTGGTGGATTCATTGCCCTGGATGTCTTGGCTAGGAAATCATGGTGGCTGCTCATGAGATGCCAACTTTGGAGTGGGAGCAATTTGGCATGAAGGGATTCCCTTGCCAAGATGGTAGGCACCAGTATCTCAGAGGCAGGACTTTGTGCCTCCATCTCTAAGAGTGCCCAGATGCAGGGGGCTCCAAAGGTCAGAGACCTCAGATACCTGGTTACCAGTAAAGAAAGGAGGAACTTGCTCAGCCTGCAGGAATCTCTGTTGACTGAAACTAAAGAAAGCAGTCTGGGAAGTATTTAGGAGTTTGGATTTGGGGGGGGCTATAAAAGGCACAAGCTTTTGCTGTAAAAGTGTGCCTCTACCAGATTCATTCAATCGTATTTATTGAGCACTTACTGTGTGCAGACACTGTACTAAGCTCTTGGGAGAGTACAATACAATAATAAACAGACACATTCCCTACCCACAGAGAGCTTAACAGTCTAGAGTATACTTTATAATAATACCATCATTATCATTATCATTAATACCAGATAATACTGGCATGGTGCAACCTGGTATAAGGGGCTACTGTGCAACTACCAGATAATAATAATCATAATAATGATAATAACTATAGTAGTTGTTAAGCCCTTACTATGTGCCAAGCACTGTACAAAGCACTGGGTAGATACAAAATAAACAGGCCTTGGGTTCTAGATATGGCTCCTTGCCTTTTTTTGGCTGTGTGACCTTGGGCAATGCACTTTACTTCTCTGTGGCTCAGTTACCTCATCTGTAGAATGGGGGTATGACTGTGAGCCCCATGTGGGACATGGACTGTGTCCCACCTGATTACCTTATCTCTACCGCAATTCTTAGAACAGTGCCTGGCACTTAGTAAGCACTAAACAAATACCATAAAAATGTAACAAACAGGGCTCACAGTCTAAGTAGGAGGGAGAACAAGTTTTGAATCCCCATTTTACAGATGAGGGAACTAAGGCACAGAGAAATTGTATGTCCAAGTTTACACAGCAGACAAATGGTGGAGCAGAGATTAGAACGCAGGTCCTCCGACTCCCAGGCTCATGCTGTTTCCTCTAGGTCTTGCTGTTTCTCAGATTATTCTGGGTTGGTCAGTGGGTGCCTTTAATAAAGAGGATCCGTTGAAAGCCATGATCCTGGTATGTGATCCTTTTGGTAATATTTACCTAGGTACAGTCCTGTTACCCAAGAGGGTCAGCAACAACAGTATCTTTCATTCCTAGCTGAGAGTTTGCTAGCAAACACCAGAGCTGTAATCCTACTTAGGTCACTGGGGCTAGGCCAGGTACATAACTGGAGTCCAGGGCTCATAAAAACTCACTCTCTGCAGGATCTCCAAGAGATCCCAGAACCATCTCCGCTTTCCTAAGGATGAAGCTCCCCAAGCCCTTGTCCAATGGCAATGCACACAGTAAGCACTCAATAAATACGATTGAATGAATGAATGACCAGCATAGTTCAGAGCACACAGGGTCATTAGCTGAACTTTTCTTTGGGAAGTGGTGTGGGGACTTAGGAGTTAGGCTGGGATTCAGCTGGAGACTTGCTGCCCAAGCTAAAACAAGTGGGCAGCAGAACAAGCCAAGCAAAAGCTGGCAAATGTCATGGACCTGGGCACAGGAACCCAGCCCTACAGAAAAAAGCCTAAACCATGGCTGTGATTTTCTCAATCAATCAATCAATCACATTTACTATTGTTAATAGTAATAATAATGGTATTAGTTAAGTGCTTACTATGAGCCAAATACTGTTCTAAGCACTGGGGTACATACAAGGTAATCAAGTTGGATATAATCCCTGTCCTACATGGGGCTCACAGTCTTAATCTCCATTTTACAGACGAAGTAACTGAGGCACAGAGAAATTGAGGGACTTGCCCAAGGTCACAGAGCAGACAAGTGACGGAGCTGGGATTAGAACCCACATCCTCTGACTCCCAAGTGTGTCTTAGTGGAAAGAACTTGGATTTAGGAGTCAGAGGTCGGTTCTAATCCCAGCTGCGCCACTGATCAACTGTGCGACTTTGGGTAAGCGACTGGACATATCTGTGCCTCAGTTACTTCATCTGTAAAATGGGGATTAAGACTGTGAGCCCAACGTGGGACACCCTGATTATCTTGTGTTTGTCTCAGCGCTTATAACAGTGCTCAGCACACAGTAAGCGCTTAACAAATGACATCATTATCATTATAATAATTGTGCTCTTGCAGCTAGGCCATGCTCCTTCTCTTATTGAGCACTTACTCTGTGCAGAGCATTGCATTAAGCCCTTGGGAGAGTACAATATAACAGGGTTGGTAGACACATTCCTTATCCACAACAAGTTCCTCTGGGTCCTTGGGCTGAGGGGGACCACTATGACCTCCTGTTGGATCCTGTGTCTCTCTAATGGCCAGGAGCAGCCATCTGCCCTGCCCTTTTCTCATTCTGGTTATAGCAGTACAAATGAGGTTACATCTCTGGCAACCCCCACTTCTCCCTGTCCAATTGCCGCCTGGCCTTCCTCACCCAGCGCTTATCAAAGAGAAACACCTTGGCAGTGATATCGAGTTAAATGCAACTGGAAACATCCAAGTATGAAAAATAGTCTCAATAAATCAGGTTGTAAATAACGGTCTGCTAATACATCCAGGGATTTTGTTTTGGGAATGAGCAGGCTGAAGAAGAAGCCTCTTTCATAGTTGTGCTGGTTCTGGTCAGTCTTGTGGATCAGGCTGGATTAGATGTAGGGTCACCTGGCTTCTAAGCTCAGCTCCTTTGGGCCAAAGCCCTGTGACCTTGGTTCAGGCCTCTCCTCTCTGTACCTCAATTCTGTGAAATAAGGCCAACAATAAGAGAAGGAGCCTGGCCTAGTGGGTATAGCACGGGCCTGGTAGTCTGAAGTACCTGATTCTAATTCCAGCTTCAATACCTGTCTGCTGGGTGACCTTGAGCAAGTCGCTTAGCACCCCTGTGCCTCAATTACCTCATCTGTAAAATGGGGATTAAGATGGTGAGCTCCTTGTGAGATGTGTCCAACTTGATTAGCTTGCATGTTCCCCAGTGTTTAGTAGCGTGCCTGGCATGTAGTAAGTGTTTCAGAAATGTCATATGCTCCAGCCCCTCCTCAGAGGAGAGTTCTCTTGTAGAAGCTCATCCTAGGTCATGGAGCAGTTTTGGATTGGCCCTGATCAGTGAGGAAGCCTCCCTCCCCACCTCAACAAGGGTCAACTCCATCTTCTGGTATAGACAGGGCCCCACTGGACTTCTGGGACTGGGAAGTTAGACTATCACAGATGTACTTTTCCTTTTGAGCATTTAACGCAGTAGGAAAGACAAATTGAAAAATAAGCAAACCATACAAGTCAATCAAAGAAACTGGAGGTATAGAAGATGTAGAAGGAGGAGAAGAAGGAAAAGCCATCTTCAATGAGATCAACAATAGCTAACCTTCCCCCTCCCGCCCCTCCAAACCTGATAAAAACTTGGTAAATACCTGAAAAAGTATTATTTTCTACCCTTTTTTGTTGTTGAAATTTTGACAAAATTCCCATCACCCATTTTTGAGTGATGACAGTGGAAGGAAAAAAAATGACTCTCCCTTTTTTCATAATTTTTATTATATTGTCTTGGCAGGACATACCGATATATGAAACACCTAATACATCAGACAATACAATCAACCAAGAAAAGATGAATTAATTCCTGTGGCCTATAACAATAACAAGATATAACAATGTAATACATAATCGAGTGTCTTGAGTTTGGGTTCCAAGACTGATTGAGGGATTTGCAAATGAAAATAAAGGGCAGCCTGTTAAGTCATAAATCCTTCTTATTACAACTGTTCAGAGATAATGAAAGGATAAGAGGGAAAGAAAAAGTAGCTGAAAATAGTGAGCAAGTGGACTTCAATGCTGAAGAAATGATGTATAGTTAACCTTCAAGAGAGTGTAGTAGAGTGATGTATGGACTGGAATGGGGAGAGATTGGAGGCAGGAAGGCCAGGCAAAAGGCTGATGCAGTAGTCAAGGCAGGATAGGATAAGTACATAGACCAGTGTGGTAACATTTTGGGCAGAGAGCAAGAAGGGAAGGAGCCTAGAGATGTTGTGAAGATTGAACTGAACTGGCAAGATTTGGTGAATGAAAATATGCAGGTTGAGTGAGAGAGATGAATTGAGGAAAATGCTAAGGAAACACGCTTGTGAGACAGGGAGGATGGTAGTGTGTCATCTACAGTGATGGAAAAGCTGATGAAAAAGGATTTTGGTAGGAAGATGATAAATTCTGTTTTGGACATGTGAGTTTGAGCTGGAACAACAAAGCAGAAAGCAAGCTTGAAGGCAGAAGGAAATGTGAGGCTTCAAAAGGGAGTGAGGTCCAGGATGGAGGGATGGATTTGGGAAGTTGAAGCCTTGGGAGCAAAAGAGTTCTTTGAGGAGTGGGTGGAGTTGGACCCAGATCTGAGCCTTGAGGACTCCCTCAGATAAAGGGTGGGAGAAAAAGGAGGAGACTGCAAAAGAGACTGAGAAGGAGTGATCAAAGAGATAGGAGGAGAACCAGGAGAGGATAGTGATAGTGAGGCCAGGATTGAATAATTTTTCCAGGAGGAAAGTGTGGTCCACAGTGTGGAAGGGAGCAGAGAGGTTAAAGAGGATTAGAATGGAGTACGGGCCATTGGATTTGGAATGAAAGAGGTCACTGATGATTTTAGAGAGGGCAGTTTCGGCAGAGTGCAGGAGCCCAAGCCAGATTGCCAGTGCACAGTTGAAGAGTAGGGGTGTGGCCAAATCTGGAGAAGTGTGGGACTGAGGACAGATAGGGGTCCCGGTCTGCAGGTGGCAGCACTGACTAAGGCAGCGCAGTTCCCAGAGCAGATCCTCCCCTCGACCTCTCCCAACCTCCTGGAGTGGCTCCCCTGGGCATGGCCTTCAAGGAGTCTGTTCTAGCCAGCAAACTCCTTATGGGCAGCGAACATGTCTTTTTGTATTCTACTCTCCCAAGCGCCTAATACAGAGCTCTGCACATAATAAATAATCAATAAATAACATTGATTGATTGGCCCTGTGAGCCCAACACCCATCTGGATTGCCACAGAATATGGGGACACTTCTGTTTGCGGCTCCCTTTTCAGATTTTTTTTCCTTTTTTAGGACAAAACAAAAGTTTCAAACACACACACACACACAAACACAGAACACACCCTGTTATGAATGCAACTCTTGACAGCAAAGGTCAAGGAAAATGTCAGGGACAATGTTTCCAGAACACTAACTGTTCCAGTGCAGAGGCTAAATCTCCAAGGCTAACTTCATGCTGAGGACATGGATTGGGGATGTTCATTTTTCTTCAGTACTCACTCACCCCAGTCTTGCAGAAGGTCTAGAAATGGTTTTTGTAATGCTGATTCTCTAGGTAAGAAGAAAGTTCATTCATTCATTCAGTAGCATTTATTGAGGGCTTACTATGTTCAGAGCACTGTACTAAGGGCTTGGAATGTACAATTCGGCAACAGAGACAATTCCTGCCAAGTGAGGAGCTCACAGTCTAAATGGGGGAGACAGACAGCAAAGCAAAACAGAACAAAACAAAACAAGACAACATCATCAAGATAAATAGAATCAAGGAGATATACACCTCATTAACAAAATAAATAGGGTAATAAATAACATATACAAATATGCACAGTGCTGAGGGGAGGGAAAGGAGGAAGAGCAGAGGGTGGGGGCGGGGGAGAGGGGGAGCAAAGGGAAGAGGGGCTCAGTCTGGGAAGACCTCCTGGAGGAAGTGAGCTCTCAGTAGGGCTTTGAAGAGAGGAAGAGAGTTAGTTTGGTGGATGTGAGGAGGGAGGGCATTCCAGAACAGCTGTGGGATGTGGGACAGGGATCAACTGCAGGATAGGCGTGAACGGGGGACATTGAGGAGGTGAGCAGCAGAGGAGCGGAGTGTGCGGGCTGGGCAGTAGAAAGAGAGAAGGGAGATGAGGTAGGAGGGGCCAACGTGATGGAGAGCTCTGAAGCCAAGAGTGAGGAGTTCTTGTTTCATGCGAAGTGCAGCAGGAGTGGAAGTTAAGGCAGCAGCAAAAGTGGCAGCAGCAAAGATGATGGCTGCAAAGGTGATGACAACAAATATTATGGCAGCAAAGGTGGTGGCAGTAAAATTGGTGGCAGCAAAGGTGACGGCAGTGAAGTTGGCAGCAGCACCAGCCCTGGCAGACTGGACCAGGATGGACTAGTGGAGGTGGTTCATTAAGGGGGTGCAGTAGGGGGAAGCAGCAGGGAGACGTGCAGCGATGGTCCCTCACCCCCCTGGAGCTACACTGGCCTGCATTAGCTCCATCCTAGGCAACCTGCCCTAGCCTGCCCTAGGCTGGGCCACGGTAGCTGTCCCACATGGACAGTGGTCATGGCAGCCTAACAGAGCTCTCCCTTCTTTCCATTCTCAGCCTTTTCCCTTGTCCCTCTCTGAGCCTACTCTCTCCCTCTTCCTGCACCTCCTGAGACCTTGACTCCTTCCTGCCTTTTCTGGGCACAGCTGTTGTCGCCGACAGCGATGACAATCCTGGGATGCTAGGATCAGTGCCATTTTGCAGAGGGTCACGGAGACGTTGGGGAGAAATGGAGTGCAGCAGATATATCCATGCTGGTCCTTCACTCTCCCCAGAAAGGACCAACCTATCAGCAGCCCACTAAGTGGTTTCCTAAATGCCTTCTGAGGAAGCTAGACTGGGCTGTGCTCCACCCTCTAACCAATTCCCAAAACTGTCCCAGGTTTCAGGGAGCTGGGGTCCTGGCTCTCTGCTGGCCTGGGGAGGGCTGGCCTCCCCTGCTGGGAGAGATAACAGAGCCCAGCAGAGCCTCCTTAGCTCTCTCACAAGGACCGGGGGGATTTTGAGTTCTGAAGAGTACGGAGGGAAGAGAGAGAGAAAGCGATCATCTTTTCAACCCCTCCTTTCCACCCTCATCCCCCCACAGTTTAAAACCAGTCTCATTTCAGGTGTACCAAGCCCCTAAATTCTGTATTGGGTTTAAATGTAATGAACCTTCAACTCAGCCAGAATATATGTGTTCATTACACAATTTGGATGGAGCACAAAGAGAGAATTTGGGGCAATTGTCCTGTTTATGCGATATGCATATGTGCGCCACAGACACAGTGTCAGACAAGAAGCTTGACAAGAACAGTCCCCGTGTCCTAAGAGAACTAGCTATGTTCCACTTTCTCAAAGAAACAACCAAGAGAAAACAGAAATAGAGATAGACCGCCTAGCTATCTGGGGACTTGGAAATTTCCATCCCTGGTGAGCTTCCAAAACAGAGATTGGTGTCAATGAGTCCCCAGATGGGCCAGGATTCTCCTGCTTGGAGACAGGAAGCTGGAAGCGATGGCATTTTGGGATCCCTTCCGACTCTAGATACCTTTTTTGCACTGTCCAAACATAAAGTTTGTCCTCTTGAAGGCAACATGCAAATGTATGTCAGCCACATGCAAAGTGGGGCATCCCCATTTTAATGGCTTTAATCTTTCTGCCTGCCTCTGTTTTTACCAGCTTGCATTTGCTAATGTCACAGTCAGTCAGTCAGTCAACAAGTATTTATTTAGCACCCACAGTGTGCCTCGCCCTGCACCAGCATAATAAAGGCACAGCTGAAGTCAGCATCAGTAGTCTGAAGAAATAAGGAATGCAGGCTCTGGACCGCTTTTGTCATTTGTACTAAAATTCTCCAATTCTCCAAGAACTGTTTCTTTAAGTCTGGAATTACTGGCCAGGACTAAATTGCATGGATTGTTTTACCCCATTGGTTGGCTTGTCCTAGCTTCAGTTGTAGTCCACTGCATCACTTAATGCAAAGATTTGTAGGGAGAGGCAGATTGTATTTGTGCTCAAGGCATTCTCAGTTAATTACACTTTGAGACCACAGGACTAACACCGGAGAAATACGGCATTGATTTTTTTCTTTCCCTTTTTCTTGGAGCTTCCTCTTTGTGGTGAAGAAATAAGATGTGTGACAGGGGCTGATATATTCAGAGGTGATTGAGGAACTGTTCTGAGATGAATTTGTTGATATTAATTACCTCCTCTCCCTGCTGAGATTTTTAACAAGATTATTCCTTCTGAATGTTGTTGGCCTAGTGTTCTTTAATTCCCAAACACCTTATGTTATTTGTTTTTTAATGTCAGCAAGGAGGAGGGAATTGAGTTGTCCACCTCGGACAGGTTCAGCTAAGGCACTGGGGTGGTGGTTCAATGAGGGCAGAACTCTGCTCAGGGAGGTGAAAATGTGGGGGTGAGTGTATGTTTGTGTGTGTCAGCGGGGGCTTTTAGGGAGAGGGAAGGGGAGAAGGGCGGGAAAGGTCATTTGTTGAGCAACCGGGTGGATGACCTTGTCCAAGAGGACCCTTTTCAGATGACGATATAGAGGGCTTCATGTAGCTCTGGTCATCCTTAGTCTCCCTCTCTTCGATATTGAGTCCTCTGCGGGATAGGGACTGTGTCTGATCTTTTCATTAATTCATTAATTAATTCATTCATTCAATTATATTTATTGTGTGCTACTGTGTGCAAAACACTGTACTAAACACTCAGCACTGTTCTAATTGTACTGTATGTACCCCAACACTTGGCACATAGTATTTAACAAATACTATTGTTATTATTAATAATAATAATAATACTAATAATAAAATAGAGAGTCATAAAGGTCATACACTTCCCTTGTCAGAAAGCCTTCCTTGACTAGGCCATCATTTCCTCTTCTCCCACTCTCTTCTTTGTTGCCCTTGTACTTGGATTTGCACCCTTTCTTCATGGCTCCCTTAGTTTACAGCATTTATGTACATAGCCATAATTAATTCATTTATATTAATGTCTGTATCCCCCTCTAGACTGCAAACTTGTAAGCAGGGAATGTGCCTACCAACTCTGTTATACTATACTCTCCTCAAGTGCTTAGTACAGTGCTCTGCACACAGTAAGCCCCTAATGAATGGGATTGATTAGTTGATTGATTAAATTATCTGTTCCCTGTGGGCCATTTCTACCTTTTAATTCTGACTCCTAGGAGACTTCATTCCATTTCAACCAGGATCTCTAGACTGTAAGCTTGCCATAGGAAGGGAACATCTCTACCAACTCTGTTTTTTCATATTCTCCCAAGCTATTACTGTACTTGCACAAAGTGAGCGCTTGATGAATAACATTGATTGACTGGTCGATGGATCAATCAATCCATGTAGCTGGCAACCCCAGGTTTCTGCCATGTTTTGGTTCAGTGCTAACCTTGGAAAGGTGAGAAAGTCTATAGGTCTGAACATGGGTGGAGGGTTCAGTGGGGCCAACCTCAAAGGCAAGTTACAGAACTCCAGTCAGTCAATTGTATTTATTGAGTACTTACTGTGTGCAGAGCTCTGTACTAAGTACTTGGGAGAGTACAGTATAACAATATAACAGATAAATTATCCCCCGAGAGTGAACTTACAGCCAGGATTGCCTACCTTCACCTGAATGGCCAAGCAAAATGATCAAGCACAGAGTTTTCAGGAATTTGTTGTGTTGTAGAAGGCTTCGGGAGCCCAGGGGAGGTTTGGGTAAGCAGATAGGTAGGAAGCAGTGTGGCCTAGAAGAGAGAGCACAGACCTGGAGTTAAAGGACCTGGGTTCTGATCCTGACTCTGCCACTAATCTGTTATGCAACCTTGGGCAAGTCACTTTATTTATCTGGTCCTTAATTCCCACATCTGTAAAATGGGAATTAAATACCTGTGCTCCCTCCTTTGTAAACTGAGAGCCCTTCTGGGACCTGATCATCTTGTATCTACCCCTTATTTAGTACTTATCATTA
Source organism: Ornithorhynchus anatinus (assembly GCF_004115215.2). NCBI lineage: Eukaryota > Metazoa > Chordata > Mammalia > Monotremata > Ornithorhynchidae > Ornithorhynchus > Ornithorhynchus anatinus. The sequence continues at coordinate 45,127,122 of NC_041732.1, read as the reverse complement.
CCTCTCCCAGCACTTACTATTATTATTGTTATTGTCATTATTCTTCTCAATACTTAAATACTGCCACTCCTGATACCGTGGTTAGTCGATCAATCAATCACATTTATTGACTGTTTACTCTGTGCAGGGCACCATACTAAGCACTGGCAGAGTATAATTCAATAGAGGAGGCAGATCTGATCCCTGCCCACAAGGAGCAGCAGGATGACCTAGTGGATGAAGCACGGGCCTGGGAGCCACTAATTCCAGATCCGCCACTTGTCTTCTATTTGACCTTGGGCACAACACGTAAATCCTCAAGACTTGTAAGCTGTGGACGCAGGAAAAGTATCTATTATCTCTACTATATTGTTATTTTATATTCTTCCAAGTGCTTAGAACAGTGCTCTGCATGCAGTAAGTGCTCAATAAATATGACTAATTGATTCTCTGTGCCTCCATTACCTCATCTGTAAAATGGGGATTAGGACTGTGAGCCACATGTGGTACATGGACTGTGTCCAACCTGATTAGCTGGCATCTACCTCAATGCCTAGTTCAGTTTCTGACACATAGTGAGCCCTTAACAAACACCATTAAAAAGAGAGATTACAGACTAGAGGATAACTATGTTATTTGTTAAGTGCTTAATATGTGTCAAGCACCATATTAAATGCTGGGGTAGATGCAAGATAACCAGGTTGAACACAGTCCCTGTCAATCATGGTGTTTACCTTCTAACGAGGAGGGAGCACATGTATTAAATCTCCATTTTACAGATGAGAAAACTGAGGCACAGAGCAGTTAAGTGACTTGCCCAAAAGGGAAATGGCAGAGCTAGGATTAGAACCCAGGACTGACTCCCAAGACTGGTTTTTCCTCTAGGTCACCCTGCTTCCTTTAATTTTGGAGTTCAGTAGATCTAGGGAAGAGTTGGCTGCCTGTCTCCTTGTAAAAATATTTAATAGATGAGGAAATGATTCATAAGTCATCCTTCAGCCTTCTCTCCTGATTCCATAAACCTATGTCCCTTACCCTCTCCAATACTGAAATCATTTCTGTTACTCTTTTCTCCAAGGAGCATCTTAGCTCACCAGACGGAATATCAGGGATTTAGCTAATTGTGAACAGGAAACATCCCACTCAGGGTCACACCTGGAGAGTTCCCAGGACTCTACCAGTCTCAACTAATAATGATAATAATAATAATGATGATTATGGTATTTGTTAAGCGCTTACTATGTGCAGAGCACTTTTCTAAGCGCTGGGGTAGATACAGGGTAATCAGGTTGTCCCACGCGGGGCTCATGGTCTTAATCCCTTAATCCTCAGATGAGGTAACCGTGGCGCAGTGGAAAGAGCACGGGCTTTGGAGTCAGGGCTCATGAGTTCGAATCCCAGCTCTGCCACTTGTCAGCTGTGTGACTGTGGACAAGTCACTTAACTTCTCTGTGCCTCAGTTCCCTCATCTGTAAAATGGGGATTAAGACTGTGAGCCCCACGTGGGACAACCTGATTCCCCTGTGTCTACCCCAGCGCTTAGAACAGTGCTCTGCACATAGTAAGCGCTTAACAAATACCAACATTATTATTATTATTATTAAGTGACTTGCTTACAGTCACACAGCTGACAAGTGGCAGAGCTGGGATTTGAACCTATGATCTCTGACTCCCAAACCCGTGCTCTTTCCACTGAGCTACACTGCTTCTCTAACTACAGGAGGGAGAGTCAGGCAGAGACATATCCATTCCATTCCTAGAGTGAGCAGTGGCTAGCTAGTGGAAGGCAATCTGCTACAAGTCAAAACTCACCTGTGCTAGGCAGCAGCAACATGGGAGAGAATCAAGGGCGAAGACTCAAGTTTACCATGCAGAAAGAAGCAGTGGTAAACCACTTCTGTATTTTTACCAAGAAAACTCTATGGATACACTTCCAGAATGATTGCAGATGGAGGTGGGGTGCTCTGGGAGAGATGTGTCCATGGCGTCAATATGGGTCCAAGTTGACTCGAAGGCATAAGACAAGAGCAGAGAACTTATCTGCGATCTCTCGTGTATTATACTCTCCCAAATGCTTAGTATGGTGCTCTTCCCACAGTAAGCACTCAATAATTACCACTGATAAAGAAAACATGTGACTCCCAAAAGTTGTTAAATATAAAAATGTTTGACTGAAGCAGGTCGTAGAATTTTCTCTGGAGGTCTTCAAGCCCAGTATTGATTCTCAGCATCTTGGATAACATAGATTTGGTTCCAACTGAAGGAATGGGTTGAACTAGATAAAAGTGATCTCCTGAAGCTCCCTCCAGCCTAGGGATTCCCCAATTCTGTGACAAAAATTACAATGCTAATGATTGCGGTTGTGGAAGCAGCCTTGCCCAGTGGAAAGTCCTGGGAGTCAGAGGACGGGGGTTCTAATCCCAGCTCTTCCACTTGTCTGCTGTTTGACCTTGGCTAAGTCAATTAACTTCTCTATGCCTCAATTTCCTCATTTGTAAAATGAGAATTAAATTCTACTTCCTCCCACTGAGACTGTGAGTTTCATGTGGGATAAGAACTTTGTCCAACTTGAGTGACTTTGTATCTATCCCAGAGCTGAGTATAGTACCTTACACAGTAAGTGCTTAACAAGTACTGTTGATATTATTATAACTGGCACTTGTTAACCCCTTACTATGTACTAAATTCTGGGCTAGATACAGAATAGTCGGATCAGTCACAGTCCCTCTCCCACAAGGGGCTCACAGTCTAAGAGCAAGAGAGAGCAGGTTGAAATCTCCATTTTACAGATGAGGAAACTAAGACACAGAACAGTTAAGCGGCTTGTCCTAGGTCACCCAACAGTCATGTGGAGGAGGCAGGGTTAGAACCCAGGTCTCCTGATTCCCGGTCCTTGGCTCTAGACAATAGCCACCCTGCTTCTCAACCTCAAGCATTGTTGTCATGGAATAGTGAGAAGCAACATGGGCCTGGAAGACAGAAGGTCATGGGTTCTAATTCCGGCTACACCACTTGCCTTCTGTGTGACCTTGGGCAAGTCACTTTCCTTCTCTGTGTCTCAGTTACCTCATCTGTAAAATGTGGCATGAGACTGTGAGTTCCACATGGGGCAGACGCTGCGTCCAACCCGATTTTCTTGTATCTACTGCAGTGCTTAGTACAGTGCCTGGAACATAGTGCCTGGAACAAAATAAGTGCTTAACAAATGCCATTCTTTTTTCTTTTGTAGGAGAGCACTATTCCAAGCACTGTACTATCTGGAAGTGATGGCATAGTGTTGTTTTTTTCTTTTGAGTACTGGGTCTTGTTCCCACCCCTCTGCAGCTTCCTGCCAACCAGGCACTGGGCTTCCTTCAGTTCTTTTCAACAGCTTATTGATTTCCTCCACTCTCTCAAACCGTTCAATACCCATCTGGTGAACATGAGGCTGGTGGAGAACAGGACAATGAATTTACCCTGCACCTTTGTGTTTGTTTAAGCCGGAATGAAGAAAACTGTATTTCAACTTGATGGTAATAATAATTCCTACATAATTTACATTGGTCTGGGCCTGTCCACCAGGGCCTGAAAGAAAATAGGTGGGACTTGAAAGTCAGACTTGTGACAGGCTTATGAGAGGGTAAGCAGTGAAATAAATATATCCATTTATGTGCATAGGTAGATATATTTAAGTATACAACTACACAAATATAAAACTTGCTACTCAGAGATGAAGCCATTTATATTTACTGATGAGCACAAGTGAAGCTGCAAAGACTGATATGGAATTGACAGTCTCATGTGGTCCCTTCACTCACAAAGACCAAACAGACAAGGCTCCCCAGTGCTAACAGAACAAGACATGCCACCCTCCAGCAGCCTCAGAATCCCGACGAAGTTCTCAGACCTGCCAAATTTACTCAGTCATGAACAAAGCCCAGAATTCCTCAAGGTGTCAAATGCTTTTGGTAAGGTTGACCAAATACATCTGCTGGTCTTTTCGATGCTCCCGGCTTCTGTCCTGTGACTGATGGGTGGAGAAGATGGCCTTGTCTACGCCACAGTGGGAAATGAAATCCCACTGCAATTACAGAAGCGGGTGGCCAATGATACTCTTCGGGTGTTGGTCCAGAAGATCACTGGCCAGGATCTTGCCAGGAGTGGGTAACAGTGAGGTGTCACAATAGTTGCAGCAGTTTTCTCCTTCGTCTATCTGCTTGAAGAGGGTGATGATGGTGGTATATCTAAGGCCATGCAGCATCTATTCTAATAGAAATAGGGATATTTGTTAAATGTTTATTATAAGCCAAGAGTTGTGCTCTGCGCTGAGGTAAAAACAAGATAATCAGGTTAGAAAAGTTCCCTATCCCATATAAGACTTCTCAGTCTAAAGAGGAGGGCGAAGAGTTACTTAATCTCTATTTTATAGATGAAGAAACTGAAGTATAGAGAAGTTAAATGACAATACACTAGCTGATGGTACACCGATTTACTGAATCATCCTGTTACTAAGAGTTGAAAATAAAGTGTAAAGAACACTGAGGTGATGGGACAGGCTGCACTAGAGAAGCAAGCAACACAACCAAAAACTAATATTGGCATCTCAGAGCTAAGTCAGTTTCAATCGAGGCAATACTTTGCTCCTGGACTAGGAAGACAAAAACCAAATAAAGAAAGCTAGCACACCCTTTGGAAGAATTGCAAACAGTGTGGCAGCAGAGTTGCATCAGAGTCCAGACTCAACTAGTGGGACTAGGGGGCTATAGTGATGTCTATCCTTCTCTAATAATAATAATTATGGTATTACAGCTGTGAGACTTTTAAGCTCCATTCATGTTACCTTATATGTCTACCTCAGCACTTAGATATCACCTGCTTAAGTGCTTATCAAATATTACAGTTATTATTATTAGGCACAATATCTAGTTTCTTGACCAATTCCACCAAGTTAATTTGGGAAGCAACGTGGTCTAGTGGAAAAAGCATGGGTCTGGAATTCATAGAGCTTGAGTTCTAATCCCGGCTCCGCCACTGTCTGCTGTTTGATTTTAGGCAAGTGACTTGACTTCTCTGTGCCTCAGTTTCCTCATCTATAAAATGTAAATCTCTCTCAACCTTTGAGTCCCATGTGGGATCTGATTATCTTGGTTCTACCTCCAGCACTTTGTACAGTGCCTGGCATATAGTAAGCACTTAACAAATACCACAGTTATTATTATTATTTTTATGGTTATGTGCCAGGCACTGAACTAATTGCTGGGGAAGGTATGAGATAATCAGGTTGGGCACAGTCCGTAGGGCTCAGAGTTTTAATTCCCATGTTTATAGATGAGGTAACTGAGAAACAGAGAAGTTAAGTGATTTGCCCAAAGTCAAACAGCAGACAGTGGCAGAGCCAGGATTAGAACCCCAGGTCATTCATTCATTTAATAATATTTATTAAGTGCTCACTTTGTGCACAGCACTGTACTAAGCGCTTGGAGTGTACAATTGGGCAATAGGGAAAATCCCTGATCAATAACGGGCTCCACTTTCTTCTGGCTCTCAGGCCCATGCTCTATCCATTAGGCCATGCTATCATTCATCTATGTGACCTAGTCAATAACAAAAGGCAGGATAAGAGCAACATAGTCTCCTAACAGTAAAACTGTGCTCGACTCAATACAGCTTTTCTGAGTGGGACCTGTGAGGACAATGAATGTCAGCAGGACACTCAAACAACTGCTGAATGGAGTGCTGAAATAGGGAACCAAAAACAAGAAGACAGAGGAAGCATTTTAGGGACTCAGTGAAATAAAGCCTGTGAAAGCTGATAGACAGTTGCCAGGCCTGTAGACTGTAAGCTTGTTTTGGGCATGGGATGTGTCTATCATTTTTTGTTGTATTGTACTTTCACAAATGCTTAGTACAGTATTCAGTACACAGTAAGCACTCAGTAAAAACTATTGATAGATTGATTGTCCAAGGTCACACGGCAGTCAAGTGGAGGCACCAAGTTAGAACCCAGACTCCCCACTTCCCAGACCCATGCTCTTTCCACTAAACCAACTGCTTCCTTTCTGTGTCCACATGTTAAGTATTTAAGCAGGTTGGTCCTGACCGAGTTTTCAGACTTGAACTAAAATAGCAAATATGACCCACCAGTGCAAGTGCTCTCTGACTCCAAGAGGCACCAGGACTTATGAAAGTTAGGGAAGAGTCAGTGGTGAGTCCAAGGGAATCGCTGGGGTGTTTGAACCTATTGATCCATAACGCTAAGCTAAAGGACATCCCACAAGGCAAGATCAAAGAAATATTTGAGTGTGCCCAGAGGGAAATATCCAAATCAAAGAAGAACACCTTATTTGGGTCCGCAGAGGGCAAGGTGGATTTTTGGCACCTTATATGAAACTTCCTGAATCTGAAATCAATCAGCTCTAGCAAGGGCTGCTCTTCGCTGACAGGACTCAGGTTTCTGGAGCCATGGACCTCTCACCTCAGTCTGAACCCAGGCCAGGTACCCTGTAAACACATCCAGCTGATGGATAATGAAGTGATAGTTCTGGTTTCTCCAGCCCTGACCCCAGGGCCTTCCCCCCAACACTGTCCTGCCGCCATACTTGTTTGTGGCAGTGCCCAGGGAACAGGCTGACAGAGGACCAGGGGAGCAACAGAGAGGCCCCTCCACCTCCTGGACAGTGACTGTCAGTTGTTGTGGGCCGGGAATGAGTCTACCAACTCTGTTGCATTGTATTGATCCAAGGGCTTAGTACAGTGCTCTGCACACTGTAAGTGCTCAATAAATACCATTTATTGATTGATTACAGCTCCCAGGTCAGTTGTAAGGCCCAGCCAATCCTGCAGCCCAAGTCCTTAATCAACAATAAGAGGAAGGGGATCCCGCACATGGTGGTTGGCCAGACCGGCTTCAGGGGGTCCAGTGGCCAGAATTCAGAGTTCTGAATGGACACAAGACATAGCACAAGTCATGGACACAAGACATAGCACATCACCATACATATCATTTCATCAAATCTCCCTGCTGCAGCATTTGCAAATGTTGACCCTATCCAAACTCCTTCCCTGGGCCACACACAGCTTCTTGCATCCTTGCCCCAAGCTGCAGAGACAGTAATGCTTATGGCTGAGTCCAGCCAGCACTTCCTGAAGCAGTAAATTTTGCAGGTTCCTCCTCTGCCTCCCATCCTCTAACTGTGGAGTCACTCAAGGCCTAGTTCTGAGTCCCCTTCTATTCTCCATCTACACCCACTTCTTTGGGAACTCATTTGCCCCCATCTCTTTGCAGATTATTCCCAAATCTACATCTCCAGCCCAGACTTCTCTCCTTTTATGTACTCTTACATCTCCTCCTGCCTTCAAGACATCTCTACTTGAATGTCCCACTAACACCTCAAACTTAACAGGTCCAAAACTGAACTCCTTATCTTCCCACCCAAATCCTACCCTCCCTGTGACTTTTCCCATCACTGTGTACAGCCCCATCATCCTCCCTGTCTCACAAACCCGTAACCTTCGAATTTTCCAAGACTCAGCTCTCTCATTCAACCCACCTATTCAATCTTTCACCAAATCCCTTTGGTTCAACTTTCACGTTGCTAAAATCTGCCCTTTCTTTTCCATCCAAACTGTTACCACATCAATTCAAACATTTATCTTATCCCGCCTTGATTACTGCATCAGTTTTCTTGCTGATCTTGCTGACCTCCCAGCTTGTTTCTCCCCAATCCAGTCTATATATCACTCTGCTGCCCAGATGGTTTTTCTACAAAACCACTGAGTTCATATTTCCCCACTCCTCAAGAACCTCCATGGGTTGTCCTCTGCATCTAACAGAAACTCCTTATCATAGGCATTAAAGCACTCAATCACTTTGCCCCCTCCTGACTTAACCCCTTGATTTTCTACTACAACCCAGCCTGCACACTTCACTCCTCTAATGCCAACCTCCTCACTGTACCTCGATCTCATCTCACTGATCCCTCACTTACATACTCCCTCTGGCTTGGAATGCTCTCCATCTTCATATATGAAAGGCAATCACTCTTCCCACCTTCAAAGCCTTATTAAAAAGCACATCTCCTCCAGGAGGCCTTTCTTAAGTCCTCATTTCCTCTCCTCCCACTCCCTTCTCCATTGTCCTTGCATTTGGATTTGCACCCTTAATTCACCCCTCCCTCAGGCCCACAGCACATATGTACATATCTAATTTATTTATTGATATTAATGTCTCTCTCCCTCTCTAGACTGTAAACTCCTTGTGGGCAGGGAAGATGTCTATCAACTTTGTACTCTCCCAAGTACTTAGTTCAGTGCTTTGAACACAGTAAATGCTCAAAAAATGTGATTGATTGACTTCTGCCTCTGTCCCTGTCACTGCCTTATCTGCTCTCTCCTGTTCTCCCTCACCACTCTCCTCCGTGCTTCCCCAACTTCTGCCCACAGCTGGTTGGTCTCCCCTGCTTCCTTCTACTCCCTGCTGCAGCTTGGCCCCTCCACACACTCCCTTTATCCCCTACTCTTCCCAAGCAGGACTCGAGACAGAGTCTGGCAGAAACCCATGCAAAGGGGGCCCACAGTCCTCTCCACCACCATGACTCCAGTGGCCCTGTTCTTTTCATGGCCTGCAACGACACTTCTAAGGCCTGATTGCTGCCAGCTACCCACTTCTCATGCCTCAGCCTCTCCCAATCCAAGGCTCCTGGCTATGAACTGCTTCTCTCCCATCTCCCTTTCCTTGATTACCCACTCTACTCCCTCTATGCCAGTAGGAGTGGGGAACCTGAGTTTTTTGGATCCTGAGATCCCATCCTGTTTGCCCTGGAAGGCATGACCTAGAGCCTCCTAGCCACCTTTCCCAGACAATGAAATCCACCCTAAATCCTCACCTTCCCCAGAGTGGGGAGAACTAACCTCAGACCTCTGCCTTCCCCGGGCAGGGAGAACCAAGCCTATTGCCCTTCCCAGGTTGCCTATTGTCCCAGAACCAGACAAAGAGGAGGTCTGGAGAGCCACCAAATCAAATGACTTCGCACAGCCTCAAGAGCCCAGGGAAATAGAGAGTGGAATGGAGGGTATGAAAAACTCCTTGCATTTAAGATAAATATGATGTCAAAACTTTGGAAATGACTCCTTTATTTCTGAGAGGTGGGGAAGCAGAGAATGCCTGTGAAAATGAAACTAAAGATGATAGCCACCCATGCCTCAGAGGGAGGGAGGTATAATGGCTCTGCTCTTGGATAGCTACCATCTTGATAAGGTCTGGTATGGACATCATCTTGGTTATGTCAAATAATGACATGCAGATGCCCCTTCACATGCTGTCCTTAGGCGGCTGCTTACCTTGCTTACCATAAGAAGCCAGTCTTATTTTTCAGCCAATTCCACAAAAATAAACAGAGTGAATTGTTTACCAATCCTTCTAGGCTGGAATTCAAAATGAAGTGAAAATGGTTGGGGTATTAAGAAATGCAGGTTTGGAAAGCTTTTTGGAAACAAACATTGTTTTTGCTCAGCTAATTTTTACACCCTGGAAACCACTCCCAGACAATGGCCTGGAACTAAGATATTGACCCATTTGTGTCCCTAGACATTTACAAATGTAGTCTGGAAAACAATTGTATCTGAATAATAACTGCATGCAATAATGATGGTATTTATTGAACTAATAGCCCAAGCCAAGCATGGCAGGTAGATGCTGGATGATCAGATCACACACACTCCTTGATCCACACAGGGCTTACACTGTAAGAGGTAGGGAGAACAAGTGTCTTATCTCCATTTTCAGCTTAGAGAACTGAGATTCAGAGAAGTGAAGTGACTTGGCCAAGGTCACACAGCAGGCCAGTGGAAGAACCCAGTTTTCCTGACTTCCAGTCCCGTGCCCTATCCATTAGACACACTGCTAGAATCTGTGGCAAAATGGGTTTAGTGAAAAAGTTCAGGAGTTTAGGCCTTCTACAGCTGTGTGACTTGAGGAAACCCACTTCACCTCTCTGGGCCTCAGTTTCTTCAACTAAATAATAGAGTCCTTGCATTATTCTGAAGAATAATATAACATATATTATAATAATATTCATCTGAATAATAATACAGTCCCTCTAGACTGTAAGCTCACTCTAGGCAGGGAACATGTTTACCAACTCTGTACTCTCCCACTTGCTTAGGACAGCATTCTGCACACAGTGAACACTCAATAAATACAATTGATTGATTAATTGAATAATGGAGATTAAAAAACAATCTTTTTCCCTCACAGGAAATTTGGGAGGGCAAACGAAATGATAGCTGGGAAAGCACTTTGGAAAGCCAAAGTCTCCTATTGGTGGAAAACTTGGGCATTCCAATTATTGTTGGGCCAAGCAGAGTAGAACACATCATTGTGCAGGCTGATAAGAAAGGCTGAGAAAAGACAAAGGAAGGGAGAAGGGACAGGCCATGGGAAACCCTGAGGGTGCAGGCAGGATGGAGGGAAGGTCGACAAGGCCCAGCCTTCCCTGGCTCCCTGGCAGCTGGGAGGGGTTGGGAGAAGAAACCCAGCCTGCAGATTCCTGAAGGGTGTTTTAGGCACCATATCCCGTAATTAACTCATCAGTTCAGAGCTGTCATCTTTAGGGGAAACTGAGTTTCCTGTATGAGGTACCAGCATAGGTGAATCTCCACAGACCCAGGAGACCAGAGCCATACTGCTTTCTCCTTCCCAACAGCAGCACAGTCTGGGGTGGGAGCCTCACACTAAGCATCCAGAGAGGTGGAGTTTGAAGCTGAGGCCCATCTCCTGGCCAACTCTTACCTAGAGAGCTACCATTTGTACCTCAAAGATATGTACTGGCCTATGGGTGAGAGTGAGGCGGGATGGAGAACCACCTTCACCAATACACTGTGCACACAGAGAGTCCTTGGTTGTGTTGCTGTGTTTGTTCTTTCTATTTCTGGTACTGATTCTGCTTTAGTTTCCCTTTCTTCTGCTTTGAGAAGCAACGTGGTTTATTAAAAAGAGCAAGGGCCTGAGAATCAGAGGACCTGGATTCTAATCCCATCTCCGCCACTTGCCTGCTGCTGTGTCCTTGGGTAAGTAACTTCACCTCCTCTGTACCTCAGTTTCCTCAATTGCAAAATGGAGATTAAATACTTGTTCTCCCTCTTACTTAGGCTGTGATCCCCAAGTGGAACCTGATTATCTCAAATCCACACACGAAGATAGAACAAGGACCTAAAAGTAAGAAGGTCATGGGTTCTCATCCTGCCTCTGCCACTTCTTTACTTTGTGACCTTGGGCAAGTAACTACATCTCCTCTGTGCCTCAGTTTCTTCAATTGCAAAATGGAGATTAAATACTTGTTCTCCCTCCTACTTAGGCTGTGATCCCCAAGTGGGACCTGATCATCTCGAATCTACACTAGAAGATAGAACAAGAACCTGGAAGTCAAAAAGGTCATGGGTTCTCATTCTGCCTCTGCCACTTGTCTGCTATGTGACCTTGGGCAAGTCACTTCATTTCTTTGGACCTCACTTCCCTCATCTGTAAAATGGGGATAGGGACTGTGAGTCCCATTTTGGACAAGGACTGTGTCCAACCAGATTTTCTTGTTTCCACCCCAGCACTTAATGAAGTGCTTGGCACATAATAAATGTTTAACAAATACCATAATTATTATTATTATTACTACATACTAAGCGTTTAACAAATACCACAGTTATGATTATTATTATTCCTTGTCTCACAAGCCTGATTGGAAGAGATCAGTCAGGTTTTCCCCCTCTTCTCAACTTTAATTTTCCCTGCTGAAAAATGGGGTGCCTCCCAGTCAACAGAACCCCTCCCTGCACCCTCCAATCCATCATCAGGGCAGGAATGGAATCTCATCTGTTCAGGGGTCAAAGAGCCTGAAGACCTCAGGTCAGGGCTTTTACCACTTTGCCTCCAATATCCCACTCTGCTCCTATTGACAGTGTAACTGTCTCCTTACTACTGCACTCCAAAGGGTCTGAGGCTGTGGGTCCTAAGGAATGGGGCAAGGGACTCTGAGGCTCAGAAAATGTTGAATAGGCTTCTCCCAACTCCCTCCCTAGTCCAGCCGGAGCCCTCTGTCTGGAGATTCAGGAGGGATGTGGATGTCAGACCAGCGCTTGCTCTCTGGATGGCAGGCAGAGGAGGCAAGAGTTGTAAATAATAGGGAATTAAACAAAGTCTTGTTTAATGACAGGGCTGGAGAGCGGGGGCGGGGTGAGGAAGGAGACATCCTGTGGGGGCAGGAATATGTGAGCAGCATAATATCCTTGGAGAAGGACATGGTGAGACCATTGTTACATCAAAACAAGGGCCCTTCCAGACTATACTTGTTCCAGGTCTGCTGTGCTGGGAGTGTAGGGAGTGTAGGGAGTGTAGGGAGTGTCTGACAGTAGCTCACAGGCGATCAAAGAGCCCCAGGCCCGTAGTGAAGCTGGAGGGGGTAGGGAGAGGGATCCTGGAGGGGGGGGCAATAGGAGGACCTCCAGGGCAGGGGCACTGAGCCCCCAACCAGAAGTTTCCAGACTTGAGCTCCTATTAGACGCAGAGGGCTTCTGATCCCAATTTCCTTTTTCAACCTGATCATTGACTCTGAGCTTCTGAGAAAGGAGCAGGATTAGTTTTCTAATGGTCAGAACCATAAGAGCAAGTATATAATTACTATGGTATTAAGCGTTTATTATGTGCCAAGCACTGTAAGCACTGAGGTGGGTACAAGCAAATTGGGTTGGACACAGTCCCAGTCCCACATTTTAATCCCCTCACAGTCTTAATCCCCATTTTACAGATGAAATAACTGAGGCCCAGAGAAGTTAAGTGATTTGCTCATGGTCACACAACATGCAAGTGGCAGACTAGGACTGAATATCTTGTCTCTCTTCCTAGAATGTAAACTCCTGGAGACCAGGCCGGAGCCCGGGCCCCAAGAACCAATTGCCCCAGGGGGACTCAGTAAATACTTGTTGATGGATGGCCCATGGTGTCCCAAGATTGCTCTGTAAGATCCTGAATTTGTAAGCTGCTGTGAACAATCCCTGAACTGATCAACACTAGTTGATCTCCCTGGAAGCTTGGGAAAAGAATGAAAATTCCATCTGTAGACTGTAGTTACATTCTGTCATTCTTAAGATCATTACACAATCAGAGGGTAAGTATGTATGCATGTGTGAATCAGCGTGAGTGGAATAGTGTTATGTTTATGAGAATATGTGTCTGAACATGAAAGACTTGTGTATGTGTGCAAGAATGTGAAAGTAATAATGCAATGCATGTGAGAGGCAGCTTGCCCTAATGGAAAGAGCACAGGCCCGGAAGTCAGGAGATTTGGGTTCTGATCCTGTATTTCCCACTTCCCTGCTGTATAGCCTTGGGCAACTCACTTAACTTCTCTGTTCCTCAGTTTCTGCAACTGTAAAATAGAGATTAAATGCCTGTTCTCCATTCCTCTTAAACTGTGAACTCTATGTGGGAAAGGGACTGTGTCGGATCACCTTATATTGTAAAAAAAAAAATACCATATTTGCTAAGTGCTTATGATGTGCCAAACACTGTTCTAAGTGCTGGGATAGATACATGGTAATCAGGTTGTTCTACATGAAGCTCACAGTCTTAATCCCCATTTTACAGATGAGGTAATTGAGGCACAGAGAAGTGAAGTGACTTTCCCAAGGTTACACAGTAGACAAGTGGCAGAGTCAGAATTAGAAGCCACGTCCTCTGACTCCCCAAGCCGATGCTCTTTCCATTAAGCCACGCTGGTACCCACCCCAGCACTGAGTATAGTTCTTAGCACATAATCAGTGCTTAACAAATACCACAATTATTATTAGCATTATGTGTAAACATTGATCTGTATGTGAGAATACTTGAATTGATGAGTATGGGAGTATTGTGAAATTTATATCCCTGTTTTTGTTTTTTGTTTTTTGTTTGTGTGTGTGCGTGTGTGTTCATCTATGTTAGCATGTCTGTGTGTGAGTCAGTGGGAGTGCAAGTCATAGTGTTTGAGAATGTGTCTGGGTCTGCTTGGTGAGCAAATCTGTATATGGCAAAGGTGTCTGCAGTAGTAATAATGCGAAAAGAGAAAGGCATTTTTAAAGGAAAACATCAGATAGGGAGAAAGAAAGAGTAAAAATCACCATCTAGATAAAGCAGTCAAAGGATAGATAGACTCATTAGTGTATATATATCTCTGTATAGCGACCACCAGCCTTGCAGACAGACCCTCGCCAGGGTCTCACCAGGGGGAACGGCAATTTACACCATACAAGTCCTAAAGGACTAATTTCACTGGCTTTTTCCTGAAAGGAGGCTGGAATAGTGGTGTGGTTTTTTTTGGGGTTTTTTTTTTGTTGTTGTTAGTAAGACTGTTGCATTGGTAGGCTGTTAGATTGCAGCTTCTTATGGGTCAGAACTGTATCTTATGTTTCTCTTGTTCTTTTCCAAGCACTTAAAGCTGTGCTTTGGACTCAGAAAGCATTAAACAAATAATATCACTACTTCTGTTGTTACTGCCACTAATTACTACCACTAATACCACTAATTACTCCGACTATTACTACTACTATTACTATTAACCAATCAGTCAATCAATCAATAGTATTTATTGTGCAGTTACTTTGTGCATAGGACACTACTAAGTGCTTGGGAGAGTACAATATAAGGGAATTAAAAGACACACTCCTGCCCACAGGAACTTACAGTCTACTATAGCTACTATTATTACTACTGATTTAACCAATGCTCCCTTGTACAAGTGAAAAGAGAAATAGCCCTCTTTTTTTAAAAAAAAAAGGTGGGGGGGAGGGGGAGAAGCTGTGGATTAACCCCTTCAGCCCATGGCGGTCCTTCTAGAAGTGATCTCTTCCAATGTACTGAAGAGTGCACCAGAGCCATGAAACAGTTAAAGCCTAACCAACTTTTGGGCCATCAACTTCTTCCCTCTTATTGTGGGGATGGGCCGCTGGGAATTCAAATTGTTATAAAGGACTTCATAAATGCAAAGTGTCACTTAAGTACCAGATGATAATAACAATCATAACAATCTATCCCACTCTCTCTCTTCTTTGGTCTCTCCCATTTATCACTTTCCCAGTTTCTATCATCTATCTGTCGGTACACTGCCCATTTTCATGAATCTTCATGCCTGTCTCTATCCATCACATCTCTCTCTCTCTCTTTCTCTCTCTCTCCTGCATCCCTCCTGCTTCTCTGCCTCTCAGGTCTTTCTCTCTCCTCCCTATCCTCCCAAATGGCCCACACATGTCTTTCTTAGAGATTGTGATCTTGGTACGAACAGCAGGAAAGGAGGGGCATGCCTTATTTTAGACATTAGGTCTGACCTCTTCCAGTTTGTTAACATCTCTGGTGTCCAAAGCCTGCAGTGAGTCAGTTATCTTTAGGGCCAAGCATAATAGGATTACTTGAGAGTACATCGCTCCTACAGATGACCAGAGTCTAACCAACTGTCTGCAAGGGCTTCCATGATCTTTCCAGGGAAGTATTTTTTTGAAACTGAGGGGTGTAGAGGAAATACCCTTCTGACAATTCAATACTTCCGCTCACATATGCACTTGATCCTCGCCCTGTGGAGTCCATAGATGCTCAGCTCACTCCTCCCCACTGAAGCAGTTATGTACCATTCTTTCAGCTCTGTTACCGTTATCTGTTATTTTATTTTAGCATCTGTCTCTTCTGTAAGATCTCTGAGGACAGGGATCGTTCCTATTAGCTCTATTGTTCTTGGCACAGTGTTCTTCCCAGAGTAAGCACTCACTAGATACTATTGATTGATTGATGGAGGATAGTTCCAAGGATGGTCATGGAGATAGGAGTAACAGAGCATGAACTCAGTGGTGGCACCAACTACCAGGGATGAATGAAGAGCACAGACTTCTACTGGATCCTTCCTTCCCTCCTTGACCTCCTCTCTCCCTCTCCATCTTTAAGATGTGCTGTGATCCCAAGAGATAGATAAACCAAACAATCATCGGCATTAATTGAGTATGTACTGTGTGCAGAGCACTGTACTAAGCACTTGGGAGAGTACAGAATAACAGAGTTCATAGACACATTCCTTGCCCACAATGAGCTAACAGCCCATCTTGTAGCAAATATGGGCATGGTAGGATGGAGAGGTTTGAGGTCCACGGAGACAAAACTAATTTGTGTCGCCTTTCATTTTAGGCCACTTTCCAGGCAGCCCGCCTCTCCTGGATTCATGGGTGTTTGCTAATTCACCATGCCAGATGGGATTCCATCTCCTTTAAACATGCTTCAGGGCAATGTGCAATTTCTGCAAATTTCCCCAGAGCAAAAGCCAAAGGATCAACCTCCTGATTAGTATCGCTATGACATCAAACATCGCTGCTAGTGAGACAGGAGAAGCCTGAGCTTCCTAAATATTAGAACTCCACCAACAGTAACCACTTTTTAAAATGCATTTTCAAGTGCTTACCTTGTGCCAGGCACTGTTCTAAGTGCTGAGATAGAAACAAGCTAATCAGGTTGGACATACTCCCTGTCCCATATGGGGCTCATAGTCTTAATCCCCATTTTAGAGATGAGATTAACTAAAGTACAGTTCACACAGCAGACAAGTGGTGGAATCCCTGCCCACAACAAGTTCACAGTCTAGAGTGGGAGACAGACAGCCATTAATCCCCATTTTAGAGATGAGGTTAACTAAAGTACAGTTCACACAGCAGACAAGTGGTGGAATCAGAATTAGAATCCAGATCCTCTGACTCCCAGGCCCAAGCACTTTCCAGTAGGCCAACCTGCTTCTTATATAAGGATCTCAAAGCACTCAAGGAACTTATCTGTCCCCAGGGCATATCTGTGAAGTTGGCACAGTACACTGATGGAGATACCCTCTCCTGACTTCCAAGGGCATGTGGAAGAAAGTCCCCACTCTTTCAGGGGTCAGAATTGTTCAGAATTATCCCAGTCCTATTGAAATCCTCTCCCAGAATGATTCTCTCAAAAAGGGTACTCTAAAAACTAAAAAAACACACTAGTCTAGTAGATCAAATACTAGATTGGGAGTCAAGTCAATCATTCATTCATTAAATCACATTTATTGAATGCTTACTGTGTGCAGAGCACTGTACTAAACGCTTGGGAGAGTACACTGTTTAGGTAAGCAGATATATTCCCTGCCAACAGCAAGTTCACAGTCTAGAGTGGAAGACAGACAGACATTAATACACATAAATAAATAAATAACATATATATATATACATAAGTACTGTGCGGCTGGGATGGGGGATGAATGAAGGGAGCAACTCAGGATGACACAGAAGAGAGTGGGAGAAGAGGAGAGGGGGGATTAGTCAGGGAATATTTCTTGGAGGAGATGAGCCCTGGGTCCTGAATCCTGGGGCTAGCTCCACTCCTCACTCTAAATAAGTCTCCTCCCTTTACTTTGTACCTCAGTATCCCCATCTGGAAAATGGGAATATATCAGGTGAATGAGAAGTCTAGCTCATGTTTTTGTTTCTTTGTTTTTTAATTGTATTTGTTAAGTGCTTACTATGTGTCAAGTATTGTGCTAAGAGTTGGGGTAGCTACAAAATAATAGGGTTGGACACTACCCCGTCCCACATAGGGCTCACAATCTTAATCCCCATTTTACAGATGAGGTAATTTAGGGACATAGAAATTAAGTGACTTATCCAAGGTCACACAGCAGAAAAGTCACAGAGCCAGGATTAGAAACTAGATTCTCTGATTTACAGGCCTGTGTTTTTTCTTCTAGCTCACACTGCTTCTCTCACTTTGTGCAGGGAATGTTACTGTCAGGCACCTAGTACAGTGCTCTGCACACAGTAGATGCTCAATAAATACCATTGATTGATTGATGTCAAGGAATTGCTCTGGCACTTGGTGAAGACCAAGGGATTATGAGTAGCATTGCTACAGAAAGTGCTCGTGGCATTAGAACTTCTTCCCAGGACTGAAAACAACTAGGCATGCTGAGCCTCTTGAATGCTGGGGCTTGGAAACATGAATCAAGGGCCAGGTTCAGGGCATGCAGCAAGAGTTCTTGTGATTGCAATAGATATTCATCCAGGACCAGAAAACACAGGATGAGAAAAGTAAAGGCACAGTGAGGAGCTCTAGTCTGCAAATTCCTTGGGGGTAGAGATTGTGTGTACCTACTCCATTGTGTTGTCGTCTCCCAAGCATTTAAAACAGTGCTCAATATGGGAAATACTCAATAAATACCACTGATGGAGCTGAACAAAGGTGTGAGAATGGATGTGGATAGTCAGAGATCTCTAATCAAGTTCGGGTTGTCAGTGGTCCACATCTAACAGGCCAGAAAAAATTCTGGGGGCTACCCAGGGGATACCCTCTCTATTCTTGAGTAAACCTGGTTCCCCCTCAGCTAGGCAACCGTTCCCTGAAAGTTCTCCTGATCCTCCCTTGCTCCTTGCTTGATCCTACAAGCCAACTAGCTCCTCGAGAGGGTCTTCTCCAGCTTCTTTAGAGGTACCTGGCGACCTCTAGTGGCGAATGGGCCTAGAACGTCCTGACCCCAGTCCATTATCATGCAAAATGCTCTGCTCAGGTTGAACACGCAGCTGTCTCCTAACTGCCTTCCGCCTTCCTGCACGTTTATTTCCGAATGAGCTTGGCTTCTTGACGAGAACACATTTCCATTGGGAAATTTCATGAAGGAGAAGCACTTCCCAACAATCATTCTCTTCCTGCATTTCATTTTACAGATGAAGGCAGCGTCGTCGGGAGCAGAGTCCTGCTTCAAAACAGAGGTGGAATGCAAAAGGCAGGTGGAGGGCCCAGGGTCTCTCTCTCTCTCTTTGGTATTTGTTAAACGTTTTACTATGTGCCAGGCACCGTTCTGAGCTCTGGGGTAGATACAGGCTAATCAGGTTGAACACAGTCCAGGGGGCTCCCAGTCTTAATCCCTATTTTACAAATGAAGGAACTGAAGCACAGAGAAGTTAAGTGACTTGCCCAAGGTCACACAGCAGACAAGTGGAGTCGGCATTAGAACCTAGTACCTCCCACCTTCCAGGCCTGTGCTCTTTCCATTAGGCGGCACTGCTTTCTGAGATGAAAAAGACTTTCAGGACTGAACTCTCTGATTCTAAGAAGAGAAGATTGGAGAGTTGTTTTTTTCAAGGGTTGAGAAATAAATCCCAATTGTGGAGTCTGGAGAGGAGTGATTTGAGGTATTCACTCCCTTCTGCAATCATGCTTGAGTCCCAGTCAAGCTAAGGCCTCCTTCCAGCCTCATTGATAGCTTGCTCCCTACCTGCTCCCTGACTCTGGAGAGAGAGGGAAAATAGTGATTGACTGCTTAATATTAAAATCACATCTCCACCAAGAGGCCTTACCCTTCTAAGCCTTCATTTCCCCTACTCTTTCTCCCTTCAATGTTATCCTTGCACTTGGAATTCATTTATTCAATAGTATTTATTGAGCGCTTACTATGTGCAGAGCACTGTACTAAGCGCTTGGAGTGTACAATTCAGCAACAGATAGAGACAATCCCTGCCCAATGATGGGCTCACAGTCTAAATGGGGGAGTTGTACCCTTTATTCACCCCACCCTTAGCCCCACAGCACTAAGGTACATATTTATAATTTATTTTAATCTGTCTCCCCCTTTAGACTGCAAGTTCCTTGAAGAACATTACCTACCAACCCTGTTTTATTGTACTCTCCCAAGTGCTTAGTATAATGTTCTGAACATAGTAAGTGCTCAATAAATACCATTTATTGATTGATAATATCTCAGCTAGGATCAGAACAGTAAGAGAATGACTTTTATCACAGGGAGTAAAATTTATATTAGGCTGAAAAAAGGACACTCCTGAGGATGAGGATTTTGCGCCCCTGGCTTGAGTGATACATATCTAGCAGTCTGAAGTGGTTTAAATGCAGGGTTTGTGTCTAGATACTGGGGGATGGACTAGATGACCTTTTGAGATTCCATACAGGAAATGTGGCTCTGCTCAATTTTCTTCATCTTTTTCTAATCCATCCCAACTCCTCTTCTTAATGATCCCCTTTTCATCACAAAATCCAAACTGAAAGGCAACAGAAGGGGAGGGCAAATGAATTCAGTATCTTTTAGTACCCCTGCCTTTTTATGGATCTCCCTTAGTAATGATTATAATGGTATTTGTTAAGCACTTAATATGTGTCAAACACTGTTCTAAATGCTGGGGTAGATACAAGCTTATAAGGGTGGACATAATCCATGTCCCCCATGGGGCTCTCAGTCTTAATACCCATTGTACAGATGAGAGAAATGAGGCACAGAGAAGTTAAATGACATGCCCAAGGTCACACAGCAGACAAGTGGTGGATCAGGATTAGAACGCAGGTCCTTCTGACTCCTACACCCATGCTCTATCCACTTGGCCATCCCCTGATTTCTCTTAGGTCCTGGACCCAAAGGCCTGCACTCATTTTAGAGCTGATCTATATATTCACCTATAGAGATCAGCCTGGAAAATAATAAGTTTTATATATCATAATATATACATGGTATAATATAAAAAAAGTATCTATCTGTCAATCTAGTACAGACCACTCAATAATTGCCACTGATTGACTGAGCTGTAATGCAGTATTTGGACATCAATGTAGCTTTCCTCTTTGGGATCAAATTTGAAGGATAAGCAAATGGTAAAGACAGAAGAAATAAGATGGCTGATCTGAGGGGAAGCAGGAGAGGCAGAGAAGGACTGAGAAAGTGGTAGACTGGAGGGCTTCCTCACTTGACCCTAGGAGGAATGGTTGACCTAGACCTTCCGTAGGGAAAGGCACTAGGGACTGTCCCTTCAAACACACTTAATAGTTATAATAATTGTGGAATGTGTAAAGTGCTTACTATGTGTCAAGCACTGTTCTAAGCACTAGGGTAGATAAAACATAATCAGGGCAGACACAACCCCTCTCCCACACGAGGATCACAGTCTAAGCATGAGGGAGAGCAGGTATTGAATCTCCATTTTACAGATGAGGAAAGTGAGGCACAGAGAAGTTAAGTGGCTTGCCCCAAGTCACACCACAGGGAAGTGGCAGAGTCAGGATTAGAACCCAGGTCCCGACTCCCAGCCTCATGCTCTTTCCATTAGACTTGACCATTCTGCTTCCCCTTATTTTTCGTTCCTTCTTCCTTCCCAGTCCCCACATTCATGCACATGTATAAACACCAGTCCACAATGAAAAGCACTACTCAGGTGCCTGTGGTCTGAAGCCACAAGACATGCATTTGGCTGGCAAGATTGCCTCCAAATAAGCTGGCCTAACCCTGAGGGTTTTACTTCTCTTGGATACAACCTTAAATGATTAATGGAATCCAACTGCACAGGATTATTACCCGAGTTTTGTCTGGGGGTGAAATTTTTCATTGGGAAATATCCTCTCAACTTTACCTTTTTCTGATCATGTTCAAGCCTATTTATTTCCTGCTGTTCTCACCACGGTCCTGTTTCCTGGAACAGCAGACTGTCCCCAGAGCAATCTCGTCTGCCGGGGGTGGGTATTTCCTGGGTCAATTGATAGGATGAATCAGTTCTGAAGAACACATGAAAAAACCCCTAACCCTAGACTTCCCGGGTTAGGGACTTAGGGGCCCTGGCTCCTCTCAGGCAATGATTAGACTACTATGGCTGTTGCTGCAGCTGTTGCAGCTGTTGCTGCGGCTGTTGCAGCTGCTGTTGTGGCTGTTGCAGGAGAAGAGAACCATTTGGATACTGGAGCTTGGTGTAAGGAATTCTAATGGAGAGTGCTTCCCAGAGAACTAATGCATCATCATCAACATCATCAATGACATTTATTGAGTACTGACTGTGTGCAGAGCATTGTACTAAGCACTTGAGAGAGTACAATGTAACAGAGTTGGTAGATATATTTCATGCCCCAACGAGCTTACAGTCTAGAGGAACTAGAGTGTCTTCAGCTATTCTTAAGGCAGGTGATACTGTGATATTTAATTAAATGTGGCATTTGTTAAGCGCTTACTATATACAGGCACTGTACTAAGCACAGAGGTACTGGAAGGAAGTAGGGGTCAGGGAAGTCGGAAGAAGGAATCAATCACTCAATGAATCAATCATTCAGTGATATTTATTGAGTGCTTACTGTGTGCAGAGCACTATACTAAGCACTTGGGAAAGTACAGTACAACAAAGTTGGGAGATGCACTCCCCACCCACAAAGAGCTTATGGTCTAGAGGGAAGAGCGATAGGGCCAGAGGGTAGGGAACAGAAGCTGATCGTGGCTCAGTGGAAAGAGTACGGGCTTGGGAGTCAGAGGTCATGAGTTCAAATCCCAGCTCTGCCCCTTGTCAGCTGTGTGACTGTGGGCAAGTCACTTAACTTCTCTGTGCCTCAGTTACCTCATCTGGAAAATGGGGATTAAGACTGTGAGCCTCCGTGGGACAACCTGATTACCCTGTATCTACCCCAGCACTTAGAACAGTGCTCTGCACATAGTAAGCACTTAACAAATACCAACATTATTATTATTAAAGAGAGGGACAGAGCTATAAGGGGTGGAGTCAGACTGTGGACAGGCCAGAGCAGAGGAGTCTGAAGCACCTGAGAACTCCCACCAACATCCTACTTGGTCTGGGCTGCCAATACGGGACAGAATGCAATAGAGTTGGGAAGTCAGAGCCGAGGGGGACCTTCTTTGACTCCAAGTTACCTGAGTTGCTGTGGGGAAGAAGAAGAGTCTGAGGATAGGGGAATATTATGGTATTGGTGCTCCAACCCCTGGAGACTTTAGAGCAGCAGAGGGCAATGGGCACCTGCCCAGGCAGGACCCACTGGAATCTGGGAACCTGAGATCTCTCTGATTTCTGATTCTTGCCCTTAATCCCTGTCAGGGATGAGCCAAGTGCCCTGCTTTCATGCACTAATTCAACCCCCTCTCTCTCTTCTCAGGGATGCTTCAGGGGTGGACTTGAATCTGGAAAGACAGGCCTAAGTAAGCAGAGCAGACTAGTGCCTAATGCTAATGGTCTGAAATAGAAAAGAGGCAGAGAAACTAAGCTGAGAGGAAGGGCTTGTTGGCTGGTGACAGTGAGGGATAGAGGAAATGGGAAGATGCCAGGTGAACAGGACCTTCACCGCCCTTAGCAATAATTGGGCTTAATTTGGCTGCTCGGTGAACAAGACACAGGCCAGAGGAATGTATCTTCTCCTCCCAGAGAGTAAATCTGTCCTTCTCTCCCTGTCACTGTGTGGATATAAACAGGGAGATGGAAAGGAAAGGTTTCCTCTGGATCCCTCGGCTTTGACCATCTGCTTCCAACTTTGGGTCCAAGAAGTGGGGGTCAGGATGGTGGCCATCCAGTGCAGTTTGTGAGTCAGTAGGTGGGCCAGAGGGGTGTAAAGTGAGGGTGTGGGTCGGGGGTTGGACTCTGGGGGAGAAAAACATTGGTTTTTCAATCTGATCATTGTTGATCTGTCATAGGGATCACTGTTGATCTCCTCCCTAACCCTCCTCCCAAATCCGCAGATTAACCTCAGGAACAGAAGGCTCCTTGCCCTGTGGGCCACGCCAGCTGACTTCCTCAAGTGAAGAAGAGCCCACAGCTGATATAAGCACCATTTTGCAAGGTAAGACGATGCAATGGAAATTGTTGAGATCTCAGGTGGAAGCCAGAACTCCATCCCAGGTCTCCTCATTTTTCCTCTTGGTCTCACCATCCTGCTTCCCTTCCTTCCCTCCTGGTCATGGAAGTCCTCCTTTCTGCATCCCAGAGAAAGCCCATCCCAGCCCCAGGTGAGGTTGAGGCCTCCCTCATAGGGATGTATGTGTATGGGTGTCATGGGGTGGGGCATTTGGCCCTGCCATTGGTAAAGAGAACAAGACTTCTCCTCCCGGTGGCTGGTCTACAGGGAAAAGGTAGAATATTGTAAAAGAGAGATGATGTATAGGGCCAGGGGGATGCAGGGAAGCAGTGGGAATAAGTGGGGATTAAGAGAGTCTGCATGGCGAAGTGGAGAAGCAGCATGGAGAATTGGATAGAGCACAGGACTGGGAATCAGGTCATGGGTTCTAGTCCTGGCTCCACCACATGTCTGCTGTGCAACCTTGGGCAAATCACTTCACTTCTCTGGGTCTCAGTTACCTCATCTGTAAAATGGGGATTGAGGCTGTAGGCCCCAAGTGGGACAGGGACTGTGTCTAACCCCATTTGCTTGTATCTACCCCAGTGCTTAGAACAGTGCTTGGCATATAGTAAGCACTTAACAAATACCACAGTTATTATTATTAAGGGATGGGATTTCCAAACCAAGACCTCCCCTTTCCCCCCCATCTGCCCACCCCCCCACACACACCTGGCAAGCAGCCACCTGACTGAAACCTTTGAAGGGAAATTGAATGTGGCAGGAAATGGACCCTTGTCATCTTTAGTGAAATAACAGACTTTGCTTTGGTATTAAAATATTTATTGGATTTAAATCAGAATCTACAATGAGGGAAGTGGAGTTTAGAAATGTGGAACAGCTGGGGGAATGGCAGGAACCAGAGGGAACTTGACACTCGTTTACATCTTTCATGCATCCGTGTGGCAGATCAAGCTGCCACAGACATTCTGAAGTGGGGGTTGGGGTGTGCATATCTGTGATGAGCAGCCCAGGCGTAACCAAAAAGATGTCTTTTGGGCAGCCTTTGGAGAGTGGTTCTGAAGATATGTCCTTTTTCTGGGCAGTCTAAATGATCTGTGTGTTTGTACGCATGTGTGCATGTGCATATGTGTTTGTGTGTGTGTGTGTGTGGTGTGTATGTGGTGGGTGGGTGTGTTTTAGGGGGCTGTCAGTGCCTTTGGGATTATGTATTTGCACTAGGATCTGTGACATTTGGGCATTTGATAATCACCCCACCCTCAGCCCCATAGCATTATCGTATAATCTCTGAATTATAAATTATAAAATACGTATTTATATTAATGTCTGTCTCCCTCTCTAGACTGTAAGCTCACTGTGGTCAGGGAAGGTGTCTGCTACCTCTGTTATATTGCACTCTCCAAAGCATTTAGTACAGTGCCCTGCATATAGTAAGCACTCAAAAAATACCGTTGATTGATTGATGATTGATTGGCTGTGATTTGAGGTCTGGACAGTTGTATATGAGGATGATGATGGATGTCATCATCGGCCTGCTAGCGCAGGAAGAGTGATGTATATGTCGGTAGGTATGTATAATTGGGTGTGCCCAGGTGGCAGCTGTGCCTTCCCTGGACTGGTATAACATTTGGGCTCCAGTTTGAAGTAGACGGGGCAAGCATCTGCTCCAAGTTTAAAGGTACTGATGGCATTTAGATCAGGGCCCTTTCTGCACTCTGCTGAGAAGGAATGCAGAACAGAAGGGGAAAGAAGGCCAATGGCAGAAAGGAATGCCTTGGGGCTGGAGGGGAGGGGATGCCCACCAAGTCATTGCCCCAAGGATGGGTGCAGACAGCTGGACAATTGTTCACTCCCCTCCTTCTGCCCTCCCTCCCTCAGCTTGATCATGGCCTTAACCTCCCTCCCTTTTGCCTCAAGTTTCCTTCCTTTCAACAATTTCCCTGTTCCTGCAGGCAGGAGCAAGGGAAGGCCTATTGGGCCACATTCTCTGTATTGTTTCCATTTACTGTTACATCGTGGAGAGAGTGATGGCTCCCAGAAAACTTGTAGTCACAAAGAGAGAGCTGAGGCTGCAGCCTGCCCAGCTCCTTCAAACCTCTGGTGTGCTTCCCCCCACTCCACACTCCAGCTGCCTTACAATCTCCAATGCTGGATTCCCCTTCTGGTCCCTCAGTTCCTCTGCTGTCTCCAAAACCAGGAGATCCAGCTGAGGGGATCCCCAGAAGAGTTAATTAATCAATCATTCGATCAATCAATTATATCTGCCAACTCCATTGATTGTACTCTTCCAAGAGCTTAGTTCAGTGCTCTTATACCATTAATTACCCTGTATCTGATTACCCTGTATCTACCCCAGCGCTTAGAACAGTGTTCTGCACATAGTAAGCACTTAACAAATACCAACATTATTATTAATGTTCTCTCTCAAGTGCTTAGTTTTGTGCTCTGCACAGAGTAAGTGCTCAGTAAATACCTTGATTGTTTTATTGGGATTGGGGATAGGCATGTATTTGGGGTACTTGTGAATGGGGTACCTAAGAGCCTCAAGTACATGGGTGATGCAGTAATGGGGATTAAGGGGGAGAAATAAGTCATAGTAGGCTTTTAAGAAAGCAAAGCTCCTGGAGGGTAGAGTTGTGTGCTTGACTGGCTAGTCCAGTGCCCTGTGAAGAACCTGCATGTGTAACTGTTTCATCAAGCCATTTGAGCATGCGACCTGCCCACTCAGTGGCAGAGGCAGGGTGGGTGGAAAGGGAGCGGTTCCACATGTTGGGATTCTGTGTGGGTAAAGATGGGGTGGGAGCATTAGAGATAATTCCTTCTCATCAACACTGCGGCTGCTACTGCTGCTGCTGCTGTCAGTGGCTGCTGCCTGTTTATAGTACAGCCATAAATCCCAGCAGTGCCTGGGGAATCCAAGCTATGGCTCCTCCATCACTTGTGTTTGATGTGGGCAGGGAATGTGTCTGTTTATTGTTGTGCTGTACTCACCCAAGTACTTAGTACAGTGCTTTGCACACAATAAGTGCTCAATAAATATGACTGAGTGAATCAGGGAGGGATGGAGGGCACTGAAGTGTTTTGCTGTTCCCCATGTTGACTCTGCCCACTCCATTGCCCTCTCTTTCAAAGGAGAAGGGAGTTTGTGCTCCATATTAGCTTCCCACAGCAGTTTCCATTTTCCTGTTCACCATGGACTGCAGGGAACTAGTTCAGCTGGCTGGAGATGGGGAAAGGGAAAGAAAAAGAATGGCACCTTCATTAGTCTCTATTCTCCCTTGGTACTCAGGAAGAGCCATGGAAGAAGCCTTTCCTGAGTGGTCCAGCAAGGTCATGTAGGGGCAAGTGGCTCCACCTCATCCATGCAGCCCCTCTATTCTCCCTTGGCACTCAGGAAGAGCCATGGAAGACTTTCCTGAGTGGTCCAACAAGGTCATGATGGGGCAAGTTGCTCCACCTCACCCATGCAGCCCCTCTCAGGTAACCCCAGGCCAGTCTGTCCAGATGCCTGGGGGCTGGGGCAAGGGGTGCTGCTCTCTTCCACTGTAAGGACACTAATTAATTTTACCCCAGGCCCCTTGCCACATGGGAGGGAGGGGAGAGTCAATCCTGCCAAGAATATAGCTGGGGAAAAGCAATCCTCTGTCCTGCCTTTGCCCCTTCACCTCTGCTCTCCAGAAACTAGCAACTTGCTTTTCTCCTGGGGGAACAGGCTAAAGCAACTTGAAAAGGTCAGGGAGTGGAAAGGAAAACAGTGTCCCTCCAGGGACAATCTCACTTTCCTCACCAGAGTTGAAAAGTTCAAATATGAGTTCAGAGTCTAATCTCCCCAACCGGGAATGCTTCTCTTTCTTCTCACTGCCTTCCCTTTCTCTTTGTGTCTGCCTCTGCCTGTCTTCTTTCTCTATCCATTTCTATCTCAGTAGGATTTCTCCATCAGTGATGAAAAAAACAAGCAGGGACTCCGGCCCACGGTTCTGGGGGCATGGTGTGGTCGGGCAGCCATTGGGGACACGGGCAGCCATCGGGGAGCAGCACACAAAGGAATAGACACAGCCCCGGCTGATGGTGAAGAGACAGCTGACAGCAGGCAGTGGGAGTGCGGACGCAGATGCTACCACTCCCACCTGACCCTAATATCCCCAGGTCATCCTGCCATCTCACTCTGGGATTTGTTCTTATTCAGCCCAGAGTTCCACCCGGTTCTAATTTACTTCCAGAACTGTTCTCAATGGTATTTACTGAGTTCTGAGTTCTGGTATTTACTGAGTTCACTTCTCTCTGACCTCCCTTCCTCCTCTCTCTCCCTCTCGCCCCGCTCCAGTCTATTCTTCACTCCACTGCCCGGCTCATCTTCCTGCAGAAACGATCTGGGCATATCACTCCCCTTCTTAAACAACTCCAGTGGTTGCCTATCAACCTCCGCTCCAAACAAAAACTCCTCACTCTAGGCTTCAAGGCTCTCCATCACCTTGCCCCTTCCTACCTCTCCTCCCTTCTCTCTTTCTACCGCCCACCCCACACGCTCCGCTCCTCTGCCGCCCACCTCCTCACCGTCCCTCGGTCTCGCCTATCCCGCCGTCGACCCCTGGGCCACGTCCTCCCGCGGTCCTGGAACGCCCTCCCTCCTCACCTCCTCCAAACTGATTCTCTTCCCCTCTTCAAAACCCTACTTAAAACTCATCTCCTCCAAGAGGCGTTCCCAGACTGAGCTCCTCTTCTCCCTCTACTCCCTCTACCGCCCCCCCTTCACCTCTCCACAGCTAAACCCTCTTTTCCCCCTTTCCCTCTGCTCCTCCCCCTCTCCCTTCCCATCCCCTCAGCACTGTACTCGTCCGCTCAACTGTATATATTTCCATTACCCTATTTATTTTGTTAATGAATTGTGCATTGCCTTGATTCTATTTAGTTGCCATTGTTTTTACGAGATGTTCTTCCCCTTGTCTCTATTTATTGCCATTGTTCTTGTCTGTCCGTCTCCCCCGATTAGACTGTAAGACTGTAAGCAGGGACTGTCACTATCTGTTGCCAACTTGTTCATTCCAAGCGCTTAGTACAGTGCTCTGCACATGGTAAGCGCTCAATAAATACTATTGAATGAATGAATTCATTAATTCTTAAAGCAGAGTCCAACAGAAAGAGAGTTCAACAGGAAAGTCCGACAGAAACAAGGCACGCTTTTTTTTAATGGTATTGGTCAAGTGTTTACTACGTGTTAGGCACTGTACTAAGCACTGTGGTAGATACAAAATAATCAGGTTGGACAAAGTCCAGGTGTCACATGGGGATCACAATCTTAATCCCATTTTACAGATGAGGTCACCGAGGCACAGAGAAGTTAAGTGACTTGCCCACGGTCACGCAACAGACAAGTGGCAGAAGTGTGATTAGAATACAGCTCCTCTGACTCCCAGGCCCTTGCTCTTTCCACTAGGTCATGCTGCTTTTTCACTGTCCCCGCCCTCAGGGAGCTTACAATCAAATGGGAAAGACAGAAGGAAACCATTTACAAATATTGGGTACAGGAGGAATAACAAGGATATGATAAGTTATATGAATATGTCAGGATGAAATAGCTGAATTAATAAATGAGTGTACAAATATTCCAGGATCTGAAAGAAATCCATACATGTGCTAAATGGTGGATTTGGGTCTTATGCAAATGGGGTGATGTAAATGAATCAGGAAAGGCTTCCTGGAGTAGGGAAGAGTTTCAAAAGGCTTTGAAGATGGCTAGAGCTATGGCCTGGTAGATTTTTGGGGAGGAAGGTCCAGGTCCAATGAGTAACAATATGGGCAATGTGATGGAGCCATTAAAGGTGAGATTGAGATGCTGATAAGAAGCTGAATTTGGGAGGCGAGAAGAGAAAATAAGGTACTTGTAAAATGGGGAGAGATGCTGAGGGTTTGGTTTATAGTGAGATATATTGTTATTGGAGGGTTTTGAGGAAGAGAGGAATTTATGCCAAGCCACATTCAAGAAGAGGATCTGAACAGGAGAATGTAGTAGAGGCTGGAGCCTGGAGGACCAGTGAGAAGCAGCATGTCCTAGTGGATAGAGCACAGGCCTGGAAGTCAGAAGGACCTGGACTCTAATCCCAGTTCCTCCACTTGTCTCCTGTGTGACCCTGGGCAAATCATTTGACTTCTCTGTGCCTCAGTCACCTCAACCCTAAAATGGGGATTAAGATTGTGAGCCCTAGGTGGGGCAGAGACTTTACAAATATCAAAAAAAAACACCCAACGGTCAATATAGTAGTGTAACTATGATAGGACAAGAATATAGATCCAGCTGCTTGGGGAGAGAGGGAGGGACGGTTCCAGGAGAAAGACCTAGCCATCCTCAGCCAATCAAAATCAAGATATAGGGCTGCTGGAACAGAGAGGATGGTAGTGTTATCACCAGAGGTGGGAAAGTTGAGAGGAGGAGGGGGTTTAGGTGGGAAAATTGAAAGTTCTTTACCTTTTTGAGTAATAATAATAGTGTTGGTTTTTAGGATCCTGCTATCTGCCACACTCTATGCTAAGTACTGTAAACAGTTGGGACACAATTCTGCCTGAAATGCAGCTCACAGAATAAAGGGGAAGGAGAGCAGGTATTGATTCCCCATTTTCAGATGAGTCAGGTGAGGAACAGAGAAATTAAGTGACTTGCCTAAGGCCTTTCGAAGTCTGGGACTGCCTTGTTTGCCTTTTCTTCAGTGCTTCTCTCTATATCCTTGTCTCTTTGCATGTCTCTCTCTCTCTCTTTTGAATTAACAAATTCAAAAGAAAGGGAAGTTAATTTGGGTCTGTCCCCAGGTTTGGGCACTACTGATGATCTGAGAAACCTAGAGGGGCAGATGGATATTTGCCTGCAGTTTTTCCAGGGACTGAACAAGGTAACACCTGGGGGAACAAACTGTGCTTGTTCCCTGGGCTCTGGAAGCAGATTGGAAGGTGGGTGTAGATTCTTGCATTCTTCATGTCTAGTCCTGTTTGTCTCTGTCATGTCAGCATCAGCAACACCCCATCAGCAAGTATTGGCATCATATTTGAGCTAGACACCTAACGTCTATATCAATGTGTCCAAATTAGAAGAATGGAAAATAAAACCCACCAAAACAAAAGCTAAAATTAACCATTCAAAGTGATGGGTCTCTGTGTGGCATTTGTGAGATAGATATGCAGTGAGTGGGAAACGTGTGTCATAAAGATGAATGTACCCATCTGAGAACATCAGAGGGACAATTGAAAACAGATTCCTGTTTCCTTCCTCAGTGAGACCCTCCCCTTTGAAATCACAGCATCTGCAGGCTCCTAGGTGGGGAGAAATCATGGAACATCAACTGGTCCATTCCCCTGCCTGCAACTAGGTAGGTAAAACCTGCCCATCAGGCAGCTGAGAAGGTGTCCTTTTGCTCAAGTGTCCTGTGTCAGAGAGGCCACGGGCCATCAGCCTCTCACAGGTCTGAAGGGAGGCCCTGGTCTCAGTTTAGCCCCCTCTCACCCCCATGCTCACAGATCTCGGCTCTCATGTATCTGAGAGAATGATTGGTGGCAGATCAGTCTTTTATGAACAGCAGAGAGCCAATGCTTCACCTTTAACAATCAAATTGTCTGGAACTGATTGTTTCTTATAGAGAAACAGAGGTTCTGTTGGGAGAGGGAGGTTTGCAGACTGGAGGCTTGGTGGGAAGGATGGAGAAGAGTTCTCTGGTGTCTGGTCTTCCTGCCTCCCTGACTTCTGTCCTCTTGTCCATTTTCCTGGTCAAGGCCAAACAGACAGTCCCTACCCTGCCCTGTTGGCTTGGCTTGCTGGCTGGTTGGCAGGCTGCAGGCTAGTATTCTTGCCCACACCTATGTTCCATAGGCCCTCATAGCAGCTGGCCAGGGTGTGGCCCGAGGGCAGTGGTTGCCCCCAATCTAATTCCAAACCAACTCATCCTCCAGGGGCCCAGAGTCTCTGGCTGAGTCCTGCCATCTCCCAGGACAAGCCAGAGCCTGCAGCACCTCCGCTATCCTCTCCCTGTGGCCGGAGCCATCAGCTTCCATCCTGGCAGCAAAAAGACCCTCAGCCTTGGCTTCCTCAGAGCTGTCTGAGCTGGTCCCTCATTAATTATGCTGTAGGCTCGAGTGCCCATGTTGGCCCTGAGCCACCAGCTTCTCCATCCTTCTGAGCCTTGCACCAACCTCTACTGCCCTCCCCAGAAAACTGAGTGCTAGCCAGAAGGCCAAGGCATGAGGAGGGCAGGGGCAAGTGTCTCCAAGCTAGGTGGCCTGTTGTCATTTCCCAGCTGGCTTCTCGTATGACACAGTACTCCTCCACCCTCTGCTTATCACTCCTTCCCACTGCCAGGCTTGGCTCGGTCCCCTGGCAGGAAGACCCATGGCCCAGGAGTCAACTTCTCTGCCTGAGCCACTGGCAGGGCCAATTACCACAGTGTCCTTTGACTCCTCTTCCCAAGCTGCTGTGGGTGTGGGATGCTGCGGTGGGGGTCCTGGGGAGCAACAAGGCCTAGTGACTGGGGGACAACCCCAGAAATCTCTGGACAGAATACGCCTCTCAGCCCTTTTTCCCAAAGACCTGCCCACAACTCCATTCAGTTTCAGAAATCCAAACAGTAGCTCCTGCTTGTCTTTGGCATTGGACCCAACTTTCAGGCTAAGAAGGAAGTCCCTTTGATGCAAAGGCATGTCTTCCGCCTCCCCAAAAACCTCCTCATCCATCTATCTCCACATCAAGCAGAAATTCTTCCCAAATAGCTTTAAGGCACTCAATTATTTCTCTCCCCACCTACTTATCCTTGCTCCCTTCTCACTATATC
Organism: Ornithorhynchus anatinus; assembly: GCF_004115215.2. Lineage (NCBI taxonomy): Eukaryota > Metazoa > Chordata > Mammalia > Monotremata > Ornithorhynchidae > Ornithorhynchus > Ornithorhynchus anatinus. Next base: position 45,094,725 of record NC_041732.1, on the reverse strand, counting down.
CCAGACCCGGCCCTTCATTCCTCTAATACCAGTTTACTCACTGTTCCTCAATCTCGTCTCTCTTTCCATCGACTCCTTCCTCATACCCTCCCTCCAGCTTAGAACTCCCTCCCTATTCATATCTAACAGACCCCCATTCTCCCCATCTTCAAAGTCTGCCTAATATCATATCTCCCTCAGAATGCCTTCCTTGACTAACTTCTCACCTCTCCACCCTATTCACCCTCCCCTATGCATCACCTATGCACTTGGATCCACATCCCCCAAGCCCTTTGATATTCATCCTACCCCCACCCTTCCAGCATTCATGTACATATTTTTATACTTCCCCATCTGTAATTTATTTTAATGTCTGTCTCCCCCACAGACTCCTTGAGCTCCTTAAGGGCAGGGATTGTGTCTACTGACTCTTTTGTATTGTACCCTCCCAAGGGCTCACTGCAGTACTCTGTACACAGTAAGCACTCAATGAATACCTTGACTGACCGATTGAATCAATAGCAATAGGCTAAACATGGAAGTTCCCTGAGGGCAGAGAGGCCATGTGGCTGTAGAGGGAGCTTGTGCAGGGCAGAAGGCAAAAGAGCTATATTACAGACTGAGTATAACATACTTTCAAAGGGTACAGCATAGCAGTCAAGTGCTAGGAGGCCCTAGAAGCAGGTGGATCAATTTGGTGGTCAGGGTGGGTGGTTGTTTTACAGGAGAGGCTACAGGAGGCTATAGGCTACATCATATCAGGAGGCTGAATTGAACACATTAGGAGCTGCTAGTCATAAAGGACCTTGTACATAGCAGGGAAATGTTCCCTGGTTTGCCATGAGGCTTTCAGGCATGGGGATAAAGTAGCATTATCTTTAACCTGAGGACATATATGGGAACCTAGGCCTAGTCCAGCTCTTTTCTCAGAGACTGGGTGCTCAATCTATTCACCCTCCCTCCTGCATCGACTTTGAACTTGGCAGCGTAACCCTTAAGCATGATGATACTCATCCCAGCCTCACAATACTTATGTAAATATGCTTACACTCTACTTCTACCACCTTTACTCTAGCTCAGTTTTCCAAGCTCTTAGTACAATGGTCCACATGGTAAGTGCTCGATAAATACCACTGATTGATCAATGGGTGGGTTTTAATGATTCTGATTTACATTTCTTGTGAAATAGTCCAAAGCATTAAAACTGGGAGAGATTGTTTTCCCTGTTTTTTGTTGGTTTTTTTTTTAGAAAAAAGGTATATATCTCTTAACCAGGATGGTTTGAGTGCAGCAATGCCCAGAAGCAGGGGGATGGACCATTTGGGACCAGTTGACTTCTTCCCATCCTTCTCACCTCAGGTGGGGAGAGTTGGTGTATCACTGCCCTCTAGTGGCCCAGGATCCATGTATTTGAAATGCATAATGAACAGATTGCATAAAATCTATGCCCATTGTGGGGGATAGTGTGGGGGTGTGTGGTGGTGTGTGCTTCTGAAATGCCATCAGTGCAGGCCAGCCCTCCAACCCTAATTCTCAGTGCCACAGCACTTATGTTCATATCTGTAATTTCATGCATTTATATTAATATCTGCTACCCCCTCTAGATCATAAGCTCATTGTGGGCAAGTAATGTGTCTGTTATGCTGTTATATCGAATGTGTCTGTTATACTGTTATATTATACTCTCCCCCGAGCACTTATTACAGTACTCTGCATACAGCAAGAGCTTAATAAATACAATTGACTGACTGACTGACTGACTGACTGACTATCTGCTATTCTGGGGGCTACGTGCTCCAAGGCAGGGCCAAGATTAATTCTAAAGCAGGACAGGTGGAAGGAGACATTGTGCTGCTGCATGCTTGCTGCAGTCAATCACTAATCCCCTGCTTGATTCTGCTGGCAAAGGCAGTGCAGGCAGCCTAACCACTGCCCCTTCCCTGACTAAAAGGGCCTGTTTGAAATTCTCTGTGTTCCTTCCTGCTTCCAACTTTCTCCCTTTCGTTGCCTGATCTACAGAGATAGAAGTGACTTTTATCGAACCAAAGTAGGATGCGTCCTGTGGGTGGAAATTTACTAACCTTGTAAATGTCTAATGGGGGATTAACAAAGTGAGGCAGCAGAGTGTGATCCAATTAAGGTTTTCATATTGTTCTCGACAGGATTTGGCTCCCATGGGGCTTGGGGGCTATGTGGATGTCATATTCTCTCTTAGTTGGATGGGGTCTTGACCCGATAAATTACTGGGCATTTATAATATCAGCATGGACCCGGTCAGATCAACCCCAGGAGACGAAGACCTTCAGTGCTTCAAAGATCGGTATCTCTGTTTCAAAGGCACTTCCTCCTTTTCAAAAGGATGAGTCTCTTTTTCTCCAACTCAGAGACGCAGAAGCAGAGCTGCAAGCCACTCTGGGTCCCCCGGCCCTTAAGATGGAGCTCAGCAGCAGGACCAAGAGGCTCATTTTGCAGAAGAGCAGGGAGGTACCACTTGAGAGAAGGAGGGGTAAAAATGGGTTGGGAAATGAGGGGAGAAGGAGGGATCAAGTAATGTGAGACTGATTGGAGCGAGTCAGTGCCAGTGTGCACAACCAGACAGGGCCATTCAGTAATTCATTCATTCAGTCGTATTTATTGAGTGCTTACTTTGTGCAGAGCACTGAACTAAGCACTTGGAAAGAACAGTTCAGCAACAGAGACAATCCCTGCCCACAAAGGGTTCATAGTCTAGAAGGGGGGAGACAGGAATCAGAACAAGTAAACAGGCATCAGTAGCATCAATATAATAATAATAATGGCACTTGTTAAGTGCTTACTATGTGTTCTAAGCGCTGGTGGGGATACAAGGTAATCAGCTTGTCCCACATGGGGCTCACAGTCTTAAGACTGTAAGCCCGTCAAACGGCAGGGACTGTCTCTATCTGTTGCCGACTTGTTCATCCCAAGCGCTTAGTACAGTGCTCTGCACATAGTAAGCGCTCAATAAATACTATTGAATGAATGAATTCCTATTTTACAGATGAGGTCACTGAGGCACAGAGAAGTTAAGTGATTTACCCAAAGTCACACAGCTGACAAGTGGCAGAGCTGGAATTAGAACACATGAACCCGTCAAAGGGCAGGGACTGTCTCTATCTGTTGCCGATTTGTACATTCCAAGTGCTTAGTACAGTGCTCTGCACATAGTAAGCACTCAATAAATATTATTGAATGAATGACCTCTGACTCCCAAGCCCGTGCTTTTTCCACTGAACCATGCTGCTTCTCAAATAAATAGAATTATAGAAAGGAGGGGACCTCAAGTCATGGGAGACCCAGGCCACCGGTAGCTGTGCAGCTACAAGACATTTAAACAATCCCAGTCTGAAATTCCTTGGAGGTCTCACCAGTCTTCAGCAAGTCACCACAGGGATGACAATTATTTTCCTGAACCTTCCCGGCTATGTGGCTCTGTGGCCACAGCTATATGGCTATGTGGCGAGGAGCTCCCAGGACTAGTTGGCGTGGCTAGCCTCAAAGAGTTTGATGAGCTTTTTTTTAATGGTATCTGTTAACTGCTTACTGTGCTCCAAGTACTGTACTAGGAACTGGAGTTGATACAAGATAATTAGGTTGGACACAGTTCCTGTTCCACATGGGGCCCACAGTCTTCATCCCCATTTTTCAGATGAGGTAACTGAGGCACAGAGAAGTTAAGTGACTTGCCCAACATCACGCAGCAGACCAGTGGTGGAGCTGGGATTAGAACTCAGGTCATCTGACTCCCAAGTCTGTTCTCTTCCACTAGGCCACGCTGCTTCTCATAGTTGGGAGAATCTGCTAGCATTTAGGGGAGCCCTTTGCTGGGGCCGACTGTTTGTGAGCAGGTAGCATTCTCTTCCTCTGCTTTCCCACAGAGAAACGCACACTTCCCTGGCTTTCCAATCGACAGGTGTCCGTCGACCCCACACCTACCTTTAAGATGTCAGTGAGTTTTCAGTCTCTTGTGAGGGGTTTGGAGGGGGAATGAAATTGGCATCGATTCTCTTTCCTCAGAGAAAGAAGCCTCCTTTCTCCTCACGTAACCCGGCAGCAAGCGTAAATTAGTCCTAATGAACTGATCGGGGACAAACTTGGCTGCCTCTGCAGGCAACTAGGGTGGATGTCAGCATGGACAGTTCAGCCCTGAGGGAAGGAGATAAGCATCTGGTTTGGCTGTTCAATTTTTAATGCTTATTTGTGTGGCCCGTAATCTCGGTGTCATCCTTGACTCGTCTCTCTCGTTCACCTCACACATCCTAACTGTTACCAAGACCTGCCGGTTTCACCTTTACAATATCGCCAAGATCCGCCCTTTCCTCTCCACCCTAACGGCTACCTTACTGCTACGGGCTCTCGTTATTTCCCGGCTAGACTACTGTGTTAGCCTTCTCTCTGATCTCCCTTCCTCCTCTCTCGCCCTGCTCCAGTCTATTCTTCACTCCGCTGCCCGGCTCATCTTCCTGCAGAAACGATCTGGGCATGTCACTGCCCTTCTTAAACACCTCCAGTGGTTGCCTATCAACCTCCGCTCCAAACAAAAACTCCTCACTCTAGGCTTCAAGGCTCTCCATCACCTTGCCCCTTCCTACCTCTCCTCCCTTCTCTCTTTCTACTGCCCACCCTGCACGCTCCGCTCCTCTGCCGCCCACCTCCTCACCGTCCCTCGGTCTCGCCTATCCCACCGTCGACCCCTGGGCCACGTCCTCCCACGGTCCTGGAACGCCCTCCCTCCTCACCTCCTCCAAACTGATTCTCTTCCCCTCTTCAAAACCCTACTTAAAACTCACCTCCTCCAAGAGGCCTTCCCAGACTGAGCTCCCCTTCTCCCTCTACTCCCTCTACCACCCCCCCTTCACCTCTCCGCAGCTTAACACTCTTTTCCCCCCATTTCCCTCTGCTCCTCCCCCTCTCCCATCCCCTCAGCACTGTACTCGTCTGCTCAACTGTATATATTTTCATTACCCTATTTATTTTGTTAATGAATTGTACATCGCCTCGATTCTATTTAGTTGCCATTGTTTTTACGAGATGTTCTTCCCCTTGACTCTATTTATTGCCATTGTTCTTGTCTGTCTGTCTCCCCCGATTAGACTGTAAGCTCGTCAAGCGGCAGGGACTGTCTCTATTTGTTGCCGACTTGTTCATTCCAAGCGCTTAGTACAGTGCTCTGCACATAGTAAGCGCTCAATAAATACTATTGAATGAAAGGAGGGAGGTGTGGGTATGTGGGGAGTGTGGATTTGTGTGTGTGTGTGTGTGTGTATGTGTGCGTGCATGCGAGGAGGTCAATCCAAAGAACACCTCCTGTGGGAAGAGAGATGGGGTTCCAGTCACAAGACAAATCAGATTCAGAAACTGGAGCTGGGGCCATCCCGAGCTTAACCCACACATACCTTTGAAGAACTGAAGGAAGAAAGCTCAAGGAGCTTACAATCAATGGAGAAGCCAAGCTGACCATCTGAAAAATAGATTAGTTAGAGAATCGAAAACAAATGCTAAAAAGCAGGGGATGAAACAAAAGGCAGATGTAGGCATGAGTGCCAAGTTGAGTGGTAGGGTATCAGCCCCAAATTGCAGAAAGGCAACTGGACTAGAGAAGCTTAAGCCACCAGAAACAGCAACTCAGGAGAGAGGAGTATAGGAAAGGGAAAAATGGCATACCACTGGAGAGAAGTTTGGGGGCATTTCATCTGAGTGGTCTGCCCTGCAGGTCCAATAAGTTTTCAGACGGCTGGGGCTTGGGGTGGGACAAGTGAGAGGACTTCAAAGTTTGCGATATTATCCTGCTATTTGATGGTAAGTATGATCCATAGATTATACTGGGGAAACCACTCAAGAATCTGGATGTGTTTTCTGCAGTGGGTCCAGGTCTCACAGCCATTCCAATTTTCTACTCCTTGAGCTTGATAAGAAGCTTGTTTCCCCATTGCTGCCAGACTGTGTCTGTTAATCTCCCAAAAGCTATGAAGCATTTTTCTTCTTTTCATTTTATCTAGCTGAACACAGTTGAATAGTGCACCAGCTAGGTACCAGAAATTAGTGACAGCATTAATAACAATAGCAACAACAATACTAATGATAATAATAGTATTTGTTAAGCATGCACTCTGTGTCAAGCACTGTTCTAAATACTGGATTAAATACAAGATAATTGGGTTGGGCGCCATCCTTGTCTCACATGGAGCTCTGAGTCTATGGGATATTCAGTTCTGTAATCCTGATAAAAGTTTGTGAGTATGTGTAATGTGTCCTGGATGCTGATTACTTCATAATCTCTATTTCCTTCAAGCGAATTGTCAGTACATATTTTTATGTGGAGTATAATCATTTTGACATCTTCTTGGATTGTCCCTCAAGAGCACAATCACCAGGATATAGCAGTTATTATTATTATTATTATTACTATCATATTTGTAAAGCACTTACTACTACTAATAATAATGTTGGTGTTTGTTAAGTGCTTACTATGTGCAGAGCACTGTTCTAAGCGCTGGGGTAAACACAGGGGAATCAGATTGTCCCACGTGGGGCTCACAGTCTTAATCCCCATTTTACAGATGAGGTAACTGAGGCACAGAGAAGTGAAGTGACTTGCCCACAGTCACAAAGCTGACAAGTGGCAGAGCTGGGATTCGAACCCATGACCTCTGACTCCAAAGCTCGTGCTTTTTCCACTGAGCCACGCTGCTTCTCAAGCACTGTCCTAATCATTGGGTTAATCAAGATAATGAGGTTGGAGATAGTCCCTGTCCCATGGGCCTCACAGGATAAATAGGATGGGGAATAGATATTGAATCCCCATTTTAAAGTTGAGGAAATCAGTCAGTCAATCAACCATATTTACTGAGCAGAACACTGTACTAGACTGAGGTACAGAAAAGTTAAGTGACTTGCCCAAGGTCACACAGCAAACAATTGACAGAACTGGGATTAGAACCCAGATCCTCTGACTCCCAGGTCCAGGCTTTTTCCACTAGGCCATGATGCTTTTAATTTCCTGAAGGACTGCCTCAGAATCTTTAAGAGATGTAGATGCCTCCCCCATTCCTTGCCCCTAATGACCTGGTTACTACTTTCTTGACCAAATTCAAACAATCAGGTGTGATCTCCCTAAAATCTCCCCTGCTCCTCTCAAATCCCTCCCTTCTTCTGCCCCTTCTTCAACTCTTCCATCCTTCCGAGCAGTATCGCAAAAGGAAATATCCTGCCTTCTCTCAAAATCCACCCCCTCCACCAAAGCATCCAACCCCATACCTTCACACCTTTTCACCTTCTTCCTGCCCTGACCACCGTCTTCAATTATTCACTCTCCAATGGCGTCTTTCCAATTGCTTCCACTGCCCATGTCTCCCCTATCCTAAAAAACCCTCCCTTGACCCCATGTCCAGTTATCACTCCATCTGCCTCCTACCATTCCTTTCCAAACTCCTTGAGAGAGTTGTCTTCACCTGCTATCTCAGGTTCCTCTCCTCCAATTCTCTCCTAGACCCACTCCAATCTCGTTTCCGTCCTCTTCACTCCACAGAAACCACCCTCTTGAAGGTCACAAGTGATATTCTTCTTGACAAATCCAAAGGCCTCTACTCCATCCTAATTATGAAGCAGCATGGCCTAGCATGAGCTTGGGAGTCAGAGGATGTGGGTTCTAATGGCTCTGCTATGTGTCTGCTGTGTAACCTTGGGCAAGTCACTTAACATTTCTGTGCCTCAGTTACCTCATCTGTAAAATGGGGATTAAGACTGTGAGCCCCATGTGGGACAAGATGATTACTTTGTATCTACCCCATTGCCTAGAACATTGTTTAGCACATAGTAAGCACTTATCAAAAAGCATTATTATTATTATTAATAATCCTCATCCTCTCAGCTGCCTTCAACACTGTTGACCACTCCCTTCTTCTAGAAACATTATCCAACCTTTTCATTGACACTGTCCTTGTTTGGTGCTCCTCCTATCTCTCTGGCCACCCATTCTCAGTCTCTTTCACAGGCTTCTCCTCTGACTCCCACCCCTAAATGTGGGTGTCCCTGAAGGTTCAGTTCTGGGTCCTCTGGGTCCCCTTCTATTCTAATAATAATAATAATATTGGTATTTGTTAAGTGCTTACTATGTGCAGAGCACTGTTCTAAGCGCTGGGGTAGACACAGGGTCATCAGGTTGTCCCACATGGGGCTCACAGTCTTAATCCCCATTTTACAGATGAGGTAAATGAGGCACAGAGAAGTGAAGTGACTTGCCCACAGTCACACAGCTGACAAGTGGCCGAGCTGGGATTCGAACCCATGACCTCTGACTCCAAAGCCTGTGCTCTTTCCACTGAGCCACGCTGCTTCTCCACCCACTCTTTTGCTCCCAAGGCTTCAACTACCAACTCTTTGAGGATGCTTCCTAAATCTACATCTCCAGTCCTGTTCTCTCTCACTCTCTGCAGTCTTGTATTTCCTCCTGGCTTCAAGACATCCTTACCTGGATGTCCTGCCATCAGCTCAAATTTAACATGTCTAAATTAGAACTACTTATCTTCCTACCCAAGCCCTGTTCTTCTAATTTTCCCATTGCTGTAGACAGCACCACCAACCTTCCTGCCTCACAAGCCCATAACCTTGACTCATCTCTCTCATTCAACATGCATATTCAATCTATCACTAAATCCTGTGGTTCAACCTTCACAACCTCTCTAAAATCCATCCTTTCCTCTCCATACAAAGTGCTACCATGTTAATCCAAGCATTTATCCTATCTCACCTGGATTACTATGTCAGCCTCCTTGCTCACCTCCCTACCTCCTGTCTCTCCCCTCCAGTCAATACTTCACTCTGCTGTCCAGATAATTTTTCTACAAAACCACTCAGCCCATGTTTCCCCACTACTCAAGAACCTTCAGTGGTTGTCCATCTACCTCCGCATCTAACAGAAACTCCTTACTATCAGCTTTAAAGCACTCAATCACCTTGCCCCATCCAACCTCACCTCGCTGCTCTCCTATTACAAGCCAGCCAGCACAATTCACTCCTCTAATGCCAACCTACTCACTAAACCTCTATGTCATCTATCTCACCACTGACCTCTCACCCACCTCCTGACTCTGGCCCAGAATGCCCTCCCTTTTCATATCCAATGGACAATTTTTATCCCCACCTTCAAAGCCTTAATGAGGGCACATCTCATCCAAAGGCGTTCCCTGACTAAGCCCTCATTTCCTCTTTTCCCACTCCTTTCTGCATCACCCTGACTTGCTCCCTTTACTAACCACCACCACAACAACTAACCCTACAGTACTTATGTATATGTCCATAATTTGTTTATAATAATGTCTGTCTCCCCCTCTAGACTGTAAGCTCAATGTGGGCAGGGAATGTGTCTGTTATACTGTTGTGTTGTACTCTCCAAAGCACCTAGTACAATTGATTGATTGATATTCAAAGTCTGTTGAATTAGAAGAGATTCCCAGTAGATTAAATGTGCATTCCAACTTTAGCTTCCAGATCCTGTTTTTGACTTCAGCATGGCAGCATATCAATCAGCCAATGGCATTTATTGAGCACTTACTGTGTGCAGAGAATGGTACTAAACACTTGGGAGGGTACTATAAAACAGAGTTGGTAGACACAAGGAGCTAATATCATAAATAGGAAATGACTGGGCTACCCATTCATCCCTGCTTTGCTGTAGTGATGGTGGGGGTTGTTGGGATCGGGAATGGTGGTGCTCAGAACAGTATCCCTCCAACTTGAACTTGAACGGCAGTACTGACATGGAGTAGTTTATGTCTTCTACACTGTCAGCTCATTGGGCAGCCGGGAACTTATATGTCAACTCCGTTATATTGTATTCTTCCAAGTGCTTAGTATGGTACTCTGCATGTTGTAAGTGTTCAATAAATACAATTGACTGAATGACTGATTGATTGATTGATTGATTGATTGATTAAGATCTTGACAAACCTCTCAGGGCATCCAGAATTGCTTAGCCCCTAGCCACATGCTAGTCAGTTGAAGGTGTGAAATGCTTTTGTAAGGCCTAAGAAGGCAGCAGAGAAGTGTTTTTCCTCTATGTAATGCTGCAAAGATAATATCTGCAGTGCTACATTTTGTTCTGAAGTGGTATTATAATTCAGGTAGTGCATGGTTGACTAGCTGTTTGACTAGCAAGTCACTTAACTTCTCTGTGCCTCAGTTACCTCATCTGTAAAATGGGGATTAACTGTGAGCCTCACGTGGGACAACCTGATTACCCTGTATCTACCCCAGCACTTAGAACAGTGCTCTGCACATAGTAAGTGCTTAACAAATACCAACATTATTATTATTATTACTGTATTCTTCAGTAAGCCTGTCCAAAAGGACTCTGTGGCAAACAGGGAGATTGGTGTGGTCATTTCATCATCATCAATGGTATTTACTGAGCAGACCACTGTACTGAGCACTTGGGATAGAACAATACAACAGAATTGGTAGACACATTCCCAGCCCACAACGATCTTACACTGTAGAGGGCGAGACAGACAATAATATAAAGAAATAATTTACAGACATGTACATGAGTACTGTAGGACTAAGAATGGAGTGAATATCAAATGCTCAAAGGTCACAGATCCAAATGCATAGATGAGGTCCACGTGAATTTCTCAGTCTGCTACATCACTATTCTTCTTGAAGATGTTGATTATGGTGACATTTTTGAAGTCCGGTGGTATTTATTCAGGACTCCATGTTTGGAGGAAGGAAAACATCTGAGGATAACCCCACTTCTGGTTTGTAGATTCCTGCAGGCATTAGATCAGATAAGATCTGAGCCCTTGGCCATTTTCATGGCTTTGACTGCAGATGTTGCTGCTCCAAAAGTTTGAGCAGAGGATGTGATGTCACATTTTGGCCAATTATCTATGCTCTGAAGAGCCTCCATATCAGTGGTGGATGGTGTGTGCTATGATTTATTGAATTGTCTTAGCCATCTGCTTGAGATTCCCTTTTTGTCTCCACTAATGCTGTGGTAGTATGGATGAGGCCTCTTAGCTTCTTTAGCGATGATTAAAAGTCCTGAATTGGGTTTGCAAATCACTGCATTCAGTGCCAACCATTACTGCCATGGTAAAAGCAACTCAAGAATCCAAGGGTCCTAGCAGAGGGATATACCTTCAACCCCCTCCTCTTCTAACTGTAAGTAAAGTCCCAGGAAACCTAGACAGCTTAAGCTCTCTTCTTGAAGAGAAGAGAGGTAACAGGGCCACTGGACCGCAAGTCTTGGTGTCTGAGCAATGCTCATCCTCAATGGAGAGGGACCAGAAAGCAGACACTCTTTTTTTATGTATTTGTTAAGTACTTACTAAATGCCAGGCACTGTAGTAACCGCTGGGGTAGATACAAGCAAATCAAGTTGGATACAGTCCATGTCCCACCTGAGGCTCACAGTCTTAATCTTATTTTACAAATGAGGCACCCGAGACAGAGAGAAGCAAAAATTTCCAGTGGTTGCCTATCAAGCTTCATATGAAGCAAAAACTCCTCACTATTGGCTTCAAAGCTCTCCATCACCTTGCCCCCTCCTACTTCACCTCCCTTCTCTCTTTCTACATCCCAGCCCACACACTCTGCTTCTCTGCCACTAAACTCCTCACTGTGCCTTGTTCTCACCTGTACCGCCATCTACCCCTGGCCCACACCCTATCTTTGGCCTGGAATGCCCTTCCTCCTCACATCTGCCAAACTAGCTCACTTCCCCCCTTCAAAGCACAATTGAAAGCTCGCCTCAAGGAGGCCTTCCCAGACTGAGCACCCCTTTTCCTCTGCTCCTCCTCCCCTCCCCTCCCCATCGTCCCTACTCCCTCCCTGTGCTCAACCCCCCTCCCCACCCCATAGTACTAGTGTGTATATGTACATAGTTATTATTCTATTTATTTTATTAATGATGTGTATTTATTTATAATTCTCTTTATATTGATGCCATTGATGCCTGTCTACTTGTTTTGTTTTGTTGTCTGTCTCTCCTCTTCTAGACTGTGAGCCCGTTGTTGGGAAGGGATTGTCTCTATCTGTTGCCAAATTGTACTTTCCAAATGCCTAGTACAGTGCTCTGCACACAGTAAGTGCTCAATAAATACATCTGAATGAATGAATGATCGAATTAAGTGATTTGCCCAAAATCACACAAAGGACAAGAGGCTGAGCTGGGATTAGAACCCAGATCCTTCTGACTTCCACCCCCATACTCTATCTACTAGGCCAGGCTGCTTCTCTCTTCTGTATTTTTCATGGGCACAATGTGTAAGCCTGAAAGCATGCAAAAGATTCACTCTGTGATGCTCATGCTTCTCGTCACCAGTCTCGTCACCAGTGTCACCAGTGTCAGGACCACTCTACCTGTTGTACTTAGCTGTGGGATACAATTCTGGCTGTGCTTGGCATAGGGGTGGTAGAATAGGTATGTGTAGGTGTGTCTCTGTGTGTGTGATTGTATCATTTTCTACGAGCTGTAATTTGTGGGTGAGCCTCTATTGGTATGAAGGGCATACATGTAGATAAGCATATTGTGAGATAAATGCTTATTAATAGTAGTGTAATTAGTGGTATCAATATGACTGACTTTATGTTCTGAACAGTACCCAGGGTGTTGCTGGCACCCTGTAAACATTAAAATTGATAAAAACAACAAAGTGTACCATTATTCCGAATGAATGAAACCCCCCTGTGTGCTACACTCTGCACAGAAGATAGGGCCCGGCTCTTGCCTTTCATTTTCATAAATTGGGGGAAGAATGGGACGTTTATGCGGAAGATAGGGTTACCATTTGACCTAGTATGGGGAGAAGTAGGGTTCCAGGAGACTACCTGGGCCAGGGGAAGCTACAGAAAGATGACAATGAATCCATATAAATGCTTGCTCACTTTCAATAACCAAACAGTAATCACCCAAATTAATCTCTGTACCTATCTGTCCCACATCTCCCGGAATGTATTTATTTGTTTACTTGAAAACCCCCAGCTTTGAGCCAGTGTGAAATCAGGAATCTGAGCCTCCTGAATAATGCATGAGGCCTGTGAATAATGGGCCCTAACTCCCGGCATGGTTGGCTGCTGCTGATGAGCTTGCCTTAATAGAACTTTGTATGGCTCCACGCCCGAACTTTATTTCCTCATGGTGGAAACATTTGCAGCAGCTGCTTCGGCAAAACACAAACAGTGTTTTAATGGAGGGTGTCCTTTAAAGGTCTCAGGACGGCGGAAAGGAAATTCTCCAAAGATGGTCTGTGGCCAGGAGGGAGAGAGGGATGGATCAGTCTCCTCTCAGAGCAGCTTCATTGAGAAGGGAGCTTAGCTTGTGGCTCCTTAGAGGGTCGATGGGAGAGGGAACTGTTAGCCCTGGGAAGAAGGAAGTAGTGTTGTCCCAGAGTTGGCACTTTGTACTTGTGGCATGGACTGCTGTTGATACTTTCTGTGTACCATAAGACTGCATTAGCCTGACTCCCATTAGCACAGAGTTCCCTTAGACTGCGAGCCCAATATGGGACAAGGATTCTGCTCAATCTGTTTATGTTGCATCTACTCCCGTGCTTGGCACGTTAGTTGCTTAATAATAACTGTAGTATTTCTTAAGTGCTTACTATGTGCCCAGCATTGTACTAAGTGTTGGAGTAGATAGCATGCCAATCAGATTGGACATAGCCCATGTCCCTCATGAGGCTCAGAGTCTTAATCCCCATTTTACAGATGAGGCAACTGAGTCACAGAGAAGTGAATGACTTGTCCAAGGTCACACAGCAAACAAGTGGCAGAGCCTGAATTAGAAACCATGTCCTTCTGACTCCTAGGCCTGTGTTCTATCCACTATTCATGATGCTTCTTTATTCCCACTCTGCACAAAATCCCCTAGCTATTCCTATCTCCCTCATTTTTGCCCCCTTCCACAGACTGTAAGCTCATTGTGGACAATGAATGTATCTGTTTATTGTTGTATTGCACTCTCCCAAGAGCTTAGTACAGTGCTCTGTACAGTAAGTGCTCAGTAAGTACAATTGAATGAATAAATGAATAAATGAATATTCCAGTCCTGAACCACCACATAGACATAGCAAGGACCTCTGTGGTCCCTTCAGCCCCTATGGTTCATGAAGGGTGTGATGTTGATCTCTTCATGTAATAATGTTGGTATTTATTAAGCACTTACTCTGTGCAAAGCACTGTTCTAAGCGCTGGGGTAGATATAGGGTAATCAGGTTGTCCCACGTGAGGCTCACAGTCTTCATCCCCATTTTAAAGATGAAGTAACTGAGGCACAGAGAAGTTAAGTGACTTGCCCAAGGTCGCACAGCTGATAAATTTAGTTAAAGAATGATGAAGTGCTCTGTGACTAACTCTGTAGAAAAGTCCTATTAACTTAGGAAATATTACAATTTTAATTGTAAAAATGATAAAATTTTACACTTACAGAACAATCAAGGGATTTAAGACCTAGTAGATTTAGTTTCACAGCTACACTGGGTGGGTCAGTCAGGAGAATGAGTGACAGCAGGATACCCAAGAGCTGCTGTGTGAAGAGCTGAAATTGGGAAGCTGAAAGCAAGAAGGGAAGAGAAAACATTTCAAAGATGCAGGTAAACAAAGCTTCAGACAATATTACATCCCAAATGGAAGCTGGGAGTCAATTGCTGGGAGTCAGAAACAGCGTGGCCTGTTAAGGATGATTTTGAGATGGACAATGTCAACCTGTTGTCTGGAGTTCTTCCAACAGTGTTTCACAGCTTGAGCACAGAAACAGGGGAAGTGTACTGTGGAGATGATCCAGGGCTGTGGATTAAAGCTACAAGATAGGCCTAGGGACAGAGGATAGAGGGAGTTGAGTTCATTGGAGAGGGTGATGTTGAGGGTGTTGATTTGTACAACAAAAGAAGGTAATTTAGGTATGAAGTACAAAAGGAGCATGATGACTAGAAAATTGGACTGGGTCAAGGGATCAGAGGTCTCTGTGAGGGAACAGAGAGAGAGTGTGTGGGAGAGAAGGCAGGTGAGGTGTTTGTGATCAAATAGAGGGATTTTGGAGTTGGTGTGGGTAGAAATTGAGCAGTGATTAGAAATGATGAAATGAGCATGTGTTCAAGTTGAGAAATGGATGAGGTGGAGTGGGGAGGAGGTCAGTGGACTGGAGGAGTGAGAGCAAGTGGGCATGGAAGGGTCATCAGAAATATCCACATTGTCTTCATCATCAGAATGCTGTCATTTCATCAGCACTGAGACAATGCCCATAGTAACACAACCTCACTGGAGCAGGCAAGTGAGGAGAGTGGCAAATGGAAAGAGAGATCCAACTAGTTGCTATATAATGGACTGAAAGGCG
Source organism: Ornithorhynchus anatinus (assembly GCF_004115215.2). Lineage (NCBI taxonomy): Eukaryota > Metazoa > Chordata > Mammalia > Monotremata > Ornithorhynchidae > Ornithorhynchus > Ornithorhynchus anatinus. The sequence continues at coordinate 45,079,394 of NC_041732.1, read as the reverse complement.
ATACACATTTGCCTGGAGAGCAATCAATAATAATAATTTTTTTAAATAGTATTTGTTCAGGGCATGTGCCAGGCACTGTCCTAAGAGTAGATTGGACTTTGTCCATGTCCTACATGGGACTCACAATCTTAATCCTCACTTTACATATGAGGTAACTGTTGCACAGAGAAATTAATGACTTGCCAAAAGGTCACCCAGCAGACAAGTTGCAGAGCCAGGATTAGAACCCAGGTCCTCTGACTCCCAGGCCCATGCTCTTTCCATTAGGACACACTACTTCTAATCATTGCAGTATTTGTTAAGCACTTACTCTGTGTCAAGTAGTGTGTTAAGCACTGGGTTCAATGCAATACAATTAGATCAGGCTCAATCTCTCCCCCTGGACAGAGCAAAAGCACAGTCAATTAATCAATCAATCAGTGGTATTTATTGAGTGCTTACTGTGTGCAGAGCACTGAACTAGTGGAAAGAGCATGGGCTTGGGAGTCAGAGGACCTGCTTTCTAATCCCAGCTCCGCCACTTGTCTGCTGTGCGCCCTTGGGCAAATCACTTAACTTCTCTGGGTCTCATTTACCTCATCTGTAAAATGGGGATTAAAACTGTGAGCCCCACATGGAACAACCTGATTACCTTATATCTGTCCCAGCACTTAGAACAGTGCTTGGCATATAGTAAGTGCATAACAAATACCATTATCATTATTATTATTGCTAGGTTCTTGGGATGGTACAGTATAACAAGGAACTGGCAAACAATGTATTGGACAGTTGGAAGACCATTGCCGAAGACAGAGCAGCCTAAACCACAGCAACTGAGAGAGGGGTGATATCCTTGAGCAAAGGTTTTTGAAAGGTCAGAATATCAGGAGGGAGGCTAGAAGAGACAGCAGGGCTTCTGGAAGACAAACTCGAGAGTTCAAATTACAGAGTCCCGGGAAGAAGGTTTCATGACTCTGGGTGTGATGGATTTAGCCGGTATCAATGGCAACACAGAATGCACATTAGAATCTGGTACTAGTATTTCAGCATTGGCATTTTAATGAAACAAAATAAGAAATTAAAGGAGGAAAAAGATACTTTTGTAAATGACTACTTTTAGTCACCTCTTGGGAAATGCACAAGAAAAATCCATGAGCAATAGTGAAAATTGAGAACAGTGTTGCTGAGTAGAAAGAGCACAGGCCTGGAAGACAGAGGACCTGGGTTATAATCTCTGCTCAGCCACATGTCTGCTGTGTGATCTTGGACAAGTCACTTAACTTCTCTGTACTTCAGTTCCCTTATCCGTCAAATAGGGATTAAATCCTACTCCCTCATATTTAGACTCCGAGTCCTATGTGTGACAGGGACTTTGTCCAACCTGATTTACTTATAACAACCCCAGACCTTAGAACAGAGCTTGGCATATTGTTAAGTACTTAACAAGTATTGTAATTATTTATTATTTTTATTATTATTAGGAAGAGCTAATAATCAATTTGCAAGACTTTTTCATTCAGTTTTTTTCAAAGCTGGCCCAACAATGGCTTCCCCGAAGGTTCCTGATTCTGGCAATTTTGGCCCTGATTGGGGTTACTAGAATGCAGGACAACCAACGTGGCCTAGAGGTTAGCACATGGGCCTGGGAGACAAATGATCTAGATTCTAATCGTGGTTCTGCCACTTGTCTGATGTGTGACTTTGGGCAAGTCACTTCACTTCTCTGTTCTCTCATTTGTAAATGAGGATTAAGATTGTGACCCCATGTGTGGGACAAAGACTGAGTTAAACTGGATTACCTTGTATCTACCCCAGGGCTTAGAACAGTGCCTGCCACATAGTAAGTGCTTAACAAATGCATTATTATTATTATTATTATTATTATCATTATCATCATCATCTCTGGCATTAGAAAAGTGCCAACAGTTCAGACCGGTCCAGTCCCTGCCAGTAAGTTACATTAAAGAGTTGTTCAGTGGGCTAAACGTTAGGATTGGGATTCCAGTGCTGAGTTAGAATCTTGCCCTAGTTGCTGATTAACTTGGATGAATCTATTTCTCTCTCTAGGTCTGGTTTTGAGGACTCGACCATTGAAAAGAGTAGAAAGCACATATAATAAAGGGCATTTATTCAATCAATCAATCGATCGTATTTATTGAATTCTTACTGTGTGCAGAGCACTCTACTAAATATTTGGAAGAGTACACTTTAGGAGTTGGTAATAATGTTGGTATTTGTTAAGCACTTACTATGTGCAGAGCACTGTTCTAAGCGCTGGGAGAGGTACAGGGTCATGAGGTTGTCCCATGTGAGGCTCACAGAACCCAAGGAGCTTACACAGTCTAGAGGGGAAGACAGACACTAAAACCAATTACGTATATGGATATAAGTGCTGTGGGGCTGAGGCTGAGGTGAATAAAGGGTGCAAATCCAAGGACAAGAATGATGCAAAAGGGGGAGGGAGTAGGAGGAATGAAGGCTTGGTTGGGTAAGGTCTCTTGAAGGATATTTTAATAGGGTTTTGAAGGTAAAGTGTAATGAATGCAAAGTTATAATAACAATGTTGTAGCTGCAAATTCAGTTATCTCTGGATTTGTGGTATGGATGTTAGTCCAGTAAAAAATTGGGCTGAAAGCTTATAAAATACAAAGTGTTTTCTGTCTCTTTTTCAGTTTCTATTGTTTCAGTTTACAAGGGAATATGAGTCTGGGGGTTCCATGGGACTGAGTGGATTTGCTGCAGAAAATTGCTTGTATTGGATGCACAATAGGTTTGTGGCTTGCTAATATAGGATTCCCTGGACAGATGGAAGGCTTTTGGGGAAACCTCTGTGGTTCAGATTCCTCCAATTAAAACACTGGTTTACCATCCACCCCTCCTCTGATTGGTTTCCCAAGCAGGATCCTATTGGTAGGTAAATCTGCCTGTTGAGTCTCTTCTCTTGGGACTGAACCCTTGGGTACTGTATTTTGTTTCGCAGGCCAGCAGATCTCCTGCCTACCAGTCCCTTGATCTTTACATAACAAAAGTAAAAACTCCAGGAAAAGGCATATCAGAAACCGTGGAGGCAGAGGTTGAGGGGAACAGATTGGATGTGGTTGTCGGAGTTTGGGATCGAAGAGAGAGAAGATGGCAGAGTTTCAATACCATTTGAAGTCCAATAATAAGCTACAAACAAGTGAGAGACTGTAAGCTCATTGTGGGCAGGGAACATGTCTATCAACTCTGTTGTATTGTACTCTCTCAAGCACTTAGAACAGTGCTCTGAACATAGTAAGTGCTCAATAAACATTATTGATTGACTGAGAAGGAAAACAGAAAATATTATTTAATCCTGTAGCTTTTTCCTGCTTCCCCTCCATGCAAAACCCAGGAAACGATGTGGTCTAGTGGATAGAGCACAGGCCTGGGAGTCAGAGAACCTGAGTTCTAATCCCAGCTCTGCCACTTGTCTGCTGTATGACTTCAGGCAATTCACTTCACTTCTCTGTGCCTTGGTTGCCTCAGTCTGTAAAATGGGGATTAAGACTGTGAACCCCATGTGGAACATGGACTGTGTCCACCCTGATTATCTTTTTATCTATGCCAGCACTTAGTACAGTGCCCAGCACCTAGTAAATGCTTAACAAATAACATAAAAAAAATTCTTCCTTGCCGGAAGCAGGCATGAGGAGGGACATACTGTCATGACCCAGACTTTAGACACAGGAAATTGGGAGTAAGTGGGGGTTCCAAGACATTGGCTGGACCAAGATCCCACCCAGTGGGATCCCTCAGAGACCCTTCCTAGCAGCTTTTCTTCTGCTTGCCCACAAATCCCAGTAAAAATCTAGACAGGCACCCCAATTTTTCCTCCCCACTACCAGCCCCCTCTTCACTAGTAGTACCAAAACCAAGCCCTTAGTACACTTGCAAAAGGGAATAGTAGCTTTGTAAGAACACCTCAAAAACCATCTTTCTTTGGGGCATTTGTCAAAGACAAGAATCTCTATCCTTAAAGTAGGATTGGCTTCATGATACCTATGTGTTCTCCTGGCTGGGGGTTAGGAAGAGCGGGACTTGGGGGAAAAAGCCTTGGGGAGAATTCAGAGAATGTTTGCAACTAAATGGCAATGATTGTTCTCTGCAAGGCTGACCAAGAGTGCAGTCTTCTTCAAAAACCAAGGTAACCATTCATGATGCCAGACAACAGCTGGAGGAAGTCACCCTTCAGCCCATGGGGAAGGATGACCCTCAGTTACTGCAGTCTGTCTGCAGGTGGGCCTGCTCAGGACTTCAAAGTGAGGCTGAGCCTCACTAGGTTGGTGAGCCTGGAATCTCGTCCTCATAGAGAAAAAAAAGCTCTGCTCCTGGAGCCCAGAACCATCTCCCTCTGGAGGGGGACAGCTGGAGTTACTAGTTCATTATCTCCTAAAATGAGACTTTGATGCCACCATTAAGCGCAAATGGATCGATCCTCCCTGTTCAAGCCCCACTGCTGAGGCTGATGAGGAAAAGAGGTCGTTTGGCATCTCTCAGAGCGGAATGTGAACTGGGAGCTCGCTCGCTGCCAGGCGGGTGCTGAGAAAATGAACAAGAACAGAAGGAAGTGCTGCCCCCTGCCCCTACCAAGCCTCCCTTTAACAAACCCATCTTTCTGGGCAGACAGGGTGGAGGCTGGGTTCTGGCCTTCCTGATGTCCTCCTGGTCAGAATGGAGCTGGGCCTCCCATCCACCCTGTTCCCTATGGTTAGGTTGGCTGTTGACCCAGTCTCTTACTAGACCCAGGTCTAAATAGAACCTGGTTTCTAAGCTCCACTCCATCACTTGTCTGCTGTGTGACCTTGGACAAGTCGCTTCCCTGTCCTCAGTTCCCTCACCTGTAAAATGGAGATTGAGATTCGGAGCCTTATGTGGGACAGGGATTGTGTCCAAACAGATTATCCTTTACACCAGTGCTTAGTACAGTGTCTGGCACATAGTAAGCGCTTAACAAATACCACAATTAATATTATTGTTTAGACAGTCCATTTTTCAGCTGGCCTGTCTCCTTGACTGGATCTAGGATGGAACCAGATGCTCTTCTGTCCATTTTTTAATTTTGAGTGCCTGGCGTCTCCTTGTTATGGCTCTGATGTGGACTAGAGTTACACAGACCTGGGAATGGAGGTGTGATGGCTCTGAAGCAAGTAGGGGTGGGGGTCAGGGATCCTCTAGAGGCATGCTCTAGGATTGGCTAAACTTAGGTGTCCTTCCACAATATGGCACCCATGCCATCATCCTGGTATGCTGTGGGCTTGAAGTAGCACATGTGACTTCACTTGTGTCTCCTTATCCGGGTTCTGTGAGGTCTATCTGTGGCTGAACTGGACCAGGTGAGGCCTCTGTTCTTTGCTCTTCCCCCACCACTTCTGTCACTTCTGGAGCAACTCTAGAGGGTTACACACCTCCACGATTGTCATTTCGAGGGGCAACAGAGCAACGGGGCATGGCCCCCACCACCTTCAAACTGGATTCCAGGCTTTCTTCTGCCAACTCTCTTCCTATCTCATAAGCCCGTATCTCTGACATTAGCCTTGAATCCTCTCTCTCATTCAACCCAGATACTCATTCGATCACTAAATCTTGTCAGTTAGACCTTCACAGTATCGCTAAAATTTGCCCTTTTCTCTCCATCCAAACTGCTACCACATTAATCCAGTCACTTATCTTATCTCACCTTGATTACTATATCAGCCTCCTTGAAGACCTCCCTGCTTTCCCACTCCCACTGGAATGTGCTAACATTGCCAAGATGGCACCTCTGAGGGCCCCTTCCTTTTCTCCACAGGCCTCCAGCCCCACTGGCTGCAGCTCAGCCAGCCCTGGTTCAGCATTCCCCATTCTTCCTCCTACTGTCCAGCCCTTCCCCTGTCCCTGCATCACTCTCCTAGCAGCCAAGAGCAACAGGATAGTGAACGCTGACGGCCAGCTCCTTCTATGTTCTATGTTGGTATTTGTTAAGCGCTTACTATGTGCCGAGCACTGTTCTAAGCGCTGGGGTAGATACAGGGTCATCAGGTTGTCCCACGTGGGGCTCACAGTCTTAATCCCCATTTTACAGATGAGATAACTGAGGCACAGAGAAGTTAAGTGACTTGCCCAAGGTCACACAGCTGATTAGCGGCAGAGCGGGGATTCGAACCCATGACCTCTGACTCCCAAACCCGCGCTCTTTCCACTGAGCCACGCTGCTTCTCAATGCTCCTGTAGGACTCACTAATTAGGCCACGTAAGTGGTCCATAGGCTCCGTCCAGACAGGTACAGCATGGAGCCTGGTTGCTTAGCCACTTGGGAGTGAAAAGAGAGAGAGAGGAAGAGAGCACTGAGCATTAAGGGAAAAAGCACGGGCCTGGGAATCAGAGGATCTGGGTTCAAATCCCAGAGCCACCACTTGTTGGCTGTGTGACCTTGGGCAGGTTACTTAAGTTCTCTGAGCTTCAGTTAACTCATCTATAAAACTGGGACTGTGAGTCTCATTTGGGTTATTGACTGGGTCCAACTCTGTATCCGCCCCAGCACTTATTACAGTGCCTGGCACATTGTAAGTGCTTAACAAATACCATTAAAAGAGACAGAGAGAGGTAGAGAAGGAGAGAGAGAGATAGGTGCAACACACTGAGAAGCATTGCAGGTTTGAAAACAAAACCTTTCTGCAAGAGGTAAATCACCAAGGCTGGGACTCAAAAATCCCTTTCCTGCTACTTGTCTGCTTTATGGTCTTGGGCAAGTCACTAAACTTCTCTGTGCCTCAGTTCCCTCAACTGTAAAATGGGGATTAAGACTGTGAGGGACAGGGACTGTGTCCAACCCAATTATCTTGTAACTATCCCAGTGCTTAGAACAGCACCTAGCACATAGTAAGAACTTAACAAATACCACAATTATTATTATTAGAGATGGGAAAGTGATTTAAGAATGACATATCCAGCCACAAGAATCAGGCACAGAGCCCTGGGAAACCCAGGCTTGGAGTCATTGTGCATGCAGACACTGAAGGTGACTTGCAAAGAGGGAAGGTGACTGTGCAAGAAAAGCAAATGCCTTTAGACTGTAAGCTCCTTGTGGGCAGGGAACATGTTTACCGACTCTATCGTATTGTTCTCTCCCAAGTTCTTAGTACAGTAAGTGCTCAGTAAATACCACTGGTTGATTAAATGTGGGCTATTCAGTCCTCAGGTTGTACTTCAGATAGATTGGAAGTCATTTTTCTACCTGATTCCCACAGCAGTCATGCACATTGCACCTAGAATTTGTGGGACCTTTGTTAGGACTTTGTTAGGACCCAAAGGACTCTATTCTCCCCAGGACCCCCACCCACCCAGAGTCATGGGACATTGTGCTCCCCTGCTCCTCCCCCCCCAGGCCTTGGGACATTGTGCTCCCCAACCAACCTCCCCCAACTCCACCCGGAAGCGGCCATCCTTTGGGAAGCCCTCACTCCCTCCTCCCCCATGAGGTGATTGATTTTCCCCGCCCCCTTTGACTCCCCCATCCCTGGGCAACAATGTCCTTGTTCTCACTGTGTTACCTTACTTTAGCCGCCACCTACGCCCGCAACCCACATCGGACATCCTCAGAGCTCCCTCCGCTGCCTCAGAGACATTTGGACCATGAGCCCCAGGACTCTCCTTGCCGCTAGCCTTTTGACTCTGATTTTGATCAGGTCGACCCTTAGTCAAGTCAACACCCGACCCTGGTCATCACCCGCTTATTAATAATATTTTATTGTATCGTGTTACTATATTACCGCTTTCGCATGTTATCGTTAATTGTTCTCAGTGCTGCCACCTACCTCTCTGGCCTCACCATGTCCTTCCACACCCCTCCTTCCATCTGCCCCTCCCAATCCTCCCCTTCCCCTTCCCCTCTCTAGCCCAGGTCTTTTCCGCTCTCTCCTCTGCCTCCTACCCTCCTGCCCTCCCCTGCCCTAGAACTCCACTTTACCAGCGCCACTCCTCTTCCCCCTCCCCATACAATTCTTCCCACCAACCCCCCTCCTCCCATCCTCCCTCATCCCTCTTCCCCATCCATGCCCCATCCCAGTCCTCCTGTCCCACCGCCACCCCTCCTCCCCCTCTTCCGTCCAGGACCCCGCCACCTCGTTCCCATCCAAACCCTCCCCTTCCCCTCTCTCCCCCCCCCCCACCCCCAGCTACTTTCAAGTGTAGCCTCTGGAATCCCCGCTCCATTACAGGTAAACTACCTTTCATCCTTGACCTTTTCCTTTCCCCCTCTCTCCTCCTCCTCACCCTTACCGAGACTTGACTCACTCCTGAAGACACGATCTCCACCACTGCTCTCTCCAGCGGAGGCCTCTCCTTCTCCCACCACCCCCAGACTCACCGGAAAGGGAGGAGGCGTTGGCTTCCTTCTCTCACCCCGATGCCTCTTCCACACTATCCCTCCCCCACCTTCCCTCTCCTTCCCCTCCTTTGAAGCCCATATCATTCGCCTCTACCACCCCCTCCAGATACTTGTAGCCGTCATCTACCGCCCTCCTGGTCCCACCACCGACTTCTTCAACCACCTTGACCCCTTTCTCACCTCTGCATGAAACAAAAACCTCTCACTCTAGGCTTCAAGGCTCTCCATCACCTTGTCCCCTCCTACCTCTCCTCCCTTCTCTCTTTCTACTCCCCACCCCATAGACTCCGCTCCTCTGCCGCCCACCTCCTCACCGTCCCCCGTTCTCGTCTATCCTGCCGTGGACCCCTGGCCCACGTCCTCCCACTGTCCTGGATTGCCCTCCCTCCTCACCCTTTCCCCCTGCTTTCCTCTGCTCCTCCCCCTCCCCCTTCCCCTCCCCTCAGCACTGTCCTCGTCTGCTCATTTGTATATATTTTTATTACCCTATTTATTTTGTTAATGAGATGTACATCCCCTTGATTCTGTTTATTGCTATTGTTTTTGTCTGTCTGTCTCCACCAATTAGACTGTATGCCCATCAATGGACAGGGATTGTCTCTATCTGTTGCCGAATTGTACATTTCAAGCACTTAGTACAGTGCTCTGCACATAGTAAGTGCCCAATAAATACTATTGAATGAATGAATGAATGAAAGAAATCAGGCTAGAGACAATGTATGAATGAAAACCAGGAGCCTTAGCCACACTCCTTCGAGGTTCCTTTTGGCAGAAGCAGCTGGCCCTGCAGAGGGTTGGGAGAGCCCAGGAAAGCCGACAGGCTCATGTAGATGCTTTGACTCTTTCCAGAAGGCCTGGATAAAGCCATGGACTTTTTTCTCAAGGTAGAGGCCTCCAATCTTCTGTCACTGACTTGAAAAGCAGAGTCCGCTGCAGAGCACCAAGCCTGAAAAATCACTACCTGGTGCTTCTCAAACCCTTTCCTTGTTTTCTCATTCATTCTTTGAATGAAGAGGAAAGCACCACTCCCCTTTAACTTCTGTTCTATGAGGACCTGATCTCCCCCTGCCATGGCTTTGACTTGGTGCTGGAGTGACATAGACCTGGGAGGGGAATGCAGTGACTACTCAAAAAGCAAGAAACGCCCAGGGAAAGAGCCCAGACCCCCAGCCTAAAGTCCTTTTCCACTGTCAGTCCCCTCATTGCCATTGTCATAGAAGTGGTAGTAGTGGGTAGAAATAGTAGTAATAGCAGCAGCAGCAGATGTAGTAGCTGCAACATTGGGTGGAATACACTGTACTAAGCCCCCCCCAAAATACAATAAACTTGAGACAGATTCCCTACACTCAAGGTGAAGTCAGGCATAAAAATATTTATAAATTGGTAATCAGAATAAATAAAAATAGACTACAATCAATCATACATAACATAGGCATGTAAAAATGAGAGGGTATGAATAACGATTTTTGTGCTAGAGCAGGCTGAGGGACAGATGCCACTTGGGTTAATCAAAGGGACTGGACCAGGAGATCAAGGTGGTTTTAGGTTTGGTGAAATGAGTTTCCTTTCCCTACACCCCAGAGTCTGACACCTACACCATCATGGAGACCTGGGTGCCTGGCAGAGAAAGAGGAAAGAAAGAGAAGGTAGGAAAGAGAGTTAAGATTCAGGGAATTATCAACAACAGAGAGAAAGACTGACAAATCAAAATGGGAAAGAGATTAAAAAAAATAGGACTAGGAGAGAGAAGGAATTAAAATAAAAATACTGGTTTTGTGTACTTTGCCTGGCTATTGGAGGAATAATGAGGAGACTTGGTGATCTTGGTATGAAAGCTGGCATGGGAAAGCACAATATCATTAAGATCATCCTTCTATCTCCTGGAACATGACTGGAAGAGCACTTTCCTCTGCCATAAATCGATTTCAAACACACCAGAAGCATGCTCGCCTATTATCTTCTAACTGTTACTGCATTCTCATGCGTCTCATTTCATATGGCCCCATTAGAGGAAGGAACTGAGGCTGGTTATCCATGGGCAAAGCAAGATGAGGAATTGACTTTGGTCTATTTTACAAAAATTTGATCGACAGCCAGTCTCGGTCACCAAGGACAAGCATCTTCCCTTTCCGCATTAAAGGGGGTTTGAGCAGAACTAGCTGAATCATCGGCTTGTCTTTGCCTGTGTTTGCTTAGCAGTAGTCAGGGACACTGCATCTGTGTGGTATGATCAAATGTGGAGAACCCTTTCAGGGAGCAGAAGTTTGGAGTGTGTCAAGAGGTCAAGAAACAAGATTCCAAAACAGATTTAGGTAATTCAGATCTCATCTGTCAGCTGCCTCTTAAAGCTAATCTACCTAACCAGTGGAAGTGACTCTTGTTGGTCCATCAAACTCTCCCCCCCATCACCAGCATGTACCCAATGGCCCTCCAAATGACAGCTCTTTCCTGAGAAGTCAACACTCTCGACCTCCATTCCCCAGGCCACCCACCGATGATCCAAACCCAAATCAGCCTTGGAAAACCCAAAAGAAGTTTGAGTCACCAAACCAAATCAGGTGAGTGTGCCTGTCCAAAATAGCACCCCAATTCCTAATTCCTTTGTGGCCAAAATATCTACTGAAAGAACCAGTCTTGGTCTCTCTTAGTTTGGAATGACTTTTTACATTTGTATGTGGTTGCACACATACGTGTATCTATCTATTTAATACATTTGAGGTCACTCTCTGATATGATCTTCTCATTTTAAGAGCAACTAAATTCCCCCTCTGAAGAGGTTGATTTCTTGGCCTTAATCTTCCTTCAGCACCCCCCATCAGTTTTCAGAGTTTGTGGGGTGGGGTCCTGTGACCCCTTCAGAAGTGAAGAACTGAGTCTAGCTCTGTGGAATATATTTAAGGGATATATTAATGATGTGTATTTATAAATAATGGATTATTTTACAGTAGAACTCTCCCAGATGGCTTCTCTCCACAGCTGCGAAGCAGGCTGGATGAGTCAGACTTTCAACTTTACTTACACATGGATTTTGGAGGTTGAATATATATTGGAATTTAGCGTGTGGCTGATCAGTGCCGGGAGCAGTCAGTGGGTTGAGGAGAACTTCTAACTTTGCTCAGAGCCCTTTCCATCACACAGAGAAGTTCTTGCCCCAGCTAAGAACAGGAAGAGGTCCATCCTCAGGGTCAGATGGCCAGTGGAGTTTTTTGGTGAAGTTTTCAGAATCAATGTGAATGCACAGAAGAGAGTTTACTAATGCCTCCAAGGCTGCAAAGGCTCTTCTCTTTCTGTACTGTGGACAAGGAGACATGTGGATAAGTTGCAGGCTAAGGGGTTTAGAATGATTCTAAATAAAACAATGGAGGTTACTAGAACCTAGAATGGGTCCCCCCACACCTCTACTCCCCCCAGCGCCTCTCACCTCTGGGGCATGGGAAAATACGGGGTATTTTCTAAAGAAATCTGGAAGGCATAAGTCGGTGTGGATAATAATAATAATAAAAATAATAATAATAAGTGGTATTGGTTAAGCACTTACTATATGCCGGCACTGTACAAAGTGCTGGGGTAGATACAAGCAACATGAAGCGGCATGGTGTAGTGGATAGAGTGCAAGCCTGGGAGTCAGAAAATCATGTGTTCTAATCCCGGCTCTGCTACTTGCCTGCTGCGTGACCTTGGGCAAATCACTTCACTTCTCTGTGCCTCAGTTATCTCATCTGTAAAATGGGGGTTGAGACTATGAGACATAGGACAGGGACTGTGTCCAATTCAATTTGCTTGTATTCACCCCAGTGCTTAGTACAGTGCCTGGCACATTGTAAGCCCCTAACAAGTACCATCATTATTATTATTACAAGGTAATCAGGTTGGACGGTCCCTGACCTACATGGGGCTTACAGTCTTAATCCCCATTTTACAGATGAGACACTTGAGGCACAGAGAAGTAAAATGACTTGACCAAGGTCACATAGTAGACAAGTGGCAGAGCCAGGATTAGAACCCAGATGCTTTTTTTTAACCCAGGCTGTGCTCTTTCCATTAGGTCAGGTGAGTGGGCAGGCTGGTGGAGATTTTAAGGTTTATGCTAACATTACGTTTTTGTGAGTCTCTCCCCTAGAAAATATATCCTTTCTGCAGGTAAAATTGGCTGCAATCAGTCAATGTAATGTATTGAGCACTTATGTCTACAAGAAATCTATTGCAGAGGTACTCAGGTTGTTTTTTTTTCCAGAGCTCCCTTTTGCTGTTTATCATCATCACCATCAGCAGTCAAAGTTATTTGGTGCCTATTGTGTGCAAAACACTATACTAGGGGCTTAGGAAGGAACAACAGGTAACAAAAGTAAGGAAACAGTCCTTGACCTCAAGGAGCTTACAGTCTAAAGGGGGAGATATGGCAATAATTGTGGTATTTAAGTCCTTACTATATGCCATGCGCTGTACTAAGCACTAAGGTAGATGCAAGAAAGTCAGGTGTCACATGGGGCTCACAGTGTAAGTAGGAGGGAGAAGAGTAAAACACCAGGCAGCGGAAAACACCAAGGAGAACAGGGCCCAAGCAATGAAGGATAAAGGAATAGTCACAAACAGAAGGATGGGAAGAGGAAGCATCGGGGGATCAAGAAGCAGCAGGGACCAGAATGATCTGAGAGAGTGTGTGGGCTGATAAATGAAGCAGCGGATGGGTGGGAGAAAGTGAGTGGGCAGAGAGAGAAATGAAAAGACTGAGTATGTTGGTTGCTGGGAAAGCAGGTAGATATTTTGGGAAAGTATGGGAATCACTTACAATATTGGTTTGGGATTTTAGATTAATGTGAGCCAGTTATTGGGCAGGGATTGTCTCTATCTGTTGCTGAGTTGTACATTCCAAGCACTTATTCATTCATCAATAGAGTGCTCTGCACATAGTAAGCGCTCAATTAATACTATTGAATGAATGACCCTGTAATAGTAATTGTAGTATTTGTTAAGGGCTTACTATGTACCAAGCACTGTACTAAGTACTGGGATAAATCAGTTCCTGTCCCAAATGGGACTCCGGTCTAAGGGAGAGGAAGAGCAGGTACTGTATCCCCATTTTTCCAGATTAGAAAACTGAAGCTCAGGTAAATGAAGTGACCTGTCCAATTTCACACAACAGACAAATGGAGGAGGCAAGATTAGAACTCAGGTCTCCTAACTCCCAGGGCTGTACTCTCCTTCCTAGAGTATAGGCACAATGTGATCATGAATCCTTTTTGTTTCACCAATAATAATGATAGTCCTCTTTCTAGAATAGTTGTGGTGAAACCTGTTTGAAGGCATGGGTTTAGGACACATGACCTTTGAAAGTCCCTTCCAGGACTCCAGGGATTCCAATTTCAAATCCATTTTCTATCAACTACTGATTCCATCCTGGGAAATGTCCTTTTTCTCTACCAGTCACTTCGTAAATTCCTTCCAGACCATCCTGTTGTCAGAAAATTGCTATATTTTATTGAGTGAAACCAACTGAACAAGATTAATTTTTATAAATTAATTAAATACCAAAACTCATCTTCTTCCATTCTGAAATGACCACGCTGATGGCCTCCAGATGGGTGGGAATTGTTTAATTGAATGAGTCAGTTATTGTTGTATACAGTTTCACAGAGCATACGAGTGAGGCCGTCTTCACCCTGATTAGTGCCAGAGCAAAATTTGGCCTCTAAGACCTGTGCAGTGGTAATATTTATTCCATCTCTGCTCCTCCTCCTCCTCCTTTCTCGCTGGATAATGGACTGAAATGAGATTTTACTTCAATCATGCAAATCAAATCAGACAAGCGCATTACTTTGAACAAACTCTCATCAAAAGCAACAGCTCCTGTTTGGTTTAATCTCTGCCGCTCAATGCCCTTTGGCTCAAGCCACTCAGAGAGAAGTTAGAGTTGTTGACTCTGGGTGATGGCCAGGGAATTGAGACACGGAGAGCAGAAATCGAAGGTGAAGCTACGGCACCGTCAAGGAAAAAGGCAGAAACCTTGTCATTCGCATGTGTGCTTTGCCTCCCAGAGAGACCATTTCCACACAGCCGAAGCAAAGCAGACTATAAATGTCTGGTGAGCTGGGGGTCTTTAGAAGCTGGGGGACACCAATGCCATGGAAGAATCTGGCTGATTTTGCTCATATGGTTTACTTCCACATTTGGATAAGATGGAAGCTCACTGTGGGCAGGGAACGTGTTTACCAACTCTGTTGTGTCATGCTTTCCCAAGTGCTTAGTACAGTGCTCTGCTCACAGTAAGTACTCAATCTATAACATTGATGATGATGAAGTTCAACCCTGCAAAGTCTTCCTGAAGCAAAAGTGCCTAATCTGAGAGGCAGTGTACCTTAGTGGTTAGAGCATGAGTTTGGGAGTCAGAAGGACCTAGGTTCTAATCCTGCTTCTGCCACTTGTCTGTTGTGTGGCGTTGGGCAAGTCACTTAACTTCTCTGTGCCTCACTCACCTCATCTGTAAAATGGGGATTAATTCATTTGCTCCGCCCAAGATCACCTTCTAACTATACAGTGCTTTCAATTCTTTCACCTCTGACCCCTTGCCTACACTCTTCCCCCAGCCTGGAACATGCTCCCCTTGTCCCAAATCCACCAGAACATAGCCCTTCCATTTTCATAGTTCGCCTACAATCCTGCCTCCTTCAGGAAGCCTTCTCAGGACCGCTTGTCAGGTGAAACTAACAGTCACTCTTAACATTTATAGAATTATAATCCATCTTCAGCACTTCTGCATGTGTGTTTTTTCAGTTAAATTCCTATTTATTCTGATATAGCTCATTCTGACATATTTGCACCACTGATTTCTTCCTCCTCTTCCTACTTGTTTTTGTCGGTCTCCCCTGTTACACTGTAAATTTCCTGAGGGGAGTGAATATGAACTCTCCTAGGGCTCACTAGTGTACTCCCATGATATAGGTGTACAAATAAATACACCTATTTATGATTAATTGAGACACTCAGTTAATTAATTAATGATTAATTAATTAATGATTAATTAATGATTAATTAAGGCACTTAACTAAATACACCTATTTATGATTAATTAAGTGCCTTCAACAGTGGAATATTATTTACATCATTATTGTTTATCATAATCCTCCATACTCCAGGGTCCAAAATCCAGACCTAGCTTGACAATCAGCCTGCAGGGGGACCTGGGGCCCATTCCTTGACCCCTCTGCACCTTCCTCTGAAAGACAGAGCTATGCACTGCTAACAAGAACAATGAAAGGGCATTGGTGAAATTGCCTTGAAACCCTAGGTGGGAAGGGGGTATGGATGTGAGCTAACCTTCTCTGTCCTTAGGGAGAAACACAGAGGGAAGGGGTTTTAAGGGGCCAGTTCCCTCCAGGATTGCCCTCATAGCTGGGGGAAGCAGTGAGTTTCCATGGACTCCCACAGGCCCTGCCCTGGAACCAAAGAAGATTGTGAGAACCAGGGTCCCTTTCACCAGCTCCCTCCCTCTATCATTCAGGGATTGGTGCATGGTCTGGAATAAAGCAGGCATGATCAATCAAGAGGCTGGCATGCCTGTCACCCCCCACCATTGAACATCACCATCAGGCCTTGCCATTCAGCTTTGCCATAAAAACAAACATGTTATCAATCTTTCCAAGGACCCGGGTAAGTCCCAAGAGAATGAAATGGAATTTTCCCAAAATGAAGGGATAAAAATATATATATATAGCATTTAAGTGCTTACTATGTGCCAATCACTGTTCTAAACACTAGGGGAGATACAAGGTAATCAGGTTGTCCCACATGGGGCTCACATCTTAATCCCCATCTTAAAGATGAGGTAACTGAGGCATAGAGAAGTTAAGTGATTTGCCCAAAATTGCACAGCTAACAAGTGGTGGAGCCAGGATTAGAACCCATGACCTCTGACTCCCAAGCTCTGAGCCATGCTGCTTCTCCAAGAAGACTCCTTGTCTTTCCCCAGCCAATTCTTCTTCTCCTTGGCATTATGCACGTGATGAATAGCACTTCCAGAGGTGACTATGCAAATCTTGCTGAGCAATTAACCTCTGCCTTCATCCCTTGAGCCTCAGTATCATTCTTCCTCTTTCAATCTGCTCATTAGCATGGTCTCCCAGGCCAGCTTCTGCTAATCCTTGACTGGAATTCTCATCTCTTCTCTATTCTTTTCACTGTTTCTCTCATACTGACAGCCACATCACCTTCCCTTCTCCCCACACAGACCTTCCACTCCCCTCCACCTACTTCCCTCTCTTCTGTCTTTCTCTTTTCTGCTATCTCATTCTCCTATACCACCACCACCAGGTGACTAAAAACAGACTTTCTTAGCACCAGAGAAGAAGCCTGCAGACTCCTTGCTTGCAGTAAACTTAAGGCCTCCCTGGACCCAACACAAAGACCAAGGCAAATGTAGAGGCCCTGGTGCCCACCTGCCTGTCCTGAGCCCCAGCCTCTGGTCTCCCCCATGTGAAACCAAAGACTCTGAGTTGCTGGGAGCCAGGTGAATGAGGGAGAGGAAGCCCAGAAAGGAATCTCTAGGAGAATCAGACCTCAGTATCAATCCCTTCCCAGGTGGGAGACCAAAGTGGGGCTGGAAGAGGGAGAGAGAGAAAAAGGGTGACTGGGGTCTCGGTGATCCGAACCCAAGGTAAAGCCAGAGGGTCCCCTCTGGACTGTAACCTTGTTATGGGCAGGAAATGTGTCTCAACTTTGTTGTACTGTACTCTCCAAGCACTTAGTACAGTGCTCGCTTCTCAGTAAGAGCTCAATAAATACCATTGATTAATTGATTGATTGACTCATTTCCTGGTCTGACTTCGGCTCTGAGCTTGTGAGTCCTGCCTGATCATGGGCTCTCCATCTGCGGGCAGTTGGAGGGATGATGGTGGTGCCAATTAAAGACTTGAAAGACCCCATACGTGGCAGGCAGAATCTGTGTGAATAGAGACCTGGAAAGTGAACCCATTGGCCCTGGGGCTCGGTGGTGGGTCAGGAAGGGTGTCCCCAGAGAGTAACCAGGGTAACCTTGTATTGTAACTTGTATTACAAAGTATAGTAATACTCAACCAATTACACTGCTACTGCTTATTTGCTCTTGTTATAGAGAGTAATTGCACAACCAGAAGCTGTTAAATTAGATAAGACCAGAAACAAACAAAACTATTTATTTTATTCCCTCCCTGCTTGCCCCCACCAACCTCTTTCTCAGATCCCTCAGCTACCAGCTTCTCCATTGAACAGCCAGCATCTTGCTTCAGCTCTGAATTATCTAGGTGCCCCAAGTCTGGAATCCTTTTCCTCCAAGTATTCTCCATATGGCTCAGGGCAATAGATCAGATTCAACACAAACCAACCCAGCAGGGTTTTTTGGTTTTTTTGTTTTGTTTGGGGGGGGGGGGGGAGGGGGTGTGTGTGTGTGTGTGTGTGTGTGTGTGTGTGTGTGTGTGTGTGTTGTGTATGAGGCCAGGGTGTTCGATCCCCATTCTCCCAGGCTGAAGAGGATTACAGATTGCTTGGATCTGCAGCATACACAAGAAGCAGGGTTTCCAGTGAGCTGTGGGGACAGTGGCAGGGGTTGGGGGGAGCCAGAGAGAGCTGACCAGCTCCACAGTCTCCAGGCTTTGTTCTACTCTCTCTGCAGAGTCTCTTTGTCCTCCCTCCTCCAAGTCCCCCAAAATGTACCTGGAGGGAGGGTGGTTTTTCTGCAGTCAATTTATTCAAGGCCTTGTTAAGTCCCCAGGTGGGGCTGCATTATTCTCTCCCTTCCCTTAGGCCTCTCCTTGCCCAGGGACTGTCAAATCTCTGGTCCAGCAGAATCAAGCTCTGTAAGTTTGTAGAGCTTTTCCCCCACAAAAAGTTCCCCTATGCATTAGTGTTCTGGGAAATGAGTACTGACAAATATTTCAAAACCCATTTTACAGATAGAAAAGCTAAGGCACAGTATCTTCAAGACCCTACCAAAGTCACAGAGGCTGAGTGAACTCAAGTGAGAGGTCCCAAATTTTAGACTCTGGATGTTTGAGTCTTCTCTAAATAGTGATGATGGTACTAAATGTCAAGCACTCTACTAATCACGGAGGTAAGTTCAAGGTAATCAGATAGAATACAGTTCCTGTCTCACAAAAGGTTCACAGTCTAACCAATATTGTATCCCCATTTTAGAGCTGATGACAGATGCCCAGAGAGGTTAAGAGATTTGACTAGCAGGCGAGCGGTGAATCTAGGACTAAAGCCCAGATCTCCTGATTCTCAGTCCTGTAACTCTTTCTACTAGGCCACACTGTTTTTCTTTCCTACCATTCCTGTCCAAACTCCGTGAACAAGTTGTCTGCTCCTGCTTTTTCCACTTCCTCTTCTCCAATTCTCTCCTTGAATCTCTCTAATCTGGATTCCCTCCATTCCACAAAAAGTGCACTCTCAGAAGTTAGCAATAACTTTTCTTCTTGCCAATTCAGATGACCTCTACTCCATCCTAATTCTCCTCAACCTCTCAGCTGCCTGCAACACTGTCGACCACCCCTTCTCCTGGAAACCTTGTCCAACCTTGGCTTCACTGACACTGTCCTTTCCTGGTTCTCTTGTCTCTCTAGCTGCTCATTTTCAGCCTCTTTTGTGGGCTCCTCCTCTGCCTCCCTCCTCCAAACTGTGGGAGTCACTCAAGGTTCAGTCTGGGTCTCCTTGTATTCTCCATCTACACTCACTCCCTTGTAGAACTCATTTGTTCCCATGGCTTCAACTAGCATCTCTATGTGGATGATTCCAAAATCTACCTCTCCAGCCCTGACTTTTCTCCTCTGCAGTGTCACATTTCCTCATGCCTTCAAAACATCTCTATTTGGATGTCTGGCCAATACCTCAAACTTAACATGACCAAAACAGAATGCCTCATCTTCCCACCCAAACCTATCCTCCCTTTTTCTTTCCCATCACTGTAGACAACGCCACTATCCTCTCTGTCTCACGAGCCCATAGCCTTGATATTATCCTTGACACATCTCCTATTCAATGCACATATTCAATTTGTCACCAAATCCTGACCATTCTACCTTCACAGCATACCTAGAATTCACCCTATATTCTCCATTCAAAGTGCTAGCAACATGGCTCAGTGGAAAGATCACAGGCTTGGGAGTCAGAGGTCATGGGTTCGAATCCCAGCTCTGTCACTTGTCAGCTGTGTGACCGTGGGCAAGTAACTTAACTTCTCAGTGCCTCAGTTACCTCATCTGTAAAATGGGGATTAAAATTGTGAGCCTCATATGGGACAACCTGATTACCCTGTATCTACCCCAGCGCTTAGAACAGTGCTCTGCACATAGTAAGTGCTTAACAAATATGAACATAATAATAATAATTATTATTATAATTCAAGCAAGCACTTATTATATACCACCTTGATTACTGCATCAACTTTCTTACTTCCCTTCCTGCCTACTGCCTTTCCCCTTTCCAATCTTTACTTAATTCTGCCTCCCAGATCTTTTTTCTAAAAAAGAAACATTGAGTTCACGTCTCCCCACTCCTCATAAATCTCCAGTGGTTGTCCATCCACCTCTGCATCAAACAAGAACTCTTAACCATACATAAGCTTTAGAGCACTAGATAGGCTCTCCCCATCCTACCTCATTGATTTCCTATTTTAACCCAGCCTGCACGCTTCACTCCTCCAACACCAAATCAATCAATTAATCAATCAATCGACTGTATTTATTGAGTGCTAATGTGTGCAGAGCACTCTATTATGCTCTTGAGGGAGTTCAACATAACAGATTTAGTAGACATGTTCCCTGCCTACAAGGAGCTGTCTAGAGGAGGAGATGGATATTAATATAAATAAATACATTCTAAATAAATATACTCTTGTCTTATGCTGTCATCTCCAACCCATAGTGATGTCATGGACACACCTCTCCCAGAACACCCCACCTCCATCTACAATCATTCTGTTAGTGTATCCATAGAGTTTTTTTGGTAAAAATACAGACGTGATTTACCATTGCCTCCTTAATAATGTTAATAATGGTGGTATTTGTTAAGCGCTTACTATGTGCCGAGCACTGTTCTAAGCACTGGGGTAGATAGACATAGGGGAATCAGGTTGTCCCACGTGGGGCTCACAGTCTTAATCCCCATTGTTTTTACAGATGAGGGAACTGAGGCACAGAGAAGTTAAGTGACTTGCCCACAGTCACACAGCCGACAAGTGGCAGAGCTGGGATTCAAACTCATGAGCCCTGACTCCAAAGCCCGTGCTCTTTCCACTGAGCCACGCTCCTTCCATGCAGTGAATTTGAGTCTCCACCCTCGACTCTCTCCTGTGCCGCTACTGCCCAGCACAGGTGAGTTTGGATTTGTAGCAGATTGTCTTCCACTTGCTAGCCACTGGACAAGCAAGGAATCAAATGGATATGCCTCTGCTTGACTCTCCCTCTCATAGTCTAGACAGGTAGAGTATTGGAAACTCTCCAGGTATGACCCTGAGAAGGGAAATAAATAAATTACAGGTAAGTATATATGTGCTATGGACCTGAGGGAGAGGTGCAAATTCAAATGCAAGGGTGATGCAGAATGGAGTGGGAAAGGGCAGTGAGGACCTAGTCACAGAAGCCATCTTAGAGGAGATGTGTCTTCAGTAAGGCTTTGAAGGTCAGTTGAGTGATCATCTGTTGGATATGAAGAGCAAGGGTGTTTCAGGCCAGAGGCAAGATGTGGCCAAGAGGTCAGGGGTGAAATAGATGAGATTGAGGTACAGTGAGTAGGTTGGCATTAGAGAACTGAAGTATGCAGGCTGGGTTGTAGTATGAAATCAGAGAGGTTAGGTAGGAGGGGACAAGGTGATTGAGTGCAACCACTCAAGGGGATTGGGCAACCATGGGCAACCACTGGAGGTTCTTGAAGAGTGGGAAAACATGGAATGAATAGATTTTTAGAAAAATAGTCCAAGCAGCAAAGTGAAGTATGGACTGGAGCGGGGAGACACAGGAGGCAGGGAGGTAAACAAGAAAACTAATGCAGTAATCAAAGCAAGATAGATTAAATGCTTAGAGTATAGTGTAGTGGATAGAGCACAGGCCAGGGAGTCAGAAGGTTAAGGGTTCTAATTCTGGCTCTGCCACTTGTCTGCTGTGTGACTTTGGGTAGGTCACTTCACTTCTCTGGGCCTCAGTTCTCTCATCTGTAAAATGGGGATAGACAGTGAGCCCCATGTGGGACAGGGACTTTGTCCAACCTGATTTGCTAGTATCCATCCCAGTGCTTAGTACAGTGCCTAGCACATAGTAAGCACTTAACAAATACCACAGTTATTACAATTAACAGTTTGGATGGAGAGAAAATGACAGATTTTAGCAATGTTGTGAACCTTGAGCTGACAGAATTTGGTGACAGATAGAATATGTGGGTTCAGTGAGAGAGATGAGTGGAGGATAATGCCGAGGTTATCAGCTTGTGAGACAGCAAGGATGGTGATGCTGTCTACAATGATGGGAAAGTCATGGAGAGTACAAGGTTTGGGTGGGAAGATAAGGAGTTCTATTTTGGACATATTAAGTTTGAGGGGTTGTTGTGACATCCAAGTAGACATGTTCTGAAGGAAGAGGGGAAAGCAAGACTGCAGAGAAGGAGGGAGATCAGGGCTGGAGATGTACATCTGAGAATCATCTATGAAGAGATGGTAGTTGAAGCCATGGGAGCAAATGAGTTCTCCAAGGGAGTGGTGTAGAAGGAGAATAGATGGGCACACCTAACTGAACCTTGAGGGACTCCCACAGTTTGAAGGTGTGAGACAGAGGAGGAGCCCACAAAAGAGATGGAGAATGAGTGGCCATAGGGGCAGGAGAACCAGAAGAGGAAAGTGTCAGTGAGGACAAGGTTGGATAATGTTTCCAGGAGAAGGGGGTGGTCAACAGTGTTGAAGGCAGCTGAGAGGTTGAGGAGAACTAGGATGGAATAGAGGCTGTAAGATTTGGTAAGAAGGTGATTATTGGTGACCTTTGAGAGGCAACTTCTATTGAGAAGCTGTGTGACTTGGTGGGAAAAGCACAGGCTTGGGAGTCAGAGGTCATGGGTTCTAATCCCAGCTCTGCCAGTTGTCAGCTGTGTGACTTTGGGCAAGTCACTTAACTTCTCTGTGCCTCAGTTCCCTCATCTGTAAAATGGGGATTAAGACTGTGAGCCCCACGTGGGACAACCTGATTACCCTGTATCCCCCCAGCACTTAGAACAGTGCTTGGCACATATTAAGTGCTTAACAAATACCATCATTATTATTATTATTATTGAGTAAAGGGCATGAAAGCCAGATTGGCGGGGATCCAGGAGAGAATTGGAGAGAAGTGGAGCAGCATGTGTAGACAACTCACTCAAGGAGTTCACAGAGGAATGATAGGAGAGACTAGAATCTAGACTGTAAACTCATTGTGGGCAGGGAATATGTCTGTTATATTGTTATATTGTACTCTCCCAAGCACTTAGTACAATGCTCTGTGCACAGTAAGCACTCAATAAATATGATTGATACTGACTGACCGAGAGAAGGAGTGGTACTGGAGGGAGCTATGGGGTCACTGGAGGGTTTTTTTAGGATGGGGAGACATAAGCATATTTGAAAGCAATGGGAAAAAGGCCATTGGAGAGTGAACAGTTGAAGATGGCTGTCAGGGAGGGAGAAAGAAAGGGGTTAAGTGCTTTCTTTAATAACGTATGAAGGAATAGGATCAGAGGTGATGGCTGGGGGGGGGTGGATTTTGAGAGAAAGCAGAAGATCCCCTCTTGAGATACTGCTGGGAAGGATGGGAGAGTTGAAGGAACAGAAGGAAGGAGGGACTGGAGAGGAGCAAGGGAGACTTTAGGGCGATCACACCTGATTATTTCAATTTTCTCAACAAAGTACATGGCCAGAGCATTAGGAGTAAGAGATGAGGGAGGTGGGGGACGAGGGGTTTGAGGAGGGAATTAAACATCTGAAACAACTGATAAGGGCAATGGATACTGAAGTCAGACTGGGCAGAGGAGAGAACAGAGTTAAAGCAGGCAAGGATGAACTTGAAGCATATGAGGTCAGTCCTGGATTATCTCCAGCACCATGATGCAGCTCATGCATAGAAGTGAAGGAAGCTGACTGTGGAGGTGATCCAGGGATGTGGGTTATTGGGACGAGATTGAAGATGGGATAGGAGAGCCAGTGAGTTGAGTTCAGTAGTGAGAGTGGTGTTGAGAGTGTCAAGGGATGGCAGTTTGGGTATGGAGACAAAAGCCAATCTACTTAAAGTACTTCGATCTCATCTACCTTGACGCCGACTCTTTGCCCACATTCTCTCTCTGTCCTGGATTCCCTCTCTCTTCATGTAAGACAAACCACCACTCTCCCCACCTTCAAAGCCTTATTAAAAATCACCTCTCCTTCAAGAGGCCTTCCCCAACTAAATCCTCATTTGCCCTACTCCCTCTCACTTCTGCAACACCTATGCCCTTGGATCTGAACACTTTAATCAATCAATCAATTCATCAATGGTATTTATTGAGTGCTTACTGTGTTTAGAACACTGTAATAAGCCCCTTGTGGGTAGGGAACTTGTTTACCAACTATTATATTGCACTTTCCCAAGTGCTTAGTACAGTACTCTGCACACAGTAGATGCTCAGTAAATACCATTGATTGATTGATTATAATAAGCACTTGGGAGAGTACAGTACAGCATAGTTGGTAAATATTTTCCCTGTTCACAATGAGCAAACACTTTGTATTCAACCCATCCTCAGCCCCTCACTTATGCATATATCCATAATTTACTTTAATATCTGTCTCCCCCTCCAGATTGTAAACTCTCCCAAGCATTTAGTATAGTGCTCTCCATACAGTAAGTACTCAATAAATTTTATTTAATGATTTATTGATGTTATTGCTCTATTAAGGGTCATTGTAAATGAGAGTTGAAGTTTTCTATATGCAAGGCCTTTTCCCAAGGTTGAAAGTTCACTGAGGGCAGAACTTGTATCTCTTATAATTATTTCCCCAGCATTAGCACTCTGAGGGCAATATGAATAAATCCTGATAATGGTGGTGTTCCCCCTGGGCCGACTGGAGGCTAGCCATGGCCATCTGGACTCTGCAGTGCATTACTGACCTCTCACAGTTCTTTCCTTAAACCAAGCATTTCTGTCCCCGGGACTCCACTTGGATTACAAACCTAGACATCTTGCAGTAAGAACATCATCCTCCCAAGTACAGATCTGCTCTGGCCCTAGAGCCAGTCCCCACGAGTCTTCAAGCAGAGCTTGTCACTTTTGCTCATCAGCAGGATGGCAGACAGCAGCCCTGGTTTTCCTGGTAACCTCTTGTGAGCAGACCAGAGGAAAGAAGAAATCTGAGTTCCTTTCACTCAGGACTTCCTTTGACTAGGAGCAGCATGGCTTAGTGGAAAGAACATTGGCCTGAGAGTCAGGGGACCTGGGTTCTAATCCCAGCTCTACCATGTGTTTGCTGGGTGAACTTGGGCTAATCATTTAACTTCTCTGTGCCTCAGTTTTCTCATCTGTAAAATAGGGATTCAATATCTATTCTCTGTTCTACGTAGATTGTGGGTCCTGTGTGGGACAGGGACTGCGTCTGACCTAATCATCCTGTATCTTCCGCAAAATTTAGAACAGTGCTTGACACATAGGAATCTCTTAACAAATCCTACAATTGTTATTACTTTTATTATCATCATTTGACTTCTGGAAGAAGTGTCTGGGTAAGGAGACGTGTTCTTTCACAGAAACCAAGGTCCTAGCAAGTTGCCCCTTCCATCCCTGCAGACAGAGCATGGAGCCAGCTTTCTGCACTAAGGCAGTGGCTTCTAGGGCCCAAGCCCTAGGCCAAGAGTCAGGAGGCCAAGGTCCTCTACCTTGGGTCACTACATGACACAGGGTGAGTCACTGAACCTCTCTGGACCTCAGCTTCCTCATCCTTCATCCCTAACAGGAGTGCCAGAAGGATTTCTAGGACAATGAAAGGGCTTTGGACAATCTTCAGGTCAAAGCGATTATGTGTTATTGGGTCTCCTTTCCCAGGATAGGTGGGCAGGAGGGGTGGGTTCATAGAGGGTTCAGGGTAGGTGCCAGCAGGTGCAGGTATGTCCAGGTGCCTGAATAAGAGGTGGGCTGGGATCTGGGAGACTTTGACTATTGCTTTCCATGGGCTGCGGAGTGAATGGGGAGGTCCCTCATAGGGCTAGGACACTAATGCAAATAATCAGGAACTCCTTTGGTGATCCCTGGAAGAGGGGGCAATTATGACTTTGGGTCTTTTTCAGGGGGTGAGTCTGAGCCATTTGGGGACTGTGGTTCAGTCCCCACTGCACTAATGATGACATTTTGGGTAATGTGTTCCAGGGATAGCAGGGGCCAATGCCAGAGGCATTTGGGCTACTTGCCTGTCTCCTCCCCCTCCCTAAAGGTGCCTCTACCTCCACCCCCATCCCGACTTAGGCCAATTCTTCCCTAGGCCATTGTTCAAACCACCCCATCAAGCCTGTTGGGTCCTGATCCCCAAATGTCCTGGCCAAAGGCTAGGGTTCCATTCAAGGGACGAGGGGCAGGTATCGGCTGTGGGGACAAAGAGTCTAAATCTGGGCAGAGCTGACAGTATCTACCCTGCTTCAAGGCAGTGGGCTCACTATGATGAAGTGTGATGGGGGAAGCACATTGACAGGAATGCCCTAGATGGTGTGGGGAGAGATGGGTGGAGCCAGTGCCCACTAGTTGGCAGCTGTCCAGACGGAAGCAAGATAGCAAGAATGAAGGGCTAGAACTGGTGGGAAGTGGGGCAGAGGTAAACACCAGAAGGTGACAAGAAAGGAGTTTGGGCCAAGCAGGTGGTGAGTAGGAGGAAACCAGAGGATGTGAGAAAGCTGAATGCTGGAGGGCTTTGGGCAGGATCAGGAGATGTAAAAGGAACCCTGGGTGGAGGTGCCCTTGAGGCCAGATGAAGTGAAGTCAAGGCAGAGAAAATGAGGATAGATTGTCATTAAGAGCAGAGGCAGGCAAACATCCAAGTAAAAGCAAGAGGGGCACGTGTGGAAGATGGAGAGAATAGAGGGATGAAGACCTTACAAAATGAGGCAGGGGAGAGAAGCCCCGTGCCAAGAATGTGGCCATCTTAGATAATCAAACAGGCTTTGCCCCAACTTTGCTGGATGATTCTCAGAAAACCAGTTGACCTTTCTAGGTGTCAAGGGGACAGTAGCAGACTAGATTTAAAAAATCCCAAAATTCAGGGCCAAAAGTAAATGATCCAGTCTCCTAGTTCATGTTCCTCAGCAGTGACAAGTAAAATAAATTGTAGTGCTTAATTCAAAGCCTTGTGCTTTTTGGAAGCCCATGAAATATTAGATGTTGGGGACAGATCTTTAGTTTAATTATTTGTACAATGAACTATACTACTCCTTCTCCCTCAGAGTCGTAGATTCCTGCAGAGTTGTCTGGGGAGAGGTCAGGAGTCACATCCAGGAGACAATAATCTCAGTGGAAAGAGCACAGGGCTGGGAGTCAGGAGACCTGGATTTGACCCAAGTCACCATTTGCCTGCTGTATGACCTTGGGCAAATCACTTAAGCTCTCCATACCTTAGTTTTCTCCTCCAGGTCCTCCAGCTGACCAGACTGAAGCTGAGGGACCCCAACCCCCCAGCTCAGGGCTCTATCTTTTTTTAATAACTTTGTCAAGCACTGTTCTAAGGACTGGAGTTGAGATGAGTTGATCAGATCAGATATAGTCCCTGTCCCACATGGGGCTCACAGTCTAAATAGGAGGGAGAAAAGGAATTTCATCCCCATTTTATAGTTGAAGAAACTGTGTCACAGAGAAATTAAGTGCCTTGTCCAAGGTCACAAGAGCAGGCAAGTGGTGGAGCCGGAATTAGAACACAGGTTCTCTGACTCCCAGGACCATGATCTTTCCATTAGACCATGATTTGAGTTTTCACAGTCAGAATCAGCCCTTCTAAAGGAGACGGCTTGAGAAGTTTCTCTCTTTCCCATTTCCCTACTCCTCCTCTATGTGGCTGCTCAGCCAGTGTTGCGATAGGTTTTCCGAGATGGGTTGATATTCAGCTCCCTTGCATTTAAGAGCTATGTTCTATCCCCAGCCGAGAGCATCCCTAATGTGGCCATGCTTGGGGCACTGGATCAGTGCCAGCATAGCGGATTGGGCTTCCTCTGGAAAGGAGGGTAAAAGCTGCTTTTCTCATTCTTTCCACGATTGGAGCAGGTAGAGGTCTGTGAGGTCCCTAACCCAGATGAGACCCTTAGTAAATAGGGCCAGCAGCCTTGGCCCCAGATGGCCAGGCAGCTTCAGTTTGCAGGCCCAAATCCAGGTGGGACCTAAGTGGTCTGGGCTGGAAGGGCTTGTTCAGGCCCTGGTCTGAAGAAATGACCCAGTTCAGATATGAGAGGTGGAAGGAGTCACATTAGCCCCTGGCGTGGATGGGACCCAGCAAGGGTCAATTAGGCACAACCCAACTTCCCTGCTCTAGATTCTTGCAAGCTTGTCCTAATAGTAAATAGCTGAGAAGGAGATGCCATTGTCTCTCTACCTTGACACCCCTGCCTGGCAGGAAGTCCTTTCTTGATGCTTACCCTAAATCATTTGTGTTCATCCTAAACTCATTTTCTTCTCAGAGTGAGAACCTGCTGTGGGAGAGGGACTGTGTCCTTGTTTTTATTTCCCTATGCTTTGTACAGTACTTTGCACATAGTAAATCTTTAATAAATGCTATCATGACTAGCACTCAGCCTGGGGGCAGGGAGAGGACAGAGGGAGGTCAGCAGGTGGGAGGCCAGCCTGCCTGCAGTGTCCTGGGGATCCAAGGGAGATGATGGTCCAAGCTGAGGTCCTCAGGCCTCTGGATCATTATTATCTTGGAAAGCAGTGTGGTCTAGTGGAAAGAGAACAGGTTGAGGTGTCAGAGGACATGGGTTCTAATCCCAACTGTGCTACTTGCCTATTGTGTGAACTTGGGCAAGTCACTTAACTTCTCTGTGCCTGTTACCTCACCATAAAATGGAGATTAAATCCTACTCCCGCTACTTGGATTGTGAGCCCCATTTGGGGATATGTCCAACCTGATTAGTGCTTAATACAGTGCTTGGCACATGGTAAATGCTCAATGAGTACTATAGTAATTATTATTATCATTATCATCGTCATCATCAATGGTATTTGCTGAGTGCTTACTATGTGCAGAGTACTATACTAAGTGCTTGGGAGAGTATGATACAACAGAGTTGGGAGACATGTATCTACAACAGAGTTGGTAGACATGTTTCCCTACCCACTAAGAGCTTACAGTCTATAGGGGGAAACAGACATTAATATAAATAGTTTATAATATATAATTTAAAGAAATGTACAGACGTGCTTTGAATTCAAGGATGGGGCCAATATCAAAGGCCCAAAGTCATAGAGCCAAGTGGGTAATAATAATGGTATTTGTTAAGCACTTACTATGTGCCAAGCACTGTTGTAAGTGCTGGGGTAGATACAAGATAATCAGTTTGTCCCACATGGGCTCACAGCCTTAATCTCCATTTTGCAGATGAAGTAAATGAGGCAAAAAGAAGTTAAGTGACTTGCCCAAAGTCACACAGCTGATAAGTGGCAGAGCTGGGACTAGAACCCGTGACCTCTGACTCCCAAGCCCCTGCTCTTTCCACTAAGCCATGCTGCTTCTCTATGAATGAAACAAGGATTGCATGGATGAAACAAGGACCTGACAATCTTGAGACCCATTTTTTCAATCTAAGCTCCCAGGACATTGCAGGGAGCCTCAGTCTAGTCCTGAATGATATGTCATTGTGAACCCACCAACCTTCTTTGATGGCCAGATTTCCACTTCCGATGACCATCTGACTAGGGCTGAGGGCAGAAGGGAGCCCAAACACTTAAGATGTAAGCGAGGAATGGCACATTCAAGTTAACCCAGTAGATGAGGCCTACAAAAGCATCCAGTCTCATCTACCCAAGAAAAGCAGGGCTGGCTGCAATGAATCTTTTGCTGACATTATTTTTGGCCACAAATAATAATAATTATGGTATTTGTTAAGCACTTACTATATGCCAAGCACTGTTCTAATCAGGTAATCATGTGTCCCACATGGGGCTGACACTTTTAATACCTATGTTACAGATGAGGTAGCTGAAACACAGGGAAGTTAAGTGACTTGCCCAAGGTCACACAGCAGACAAGTGGCGGAGCTGGGATTAGAACCCATGTCCTCTGTCTCCCAAGCCTATGCTCTTTCCACTAAGCCACTCTGCTTCCCAGATCCCCCCTGGGGCTAAGCCTCTGCTCAGGGACAGCTCACACTCAGTACCCAGACCTGACCTGTAGCCCTCACTCTACCACTTGTCTACTGTGTTACCTGAGGAACTTCCTCGGGCCTCAGTTTTCTCATCTGTTAAATATGAATTAAATATCTGTTCTCCATCCTTCTTAAACTATGAGCTCCATATGGGATAGGGACTTTGTCTGATATGCTTGCTTTGTACCTACCCCAGCATCTAACACAGTCCATGTCACAGAGTAAATGGTTTTTCTAATACCACAATGATCATTTTTATTAATATCATCATTATGCTTATTATTACTGTCTACTCTCAGTTTATGGGCAATCCTGCTCCTCCACCCTTTCCCAAGGGCCTGGACCTCTGGTCTTGACCTCTTTCAAGTCTTCCCCAAGCCACATGGGGATGGCATGTCCCACCATTCCTTGACCACTGGGCCCCACTCTCTTCCTAGACCAGGGGCTGGAGCCAGAAAGAGATGGGCCCCTTTGGCTCAGGCACAATTTGAGGTCAGGTGGTGCAGGGTGACTCATGTCTCTTCACCCCTGCCAAAATTTCAGTGACATGGGGACTCACACACTTTTCTGCACAGACTCCTGAACATCTGTAACACTGAGCTGTTGACCGTCAACTCTGAGCTAGGTTCCAGAATTTTGATCCCTGCGGGGAACCCCTGGGCTGTCCCCAGAATCCAGACCAGCTGGCAGGGGATCAAGGGGATAGGGGAGGAATCAAGGCTGCCCCTATTTTGAGGACATGGGAACAGCCCAGGTGGCTTAGTGGAAAGACCCCGGGCTTTGGAGTCAGAGGCCATGGGTTCGAATCCCGACTCTGCTACTTGTCAGCTGCATGACTGTGGGTGAGTCACTTCACTTCTTGGTGCCTCAGTTATCTCATCTGTCAAATGGGGATTAACTGTGAGCCTCATGTGGGACAACCTGATGACCCTGTATCTACCCAGCGCTTAGAACAGTGCTCTGCACATAGTAAGCGCTTAACAAATACCAACATTATTATATGCCCAAAGAGGTTGATTAACCAGCAGCTTCCCCTAACACCATCTCTGCCCACAAAGCCTGGAGAGCCATTGGATTCCTGATTCTTGAGGGTGATTAGAAGGCTCATTCCTTCAAAGTAGAGAATCTATACTCTCTTATGACAGGGAGGGAAGATGGGAAAGAGAGGGAGAAGGAAGGAGGACAGAAGAACCAGGCAGCAAAAGTAAAGGATTCCAAGAGTCAATAAACAGGGTATGGGAAATAAAGAAAGGGATTCGGAAGGATTTTGTCTTGTCTTCAACTCAAACCCACCCTTCACTCAACATGCAGAGTGATGGCATTCTGAAGACTCTTTGGTATCAGACTGACCTCTTCTAGTGTGGACAGGTCACTGGCTGGATTAACTTTAGCCTCTAGGTATCTTGTTTACGTTGGGCCCACAAACTGTGGATCAGTGAGTTGGCTGTGGGCAGGCCCACAGGAGAAGTCCCATAAGCTGTTATGGGGAGCTTGGCCTTTGGGGAGGTTGTTATCTAGGAGGAAGGGAGGCAGACTGAACACACAATCTAAGACTGCTGAACAGCAGTGTGGCATAGTGGATTGAGCATGGGCCTGGGAGTCAGAAGGACATGGGTTTGCCACTTGTCTGCTGTGTGTGACCTTGGACAAATCACTTCTGTTCTCTGTGACTCAGTTACTTCATCTATAAAATGGGGATTAAGAATGTGAGCCCCATGTGGAACAGGGACTGCATTCATTCTCAAACCCTTGTATCTACCCCAGCACTTAGAACAGTGCTTTGCACATAGTAAGCACTAAACAAATGTTATTATCATTATTATTATTATTATTATTATTATTATTGTCCGAGGTACTGATAGTCAATACCCACTAAAGGGGCCTTCTGGAGTCAATCCCATCTGCAGGCCTTTGACCTTTTGCAGCCTGAAAACACTGAGAGAAGAAAACAATCTATCAGTTGTATTAATTGAGTGCTTACCATGTGCAGAGCACTGTAGTAAGCACTTAGGAGAGTACAGTATAACACAGTTGGTAAATATGTTCCCTGCCCACAAGGATTCAAGAGGGTAAGACAAACATTAATATAACTAAATAAATTACTAATATATACATAGGTACTGTGAGTGAGAGTTGGGTGAATAAAAAGTGCAAATCCAAGTACAAGGGTGATGCAGAAGAGAGTGGAAGAAGAGGAAGTTGGGGCTTAGTCTTGAAAGGTCTTGTCCTGTTTACACTGTGTTCTCTGCTCAGCCCTCAGAGATACTTAAATGTCATTAAGCAATACTTCCTGAGCTCCAACATTGTTAACCAGCCAACAGGCCTACATGAGCAACCCTTAAAAAAATCAGAAGGCAGGGTAAAAAATATCAGGTGGAAGGCCTAAAGGATGTTGGAATGGAGTTTCATTTTTATATGACCTGGGGTTTTTCTAAAGGACCTTGGAATCTTGTCTTTCTGAGCTTTCAACAGTACACCTCTGGCCAGAGACACCCGGATTGGAACAGGAAGTTCCATCTGTTTTCTCCCCTAGATCAGGTCATGCGGCCAAACTGAGGGGTGGAAAAACTGTTGGAGCTGAGGATTCCAATTGTAAATATCCATCTGGAGTGGGGACACTGTAGGAGGAATGGGACTCCCAGAGAACTCACCTGCACTACTTGGCTGCAACCAAATACTTCTGTTGTATGTGGCTCTATTTAAGCAGGTAATGAGAAATGAAAAGGTCGGACAATGTTGCCAATACATTTAACTGAGAGCACAGCCTAGATGGATCCTCTGACAGACATCCTGAGGAGCTAGAAATCTGCACTTTCTAACTCAGCTTCCACTTGAGCTGGATCTGTACTGGTAAATGATCAGACCCCCCTTCACCCCAATGATTTTTGACCTGAAAAATCTGGATCATTTAGGCTAATGTGCATTTTTACCCCTTAATTGTACAATCTCTCTATGGGCAGGGAATATGTCTTGAGCTTCCATTATAGCTTTCAAGTATAGTTCCCTGCACTCTATAGTTCCTCCATATTTGCATTACTCCTACCACTACTACTGTTTCTAAGTTAACTAACTGCTTTGATTAGTTCCAGCTCACATGTTGTCTGAAGTAGGGAGGCAGGATGAGCTTGGGGAAAAGAAGACAAGAAATGTTACTTGTGTGGTCCACCCAATGACCCATCTAGCGTAGTATTCTTTCTCCAAAAGTGATTCCAGGTGCTGGAAAGAACCATGCAGTATTGTTCTCTTAGGCATCCTAATCCATCAATCAATTTTATTTGAGTGCTGTGTGCCGAGATGGTAGAGCAACTCCCTGTCCTCGGCATCCTTACAGTCTAGAGAGAATGATTATGGATGCCCCATCGAACCTCCCTAATTTCAACCTTTCTATACCTAATTAACTGCTCAACATCCATTATGGACCACGCATCCAGTAATCAGCCTCAGATGCTTTCTGCACTTTCTAAAATTTTCTGCCTGCACCACTTCTTTCAGTCTGTCTCCTACTCTAGGCTGTAAACTCCTGTGTGCAGATATCATGTCTCTATGGACTCTATCACATTGTGCTCTCCCAAGATCTTGGTACAGTGTTTTGCACATGGTAAGTGCTCCATACATTCAATTGATTGATTGAATGAATGATTGTCCTAAGTGCAAGAGGGAGAAAGGGCTGTGGAAATGTGGCAAGCAACAGGGGTCACCATCCACGCCTGCAGGACTGGGGGTTGTCTCCACCAAGAGAGTAGGTTTGATTACTGAACTGACTGACCACTCGGGATGGGCACAAGATAAAGACTGAGCTTGGCTATTCGATTCAGCACAGCCGCAGCTGGGGCTGGTGATGAGTGAGCTTCATCAGCAAAGCTACAGTGAGCAGAAAAGGTGGAGGAAATGAATTGTGTTGAAAATTATCCAGTTTCTGCCTCTAAGTCCTGGGCTCCCCCCTTCTGAGTGACACAGATGCACTTTTTTCTTTTTCTCCAAAGTGGAAAGGCAGGCCACATTTCTACTTTTTTCTAATGAGGAGACACTTTCATGTGTAAATTCCGCTGTATTAATTTGCACCTCGTTGTGTTGATAGATCTCAGCCCTTGGCATGCATTAATAGGAACCAGTTCACACTCTGTCATGTCTTGTTCCCTCTGCAGTGCCAGCTTTCAGGGCAGGTCAGATCTCCACACCCGCATTAGGTAGTTAGAGATACACTCCTCTGGATCAGCCCTCTCTAGACTCTTCAGCGACGGCGGCACCAATGTTGACAGTGGGGGCTGAGACGCTGGCAAACCCAGGCAGATCTCAGTGTCGTGATTGCCTCTTCAGAGGGAAATGCTCGTCAAGGATGAGCGTTTCTTTTAGATGCGCAGAGTCGATACCTAAAGTCACCCCAGAAAAATGGGCAAGTTCAAACCCTGTAATTAAGCTCATTGCCATGATAATTAATTCATTTTTAAATCCCTCTTCCTCTTGGATGTCAAGGAAGACAACCATCATGCAATTCTCAGTGCCTTGATGGCAGTATCAGATGCAGAAAACAGGACTGGGTGGACCATGGGGCCGACCCAATATTAGGGTCATTTATGATTGTTTTTTCTTATATTTTGACAGACTCCATAACGCTTTACATTTCTCATCTCTTTCCCTTGTTGCTCTCTCCTTGTGTTGATTTCTTATCTTTCTTTTTTCTCTCTCTCTCACTTTCTATCTCTGTATCCTATTTTGCTTTTTCCCCTTTACCTTATTCTCCATCTTTCTCTTAACTCAATCACCCACTCCTATCTTACTTCTCTGATTTCCTACTACAACCCGGATGACACACTTCACCCCTCCATCACCAACCTATTCACTGTATCTCACTCTGATCTTTCTCACCACTGACCCACTGACCACATCTTGCTTCTGGTCCGGAGCTAACTCCCCCCACTTATCTGACAAACTATCACTCTCTGTCCGCACCTTTAAAGCCTTATTAAAATCACATCTCCCCCAAGACCCTTTCTCCAACTAAACCTGTTATTTATCTTACTCCCTCACCCTTCTGCTTCACCTATGTACTTGGATCTGAACCCTTTAAGCACTTGTTAGTCACCCCACCCTCCTCTGTTCCCAGCACTTGTGTCTTGTCTTATGCAGTCGAGTCGTCTCCAACCCATAGCAACACCACGGATACATCTCTCCCAAAATGCCCCTCTTTCCATCTGCAATCGTTCTGGTAGTGTATCATAGAGTTTTCTTGGTAAAAATACGAAAGTAGTTTACCATTGCCACCTTCCGCGCAGTAAACTCGAGCCTCCTCCCTCGACTCTCTCCAATGCCGCTGCTGCCCAGCATGGGTGAGTTTTAACTTGTAGCAGATTGCCTTCCAC
Organism: Ornithorhynchus anatinus; assembly: GCF_004115215.2. NCBI lineage: Eukaryota > Metazoa > Chordata > Mammalia > Monotremata > Ornithorhynchidae > Ornithorhynchus > Ornithorhynchus anatinus. The sequence continues at coordinate 45,044,325 of NC_041732.1, read as the reverse complement.
TAGCTAGCCACTGGCCAAGCTAGGAATGGAATGGGTAAGTTTCTGCTTGACTCTCCCTCCTGTAACCGAGATTGGTAGAGTACTGGCAACTCTTCAGGTGTGACCCTGAAAGGGGCAGCACTTGTGTACATATCCCTAATTTGTTTTTAATGACTGTCATTCCCTCTAGCCTGTAAGCTCTTTCTGGAGAGGGAACCTGTCTCCCAAATCTGTTGTAGTGTACTCACCCAAGGACTTAGTACAATGCTCTGGACACAATAAGCGCTTAATAAATGCCACTGCCACTGATTGATTGATATCTCTTATTACTCCCTTTTCTTCTTCCTCTCTCATTTGCTAGCTGGAGCTTTCTTTGTTTTACTGTCTCCCTTTTATTCTCTCTTTCTCCCTTCCCCTCTTCCTCTCTTGCTCTGTAGAAGAAGGTTCGTGGAACAATGCAACCCAATGTCATGGAGAAATAGCAGAGGAGATCTCTGCAGAGATAACCCCTAAGAAATGTGATGACAACAGTAAAAGGAGAGGAGGAGGAGGAGGAGGAGGAAAGGAAATGCAGCTTCTGAATCCACAGAAGAGAATAAAATAATTAGCTTATGAGTGATTGTGTCAACCTAGAATTTGGGATTTGGGAAGTGTCGAGTGTCAAGTTAATTGTTGCCTACCAGTTGGAAGCAAAAGATTTAAAAACAACTGTTAACCCAACTTAGAAAGACTCTAAATTTCTCCCTGTCTCTGAGTCTCTCTCCTCCTTCTACTGATCATCTAGAATAGGAGATGGTAAACTGAGACCTGGGAATTGCAGGAGGCTTTCCAATCAATCAATCAATCAATCATTCATATTTATTGAGTGCTTACTGTGTGCAGAGCACTTTATTCATTCATTCAATAGTATTTATTGAGCACTTACTATGTGCAGAGCACTGTACTAAGCACTTATTAAGTGCTTGGCAGAGTACACTGTAACAGAGTTGATACACATGTTCTTTGTCCACAGTGATCTTACAGTCTAGAGGAGGAGACAGACAATAATACAAACAAATAAATTACGGATATGAATCTCTTGAGCATAGGTGTCCCCTGCAATCAATTAAGCATCAATGGTATTTATTGAGCACTTATTGTGTGCAGAGCACCAAACTAAGCATTTGGGAGAGTACAATACAATAGACTTGATAGACACATATTAAAGTAAATGACAGGTAGAGGAAATAGTCGAGTATAAGGATGCATATATAAGTAGTGTGGGGATGGGGTGAGTATCAAAGTACTAAGGGGTACCCAACCAAGTCCATGGTTGATGCAGCAGAGAGGCCAGTCAGGGGAAATGACTGCTTAGTCAGGGAAGATCCTGCAGAGGGTCATGTTCTTAGCTTTGATCCCACACCTAAAAGCACCCTTGGAAAGCTGGACAGGAAACAGTCTGGCTGCTCCACCCATTTGAGCCAGGAAGGGGCTGAGGGGAAGCCATAATGGTGGTTGCATGCCTCACCAGATGGAAAGGTGAGCTCAGGCTGTACCCATCCCTCCTCCTCCTCCTCCATCCCCCCACACCTGGCCCATCTTCTGGTAGCAAGCAGCATCCGTACTGAAGGCCAACCAATTTGGCAGAGGGCAGACCGCCACCCTCCACAAGCTCAGAGTCAAAGTCAGCTGCAGGGCCTGGCTCCCCACACATTGATAGCAGCAGTGGGTGAACTGTGCCATGGGCAGTGTAATGTCCCCAGAGCCTGGAGCCACCAGGTGCCAAGTCCCAGGGCAGTGAAGCAGCAGTGGAGGAGAAGCAGGAGAGAAGGAGGAAGAAGAAAACAAATGGATGAAGTAACTTATTTTTCTCTCTCCCTTTCTCTCTCTGCACAAAAAGTTCCCAGGCCCCTGTTGTAGCAGATTCAAATTTCCCATCTCACTGGCCAGGAAATGGAGACCCTGCCTCACGTCTGCCATCTCCTGGCGGAAAGTCAGAATGGCACCGGAACACAATTGCCTGGCTGCACAAAGTTAATTGGAAGACATTCCCTTTGTAAATGAGTACTTGGAAAACTAAGTGAGATGGAATGTATCCCCACTGACCTAGGACCAGATTCCTTTCTCACAGATATATTTCTTCCCAGGTTGTGGTAGGGGAGAAGATTTGAGTAATGTCTACTAACTCTTTTGGATTGTCCTTTCCCAAACACTCATACAGTCCTCAGCAAACAGTAAGCCCTCAATAAATACCACTGATTCATTGACTGAGTGACAGGTGATTTGCTGAAGACAAACAAGGGATTCCCTTTTACATTATACTGCATCTTTGTAAAAAAAAAAGGTCCTGGAGTCTTGGGGCTGCAAAACTCACTGAAATAGTCAACATTTCACCCACCATCAATATCTCCATCTTAAGCAAGTATTCACTGAGCTCAGATGGGGTGGGAAGGCCATTTCCAGACCTTAATAATAATAAGTGATATTTGTTAAGGGCTCATCTTGTGCCAAGCACTGAACTAAGCACTGGACTGGAGAGAGAAACATAGACCACAGGTGGAAGCAAACATATGTCTGAGATCCTTACTTGCCTGTCAGGGCTAAAGTTTCATAAAAAATCTGTACTTTTTTGTAGCTTAGTCTTATTTAACCATTTGGTCCCATAAAACCCTGGGGGTGGAAAAAGCGGGGTGGAAAAAGCAGTGTGGTCTAGTGGAAAGAGCATGGGCCTGGGAGTCAGAGGACATGGGATCTAATCCCGGTTCTGCCATTTGTCTGCTATATGACATTGGACAAGTCACTTAATTTCTCTGTGCCTCAGTTACTTCATCTATAAAATGGGGATTAAGACTATGAGTTCCATGTGGAACATGGACTGTGTCCAAGCTAATCATCTTGTTTCTACCCCAGCACCTAGTACAATGCATGGCACATAGTAAGCACTTAAGAAACACCATTTTTTAAAAAAGGCAACAATCTAGGAATTAATTCTGAGGACTGGATATTTGGAGAGGTTGTTCAGCATTTTCTCTTCTTGGGTCCCCTATTTTCCTTCTAGTCCTCCAATATTTGGCCCTTTGAGGAGTCTGTGGGGGATTCCAATACATTTGCCCCTTTCCCATTGTGCTCCTCTGTCCCAATCTGGCCTGTGATCCTAGGCCCAGGCTACTGCTGACAGCATTGTTCTCCATGCTGTAGGGGTGGCTCACCCAAAACACCAATGTCCTTCACCAAGACCTGCTGGTCTCACCTTTATAATATTGCCAAGATCCGCCCTTTCCTCTCCACCCAAACGGCTATCTTACTGGTATAGGCTCTCATAATATCCCGGCTGGATTATTGTGTCAGCCTTCTCTCTGATTTCCCTTCCTCCTGTCTCTCCCCGCTCCAGTCTATTCTTCATTCTGCTGCCTGGATCATCTCTGGGCATGTCACTCCCCTTCTTAAAAACCTCCAGAGGTTGCCTATCAACCTCCGCACGAAACAAAAACTTCTCACTCTAGGCTTCAAGGCTCTCCATCACCATGCCCCCTCCTACCTCTCCTCCCTTCTCTCTTTCTACTGCCCACCCCATAGGCTCCGCTCCTCTGCCACCCATTTCCTCACCATCCCCCGTTCTCGCCTATCCTGCCGTCGACCCCTGGACCACGTCCTCCCACTGTCCTGGAATGCCTTCCCTTCTCACCTCTGCCAAACCAACTCTCTTCCCCTCTTCAAAGCCCAGCTGAGAGCTCATCTCCTTCAAGAGGCCTTCCCACACTGAGCTACCCCTTTTCCCTCTGCTCCCTCTGCTGCCTCTCTGCCCCCCCTTCACCTCCCCTCAGCTAAGCCCCCTTTCCCCCCCTTTCCCTCTGCTCCTCCCCCTCTCCTTTCCCCTCCCCTCAGCACTGTGCTCATCTGCTCATTTGTATTTATTTTTGTTACCCTATTTATTTCGTTAATGAGATGTACATACCCCGGATTCTATTTATTGCTATTGTTTTTGTTTGTCTGTCACCCCTGATTAGATTGTAAGCCCGTCAATGGGCAGGGATTGTCTCTATCTGTTGCCAAATTGTACATTCCAAGTGCTTAGTACAATGCTCTGCACATAGTAAGTGCTCAATAAATATTATTGAATGAATGAACCAATATACCATGAGCAGTCAGCCCCTCATGCAGCGTGAACTCTGGCTGGTGGCTGCAGCTGAAGAGCTACTGCTCGGTCCAGCTCTGTCTCTAGCTCCTGGGAGATATCCAGAGTCTCGATTGATGCATGCCCACCTGGACCCTGGGAATCCATAACCAGGAGACTCGGTCATTGCTTCCTTCTTAGGATTCGGGGAAGAACTAGTCCCCCTTGAGCCCCTTGAGTTTGGAACAGACTAGCAGGCTACCATTCCAGAACCAATTCTGAATAATAGCTACCTTTTTAAGCAGAGAAACAGTGTGACCTAGTGGAAAGAGAATAGGCCAGTAAGTGCTCAATAAATATGATTGAATGAATAAATCTGGGGATCAGAGGATCTGGGTTCTAATTCTAGCTCTGCCACTTGCCTTCTATGTAACCCTCAGCAAGTTGCTTAACTTCCCTGGGCCTCAGTTTCCTCATCTGTAAAATGGTGATTCAATACCTATTCCCCTTCCTACTTAGACTGTGAGCCCCATGTGGGACCTGATTATCTTGTAGCTACACTAGGGCTTAGTACAGTGCTTGGAACATAGTAAACACTTAACAAATATTATCATTATTATTATTATCATCATCATCATCATCTATACCTGGGGGCCAGTGGGATCTGAACATCTGGCTAGTTTGAGGAAGCCTGGACCCACAGACTCCACCTCCTCTGCCTCTCTCCTATCCCCTTGGTTTCTCTCTGTCTCTCTGCCTCTGTTTCTGTCTGTCTCTCTGTCTTTGTCTGTGTCTCTGTATCTCTCTCAATGTCTCTGTCTTTTTCTGTGTCTCTGTTTCTCTCTCTCTTTTTGCTCTTCAGACCTTACTCACTGTGGGTTTATTTACCTGGCTTCAGTTTCTTTGGTACAGGTGATAGCATCTATCTCAATTCTGGGACTCTGACTTGGGGTGGTTCTCTGGCTGTGCAGTTTGAAATATTATGAAAATATATCTCCAAATCCCTCTCTCCCAGTGCAAAATGTCCGGTAAGGATGGCTTTAATGAGGCTGGACTGATTACTCTGGGACTTTATTACTGGCAAGCCTGTCCAGTCATTTAATAAAGTGGATTCACCCTTGTCCTTCCACAAGAATGTGAATGTCACCCTTGCTTTCTAAAAGTTCTCCATTGCGCCTAACCCCTCTCCTGGGATGCTGGGCAGAGAAGCCAAAGCCTCAGAAGTGAAAAGTAGCTTACTCTAGGCCAACCACAGCCTGACTAGAAATTAGTGGATTCTGCTCCCCACTCACTCCCGTTGCCTTCCCCTGTGCTTTGCCTTATTCATTCATTCCTTCATTCAGTCATATTTATTGAGTGTTTACTATGTACAAAGCACCGTACTAAGTGCTTGAGAGATTACAATACAACAATAAACAAACAAATTCCCAACCCACAAGGAGCCTACAGTCTTCATTCCCATTGTTTCCCTGGCTTGAAACACCCTCCCTTCTCAACTCAGACCACATCTCTGTCCATGATCAAATCCCTTTTAAAATCCTGTCTCTTCCAACATGCCTTTCCTGATTAGTTCCCAGGATCCAGGTTGTATCATCTCACCACTCTTATGTACTGATTTATTCCCATCTTCAGTTCTTGTCGTGAGACTCTGCCGAACTGCAGTTGGTCTTTGGTGACAGTAGTGTGCTTTCTAAACTTAACTTCCAAAGATCCAGTTGACAATGGGTAAGGGGATTCATTCATTCATTCATTCAATCAAATTTATTGAGCTCTTGCTCTGTACAGAGCACAGTACTAAAGGCTTGGAAAGTAAAAAGAGAGACAATTCCCTGCCCACACAGGGCTTACTGTCTAGAAGGGGAGAGACAGACATAAAGACAAGTACACAAGCATCAATATAAATAAATAGAATCATAGATATGTACATATATACTTGGTGAGACAGCAGCATGGCCTAATGGATAGACCATGGGCCGAGTACGGACCTGCGAGTCAGACCTGGGTTCTAATCCCAGCTCTGCCACTTGTCTGCTGGGTGACCTCCAGCAAGTCACTTAACTTCTCTGTGTCTCAGTTACCCCAACTGTAAAATGGGGACTAAGACTGTGAGCCCCAAGTGGGACATGGAAAGTACCCATAATGATTAGTATGTATTTACCTCAGTGCTTAGTACAGTACCTGGCACATTCAATAGTATTTATTGAGCGCTTACTATGTGCAGAGCACTGTACTAAGTGCTTGGGATGAACAAGTCGGCAACAGATAGAGACAGTCCCTGCCGTTTGACGGGCTTACAGTCTGCTTAACAAATACCATTTAAAAAAATGAAAGGAGAAACTATATTTCTCAGGAATCAAAGGGACTGACCCACGAGGACCTTTCTGCCCCACAGTTAGGGGTGGTCCTGGATGGAATGGCTGGTGGGGCTGAAAACAAAAGCTCTCTCTTTCCTCCTGGTGCTGGAGGAGTGTGAGGGACTTCTTCGTTCAACCCTTTCTCCTTATCTTGTATCTACTCCAATGCTTTGTACAGTGCCTGGGACATAATAAGTGCTTAACAAAAACCAAAAAAAAAATTATGGAAATGTAAATGCCAGGGGTTTGAGTGTGGGGTGGATATCAAGTGCTTTTGTGGGCACAGATACAAGTGCGTAGACAACACAGAAGAGTGAGGGAATAGGAGAAATGGAACAGTCAGGGAAGGCCTCTTGGAGGAGAAATGATTTTAATAAGGCTTTGAAGATGGGAAGAGTCGTGGTCTCTAATATAGGAAAAGGGAGGGATTTCCAGGCCAGAGCTAAGATGTGAGTAAGAGGTCAGCAGCAAGATAAGATGAGATTGAGGTACAGTGACTGGGATGGGGTTAGAGGAGCAACGTGAGCAGGCTGAGTTGTAGTAGGAAATTAACTAGGTTAGATAAGAGGGGGCAAGGTGATTGAGTGCTTTAAAGATAATGATAAGGAGTTTCGGTTTGATGAAGAGGTGGATGGGCAACTACTAGAGGCACTGTAGGAGTGGAGAGTTGTGAGCTGAATGTTTTTTTAGAAACCCATCACAAACATAAACTTGAAAGGAAACATGAAATACCAAATAGAAGATTTGAATCTAGAATACAAATGACAGGGCCAGGTGCTGAGGCAACTGAAGTGCTTGGAGTCAGGTGGAGTTAAATCTGGTAAGCTCCTCATGGGAAGAGACCAATCTATACCTACTTTTTTGTATTATATACTCCCAAGAACTTAGTAGAGTGCTCTGTACACAGTTAGTGCTAAATAAATACAATTAATTGAAATATTGATTAAAGTCTCCTTGGAGTAACCAGGCTTTTAGGAAGCACTTAAAGAACAGGAGGGGAAAAGAGTGAGACTTTAAGTCAGGTGGACTCTCAAGGTCCCTGTTCCTCACTCCAAGCAGCTTCCTCCCTCCCTATCATTTCCTTTGGCACTCTTCCATTGCCTGAGCCCCACACATGACTCTTCTTCACGTGGATATCTCTCTCTTCCACTGTCTCTAATTGTTCCTTCCCACTCCCATTGCCCTTCTGCATCTTCTCTCCAGTCCAGGCATGGATAAAAAATATCGGGATATCACCTTTCCCCATCCTGGAGAGGGGTAACTGTTCACTGCTACTCTGAAATGAAATTCAGGAGGAGCCGGTTCAGAGGAGGCAGTGGGTGTCAGGAAGGAAGATGGAGGAGGGGGAATCAGGACACTGTTTGAAAGTTTTCTAGAGATTCCAGGAGTAGGAGTAGCAAAGGCAGAGGCAGTGACAGGATGAAATGATAATGACACGAACACGTTTTACTGGAAGGCACAGCCCTCAAAGTTCTTGATACTAGAAGTTGATTCTGGAATCTTTATTCCAAATGGTCCCAAGCACTTTACAGGCAACTACTCATTCTCACCTTCAGTGTTGCCATGACATAACAGGGAGAGAGAGGGAGGAGATGTAGAGGTGGGAGAGAGAAGAGGCATGGGTGTGGGAGAGGGAGAAGACTTGGGGGTGGAAGAGGGAAGAGATGTGTGGAAGGGAGAGGGGAGATGTGAAGGTGGGGGGATGTGGAGGTTGGGGGGGGAGATGTGAGGTAGGAGATGGGGGAAATGTAGGGGCAGGAAATCTGGGGAGATGGGAGGGCACATGGGGGGAGATGTGGGGATGGGAGGAGGGAAACATGGGAGTAGGAGGGGGAGAGATGAGACAGAAGAGGGGAAATGGGAGGGGAGATAGGGAGGAAGCATACATGGGGCAGGACAGGGAGAAGGGATGGGAGAGAATGGAAATTTTGGATTGGGAGAGGGTGGGGATGTGGGGCAGAAAAGGGAGTAGATATGGGGATGGAAGAGAAAGGAGATATGGGAGTGGGAGAGCGAGGAGTTGTGGGAAAGGATAGGAGGCATAGGGGCAGGAGTTGGATCATTTACAGTCTCCATTTTGCAGTGGGGGGAACTGTGAACCAGAGAGGGCAAAGGATTGAACTTCAGATACCCAGTGAAGCAGTTAAAGAACTGGGAAGGTTTTTCTGGCTACATCATGAATAATCATCATTATTATTATAATTGTTAAGCATTTCCTTGGTGCCAAGCACTGTATTCTGCACTGGTATAGGTAGAAGATAATCAAGAGAGATTCAGTCCCTGTCCCACATGGATTTCACAATCAAGTAGGAGGAAGAATAGGTATTGAATCCCCATTTTACAGATAAGAAATCTGAGGCACAGAGAAGTTATGTGATTTGCCCAAGGTTACACAGCAGTCAAGAAGTGAAGTCAGGTTTAGAATTCAGGTCCTCTGATTCCCAGGTCCATGCTCTTTCAAATGGGGCTCATCTGTAAAATGGGGATTAAGACTGTGAGCCCTATTTGGAACATGGACCGTGTCCAACCCGATTATCTTGAATCCACCCCAGCACTTACTAGAGTGTCTGGCACATACTAAGTGCTTAACAAATACCAGAATTATTATTACTATTGCTAGGCCTCCCTGATCTCTCCAAGAACCAGGTTCACCTTAAAATATGCCCTGTTGCATTCTCCACCCTGCAGGAGCTTAACTAACTGATTCAGAGACTCAGGAACTGTTCGAAGCACCTTGCTAAATATATTCTGGTGCTCGAACAGGGAGTGCAGCTCCTGGAAGAGCTGAATGAGACACAGGAAATGTCTTGGAAATTTAAACAATGACATTGCTGGCCCAGGCCCACAGGCTCCAACCCAGCCCTCTGGGTTGCCTGTGATAAAGAACCAGACTCAATAATCTGGACTTGAAACTCGGAGAGACTCGGGGGCATGTTACCACAGAACATCAGTCAGTCAATCAATCATATTTATTGACTACTTACTATGTGTAGAGCACTGTACCGAGTGCTTGAGAGAGTACAATATAACAGAGTTGGTAGACATGTTACCTGCCTACAGTCCAGAGGGGGAGATAGAAATTAATATAAATTAAATTATAGATATATACATAAGTGCTTGGGGGCTGAGGGAGGGGTGAATAAAAGGTGCAAATCCAAGTGCAAGGATGACACAGAAGGGAGAAGGAGAAGAGGAAATGAGGGCATAGCAGGGGGAGGCCTCTTGGAGGAGGTGTGCCTTCAACAACTTTGAAGGTGGAGGGAGTATCCAGGGATCCTTTGCTTGGAAGCTTTTATTCTGAGAATAATAATTGGAATTTCAAAGTCTGGGATAGTCCAGGGCAGTTCCTCCTGGAAAGGAGTGGAACAAATATACCTAACGATGGTTGGGGCACAAAAATTCCTCTTTCCCTACACAGTATGTGTTCTTCAAGGGATGCTGAGTGATAGTTTTAACGCTTTTTTAGAAAACGTCTTGCATCTGAGGCTCATGAAGGGTCACTAGATGGGAAAGGAAGGCAAGCTGGAAGATACAGGCCTCTCACTTCCTCTCACTTCTCTGCCACTGACCTTTCTGAGAAGGCAAGACTGCAGGTCTGAGAATGGAAGCTAATTCACCGTGATGCCAGTTCTAACTTTCAACTCTTTAGGGACCTATATGCTTCTCCTTCCATAGTCAAACTTGAGGCCTTGCCCACCAGACCCCTACCCTCTCTCTGCCAAGCACTTGACCCTACCCTGGCCTGTCCTGCCCTGTCCTGTGTTGCCCCCAGTATTGCCCAGTACAGCCTAGGCACCCCACCCAGCCACCAGAGAACATCAAAGTTTGGCTCAAGAGCCAGCAAGCACTGCGAGTCACCCAAGTGGAAACAGGATCCTGCAGGCTCCTCCCTCTTGTGGCCTGAGCCAGGTCAGAACCCAGGAGGAGCAAAGTAAGCCAACTTCTCCCTTCCATTTTCCCCCTTGCCTTTCCCCACAGGCTAGAAAGGAAAGGCCTAATGATGATCCAGAGGAAGTCTGGGCTTCTGCCAAACAAGTAAGCCCCTTTACAGAGAGAGGCTCTTTCTCCACTTCAGGAAGGCAGGTCAGGCACTTGAAATTAACATTTAAAGAGACTGTCATCCCCAGCCAATCAGAAGCATCTACTCCCAAGCCCAGGGGAGAAGGGAAAGGGACAGTTTGTAGCCAAGTGCACAAACCTTGCCTGGTCAGCTATTAGCTCCCTTGGAAATAGGGTCCTTCTAGCACTTTGCCCTTTACAGTCAGGATCTGTTTAGAAGGGTTAGTTCCAATCAGCCCCGTTGCTCAAGAAACAAGCTGGCATATTCAGAGAGGAAGTGAGTTATCCACAGCTCAAGTAATATGGCACCCTTGATGGGTCCTTTAGGAGAATAAGTTTGCTGGGAGCACTTAATTATGATTTGTTTTTATTAATCAATAAACATTGTTTTCAGGTTAGTCTGGTCTTTACAAGTTGTGGTGATTGGCTTTATCGAAGCAAATTATGGGTGTCTGTGGCAGAGATGAAAATCAATGAGCCATTAGGGAGCAGGAATCCAGATTTACCTCCTCCTTTCTGAACTAATACTTTAGTGTAATGAATCGTCAGTCTTCAAATTATTATTATACTCTGCAGCAAGCCAATTACCTCAACAAATTTAGGCCCAGGTTAGTTCTGAGAACGGGAGAGCCACACAGATTTTGGGCCTGACTATCTTGGACAAGCACCTGCCTAACTGGCTTTTTGGGGAGCAGGGAGGATTATTCCAACAAGTATGCACAGTCTGGCTAGAGATCAGCATAGAGATCAGGTGTTATAGTAATTGGATTTCTCTGTTGCTGCTGATCTCAATTGGGTCTTCTTTATATAAGAAGGTGGGGCTTTCTCATATAAAGAGGCACCAATATGAGGTGGGAACTCAGTTGTATTTATTGCATGCTGTGTTCAGAGCACTGTACTAAGCACTTGGAAGGGTACAATATAACAGAGTGGAGAGACACATTCCCTGGCCACCATGAGCATTTTTTAAATGATATTTGTTCAGCACTTTCTACTTGCCAGGCAGTATACTAGGAGCTGGGGGTATACAAACTAATCAGGTTGGACACAGTCCCTCTCCTACATGAGGGTCACAGTCTTAAGCCCCATTTTACAAATGAGGTAACTGAGACACAGAAAAGTGAAGTGACTTGTCCAGACAAGTGGTGGAGCCAGGGTTAGAATCCAGGTCCTTTTGACTCCCAGGCCCATGCTCTACCTACTAGACCACAATGATTTTAGTCTTACACTCTAGAAGGGGAGGCAGACATTAATATAAGTTATGGTTGTGTGCATAAATGCTGTAGGGCTGAGGGAGGGGTGAAAAAGGGTAGAAATCCAAGTGCAAAGGCATCCTAGAAGGTGAGTGGGAGAAGAGGAAATGAGGGCCTAGCCAGAGAGGGGGAGGTGATCGTATAACTCAAGTTTCCACCCTTTGCCTAGCCCCAAGGGTATTGTGTAAAATATTGTGTATTCTCCCTTCTGTTTAGACTGTGAGCCCTACGTGGGAAAGGGACTGTATCTAACCTAATTGACTTGCATCTATCTGACCATTTAGAACAGTTTTTGACATATAGTAAGGGATTAACAAATACTACTTATAAAAAAAATGGGCATAGAGCTTTTGGGGGCAGGGATGAAGTTTGATCCAGAGCTGTAGGGCAGGGATAGATGCCCAGATGTCTCACCCTTAGTGTGGTTATTAAGCTGGGTTCTCTACCATGTGCACTGAGAAGCAGCATGGCCTAATGGATAAACCACAAGCTTGGGAGTCAGAAGGACCTGGGTTCTAAACCCACCTCTGCCACTTTTCTGCTATGTGACCTTGGGCAAATCACTTCACTTCTCCATGCCTCAGTTACCTCATCTGTAAAATGTGGATTAGGACTGTAAACCCCATGTGGACCAGAGACTGTGCCCAACCTGATTACTTTGTATCTACCCCAGTGCTTACAACAGAATTTAACAAATACCATCATCATCATCACCATGATTATTATTATTTACTGGAAGAGGACCAAGTTGATCTTTCCAGGCCCCTTCTAGGAGTAGAAGTAATAATATTCATTAAGCACTTACTGTGGGCAGAACACTGTACTAAATGCTAAACTTAATACTTAGCACTAAGATTTTAGCTTTAAGGTTCTCTGACAGATTCTACTCCTGGCCCTTGTGGTTTCCTGAAAGCTAATCTGAGCAAGTGTGAAGATCCAGGGACATTCAATCTTAGAGACCAACTGCCCCCAGGTTGACCAGGAATCTTGTTTTATCCATCACGGAATGGAGGAAGTAGCACCTCAGCTACCCCACATGGCAATCAGAGCCCCACAGTAGCCGGGGGCAGACGTTCAGGGGGAACATTGGCTGTAAATGCAAACATAAGGCCTCTCCAACTCCATCTCACAAGAACCACTGCCTGCCGTAGCACTCCTCAACATGGAGTGACTGACTTGTTGGGAGCACCAGGCTACTTGGCTCCTAGCTCTGCCTCATTTGCTGATCACCCTTCCTCTTTGCCTCAGTCCCCCTCTCTGTTCAGTAGGTAAAATACTGCTGCTACCAGATATTGTTCATCAGAAACTTTGAGTATTCAACATCCAGAACAACCAATGGTGGCGGTGGTGGTGGTGGTGCGTCTGCTGCTCTGGTAGTGTTCTCTGAGGGAGAGGGGTGATTTTGGCTAGGGTTAAGAGAGTAACATGGGAGAGGTGGATCAATTTGGTGGGGAAGAGACTCCTCTCCATGTCAAACCCTGTCACACGTGCTTTGATTTTCTCCATTGGCCTCTTAAGGTCATGCCTGCCACAACCCTACAAGCAGAAAAAAACAGTAAAGTGTTTAGGCAGGATGTGATCTAGGGGTGAAGAACTGATGAGCAAGCACACTTGCTTCTGTAGACCCTCCTCACCTGCCTCCAGAGACTCCCCACACCCTACACCCACACATAACCCACCTGCTTGACCCCGTCTCTTTCTCAGAAAGGCTGACACCCCAGCCCCAGCCCTTTACAGCTGCTACATGTAGCTATTTAGTTCCAGTTCTCCAGATGGTTGAAATGACAAAATGATGACTTCAGAATAAACTCCCATAGCTTGAGTTTAAGGTGGGAACGTCCCACCTTCTCCCAGTCTCTCTCCCTTGCCAGCTCCAGGAAGACCTTCTCTACCGTGGTTGAAATCCCCATCATCCCAGAAGGGGCAGAGATCTTCAGGGGCAGTCCAAAACCCATTCCATTATTTCTATTGTTATTGGTCTTGCAGTATAGTTTCTGCTGCATTAACCTGATAGAGTGGGGGAATGGAGAAGATAAAATGTGACAGGATCTAAATGGCTTTGTTCTGCTGCTTTGTGAGCTCATTAGCCTAGACTATGGATTTCTCCCCATCACACAGTGTATGTCTCTCTCCCAAGACAGTTCCCTAACTCTTGATGAATCTGTGGCACCCCTTCTCATTAACAGAAAGTTTATACTACAGGTCCCAACCCACTGGGCCTGTTAGAAGTGAGAAAGCCACCCTCAGCCTCTTGGCAAATGAATCTGCAGGCTGCAGTGATGCAGAGAGTCCATTCAAGGTTGTTTGCCTGTGGAGTCCCAGGATCCTGGGCCTAAGTGTACCCCATCCTGAGGGAGTGATGTTCAGGAGAAGCAGTGTGCCTTTGTGGATAGAGCTTGGGTCTGGGAGTCAGAAGGAGCAGGGTTCTAATCCCAGCTCTGCCATTTAATACTAATGGTTTTTGTTAAGTGTTTACTATGTATCAAGCACTGTTCTAAGGGTTGAGATAGAAACAAGCTAATTAGGTTGGACATAGTCCCTATCCCACAGTCTTGATCCCCATTTTACAGATGAGGTAACTGAGGGAAGTGAAGTGACTTGCCCAAGGTGAAACACCTGACAAGTGGTGGAGCTGTGATTAGAAATGATGTCCTTCTGCCTCCCAGGCCAGTGCTTTGTACACTAAGCCATGCTACTTCCCCACTGTCTGCTGTGTGACCTTGGGCAAGTCACTTTGCTTCTCCAGACCTCAGTTACCTTATCTGTAATAATAATAATAATAATAATGTTGGTATTTGTTAAGCGCTTACTATGTGCCGAGCACTGTTCTAAGCGCTGGGGTAGACATAGGGGAATCAGGTTGTCCCACGTGGGGCTCACAGTCTTAATCCCCATTTTACAGATGAGGGAACTGAGGCACAGAGAAGTGAAGTGACTTGCCCACAGTCACACAGCCGACAAGTGGCAGAGCTGGGATTCGAACTCATGAGCCCTGACTCCAAAGCCCATGCTCTTTCCACTGAGCCACGCTGCTTCTGTAAAATGGAGACTAAGACTGTGAGCCCCATATGAAACATGAACTGTGTCCAACCTGATTAGCTTGTATCTACCCCAGTGTAGTGCCTGGCACATAAGAAGCACTTAACAAATACCTTAAAAAATAATAATAATAATAATAATAATAATAATGATGTCTAGAAAGCTCTCCAGTCTCAACCCATCAGGGTTGCTTAGCCAGCTAGCTCCTTGGATTCTGTTCCAAGGATTCCTGAATGATTTTCACAAACTGCCACCCAGGTCCAAGGTATGGATCCTATCATGGCATTAATATTCCTGTGTAGGCCAGGGTCAGATGCAGGTTACGATCATCTTCAACGGTATTTATTGACTATTTACTGTGTGTGGAGCACTGTACTAAGTGCTTGGGATAAAACAATACAATAGAGTTGGTAGATATGTTCCCTGCCCATAATGAGCTTACAGTCTAGAGGTGGAGACAAACATTAATATAAATAAATAATTACAATCACTTCACTAAATCCCGGCCGAAATCAAACCCCAGGCCTTCTCAATCAAACCAAACAATGGGGGAACAGAGTGGAGAGTCACTGTTTAGCTTCCAAGTAGATATGTTCAAAATTGAGAGGCTCAATTTGGGTTCCCATGTGGCGATGTAAGTACTAATAACCATCACGAAAGCAGAAGGTTGGAGTGAGTCACTCTGTTGGTGTGGGTCAGGAAAGGATAGAGAGCTAGTCCCCAGGTGTGGTTCAGAGATGGGTGCAAAGAACAGCACCTGTTCTGGTCTCTACTCACCTTGGCATGATTGTCACTGGACATTAGAATCACTTTAATGTAACCATGCTACCCAATTTAGGTGGGACAATCACCCAAAAGGCAGGCTTGTAGAATTCAGTCAGTCAATTGCAGAGCACTGTATTAAGCACTTGGAATGCATTCCCTGCCCATAGGGAGCTGACAATTTAGAGAGGGAGACAGACAGTAATATAAATAAATAAATTACGGATATAGACGTAAGTGCTGTGGGGCTGTGGGGTGGGGGGAGATGAATAAATGGAGCAAGTCAGGGTGACACAGAAGGGAGTGGGAGAAGAGGAAAGGGAGACTTTTTCAGGGAAGGCCTCTTGGAGGAGGCTCTGAACACTGTGGACCACCATGGCCCTAGCAGTGAAGGCTCTGGCAGCCAGAGCCCAGTAAGAACTGGAGCAGCAGTAGCAGCAAAAGTGAAGAGAGAAAAAGCAACCAATACGAGCCCCAGTCTTCATGACCACTGCCACAGCTGCCACTGGCTGTCCAGTTTTTCCACCTTTGCCAGCAACTTCAACCTCAATGCTGAGCAGCCAGAGCAGGAAGTCAAGGGTGTCTACAGCATGCCAGAAGCTGAAACAGCAACTCTTAATTCTTCTTACCTGCCCTTGCCTCTACTGCTCACCCCTATGCCCAGGATGTCTGCCTTGGGGATTCTTCACATGCATATACTGGTATGTATATGTGCATGTGTGAATGAGTGTATGGATTTGCATCTCATTTTTTCATTCATCTCTTCCTTTCTCTTCCCTATCTGGACTTTTCCTTTCTTTCACCCCTATGTGAGTGATAATAATAATGTTGGTATTTGTTAAGTGCTTACTATGTGCCGAGCACTGTTCTAAGCGCTGGGGTAGACACAGGGCATTCAGGTTGTCCCACGTGGGGCTCACAGTCTTAATCCCCATTTTACAGATGAGGTAACTGAGGCACCGAGAAGTTAAGTGACTTGCCCAAAGTCACACAGCTGACAAGTGGCCGAGCTGGGATTCGAACCCATGACCTCTGACTCCAAAGCCCGTGCTCTTTCCACTGAGCCACGCTGCTTCTCTAATGATTGAGTCATTGGTCTCACCGCCAGAAAATATGCTCCCTCTGGTAGGCTTCCCCATCTAGGAACAGGGCCCCACACCTTTTTTTTTTTTCAAAAAAAAACCAACTACTCGCTAAGCTCTTACTATGTGCTAAGCATTCTACTAAGTCCTGGAGTAGATACAAGGCAATCAGGTTGGACACAGTCCCTGTCCCACATGGAGCTCACAGTCTAAGTAGAATGGAGTAGAACTTAATCCCTATTTTACAGACAAGGTAACTGAAGCATAGAAGTTAAGTGACTTTCCCAAGATCACACAGCAGACAAGTGGCAGAGCTGGGTTTAGAACACAGGTCAATCTGTGACCTATGGACATTTGATATTTGCCCCACTCCCACTGCACTAAGTACATATCTTTAAATTATATATTATAAATTACTTATTTATTCATATTAATGTCTGTCTACCCCCTCTAAACTGTAAACTCATTATGGGCAGGGAATGTGTCTGCTAAATCTGTTGTATCATACTCTCCCAAGCACTTAGCACAGTGCTCTGCACACAGCAAGCTCTCAATAAATATGATTGATCGATTGGTAGGCCCATGCTCTCTCCAAGAAGTCAAGCTGTTTCACTTGAAATTGGGGTGAATGAGCGGAGACTTGAGGAACTAAACTAAAAAACTAAAAATGGCCCAGATTCTTTTAAATAGTAGGATAAGTGAGGGTTGAAGGACATAGGTGGTTTCTTATCATGGGTCATGGATTTTCTCTACAGTCTTTTATCTGAGAATCTCACAATACCTCACAGGTATCTGCTGGTAAATCTGACAAAAGTTAACATAATTAAGTATATTTTAAGAACTATATTATGTGAAGGGGATGCAAAGTCTACGGACCAGACTGGTGTATATTGGATGGAGTTAATCAGAATTTCCTGGGAGAAATACGATTGATTGATGATCGATTAGGAGGACTCAGAGCTGTGATCAAAGGTGGGAGGTGGTGGAACAGGGCAGGAAGAATGTGCTGTTCAGATAGAGCAAGGAGAGCTCAGAGGTGGAAGTGGAAAAGACCAGTGAGCGGCAGCTGGTTGTAACAGAGGTTGTGGGTTTGGATAGCAATATCAGTGCTTATTGAGCTCTACTGGACTAGGCCCTTGAGGACCATAAGAAAACACAGAGGATAAAATATCTGCCCTCAAGGAGTCTATAATCCAATGGGAAAGAGAGTAAGTATAAACTGATGAATACCCCCTAGTAAAGAGGGAGAGAATAATATGAACAAAAGACCCATGTGAAAAGCTAGTATATACTTTGTAAATGAATGAAAGACTAAATCTTTGGGTACTGGCAGGACCCAGGAAAGAGAATAGACAGGAAAAGTGAAAAATTTGAAGGCTTTTACCAGACCTTGTATTTGCTCTGGAGGGTAAAGGCAGTCCAATGAAATGAAATAACAAGATTAGGTCTATACAGTTACAGCTTACCAGGTCATTTTAACTAAAGTCCAGTGCTTTTCCAGGAATACCCCAGGTAGAGAAGTAGCCTGGACTAGTGAAAAGAGCACTGGCTTGGAAGTTAAAGGACTTGTGTTCTTTTCTTATCCCAGCCCTGTCAAATATCTTTTTAATAGTATTTGTTAAGCACTTAATATGAGTCACAGTTCTAAAAGCTGGGTAGTTAGATATTCATTAGGTCAGTCACAGTCCTAGGCCTGCATGGGGCTCACAGTTGCCTGCTATGTGACCTTGGGCAAGTCACTTAATTTATCTGGGCCTCAGTTTTCTCAACTGTAAAATAGGGATTAAATACCTGTTCTCCCACTACTTTGACTGTGAGGTCTATGTGGTTCAAGGACTGTGTCCGATTTGATTAACTTGTATCTACCCCAGTGCTTAGAACAGTGTTTGGCACATAGTAAGCACTTAGTAAATAGCATAAAAAATGAAATCAAT
This sequence comes from Ornithorhynchus anatinus, assembly GCF_004115215.2. Lineage (NCBI taxonomy): Eukaryota > Metazoa > Chordata > Mammalia > Monotremata > Ornithorhynchidae > Ornithorhynchus > Ornithorhynchus anatinus. The sequence goes on along the minus strand of NC_041732.1, from coordinate 45,025,770 downwards.
CAATATCAATCAATGAATGAATTTATTGAGCACTTACGGTTTGATGAGCACACTTGTGTGCTGATTATTCATTCATTCATTCAATCGTATTTATTGAGTGCTTACTATATGCAGAGCACTGTACTAAGCGCTTGGAGTGTACAATTCGGCATGCATTAGGGACGTGGGAGAGAAGTTCCTGCCTTTCAGGAGCTTAGAGTTGAGGCAGGAGAATCAATTAATCAATAACTAAAAGAAATTTGATCCTAAAGTAACCATCCAGAGCCCTGACTTGCCTAAGCCTCCACTTCAAGAAACTGGAATTTTTTTTCTGGGAGCTGCCACTTGCCTGACTGCTACAGGACCTTGGGAAAGGCATTTCACCTTTCTGTAACTCAGTTTTTTCATCTGTAAAATGGAAATTAAATACTCGTTTTTCTCCCTCTTGGACTTTGAGCCCTTGGTGGGACAGGGATTGTATCTGATTTAATTTACCCCATCACTTAGCACTGTGTTTGGTACAACTAAGAATTGGAAAAAAAACCTTCATTATAATTCCCTAGGTACAGAGTACACCTGATCTGAAAGTCAGCAAATTCTGGGCCAGAAACATGGTTTCTTGAGGCTCTATGCTGAAGCCCTCATCAGTTTGGGAAGATGGGAATTGATTTACACTAAGGCTTTTCTACCTGTGGAGTTGAAAGCAATTATCTCAAGGTATCTCAGCACCATGTTTCTCTTCCCTGATCTATCTGGAGATCTAGCAGCAATTTCCTTATCAGTTGCCACTGAACCCCCGAAGAGAAGGTAAAACTGACCTGTAAGGGCTTAGGTGCCCTGTAAATCCATGTTGGATCTGTAAATGTGACCCAGGAGTCCTGTGGCCCCAGTCATGCCGCAAACCCCAGCCAGGAACTCTTGGCTCCAGCTCTAAGCATATGTTCTTTGCAGGATAACAGAGTTGGTCAAACTGTCAAGGGCCCATGAGGAGAAAGCAGAACTGAGGGCTGGAGACTGGCAGAGAGCTGAGTGCTGGGGCTGGATAATAAAAAAATGAAATAATGATGGTACTTGTTAAGCCCTTACTATGTGCCAAGCACTGTTCTAAGTGATGGGGTAGATACAAGTTAAGCAGGCTGAACACAGACCCTATCCCACAAGGGGCTCACATTCTTCATCCCCATTTTACAGATGAGGTAACTGAGGCCCAGAGAAGTGAAATGACTTGCCCCAGGTCACACAGAAGACATGTGGTGGAGCCAGGATTAGAACCCAGGTTCTTCAGACTCCCAGGCTCATGTTCTATCCATTAAGTCATGCGGCTTCTCATGCCAACTCCCTCAAGGGAGCTGGCTGGAAGGTCCCAGAATGTCCCAACAGGAAATAGATGTTGCAGAAGGAACCCCTTGGCCCGAGGTGCCCTGGACTGCAAGGTAAAGCAGCTTGCAGCAAGTCTCAGGAGGTGGGCTGCTTGTGTGCAGGAGCAGAGAAACCTCCCTTCCCTGAAAGCGTCAGGGCCTTTGTCTGTGAATAAAGAGCATGATGAATTCCCCCAGTTTTGCTAATAGCTGGATTGGGTTGCAAAACATTAAAGTCTTCCGACAGACCTGGAAACCCGAGGCAGGAGTTTTGCAGAGATAACGGGCAGGCTATTCCTCATGCAGAGCAATTTACATTAGGGTGACATCTTTATTAAATTTACAAGAAGGAGCAGAGAGACAGTGTGGGCAAAGCATGCAGGTGAGCACACAGAGTTGGTGCTTTGCTCAGGGCAGTAATTTGGCGGGTTTCTTCTCCCCAAGATCATAAGCTGTCAGAAGGGGCTGACCGGAATTTGGCATATCGAGCTAATAGGGGCCAAAAACCAATAAGGTGTGAGGAATCCTTGCTCCTAAAAGCGACAACCTTCCAGCAGCCTCGATGTCTAGGAGAGGGCTTTCCCAGTTCAGTCCCCCAGTGTGCCAACAAGGGCTGTGGGTAGCAAGTGGCAGTCTCCCCCATTTTACAGATGGGACAACTGAGCCTGGATTGTTGGGGTGACTCATCCAAGTCTGTGGTGGAAACCTTAGCCAGTTTTCTCTTGGTCCCCTAAACAGAAGAATCCTTCTCTCACTCCTGAACTGTTCTGATTGTCTTGACTCTACCCCAGTACTTAGCACACTGCTTTCACAGAGTGGGAACTTAATGAATATCATAAATAGTCCTACACTGAAAGATGCTGAAAGCTTGAGCAACCCAACAATAATAATAATGAGGAGGATGATGATGATGATATTTGCTAAGTGCTTATTATGAGCCAAGGAATGTACTAAGCACTAGAGTAGATAAAAGATAAAGGAAAGACATAGGTATCTGCTCCACATGGGGCTCACAGTCAAACTAGGAGGGAGTAGGATCCATTTTACAGATGCAGACATGAGAGCTTTTTGAGTTCACTACTTCACTATCCTCCTCTCTGGTCTTCCTGACTCTATCCTCTACCCTCACGAGATTATACTGCACTCTGTTACCTAGACAATTTTTCTAAAATGTCATTTGGTACACAATATCCCACTCCTTGAAAACCCCTGGTGGTTGCTAATTCCTCTCCATATCAACCAGAAACTCTAAGGCCCTCGATCATCTCTCCCTTTTCTTCTTATCCACTCTTTTTTCCAACTAGCCCCCAGCTCTGAAACTTCATTCCTCTCAAACCAACCTATTCACTGTGTCTCATTCTTACCACTCTTGCCTTGATTTCTTGGTCACACCCTCCCTCCTAATTGGAACTCCCCTCCCCTTCATATCCAAAAGACTATAGCTTTCCCATTATTAAAGCCCTTCTGATAGCACAACTCCTCCAGGAAGCCTTCCCAGTTAATTACTAATCTCTCCTGTTTATAATCCCACTAGAATGTAAGGGATCACCTTGAGGAAAGGGATCATGTCTACTTACTCTATTATACCCTCCTGAACCTCTTAATGAAAAATCTCTGCACACCGTAAGTGCTCAGTAATATGATTGATTGATTAATTAATAATCTCCCCTCCTAAGAATTTAAGTACTCACCTGTCACTTGTCCAGGACAAGTACCTAAGTTACTACTTAGGCACTAACTCACGAATATAGTCCTCTTTCCTTCTTCATCCTGCCTGTAATTGGTTTAGTCTCTGTCTCCCCCACTAGATTGCAAAGTCTTTGAAGGCAAGGATATGTCTACTACTTCTTTTGAACTCTTCCAAGGATTTAGTACAGTGTTCGACATTCAGAAGGGGCTCAATAAATTGTTCTGATTACTTAATAAGGAAGGTTCGAATGGAGAATTGTAGGCAATATTTTTCCTCCCTGTGGGCAGAGAATGTTTCTATGAAATCTATTGCATTTTACTCCACCAAGTGCCTAGTACAGTGCTCAGTAAATACCATAGATATCCTCTAGTCATTCATTCATTCAGTCAGTCTTATTTATTGAGTGCTTACTGTGTGCAGAGCACTATACTAAGCACTTGGAAATTACAATTCGGCAACAGATAGAGACAATCCCTACCCAACAACGGGCTCACAGTCTAGAAGGGGGAGATAGACAACAAAACATAACTGTAAGCTCCTTGTGGGCAGGGAAAGTGTCTACCAACTATAACATTGTACTCTCCCAAGCACTTAGTAGTAATGATAATAATAATGTTGGTATTTGTTCTGTTATGTGCCAAGCACTGTTCTAAGTGCTGGGGTAGATAAAGGTAATCAGATTGACCCACGTAGAGCTCACAGTCTTCATCCCCATTTTACAGATGAGGTAACTGAGGCACAGAGAAGTTAAGTGACTTACCCAAGGTCACACAGCTGACAAGCGGTGGACCGGTATTAGAACCCATGACCTCTGACACCCAAGCCCAGGCTCTTTCCTCTGAGCCAGTGATCTACACACAGAACATGCTCAATGAATATAAATGACTGATAGATGAATTGATTGGAGGTAGGGGAATGTTCCAACTGCCCTATAGAGATCCCTGTGAGTCTGAAAATCGGGGCATAAAAATTTATTCAGGAAACCAGCCTATGGAGACCAGACCTGGATTCCAAGAGTACTGACTTCTAACCCAAGGTTGTACTCTCTAGGTGGTGCAGCAAAAACTCCTGGCTCCCTTGAGCTTTGATGAATTTCCACCATTCATTGAGGAAAAACCCACTGGGCAGTGAACCTGGAATAGGTTTCTACTCCTAGATCCACTTAGGGAACTCTTCTGCAGAAGCCCCAATGCTGAGTAAAAGGCCAAAGCAACAAAGAGAAACAAGCCGTACCGGGGGGGGGGATCCTCTGATCTCCAGGCTGTGGACTCTTCAGCCATTCCCATCTACCCACATACCTGTTCTCACCTGTAGCATTGTTTCCCAAACCCCTCCCTGCCCCTTCTCTAGGTTTCACCCAGGAAGAACTGAGAATAAGAGTTTTTTAATTGAGAATGTGCAGACTGTCACTTCTTAACAAGTATTTAAGCCAGGGAATGGGTTTACGTCTATTAAGAGAGACTGTGAGACTGTGAGCCCCATGTGAGACAGGAACTGTGGCCAAACCAATTTGCTTGTATCCACCCCAGCGGTTAGTATAGTGCCTGGCATATAATAAGCTCTTAACAAATAATGGAATTATTATTATTATTAACACCATAGGTACATAAATCTTGTGCTGGTAACATCTTTTTTATGGTATCTGTGAAGTGATTGCTATGGTAGATACAAGTTAATTAGGTTGGGTACAGTCCCTGTCCCACATGGGGCTCACAGTCTAAATAGGAGGGAGAACAGATATTTAATCCCCATTTTATAGTTTAGGAAACTGAGGCACAGAGAAGTTAAATGACTTACCCAAAGTCACCTATCAAGCAATAGGCAGAGCTGGGATTAGAATCCAAGTCCTTTAGTCTCAGGTCCAGGCTCTTTCCACTAGGCCATGCAGCTTCCCAACCATGTATTTCCTTTGGCCTGTCCTTATTTCATTTTTCCAGTCCAGCACAAGGCCACTCTCAGGATATCTGGACTGAGAGTCAGTGTGTTCTGAGGCCCCTTGGTCGTGTTTCAACCCCATCCCTTAGGAGCTCCTTATCTTAGCTCTCAATCAAACAATGGTATTTAAATGAGTACCTTCTTTGTAGAGGGCACTGTCCTAAGCATTTGGGAAGGTCCTAGGGAGGAGATCATCTCTTATTTTTAAAGAAAGGGTCAGAGAGCCTTTTACTGAATCATTTGGAGTTGATCATTTGTACCAAACCCATCTGATAAGTATCATTTTGTATTTACTTTTCACATTGGTTGATAGATTCTTTTTCCTTCCTGCTGGTTTTAGGAGACACAAATTCTGCAGCCTGAAGGTTTATCTAGAAAGGCACAAATCATCTGAAGCCAATGTATTAGAGATCTCACCCAACAAATATGGAAAAAAATGTTGAAATGCAAAAGGGGAGTGAACCAAGGGGGCATTTTGAGCTTAAAACCATGGTAACCCAAGGCATTGCAATAGGGCCTCTTCCCTCTGAGCTGGGTGCACTACAGCACAATCAACTTTCAATGGCCCAAGGTAATAATAATCATATAATGGTAGTTGTTAAGCATTTATTATGTGCCAAGTACTGTTCTAAATGCTATAGTATAATATATAATGCTAAATGTATTATAATATACTATATATAATATATGCTATAATCTAAATGCTAAATATTATAATAATAATAATATTGGTATTTGTTAGTATATACTAAGTACTGGGGTGGATACAAGCAAATAGGGTTGGACACAGTACCTGTCCCACATAGGGCTCACAGTCTTAATCCCTATTTTACAGTGAGGTAACTAGGGCACAGAGAAGTGAAGTGACTTGCCCAAGGTCACACAGGAGACATGTGATGGATGTGAGATTAGAACCTAGATCCTTCTGACTCCCAGGCCAGTGCTCTATCCACTAGGCCACAAAGGAAGGAGCCTGGATTCTGGAAATCCTTCAAGTATCTTCAAGAATCAAGAATCTCATCCTGGTCATTGGTTTCAGTCCTTTCCCTCTCCAGAACTTCTGGAAGATAACAAACTTCACTGGATTGATTTCTGCCTCCTGTCCTTGTCCCTGACCTCCTATTGATGGGATTGTTGTAGGGGATAGGAGGAGAGGAGAACTTTATTAATAATAATAATTGTGGTGTTTGTTAAGCACTTACTATGCTCTAAGACACTGGGCTAAGTGCAGGGATAGATACAGTGCAAACAGATCAGACAAAATCCCTGTCCCACATGGGGCTTGCAGTCTATGGGGTAGAAGGAGAGAAGATATTAAATCTCCATTTATAAGATGAGGAAACTTAGGCACAGAGAAGTTAAGTGACTTGCTCAAGGTCACACAGGAGACAAATGGTGGAGCCGGAATTAGAACCCAAGTCCTTCTGACTCCCAGGTTCATGCTCCATTCACTAGGCCATGCTTCTCCTCTCAATTATGGAAGACCTTCTGGCCTAGAGAGTAGAGGTACATTCAGTCAGTCAATCATATTTACCGAGCACTTACTGTGTGCAGAACAATGCATGAAGTGCTTGGGAAAGTACAACATAAAAGAATTGGCAGACACATTCCTTGCCTACCACAAGCTTACACTTCTGACAAGGAGATGATAGTCTAGATGACCTTCCAGGAGGCTTTCTCTAAGATTATGAGACGTTTAAACAATTTATAAATAATATTGTGAATAATAGAGGGGGATATATGTCTGTTTTCTGATCTCCAAGTAAATCACAACCAAAAACCCTGGTGGAAGGTGGACGTTGCAGCATTGAAAGTGTTAATATCTTGTTTACCCCCTATTTGGCAAATGCAGCCATTGAGATGCAGGAATCAGAGTAATAAAGTGTCTTCCATTTAGCCTGGTGTACAAACGGCATTTAAAATGCATTACCCCGCACACAGCACTTACCGGCTACAGCTGAACAGCGTGGATGAGTTATACTGAGTCTGCTGCTGGCAACAGCAATTTGGGGAGCTCAGTCCTTAGAAACGACTTATCTGCTTTCCAACAGAAGAGGCTGATGGGAAGATGGGAGGTGAGAGCGGCTGGGTCTGCCTGGCTAGAAACAACACCAAGCCCCTTCCCCATCCCTTTTCCCTGTCTTCTCCTGTGGAGGTGCCAATCTCAGTGACAAGGAACCGGGTCTCTATCCAGGGGCCAGACCCTGGATCTCCAAATCCATTTGGTGATTAGCCTCCAAAACATTATCCTCTTCTCCCATGGTGCTAATGAAGAAGCAGTGCTGCCTAGTGGATAGCGCATGGGCCTGGGTGTCAGAAGCAGCGTGGCTCGGTGGAAAGAGCACGGGCTTTGGAGTCAGAGGTCGTGAGTTTGAATCCCAGCTCTGCTGCTTGTCAGCTGTGTGACTGTGGGCAAGTCACTTCACTTCTCTGTGCCTCAGTTCCCTCATCTGTAAAATGGGGATTAAGACTGTGAGCCCCACGTGGGACAACCTGATGACCCTGTATCTACCCCAGAGCTTAGAACAGTGCTCTGCACATAGTAAGCGCTTAACAAATACCAACGTTAAGCACCTGGGTTCATTCATTCATTCAATTGTACTTACAGAGTGCTTACTATATGCAGAACACTATACTAAGCGCTTGGAAAGTACAATTCAGCAGCAAATAGAGACAATCCCTGCCCACAGCAGGCTCACAGTCTAGAAGGTGGGAGACAGACATCAAAACAAGTAAACAGGCATCAGTAGCATCATTATAAATAAATAGAATTATAGATATATACACACACTAATAAAATTAAATAGAATTATGATTATAAATATGTACATTTATACACAAGTGCTGTGGAGTTGGGGGATGTAGAGCAAAGGGAGTGGGTCAGGGTAATGGAGAGGGGAGGGGAACAGAGGAAAAGGGGGGCTTAGCCTGGGAAGGCCTCCTGGAGGAGGTGAGCTTTCAATAGGGCCACCTCCGCCACTTGTCTGCTGTGTGACCTTGGACAAGCCACTTTACCTCTCTGTGCCTCAGCTCCCTCAACTGTAAAATGGGGATTAAGGCTGTGAACCCCATGTGGGATGTGGACTGTATCCAACCTGATAACTTAGTATCTACCTTTGCTCTTAGAGCAGTGCCTGGCACATAGTAAGCACTTAAGAAGTACCCCAAAAAAACCCCAAAAACCTGAGGCCTGGAGAAGTAATGATTCTCGGCAGAGGGGGTGGTCCAGTAAATGGGGGAGGCAAGGTGTTAGACCCACCCTTATCCCCATTCTCTCCCGAGGTGAAGAAAGGACACTGGAGAAAGGAAAGAAGTGCAACCTCTCATCCATATCCTCTGGCCACTAGGGCAGCTTTAATAATTATAATAATTATTATTATGGTACTTGTTAAGCACTTACTATGTGCCAGTCACTATACTAAGCATTGGATACAGTCCCTGTCCTGCATAGGGCTCACAGTCGTATTCCCTATTTTACACCTGAGGTAACTGTGGCACAGAGAAGTGAAGTGACTTGCCTAAGGTCACACAGCACACAAGCAGCAGAGCCAGGATTAGAAATCATGACCTTATGATTCCCAGGCTGGTGCTCTATCCACTGCACCATGCTATACTTCCTCTATACCATGCTGCTTTAGTTCTGAAGTCACCACAGGGACACCCAGGTTCCATCAGCTGCTCCTGCGCAGGGAATCAGCCTTCCGGGAAGGCTTCAGGAGAAGAAGTCAGAGCTATTATTCTCTCTCTAGTCAGGGATTCTCAACCTATTGCTCAGAGGCACTACATCATGCAGCAATTTTAGAAAATTGCTCTCTGAGTGAAAAGTAAAATGGTGCTCAGGAACCCCAAGTCCTGGAAAGTGAGTCAAGAGAAAAGAAGTGAGAAAGTGAGGAAATACAAGAAATGCTAACTTTTTAAAGGGCAGAGCCAAACTTGTCTACTATACTTGCCTAAGAGAAATCACCCGAATTTATGTACATTCAGTTTGCTTTATACTTTCCTTGAACGGATTACTCAGCCTGGGGCAGATTTCTCATTTCTCTCGAAGGGCAAACCTGCCCCCTGCCAACATTTTCCCTCAAGGCCTCCATGACATTCTTCTGAATCCAATCACCTGGAGACCCAAGGGTCATTCCCAATTGGTGGTGCTCTTGTGCCATCCTTTGCAAGGCTCCCAATGTCTTCCATCCAAAACAACCTAAAAAATCCAAAATGAATTCCAAGCAGTCAAAAGAAATCTTTCTTGCATTTAGACCCTAGTCTATAGCTTCTCTCTCTGCTCTTCTATCATTTTCTCCTCCTCTCCCTCCCCAAGAATTGGCCATGTCACTCCCCTCTAGACCTGGCACTCCCTTCCAGGTTAATCAGACTGGACACAGTACATGTCCCATATGGGGCTCACAGTCTTAATCCCCATTTAGCAGATGAGGTAACTGAGGCACTGAGAGGTTGAGTGACTTTTGCCAAGATCACAGCAGACGAGTGGAGGAGCTGGTTTAGAACCCAGGTCCTTTTGACTCCCAGGTCCATGCTTTATCCTCTAGGCCTTGTTGCACACCCTTGGCCCAAGACCACAGTGGGAGAAAATGCTCGTGGGAATAGTTCCACCACCATTTCCTCCCTTTACCTGGAAGATATTAGTGGTGCTGGTCAGTTGGATGGTTTGGCAAAATAAGCCCTTAAACCACACTACCTGTTTTCATGCTTCTTTGGGACTTCAAAGAACAGTACGACTGCATTATTTCAGCAAAAACAAGAAAACCCAAAGAGCCCCTGACACTGATATAAAGCTAGTCTTTCCTGAGTAATTTTCCATAAAATTGTTCAATGAGCGCCTATCTGGAGAATTAAATGGATCGTAAAGAAGTGGAGAAAATTCGGTCTGATTATTTTCTTTTAATCTTTCATTTTTTTCCTTCTTGTCTAGGGAGAGAAAAGCTTTTTGATCACTGAAAAAGAGGTTGGCTGTGAAGTCATAGCAACAGAGTGTTCAGATGAGAGTGGGCTGGAAGGGTGGGATCAATGAGTGAGCTCTTTGAGGGGACCCATAGCTGGGAATAATAGACCCTGGTTCCTTTCTTAGTGCCAGGCAGTCTTGGGTGACCTTGGGCAAGTCATTTCCCCACAGCCTGGTGTCCACGACTTCCATGGCTTTGGCATTTGTCTTGTGGGATTTCTGTTCCCGCAGATATTTTTAAAGTCCTGTGTACAACTCTGAGGTAGGCCATGAGATCAAATGCCACACCAAGTAATTCTGCCTTCTGCAGCAGTGCTTTAGACCTCTTTTCCAAACCACCTGTGTCTCATTCTGCTTTTCTATCTCCCTGATCCAAGCTGAATGCTAGCATCAAAAGCTCCCATTTAAAAGTCAAATTTGGGTCTGCGTTGTTGGCTCACAATTTATTTGGCCTGTGAGGCCTGCAGGAGATGATGCATGGAGTCAAGGGTCTCTCCTACCCACTCCACAGCACCCAACCCCTGAGGGTCTCCAAACTCCTTATGGCAGCAGGTCACTCCTGCCAGAAGTGAAGACAGCAGTTCTTCCTTTGCCCGTTTTATAAGCAGGGTAAAATGAGGCAAGCAGAAATTAAACATCTTGTTCAAAATCCTTATCACATCAGCATCATTCCCATCTCATCAACTCACAGAAAGACCAGCAGTGAGAGAGAAGAACTCAGTGAAACTGAAGTTATATGTGCAGTAGAGCAAACCACGAGAAGCAATGTGCCCTAGAGGATAGAGCACAGGCCTGGGAGTCAGAAGGACCTGGGTTCTAATTCAGCCCTGCCACTTGTCTGTTGTGTGACCTTGGGCAAGTCATTTCACTTCTCTGTGCCTCAGTTCCCTCATCTGCAATATGGGGATTAAGACTGTGAGCCCCATGTGGGAAGTGGATAGGGTCCAATCTGATTATCTTGAATGCTTAGTACAGTGTCTGGCACATAGTAAGTACTTAACAAATACCATTAAAAAAAAAAACCTTCTCTCCTATCCTCAATATATGGAGCAGCAGAAGGGTCTGTCTTTCTCAGGATTTACTTTCCCAGAAGCCTATTAACTAAGACAAAATATCTGGCTAAGGACACGGGTTTCCTTTCTGAGTCACTAGGTTATGGCTAGCCTGTTGTTGAAAGCTCAGGTCCTAATCAGATTTGAAAGCTGGTAAAAGTCTCAAGAGGTCACTTAGTCTGGCCATCTGCCACCAGCATCTCAGACCAGGGTTTCCATCTGCAGCCCCATCATGGCCCCAAAGTCTCAACTGCTTGTCTCAAGGGGTTGATTGCCTATGGCTCTTGGATGAGAGGATCTAAACTGGGTATTCAAAAGCCACTGGAGGGTGAGGATAGATTGAATGCTCACTGTGGACAGGGAATGAGTCTACCAACTCTGTATTATTGTGCTCTCCCAAGCACTTAGTACAATGCTCTGCACGTTGTAAGGGCTCAATAAATACCATTGATTGATCAAGTGAAAGATACTGCGTTGTAAGTTACTTAACTTCTCTGTGCCTCAGTTACCTCTATTGCAAAATGGGGATTCAATACCTGCTCTACCTACTATTTAGACTGTGAGATAGGGACTTTATCTGGTCTGATTAAGTTGTTATCTACACTAGCACTTATAATAGTGCTTGGTACATAGTAAGCACTAAACAAATGCCATATAACAGTCTCAGACTGAATACGCTGGGAGATCCTGTCTCATATTATATTGTCATCCCCCTCACCAGCACAGACCCCCCTTTACAGAAACAGGTCAAGAAGCCCAAGATGGCACCATGGAGACCCTTCCACTGTCCCATAGATTGAGAACCAATGTTGGGAAACTGATGAACTGGCTGGACAGTGGGCAAGGGGACAGAACCTTTTTAGGGGCTGTGAATGTGCAGAAGTTAAGAAGAGGCCTTGCAGACCCTGCCTCCTTCCCATGGCCTGAATGAACGCCACTGCAACTTGGAGCTTCTCGGGAGGACTTAGTGGAGAAGACCACCCAGGCCCAGCAAGCATCCAGCAGGAGAGACAGCCCTGTCACCTCCTTCTGGAAGGCCCTCCAGATATCCAGAGAGCAGCCCAGAGCAATAGCAGACTATGAGCGGTTCCCTCCTGCAAGAGGCCAAGATGCCGTGCTGGGTTCCTGTTTTTCCCTTTGTTTCCTTGTGAATTATGGATCTGCTTGTCAGGAGCTAATTCTGCAAGCATTAATTTGATTAATTAAAAATAGAACACCTTCTGTTCCCTTCTGCTACCACACACACTTCTGCATACTGGCCTTTAAGACACTGTTGTTGGCGTTTGAGCACAGAATCCCCAGGAAATGTGAAGCCTGGAGGAGCAGACGCCCACTCTGACCCTGGAGCAGAGGAGCCATGGGATCCCACCAAAGGAGGATTTAGAAGTGATGTCTCCTCTGGTGAAATATGCAAATCTGGACAGGGTTAAGAAACTCCAGTGAGTTGAAGGCTGTGGAAGGCAGGGCCAGGCCAGGCTAGGGATAGCTACAGTTTGCACTCCTGATTCCTAGCTTGGAGTCTGAGAATTTGACCCGTGGAGGCCTGTGAGCATCCCTGACCCCCGGTACAGGCTGTGCCTGGTCTTTTCCGGAAAGCTCTCACCACCCGCTGCACCCTCCCTTCCTCTCCACAACTGCAGGCCCAACTGGAGAATGCTGAGGCTGCAAAGGGAGGGGCAGTATGGGCTAGTGGAGAGAGCATGGACCTCAGAGTCAGAAGGACCTGGGTTCTAATCCTGGATCTGCCAATTGCTTTAATTCAATCATATTTATTGAGCACTTATTGTGTGTAGAGCACTGTACTAAGCATTTGGGAGAGTACAATATAACAATAAACAGAAATATTCTCAGCCCACAGTGAGCTTACTGGGCAAGTCAGTTAATAACAACAACAATAATAATAATAATTGTCATATATGTTAAGCACTTACTATGTTCCTGGCTCTATATTAAGTGCCGGGGTAATTGAGTTGGGCACAGACTCTGTCCCACATGGGGTTCACAGTCTTAATCCACATTTTACAGATGAGGTAACTGAGGTGAAGAGAAGTGAAGTGATGTGCCCAAAGTCACACAGCAGACAAGTGGCAGAGCCAGGATTAGAACCCAGGTCCTTCTGACTCCCAGGCCCATGCTCTCTCCACTGGGCTACACTGATTCCCACTGAACTTCTCTGTGCCTCAGTTTTCTCAACTGTAAAATGGGGATGCCTGTTCTCCCTCTACATAGACTGTGAGCCCCATGCAAGACAGGGACTGTGTTTGACCTAATTAACTTGTACCTACCCTTGCACTTAGAGCAGTGTTTGATACATAGAAAGAGCTTAACAAATACCATTAAAAAGAAAGAGGGAGACCTGCCATCCTCCTGACTGGGTACTGACTCTCTCTCCCTGTGCAGGAGGACACTCCATTTCTGTTGCCCCCGCAGTTCACAACTCAGAGGTAGCAGCAGTGGCACCAGGGAGGGGAAGACCACCCCCATTGGAGAAAGAACCTGGGCTGCCCACTGGCCAACTACCAGTTCGGTACCCTCTTCTGGGAGGGACCAAGGCAGCACCCACAGTGGCCTGGCCAGGCAATAGTGGTACTGGTGGTTGTGGGGATCGAAGCCAGAGAAGATGTAGAGTTGACTTGTAGCTCTGAGAAGTTTGACTCTGTCCTTCTGAGGCGGGGCCTGAGTCAGACATACATATCCCATCTGTGTCACCTATTCACTTAGATCTGTATCCTTTTACCACTTGATACTCCCCTCACCATCAGCCCCACAGCACTTACATATGTATCCGTAATTGTTTTTAATGTCTGTCTCCTGATTCTTTGGGGCTTGGAGTGGGTCTACCAACTCTGTTATCGTGAACTCTCCCATATGCTTTGTATAGTGCTCTGCACACAGTAAACACTCAATAAATACCACTGATTTATCAATTGAGTCCAAGGCAATAGGAAGCAGCGTGGCCTAGTAAATAAAGCATGGGCCTTGGAGCTAGAGGACTTGGGTCTAATCCCAGCTCCATCACTTGCTTGCTGTGTGACCTTGGGCATCTCACTTAACTTCTCTGTGACTCAGTTTCCTCAACTGCAAAATGGGGATTCGAAACCTGTTCTCCCTCCTACTTAGACTGTGAGGCACACATGGAACAGGAATTGTATCTGGCCTAACTCGTATCTACCCTAGCAGATATGAGCCTGAAGGGAGGGGGAGAGGACAGGGGCAGAGATTTAGATTTGTGTGTCATCTGCATAGAGATGATAGTTGAAGCCGTGGGAGCGAATGAGTTCGCTCATTCATAGACGTGAAGTGACTCACCCAAGGTCACACAGCAGAAAAGTGATGGAGTAGGATTAAAACTCATGACCTTCTGACTCCCAGATGTGGAAGGGAGGAAGGAATAGGGGTAGGAAATAGGACAAGGGGCTCGGGAAAAGACTGAGTTGACACCCCCAGTGGTTGCTGAGTCTTGTTGCTGCCTATGATAAGGAAGACTACATTTTTCTAAAATGTTTGATTCCCTTGCCAAGGAATGTGTCAGGAAGCAAGCCAGATGAGAATATAAACAGGCACATCAGGTGCGGAGAGCAAGGTCTGCCATTAATCTAACCTGCCTGGCCCTGGTCTCCCGAGAGATTAGTGGCGGCTGGCAGAAGACATCACGTTGGAGAAGATGATGATTGTAATGACCACAGAGGGCTGAGCTTGTACTGGACAAAAGAGGATATTGGATTCCTTGCTCTGACAGCTAGCAGAGGGAATAGTTTCCTTTGGACTGGGGGATCCCGTGCAGTCCTCTATGTGGAGTAAATGCTCTGTGTGGAGAAATCAGTAATAATAACAATAATGAATAATAATATTAATAGTGTTTGTTAAACACATACTATGTGTCAGGAATATTTGGGGTTTTAATCATTTTTTATAATATTTGTTAAGTGCTTACTATGTGCCCTGCACTGTACTACGTTCTGGAGTAGATACAAGCTAATTAAGTTGGACACAGTCCATGTCCCACATGGGGATCACAGTCTTAATCCCCATTTTACAGATGAGTTAACTGAAGCACAGAGAAGTAAAGTGACTTGTCTACAGTCTCACGGCAAACAAGCAGCAGAGCAGAATTAGAACCCAGGTCCTTCTGACTCCCAGGTCTGTGCTCTATCCACTAGTACCTGCTGCTTTTCAGTACTCTTGATTGATTGATTTAATTTAAGGTGGCACATAGGGTCTTTGCCCCTGCATGAGGGTATTCCTCTAGGTGTGGAGGATGTATGTGCGAAGATGTGTTTGGGCATTATGAGGTAGGGGAGGCAGAGAAAGGGAAGGAACACAGTAGAGTGGAAACACTGAAATGTTTATGCCAATGAGTGACTTTGTGTTTGTGAGTATTCTTTATGCATTTATGTGTATGACATTATGTATATGCGTTCATGAAAAAGAACACAGGGTGAAAAAAAGCGTGTGCACATGGGCCAAACTTCCAAGGAAAATACCCAATAAACTAAGCTAAAGAAAGAATTAATAAGGCTTAGGAGACAAATGCATTCAAACCCGAAACAGTGAAAAAAGGGAAGAGTCCAGAGAGGACCATTTCTTCTTTTTGAAAGCCTTTGAGAAAGTCCACAACTTCTCCCTAAATTCTGCTTATTAAGTTTTTTCTTGTATTCTAGCACTTCCCTAAGGTGGCCATTCTTCTGGACTTATAGTGAACTGTCCAGTTCTCATCTGGCCTGTCCCCTGTCCGGACAGGAAATGGCACCAGATGGTTTTATGTCCATTAGTCTTCTTCTCAGTCCCCAGCCTCGCTCCCCTGTGGCTTCAGTCACCAACTTCCATGGTTCAGAAGCTGTCCCCATGTTCAGAGGGACCTGGGAGGGAAATGCAAAGGCCCTGGAGACAGTGGAAAGTCATGGTTCTCCTGGAGAAGTGCTCTAGACTCAGGCAAACTTAGCATACTGAACAAAATGGCACACATGACTTACAACAAAAGACACCACCATATTATTCTGAATTTCTGGTCTAACATGGGATATCACATGCATCTCAAGATCAAATATTCTCATGTGCTATCAGTGGTCTTCTGAACCAGGCCACGAAGGGACTTCATGAATACTTTTAGTTTCTTGGTGATGCTATGTGTCTGCAAAGAGTTTTCACAAAGGGATTAAGAGTTCAAAGAAGGATCCCTGGACTAGCACAAGCTTGAGTCTGGGATGTGCTCAGACATGGAAGCTGAACAGGGTGGAGGGATGGTGAGGAAAGAAGCAGATGGAATTCTTCAGGCTCACCAGACCTGGGTTGAGCTGCGGCCCCTGACTGATTTCGATGAATCCAGGGTGTGTTCAGTTTACAGCAGCCAAGCCATAACATAAGCATTTTCCCTCAGCTTTGGAAGGCCTTTTCTCTTACCTTTCCACCTCGTGGAGGCAGTAAAGAATCAAGCAGGACTGGTCTGGATTCCTTCCCATCATGGAATGCCTCCTTATCCTCCTTATCCTACAGGTAAGGTTGAGTGAGGCACCCATCGTGGCCCTGACAGCCCCCACTTCCCTCCCTCACTCCTGCCTTTGATTTTCTTTCTCTATCTTCATAAACAAGGAACATTTACATGGCATTTCCAGACGATGAGGTTTGCTTTAGCTCTGGAATGAGTCATCAGTGGAAGCAGAGCAACCTCCTACACTTGGTCCTTCATGTGATTACGTGGTTTGGGTGTATTTAGGGGGAACCTGGCTTTGTACTGAATCACAGACAATCCATTTTTCAGCTGGTGTGTCCTCAGGTCCAGTGTGGATTTGCCCTGATGCCTTAATTTTTTTTAAATGGCATTTGTTAAACCCTTTCTATGGGCCAGGCACTGTATTAAGCATTGGGGTGGGTACAAGCTAATCAGATTGGACACAGTCCATGTCCCACATGAGGCTCACAGTCTTGATCCCCATTTGACAGATGAGGCAACTGAGGCACAGAGAAGTTAAGTGACTTGTCCAAGGTCACATAGCAGACAAGTGGCCAAGTTGGAATTAGAACTTAATGTCCCATATTTTTATTTTGAGGTGCCTCGGTTCCTCCCATCATGTTATGCAACACAGATGCAGTACACATGCTTGTTCACTTGGTCCAGAAAAGGGAACCCAAGGGCTCTAGAACAAGTGGGAGCGTCAGGGGTATTCCCAGAGACATAATCTCAGTTCTGACAAGCTCAGTGAACTTCCACAGAATGGCAAGGAGTGATATCATCCAAACACGGTGTGTACATGGCATATTGTTTGTGAAGTTGCCCATGTCTCCAGGGACCCTAAATACCATAGGGGTAAGGCTACGTGGAGACAGATGGTTGGTAGAGATGACCTCAAAAGAGCACATCCAACCCAAAATATCCCCAATCCTAGAATTGGCCATTTCACTCAGAACAGAAGCCTGTAGTCCTGTTGACAAGAATTTCCCAGCTTTCTTTTGTCCCAGAGTCCTGATAACCAGGATGGTGACTGCCTCTGCAGGTCCCTAGGCAACTACTTCCCTCTTCTAGATCGATCCCTCCTTCCCCACTGTTCAAACCAACCCTAAACTCCCCAGCTCCAAGAGCCTCCAAGAGCCAATACTAAATCAGTTTACTTGGGTTTGGAGATTTGATTGCTTCATAAATTTAACCACACTAAATCACTCTGTAATTCAATAACATATTACCCAATTACTCACATGACTAGCTATTTTAAATTAGCTAAAAAAAATATTTAGGTAATTAAGTTGCTAAGTAATTTAATCGTTTCTGAAATAAATGAATTCACAACACTACCAATTATTTTAATTTCCCACAAATTGTTGGCAAAATGGGCAGATTCCTGGGCTAATTTGAACCACTGTTCCTGAGCAGGCTAATGCAATTGTTTCCTCCCACTAGAAGAGAGGTCCAAGAAGCCCAGTCTGTGATCACCAGGTCACTCTGCTACCTGATTCCCTCTGGGGAGAAGCCCTCCAGCTGTTTCTTGGCCCTGGACAGTCAGGCTTTATGTGCCACAGGGTCCGTTATGGAAGTGGTCAGTCTGGTCTGCCATTGGGTGACCCATCCAGAAGGCGGCAGAGATAGCGGGGAGAATGTGAGAGGCAGGCCAGGTCAGTGGGGGAGCCTGTTCCATTCACCCTAGCACAGGAGCGTGACTTCCACTGGCCCTTCAATCAAGGTGAGTTAGGAGGTCTGGAGGAGAGAGGGGCATAGGCAAGGAGGGGAGTCAGAGAAGCACTGTGAGGGTCTCCTGGCACCTACAGGAACCACCAAACATGGGCTGAAATGAGGCCAAGCTAATGAAGGAGCAGAAATTTTTGCTCATTACCTTTCCTGGCCCAACGGTCAGAACAAATTACCCAGAGGGTTCATGAATCATAGAACCACAGCTCAGGTCCTTGCCCGCTGATTAAATAAGAGTGGGAAAGCAGCAACAGAAATCTGGGGGCTGTGGGGCTTGGATTTTGGCAGGAGGCCGAGGCTAGAGAAAACCTTTGCCCCTTGCCTGCCTGCTGCATTGGTTTGTAAATCTGCCCCAACCCCCTCTCAATTGAGGCCTCATTGGCCATTTGCCAAGGCTCCGGTGGGAGCTTCAGATAGCTTCCAGTGGTGGATAGTTTCTTAATGACATTCATTCAGGACCGTGACACTTGCTGTGTCAGGTTGACCCTGTGGAGGTCCTGCAGCCACAGGCAGGGAGACTGGGAAAGGGTTCAGAGGGACAAGCCAGGTGCAGTGTTAGAATCCCAGAGTCCAAAAACACATGTAGGGGAAGAAGGCCCAGGGATCCCCAGTTGTTACCTGAAGGCACATTTCCCACCCTCCTCCTGGCTTCTACCCATATCCCCGATGTACCAAAATCCCAGTGAGATGAATGTCTATAAGTGGTCTGGTGATCTACCAATCTGAGACTCGGAACTCCTGATTAGAGCTGTACAAGTAGACACATGGTTTTGAGAGCTGAAGACCAAGAGAGGAGATGGTTAATACCCCAGAGGGAAGAGTGGTGGGGGAAGGACAAAGTTTAGCCACCATGGTCATGATGTTTCCCTCAAGTTGGGTCAGCCTGAGCCTTGGCCTGGTCCCTGCAGCCACCCCTCCAACCTTGTTTGTCCTGAACAGGCAGCATATCTAAGGCTTCCAAGTAGGGACTGCCTGTCTCCTGCATAAGGTACCACCACCCCCATCCAATTCTCTGCCCAGATTAATTGTCTTCTCATGGGCAGCTGGAACTTAGCCAAAAAGGAACCATTCCCCCAAGGGACCATTCCCTCCCTGGGCCTCCAATCCAACTCAGCTTCTGCTGACAAACAGCTCTAGGTCAATACCATCCTGAGCAATTGTGCATTATTGATGTCTCCCAACCCTTGGGAAGTTCTACCTTGTGTCACATCCAAATCCCTCTTGCTGCAATTTTCATCTCATTCTTTTGAGAATCTGGAAAACATCTGGGAATCTTAAAATCTTATCCTGCCTCCAGCCTAAGAGACTGCACAGATGGGAGACCCTTCAATTTTCCCCTACAAAAGGCCAATCTGGCTATACTGCCAAATGACTGGAAAGGGTTGGGTTAGGAGTCATTGGGAAATCTATATATCTGGCTCTTGACTCCGAAGCGTTAGGCTAGTACAAACTGTTATTATGTTGCGCAAACAAAATATTATGAAATAGCTGATGCCTGTTATTTATTTTCCATTGCTCTGAAGCAAATGAGATCTATTTTCCTTGGATCAGCATAATGCTGGGGTCTCCCTTATGGATATGGTTGCCTGGGTGCTCTGGTGCAAACCCAGACAGACAGACAGGCAGAACAGATGTCTGATTCTGGGTAGTTCATGGGTTGGAAAGGAGCTATCTTTTTCATTCCTGCAGATATGTTATTTCTCCCAAACTCTCTCTCTTTCTCTCTCTCTCTCTCTCTCTCTGTCTTCTCCTCAGGTACAGCTATTATCCTTTTACATCAGCCAATAGTTTTGTCCAAACACATGCTGGTCTCTGGCTCACTCTCTCTCACAGCTCCATCCACTGAAGCTTAGAAGCCTGAGTTAACCCCCTCCCTGACAGAGTCAGCTCTGCTTCCTTGCTTGCTTATTATGTTGAGCACAGCACAACTCAGGAACAAAACTCTACAATTGATTTGACTCCTTCCTGATTCTTCCAGGCCACTTTGCCCCTCCCACAGCCAAAACTTCCACCCTCACACAGCACAGGGAAGCTTGGGATTGGGGAATGTGGAAGAATCCAAGTGCAAACCATTTCAGGCTGCTGTATACCCATAGTCGCAACCCATGTGGACTTGGAATTTGGTACAAACTCTTCTAGGTGAGTGGAACTCAATAGCTCTAATCCTACTGCTCCCCATCATCCCCAAAGACTTTCTTGGTTCCCCATCTCCCCCAGCTCTTAAAACTGTGTGGGAAGCTGAGAAGTGGGAAGCTGAGAAGCTGAGTGGAAAGAGACATGGTCTGGGGAGAGGAAGGAGACACATTGCTTCCACAGATCCAGGACCACTCCTTACTTCCCTCCTGGCCCTGCCCCATGTTTGAAAATGCAGCCGTCCATGAACAAAACACTCCTTGGTTTGGGAATTAAATAATGATTCCCTTCAAATCTAACTTTTATCCCTTTATCTCTTTCCCTTGCAAACAAACTGCAAAGTCAAATGAAAGTCAGAAGAAACCCAGAAGAGCAGGCCAGAGACCACCAGGGCAAAACAATCAGAGTGGGTGCCCTTAGGGGCAGTGTCATTTATCCCCTGGGCAGAGTGGGCAGCCCCACAGAGACCCTTGGCCCTATAGGGACACTTCTGACTTCCCCTTAGCCCCTGGGGCTGTGGGATCAGAGAGGCAAGGGAGGCATGAGTCTCAGAGGAGAAGCTAATGCCCATCCATTCATCCTAGAGCAGAGCAGGGAGTTGTTTTGTAGCCTGAGCAGAGAAGCAGGCAAAGAGCCATGGCAACACCCCCTCCCCGCTGCTAGCATGCCACTGCTCTGGACCACCAGAGGCTGACAGGTGAGTGGGAAAGTGGGTGGGCATGCGAAGAGTGAGAGACATGCTATAGGTGATGCGGTTTGGGGACCCACTCGTTATATTGCACCCAGAACCAGTAAGGCTTTAGTGGGCTCCTCCATCTCTCCTTCCCTCTCCACTGGGACCAAACCTTCTTTCTCCAACTGAGGAAGATCATGGAGGTCTGGAGGTTTGGCCCCGAGAGACCAGCAGTGCTGATCCCTGGGACGGAGAGGGACATTCGGAGGCCAGTCCTGGGGGGCGGGGGCATCCTGAGGGCACCCTAACTTCTCTACTCATTGCAGTAAAATCTACAAGGCCTAAATGCCAAGGAAAATAAAATTTGAAATGGGAAAGCATGCTACATGAGTGTATAGACCCCAGGATAGTATTTTGTTGAGTCAAGAGCTATTAGAGTACTGTGGACTCTCCTAGAGAGATTTGGATAAGTGAATTAGCACACCTACTACCATTGTCTGCAAACCCAGCATTCACAAGCACAATGTGTCCAAGATGTAAAATATTTATTATACCAATCTAATCACAGATCAGGAGGGATGGAGGTCTCTGCAGAAAACAAGACTTACAGTTTCTTTCTGTCCCTCTCTTAACTCCTCCTCCCTCCTTCTCTTGCTCACACACTCTCCCACCATTTACCCACACATTCAGGTAATACTTTGACAGCAAATGAAGTACTGTGGCCTCGTGGAAAGAGCACGGTCCTGGGACTCAGGGAACCCGGATTCAAATCCCAGCTTTGTCATGTTCCTATTATGTGATCTTGGATAAGTCACTTGATTTCTCTGTGCCTTAGTTACCTCATCTGTTAAATGGGGATTAAGACTGTGAGCCCTGTGTAGCATGAGGACTGTGTTCATCGTGTTTATCTTGTATCTGCACCAGTGTTTATTACCATGTATGGCACATTGTAAGTGCTTTTATTTTTCTACTGTACTCTCCCAAGTTCTTTGAACACAGTAAGCACTCAATAAAAACGATTAATTTGTATTAACAAATTTCATAAAAAAAATCACTCAACTTTCCTTTGCCTCAGTTTCTTCATTTGTAAATTGGGAATTCAATACACACCCATTTGCTAACAGGAGATGAGAAAAATTCAAGTAACACACACCAGTTCTCAGACAACACACTCCACAAGATAACCCAATCCCAGATGCTCTCTGGGCTGGGCACTGGGTCACCTGGTTACTGCTGATGGTGCGTGTGTTGTCAATCACCTACCGGGATAGCAGCAGGTAGTAAGGGAAGCAGCATGGCCTAGCGGATAGAGCACAGGCCTGGGAGTCAGAAGGTCATGGGTTATAAACTCACTCTGCCACTTGTCTGCTGTGTGACCTTGGGCAAGTCATTTAACTTCTCTGGGGCCTCAGTTCCCTCATCTATAAAATGGGGATTAAGACTGTGAGCCCCATGTGGGACAACCTGATTACCTTGTATCTATCCCAGAGTTTAGAATAGTTCTTGGCACATAGTAAGCACTTAACAAATACCATCATTATTATTATTATTACCATTAAGGCCTGAACCCCTAACTCTCTACCCAGCTGTACAGTCCTGGGGAATCAGTCCTCTTCTTTCCACAGGCCAGAGAAAGTCTCTGGTTGGGATGAGTGCTGCCCTTCTCTCAGATGCATGTTACATCAGTCATTAGCCAAAAGAGCTCCTTTTAGAAATCTTTGCTCACTTCTAAAGTACCTCCAAATGTGACTCCCCAATCCTCATTGTTCTCAGTGAACTTCTGAGAGTAAGCCATTTATTCTCCCTGCTCCCACTTTCTTTATCCACTCCCTCCTTGACTTCCCCTCGATCTGGCTTTCCTCCCATCCATTCCAATTAAACCATCTTCTGAAGTTTCCAATGTCCTCTTATCAGTGCTAATCCTCTTAAGAACAGTCTGCAGGATTTGACATTGCTGGCCACCTTCTCCTCCTTGAAGCCAACGTCTCTCTCCTTGGCTTCTGAGAAGCTGCTGTTTTCTATGCCACTCCCTCTTCCCCCAACCTCCCTTTCTGCCCAGCCTGCTGGTGTGGAAATCACCCAGGGTCCAGTTGCAGGTGGGGTTGGACTTCATTTCTGATACTCCGGCCTTATCGACAGTTCACCCTGGAGGTAGTTTGGGGGAAAGAGGAAAGAAGTGGTTGGAACAGTGACAAGAATGATGACCACTGAGTCTTGGGTTTAGCCCCACTCCTTGACCTCCTCCTCACCTTACCCATAATGCTTCTTCAACCTCTGCTTCTTCTCCCTAATGGCCTAGTTTCACCTCTCACCTCTACTCCCACCCCATTGCTATTCCGCCCCAAGCCCCAACCCACTCTTAAATCCACTGTTCAGACCCAGTTGCAGGATACACAGGGGCCAGAGGCAAAGGCAGAAAGACTCATCTCCCCACCAGGCATGGAGAAACCATGGGATCATTTTATGGGTCAAGGGAATGGCTAGGAGAATGGGTCCCTGGGTCCTGGGAGTGGCCAATGCCTTGGACAGAATGTCGGGGTTTATTACAGCAACAACAGGGGCTTCAGGAACAAGATGGGGCCACTTGCACTACCATATCCTCCTACATAAACACCAACAGGAACATGCCTGACAGGGTTGCAGAGGTTGTGTGGGTGGCAGTGAGCAAACCTCATCTCTTCGTTCAGTTCTTTTGAATAGAGATACAGTGTGGCTTAATGAAAAGAGCACAGGCCTGGGATTTAGTCAGTTAGTCAGTCATATTTATTGAAC
Source organism: Ornithorhynchus anatinus (assembly GCF_004115215.2). Classification (NCBI taxonomy): domain Eukaryota; kingdom Metazoa; phylum Chordata; class Mammalia; order Monotremata; family Ornithorhynchidae; genus Ornithorhynchus; species Ornithorhynchus anatinus. The sequence continues at coordinate 45,002,044 of NC_041732.1, read as the reverse complement.
TCTTACACTGGGTGCAGAACATTGAACTAAGTGCTTGGGAGAGTACAGTATAACAATAAACAGATACATTCCCTGCCCACAATGAGCTTACAATCTAGAGGGACATATTCATAATTAGATTCCAGGTCAAGACCTGAAATCTATCTCTGGCCCAACCACTTTGCCTTCTTGGTGACTTTGGGAAAATCATATAGCTTCTCTATACCTCAATTCTCTTGTCAGTAAAATGGGGATTCAGTGTCCATTCCCTCTTCCAAACTGGAGCTCATTCATAGTTTCTGATGGAACCTCAGACTCCTACACCCATTTTGAGATACTGCCACAGAGCTACAAATACCCATACTCATATATACCCACTTACAAGACCAAGCAACAAGAAAAGAAGAAAAAAAATGAGAAGAATAAGCAACAGTGAGAAGTCAGGAGAAAAAGTAAACCCTGAATGACTGACTTGTGATTATGCTGAATCTTTGGCAATTTTTTAGTGCATTCCCATTTAAAGAAGCAATGCAAGAGTTGGGGTGGGCAGAAAATTGGGGCTAAAGGTATGCTTAGAATGATCTCACTAGGCCAGCCTTTAAGGGACCTTTGATCATAAATATTCCTTCCTACTGCTTTCTTTAGTTCTTGGTTGCCCATTTTTCTTCTTATTTCCCTCTAGGCTTGATTTTCTGTCCTTCATTATTGCTTGATTGCGTGATTTCTTTTTCTCTGATGGTTCGATACCAGTTGACTTGGCATCCTTTTCAACCTCGCCCACTCACCCACCCACTAGCCCCTGACTCCAGTACCTTAGGGCTTTGATGCTCTTCACTCCTTCCTGGTCCAGGGATTACAGGTCGGGGACCCTGCAGAGGTCAGCTTTGGTGCTGTTCCTATATGGAGTCCAGTGATCCAGCCTCAGTTTCCCCAAATCTAGACTGTAAGTTTATTATGAGCAGGGAACATGCCTACCAACTCTGTTATATTGTACTTTTTCAAATGCTCAATACAGAACTTTGCAAATAGTAAGTGCTTAGTAAACTATTGATTGATTGTTTGATATTGCACTCTCCCAAGTTCTTGGTACAGTGCTCTGTACACAGTAAGTGCTCAATAAATACCAATGATTGTTCTGTGTATTACTTGGGAAAGGATTTCTTGCCTGCTTCCTCCTGAGAGGAATAAGGTTATGATTGTCAAGCTTCTACCTTTCAGAGTGATGCCTTTTGGACTATTTATGGAAGAGATGGAATAAACGATGAATGGACAGGCTAGGAAAGAATTTACAGTACAAGGGAAGACACTCAGACATTTCTCACCAATTCTTCTACAGGATAACTGTGCAGCCAGCTGGAAAAGAAACCTTTTAGTGGAACCCACCTGCAGCTTAATGCTCCTGTATTCCCAGCCAAATTTTCAATCTGCCAAACTGATCTCTGATGCCCTTTGTTCCTGAATGAGTTTGCTACTGTCTCCCACACTGGAATGTAAACTCCTCAAGGGCAAGAACCACACTGCTGGCTTCTTTGGTACGTTATCCGAGAGACTTGTATGTGCTCTGCTCCCAATACATACTACTACTTTGTTTCAAAACACTCCTGGAGACAAAGAACCTTCAATTAATCAATCAATTTGCTTGGGAGAGAACAATACAACAGTGTTGGTAAACACGTTCCCTACCCACAAGGAGCTTACAGTCTAGAGGTCCTACGGTCAACAAGAAGAAGCAGCATGCTCTAATGGATAAAGCACAGGCCTGAGAGGCACAAGGACCTGGGTTCTAAGCCCGGCTCTGCCACTCATCTGCTGTGTGACCCTGAACAAGTCACTTAACTTCTGTGGGCCTCAGTTCCCTCACCTGTAAAATGGGGATTAAGATTGTGAGCCTCATGTGAGACAGGGATTCTGTCCAACTGGATTTGCTTGTATTCACCCCAGCACTTATTACAACACCTGGCAAAAAGTAAGTGCTTAACAAATACCACAATAATTATTATTAATGCCTTGATATGACATCATCATATGTTCTTGAAAGATTGACAGCTCTTAAGGGGGCTTTTGTGTCTTGTTTCTGTTTTATGCTCCAAAGCACTTGGTACAGTGCTCAGTTCTCAGTAAGTGCTCCAACTGATTGATTGGCTTGGAGGTTTATTCGGTTGACAGAGAAAGATCAGGGGTACTGGTGGTTGAGTACCCTCCTCTCTGTCTTTCCCTCGCCTCCCTCCCTAAATCTTCCTTTCCCCCACTGACTGCTGCTTTGTAGCTCTGAGACTGGCAACATGGGAGGGGACAGAGATGAGGGGTGGCAAACCTTAAGATGCTACTCTGCCCAGCAAGTGATCTCAATGTTCCTGAAGCTGGTGTGGAGGTGGAAGGCTAGAGGTGGGGATAATCTCCCAGTATGGCAGCCCCACAGCCCTCCTGCCAGGAGAGTATGTTTCAGGACAACACTGCCTTAGCCCTGCCTGAGGAGAAGGTGACAGAAACCCTCCTTAAAGGGGAATTTCTGGATGACCAGCTTGCCTGGCAAAGCCAGGATCCCTGTGCATGTGGTTTTCAGGGTTAGTAGCCTGAGGGAAATGGAGAGTCCCAGACTTGACTGGTTGATGAAAGAGGTAGAAATTAAATCTACATCTGCCACCAGCTCAGGAGCTCTTCCTCAGCAAGGCCCCTAACCTCTGGGACCCCTGGGACCCCTAACCTGACTTCCCTTCCAGCCAGTGGAGGAAGCAAACCAACACTCTACGCAAGACCTCCAAGTGACTGAGGCATATTCAGACACCGCCAACCTTACAAAAAAAATGAAATTGAATTATACAGCTTGTCTGACTCTGTCACCTAAATTTACCAGATAGTTGCCAAAGATGGTGCTTCTTCACTCTGCCTGTGTAGGCCCAGGCTCAGCGAGGCCCCAAATCACAGGGTTGAATATGCACAAACCATGATAATGACTCTTTTTCCTAAGGAAATAAAAAAAAATGGTTCCAGCTAGTGCAGATTCATATTCTCAAGAATGTGGATTTGTAAGTATATCAAAAGGACCAGATCTGCTGGAAGTTGCGGGAGATTAAGGCAGGGAGGGAACATTGCAGCAATTTGGACTCCAAATTTTATACTTTATCTTAGATGTCTCCTCGTTTATAATAAGCAGCTAAATATAGCCCGTTGTTTCTTGACTCTTGGAAAATTGGTCACCAACTGTCGAACAATATTAATTTCTCAGTCCAGCCAGCCCAGCTGCGCACCAGCTGCTACTCCTGGAATTTAGCTATGCCTTCTTCTCTTGATCTTTCTCTCTCTCACCCGAACCTGTGTTCTGTTTCTTCTAACGGTGCCTGAATGGTGCAGGATGGGCCTCAGTTCATGAGCCAGAATTCCTGGGCTCTGTCCTCAGCCACAACTCCTTCACTTGGCTCAATCCCGTGGGGTGGATAGTTTTGTTGCCTCTATGTCCCCAGCTGGAAAGATGGGTCTGATGGCATTAATCATTACTTCCCTCCTTGTCATGATTCTTCTACCTGCAGTGAGTCTGCTATTTGCAGGGACCCACAGACAACTTGGAGAAAGGTGGAGTCATGTTTTTAAATGCTGCCATTCCCCAGGGGCCTCACAAATGCAAATCCAGCTTCAACATAGTTGCCCAATGCTCCCCACTGCACTTCCTGTCATGTGACCTGCTTTTCTAGGCTATTCTTGAGGTGCAGGGGTTGGTGAACAATGAGTTTATTCACTGCCAAATTTCGATCTCCTATTGGCTTTATTATTATAATAATAATAATAATATCTGTAGCATTTGTTAAGCATTATGTGTCCATTACTGTCCTAAGCACTAGGGTAGATAAACTATAAGTAGACTGGACACACAGTCTCTCTCCTAAATGAGGCTCACAGTGTAAAGGGGAGAGAGAACATGTACCATATCCCTATTTTATAGATGAGGAAACTGAGGCCCAGATCATTTAAGTGGCTTGTTCAAGGGGTACATGATACAGGTACACAGTGGTTACTATATATTTGATTGGATTATGGGCATCCCTTGGTGCCCTTAATTGATCTTCTTCCACCAGGTTTAAGGGGTGGATTTACAGCATGCTCATGAGCTGCATCATTTGATTGGATCCTGCAGACAAGCTCTGATTGAGTGCAAAGATCTGCCAATTGTCTGATAAAATGAAATCATAGTGGAATGCAGAGATGGAGAGATTAATAGAGAGAATGTTTCTGAAAAATCAAAATTCTATCTTTCCCTGTCCCCACTCATTGCCTCCCCACTCATCTCCTACCAGCCAGGAGTGGAAAGCTACTACCACCGCCACTGCCTCCACCACCTTGCCTGTGTGAGCCTCACGATCTCCCTCCATAAGGGTTCCAGGAGGATTATATCAGTGCTGCAGCCCTGGAGGGGACAGAGAGGAGGTGAAGGGGGCCTCCAAAAGAGTAGTATTAGTGGATGAGGACAGTGAGAAGCAGTGTGGTCTAGTGGCTATAGCACAGGTCTCAGCGTCAGAAGGTCCTATGTTTTAGTTCTGGATCTGCCACTTGTCTGCTGTGTGAGCTTGGGCAAGTCATTTAACTTCTCTGTGCCTCAGTTATCTCATCTGTAAAAATGGGGATTAAGACTGTGAGCTCCATGTAGGACAAGGACTGAGTCCAAACTGATTAGCTTGTATCTCCCCCTGGGCACCCCCTGCCCCTCCCCATGCTTTGAACAGAAAAAGCTTAGTAAGTGCTTAACAAATATCACAGTTATTATTATTATTATTATTATTACACAGGTGGCTCTGGGAGGGTTGGGAATAAGGTTCATCAAATGTCCCAACTTTCTTCTTCTTCAGCTATGCTCCCTTGTCATTAGACGGCGACTAATGCAGTTTAAAGCACTTGGACAATGGAATGAGGCAGCGAGATACTATGAAAGCATATCAGCTCTTCTCAGGGGACTTTGCCCAATAAGAAGGACATAGTTCCTAATGATGGTAATCCTTCAGGGAATCTGCCACTTCCTGTCACACAACCCAAGTCCCCTGACCCCTAATCCCATGTTTGTCCCACTAAACTTCTCTCTTTATCGCTTAACCCACTCTCTTTCTTGCCACTGCCCCTCTTCAGTCTCCTACACGGAGGTGTCCAAGTGTCTTGAAGCAAACCCTTTGGGCCCCCTTCCACCCTCCTTGTGACTCCTTCTGGGTCAGGGAAGTGGAAGAGTCCCCACTTGGACTTGGGGTTCAGATTCTCAAAGGTTCTAAAGCTAATGGAACCTCCCTTGGAGCAGATTCCATGCAGAGCAGCACTGCTTCCCCCAGAGACCGCCCTCAGTGCAGCAAGCCACTCTCTGCAAAGTCCCTTACTAGTTGAGGATAGCAGGCGATCAACCCTGGGAGTGAAACTTACTGGGGTCTCCTCTGTCTCCCCACCACAGGTGCATCAAAATCACTATTGGCCTCCACAGCCACACAAACCCCTTAGAAATAATGAACCCGCTGTGACTCTGCCTTGGTCTCCTCACCTTATCCACAAGCTGAGATTTAACCCTGGGGAAGATTCTCCCGGGACAGGGCCCTTCCCCCTCCCCACACACCCATCACTTCATGCTGAAGTTGTGTGCCCACTGAAACGCAGGGGTATTATTAGTCTCTAAGCTGAACCTTACCCAAACAACAATTGCTAAGTCTGTAGTGTTCTGCCCAGCAGAAGCATTGAAAAGGGGTCTATTGTTGGCTGTTGCAAGCAAACAACAGATAATAGATACCTTCCTAACAGCTTCCTGCAAGGTAATCATTTCCCTTTCTGGGAAGATGGCAGGTGTATTGTTAAGCCACATAATAGATCTCTAGAGAAATCAGAGATATAATCATTTGTTCCTTTCTTTAAAAATGTTAATCCCATAATGCCACCCCACCCATTTTTTGCTTCCTAGGGGCAGGGGGTGAGATGGAAGGGGGAGGGCATTTCTAGATATGGGAGGGCAGCCATGCCACAATGATCCCTGTGGGGGCAGGAGGAAGGGCTTGGGAGATGGGGAGGGAAAGCAAAAGAATGAAAGGGGGAGGTAATGGGAAAGAGGGAAGGGAGCAGGGAAGGGCAGAAGGCGGACAAAAGTAAGAGTTATGGGATGGGGGAGTAGGACAGAAAAGCAGGGCAACCGCTGGGACTTGCACTGGCTGAGGTGAGGGGAGGTTCCAGTTTCCCCCTCCCCACAGAGCGCCCTGCACCCCTTCCACAAGCCCAGGGTTCCCTGCTGCCCTAGCCTAGACCTCAAATTAGGCCCCATGAACCCTGGAAGCTGTGGCTTTACTATGGGGTTGGGGGACTGGATGGTGCATAATGTCACAACAGCCACGGGCCACAGGGTGCCCTCAGGCCCCAGCCCAGCCCCCAGCTTTGACAGTTCCATCCAAACTGTGCCTGGGAGGGGGGATTTCTGGGGGCTGCCGAGTGGTCAAGGTCAGGGGGCTGGGTTGGCAAGACGCAAAAGCAGAAGGTGAGTTCTGAGGAAAACACCAATCCTGCTTTATGCACTGAGCCCTCTGAGAAGAATCTGGCCTGCTGAAGAAGTAAAAATCAAGTTCATAGGAACTTGCCCACTGAAAATCCAGGAAAGGATCATTTCTTTAAGGATGGGGTGGGGACCACAGGAAGCCCCAAGGACTTTGCTGTAAGTATTTCTTAGGAGACTGAGTAAACTTGAAATAAACAGGAGAATTATACCAAACAGGACCCTTGTTGCCCTGCCCCAGAGAGGACCTGTACCAAGCAGGCAGTAGGGTAAGAAATGGGCTAAACTTTGTACTCTGACCGTCAACCCACGCCCCTGGAATTACAGGACCGCATCAGCCAAGGAGCTCTGCTGTCAGTGATCAAAAAAGAGGAAATTTGCCATCCAACAAAGGCTTCTTGGGGCCCAGAACCAATCCCCCACTCCACCCTTCTGCCGCAGCACCACCAAAAAAAAAAAAAAGTTCAATTAGGAACCGTCCAGTTAAAGAGCACTTCAGGTAAGCAGCGTGGCTTAGTGGATAGATTACAGAAAGTCATAGGTTCTAATTCCAGCTCCACCATTTGTCTGCTCTGTGACCTTGGACAAGTCACTTCATTTCTCTGGATCTCAGTGACCTCATCTGTAAAAGGGGGATTGAAACTGTGAGCCCTGTGTGGGACAGGGTCTGTGTCCAACCCGATTTGCTCATATCCACCCCAGCACTTAGTACAGTGCCCGGCACATAGTAAGCACTTAACAAATACCACAATTATTATCATTATTATTATTATTCATATGAGAAGCAGCATGATGTAGTGGATAGAGCATGAGCCTGGGAGTCAGAAGGTCAAGAGTTCTAATCCTGACTCCACCACTTGTCTGCCCTGTGACCTTGGGCAAATCACTACACTTCTCTGTACCTCAGTTACCTCATCTGTAAAATGAGGATTGAAACTGTGAGCCCCACATGGGACTGTGTCCAACCCGATTTGTTTGTATCCACCCCAGCACTTAGTACAGTTCCCGCCACTAGTAAGTGCTTAATAAATACCACCATTACTATTATTATTATAAGGACCAGAATAAACTCTCCCCACCCTCCCCTAATCCTCTTCCTCATTCCCTACTGTCCTCGTTCCTCTAAACTCTTTGTTTTCAGGATAATAGAAAGAAGGAGTGAAGATGGAAGAGGAGATGTTGTTAGGAAGAGGGTAAGGTGGCAGCCATAGGGAGAAAATGCAGCCACATGCAGGAGGACACTGGAAAGAGAGTTTGACGTCCAGCAGTGAGAAGCCAAGAGGAGTTGGACAGACAGTGGAGAGAGAAAAGAAGATCAAATGCTGGAGAAGATAGGGGGAAGTCTACTCTCTCCCATCCCCCTGTCCCCCAGCTACCCCCGACATTGCTAGAACTGAGTAAGGCTCCTGCTTAAAAGGTGACCTTTAAAGAAGGTTGTAGCGACCTCTAGTGGTCCCGAAGGCACAAGGCACAATTGCAAGCAGCGCTTAGTCCCTTGACTTCAGGGCCCCTCTCCTCTGCAGCAGGTTAGGTCAGGAGAATCACGAAATCTCGGTTCAAACTAAGAGGCCAAGTTATCCAGCCCCCTACCTCCAATTAGATCAATGACTAAACTCTGCCTGGGATCTTTTCCTGAGAAAACATTGATCCTCGGGGGTGATGCCACCTCTCTCAACTTCTAACTTCCAGTCAAGAATTTATATTTTAATCCAACTCACACCTCCAGTAACACGGATCTCGCTGACCTCTGAGCCTGCAACATGGAGGATATAAAATTTTTAGGCTGCAGTTAGAGACAAAGAATACCAATCCATTCAGCACTTTTCCTTCTCTTTCCCATTCAAAAGTTTAACCCAAATTAGGAATTTTTCACCTATTTTCTCCAGCATTTGATCTTCTTTTCTCTCTCCACTGTCTGTCCAACTCCTCTTGGCTTCTCCCTGCTGGACCTCAAACTCTCCTTCCAGTGCCCTCCTGCATGTGGCTGCATCTTCTCCCAGTGGCTGCCACCTTCCCCTCTTCCTAACAACATCCCCTCTTCCATCCTCACTCTTTCTTTCTATTATCCTGAAAACAAAACAAAAAAAAGAGCAAAAGATGCCAAACATTTAAAAAAGATGTGCAAGCTCCTGCCCCATTTCCTAAAGCAGTGCATTTTGGAAAAGCTAACCTCTATTGTGCCCACCACTTTGCTGAGGGACAATGGGCAAGTATTTCAACTTCTCTGTGCCTCAGTTTCCTCATCTGCACAATGGGTATTCAATTCCCGTTCTTCCTTCTACCTAGACTGTGAGCCTCATGTGAAACCTGATTATCTTGTAGCTACCTCTGTATTTAGTACAGTGCTTAACTCATAGCAAACACTTAACAAATACTATTATTATTATTATTACAGTCTACTAAAACTGTCAGCTCCTGAAGAGTGGGGAATGGGTCTTAGTTTAATTATACAAAAAGCTGGGCCAGGTATGCCAAAGTACTTTAAACAAACCAAAAATATTCCAAATCAATCCAGCCCCTTTAGCCTTCCTTCTATTTCTAAGAACTAGCTCTTTGCTCCATGTCTTAGATCTTTTCTGCTCACTACTGAATGATATTACATTTCCTACCTTATAGGTGGGAAAACTGAGGCACCAAAAAGAGGTAGGAATTGTTTATGGTTACCCAGGGAGCATTCGAGATAGTACTGGTTAGAGAACTCAGAAGTCCTGTCCCTGTCCATTTGCCTCCTTTTTGGCTTTAGGACCAGTGAGTTCCTCACCTCTCTGTAGGACTTCAGTGATCACCAGAAAGCAGCTGTGGTGACAGTGGTGACAGAGCAGCTCAGACCAGCAGCCATCTGCAATGCCCACTATCACCCAGGGAATTCTCCTTGCCCAGTTCCATGGAAAGGGGAAATCATTCTGAAACATATCTCCTCTGGAAGGTCTTCAGTGATTCCCTATCTCTATTCCCTATCTCCCCCACCACTGTCTTACCCAACACCCAAGCTCTCATTGCCTCCCGGCACTGGTGGCATTTATGTACTGATCTTTTTATTCTTTTGCTTTCTTCTGCCTACCAGTTGATCGATCTATTGTATTTAGACTGTAATTGTATTCAGATTCTGGAATGTAAGCTCCTTGTGGGCAGGGAATGTGTCTACCAACTCAGTTGCTTTGGACTCTACCAAGCTTTTAGTACAGTGCTCTGCACAGAGTAAGTGCTCAATAAATATGATTGACTGATTGAGCTCTTACTTTGTGCTGAACACTTTACTAAGTATTTAAGAGAGTACAAGGTAGTTGGTAGACTGCTCTAACTGTAATTTATTTTATTTTCTGTCTCCCACACTAGGTAGTAAGTTCCTTGAGGATAGGCATTGTGTCTTCTCACTGTATCATATTTCCCCAAGGGCTGAGTATAGTGGTCTGCACATAATAGGTGCTCAATAAATACTATTGCTCTCCTTTAAATTGACAGGACAGTTTGCCTATGCTAATGAAGCTTAAAGATATGCCACACAGGGCTACCCTTAATGGAAAGGTCTAAGCTGAAGCATCAGAAAAAGTTGATTCACCTGTGCTGGGCAGCAGCAGCTTGGGAAAGAATCAAAGGTGGATGATCAAATGATCAAAACGTTGATCAAAGACAATAGCAGAGACTCAAGTCTTTACTGCATGGAAGAAGGAAATAGTAAACCACTTCCATAGTTTTACCAAGAAAACTCTATGGATACACATACCAAAATGACTTTATGACAGAATATGGGATGTTCTGAAGGGTGGAAATGGCTGCCTTCTGATTCAATGGCATTTGAAGAAAATACTATTGATTAATTGATGGATTTGGAGGGATATTGAAAGGGAAGGATGCATCAGACTGTCATCACTGAGAAATCCTCCAGAAAGGGACTCTGCATTTCCTCTTAGTCTACCATGGCTCCCCATCACTACTCCCTGTATCCCCTAGGCTGGCTCCCCCATGCCTCTTTCACTGAAGCCAGAGATGAAAGTCCTCTAGACTGTAAGCTCTTTGCGGGCAGGGAACATGTCTATCAACACTGTTATACTGTACTCTCCCAAGTTCTTAGTACAGTGCTCTGCCACAGTAAGCGCTCAATAAATACTATTGCTTGACTGAAAAGAACACTCCCAGTTGGACAGTGGCCCATTAGGCCCATTGTTCAAGAGCTGAAGATGGTGAGCAGCCACAGCCAATGTTAAGAGAGCCAACATTATTGAGTCAGCAAGGGGACCCAGCCAGAGCCAAGAAAAATATGAGATGGGGGAAATCTAAGTTGTGTGCTAAGTACCATGGTAGAGAGCTAGTGTTCTAGTGTTAGCTAGTGTTCCTGCTCAGAAAGTGGGGGCCAGGAGGGAGAGAGGCCGGTTCATTGATCCTAGACTTAGCCCCCGGCCCGGACTGCCTATTTTATCAGCTGAAGCCTTTCCCAATCTTCCAGAGACAGTGTGGGAAACAGAGGGGAAACCGACTGGCATGAAACCCAAGAGACCAAAGGTCCTGGATCTCCAGATTCCCAAAGGAGAATGATCAGAGGATCCGGGAGAGCTGAGACTCTCCAACTCAAATAGACTGTGCCCTCCTTCAGTGTGGGCTTTTTGTCTTCCTTCTACAGTCCTCAGCATCCCAGTGCCCCAGCTCCCTAGATCCAGGAATAGAAAGCCAAGAGCAAGCGGCCAGGCTTTAAAGGAAGCCGGCTGGAGAAGCACTTCAGAACATAAATACACATGCAAATGACTAACTCAGGTCTCCCTCAGAGAGCTGGAATGTCCCCTGCCTCCCGCTTCCCCCATCCGGCCCCTGCCAGGCCCTCTGGGCCGTTTTGGCAGGTGGGATTTGGGCCCCCTGGGCGGCTGAGTGTGGGGGTTAGGGGGCTCCCTCCACAGGCTCATCAGTTTCTTTGCCAACATGCCTGGCCTTGGAGAGAGGCTCAGCTCCAGGATTTCCACACGGCCTGTTGCTTATCGTGACTCCTTTTTTCCTTTCTTTCTTTTTTTCAGCTCAGAATGGAAATAGCCCAAAAATGAATGATTTGAAGATCAGTGTGAAGTCATTTATTTGAAAGGATAATCATATAAAATGGGTATTTTTTCAGAGCATTGAAGGCCTCCAAGAATTCCCAGACAATACACTCTTTCCTCTCTGCTTCCTAAAGAGCATCCTGCCATTTGGAATTAGTTGCTTCTCTGTAAGGTGAATTGCTCCCAGCAGAGTGTGTCCAGGCATTAATATGGCTGTCTGGAGACCCTAGACCCACAGGAGGGGTAGGAGACAGAGGAAGAGAAGTAGAAAAGGGGGTGTAACAGAATGATACAAAATGCCCCTGATTTGGAGTTAAGAACCAGGAAGTGGCTCAATGAAACACCTGGGGGCTTCCCACTCAGCCTCCCACAATCCCACCATCATCCTCTTCCCCTATCCCAGCTCGGCCACTTGTCAGCTGTGTGACTGTGGGCAAGTCACTTAACTTCTCGGTGCCTCAGTTCCCTCATCTGTAAAATGGGGATTAAGACTGTGAGCCCCACGTGGGACAACCTGATTCCCCTGTGTCTACCCCAGTGTTTAGAACAGTGCTCGGCACATAGTAAGCGCTTAACAAATACCAACATTATTATTATTATTATCTAACTGCTCAATCACTTCCTTTCCCTGGAAAGGCCTCTTTAAGTCTCTGAAATCAGAGTAATAATGCCCTCTGCCCCGGTGCAGAGAGGCAATGTAATAGGGCCTCAGTATAAGCCACCAGATTTTTTTTGCCAGGAAAACCCAACACAAATGTTCTCATAGGAATTCTCTCAAACATGTGTTCATTTTCATAAATTTTCATGCAGTGGACCAAAGGCCCTGACTCTTCCAGGAATGTCAAATCAGACAAGCTAGAGTCCTATGGTAGAAGGATTCGAGCCTGTCTTTCAGGCCACCCGAAGTGGTGAAACCCACAACCGTTTCCCCAAACTGGGGCCAATTCCAAGGCCCAGTGGTGGCTGGGCCCATGAGAGAACACTTGAGAGTTAAGGCTGCCCTCCTCTTCTCTCCCTTTTCCTCCCCCGCCTCCCCTCTCCCCTCGGCATATGGCAGGGAAGGAAGTGAGCTGGGTTGGTGGGGCAGGGCCCAGAGCTCCCATTCCCTCAGTGTTGGGGCATGGTCTGTCTTTGGCCTCAGCCCAGGTTTCAGAGCTCAGCAGGCTCAGGGTCGATGCACTGGGGCCTGCCAGTCACCCTTCCCAGCACCTGCCCCCATCCTCCCTCTGCCTTTGATCGTGTGGTTTCCTGCCCGAGCCGCCCCACATGAAAGAAAAGGCAACAGAGCCAGCCAGCCTCAAGCCCAGCCTTGTGGAGACTCCGACCAGCAGACGATGTTGGTCTCTTCTCTGCCTGCTATCCATCATGTTTGGAGTCAGACAAAACTCATGCCTCGCCCAGACACTAGGAGAGGACCGGACAGGCGGAACACCTCTTCACTCTTACAGCAGTGGTACTGAGCTGTAGTGGTTGAGAAAGAGTCAGAGAGAGAAAGATAGAGACAGAGGGAGGGATAAACAGAGAGAAAGAGAGGGAAACAAAGAGACAGAAAGAGACAGAGAGAGAACAAGAGAGAGAGAGAGAAAGGGAGGAAGAGAGGAAGAAAGGAAGGGAGGGAGTAAACTGGGCCAAACCAATGGATTGAAATCCTGAATGAGGTTACATTACCAACCAGAGCCCCCGCCAAGCCTGGCCTGGACTAAATCATGAAGAGCTTGTAATGAACTTTGAGTAGCTGCACTCTGAACCCAAACGACAAGGGAACAAATCCAAGGAGACAAAGGTCACTGGGGGCCGGAAAAGAGACACGTTTCCTGATGATTCCCAGAAAACTGCACATTTTGAAATCTCTCCAGACTAGGGCCCATCCAGAGAGGGTGATCAGAAAGGACTCAGAATAGGAGCAGGACTGTAACCCCATATGCTACCAGACTGGTCCCCCAGGAAAGTCAGGATCATATGTGATTGTAAACTCCTTCAGTAGAATGTATGCTTCTTGATGGTAGGGATTGGATTCTTCTTTCTTCTGTGTGCTTTTCTGTGTGCTCCCCATCTAGAGCTTACCTTAAAGGGCTCTGCACTTGTTAGGCACCCAGTAAGTAAGCACTGCTGCTTCTGCTGCTGCTGCTGCTGCTGCTGCTAACTGAGAGTCAGGAATGATGGAAAAAGGGAAGAGGTAGCCGGAAAGGAGGAAAAAGAAGACAAGAGACCTAAGACCTAGAGAGAAGGCAGAAAGTAATGAGCACGGTCAGGATATGTTTGCCACTTCTCTCCCGTGAATAATGAGGAAAAGCAAACCTGGGAAAAAAGATGGGGACATTTCTAACCTCGGTTTCAAGGACAGTTGTACAGGAAATGGTGTGGCCTAGAGGAAAGAACATAGGCCTGGGCGTTGGAGGACTTGGGTTCTAATCCCAGTTATGCTATCCGCCTACTGAGTGATCTTGGGAGAGTCTCTTTACTTCTCTTTGTTCTCTCTCCTACTTAGACTGTGAACCTCTCCTAGGAGAGGAACTGAGTCTGACCTGCTTATCTTGAACTTACCCCAGAGCTTAATACAGTGCTTGGCACATAGTAAACACTTAACATAATTACTACTATGTCTGGGGACGGCTGGGCCCTGTGAATGTGACTTTGTGATACCGGAATCGTCTTTCAGAGCAGGGTGTTTTCAAACGGGATTGAACAGGAAGCTGATCCTTTAATCAGTCCATCAGTCAATCAATCACTTGGTCTCACTTTCATTCGATCTTAAGGAAAGAAAAGCTCAACCACAACTGTGGTCTAACTTCTAATGGTGGTTTCAAAGTCAGGTCAAACCAGCATTCTGATGCCCCCTTGGGAGCAGTCATTTCTGAGCAAAGAGCCCTATAAAGATCTGGGGATTTCCATGCTTTAAGGATCCTGCCTTTCTTCTCAGCTCACCACTCAACTCCAACTTCTGTTTTCACCCTACATCTCTGTCCCCTCCTGCCCTCTGTCCAAGATTGCTTCCCCTCAGTGTTAGCTCCACTCTCCATTCTCTGCCTTAATAATAAATACTAATGATGGTATTTTTAAGTACTTACTATATGGCTCAATTCCCAAATCTTCTCTTAAAAATAATAATGATGGTATTTGTTAAGCGCTTACTATGTGCCAGGCACTGTACTAAGCACTGGGGTGGGTATAAGCAAATCGAATTGGACACAATCAGTGTCCCAAAGGGGCTCATAGTCTTAATCCACATTTTACAGATGAGGTACCTGAGGTGCAAAGAAGTGAAGTGACTTGCCCAAGGTCACAGAGCAGACAAGTGGAAGAGTCAGGATTAGAACCCATGACCTTCTGACTTCCGAGCTTTGATCTCTCCATGAGGTCACACTACTTCTCCTTCACTCCCTCGCTATTCTGTCCTATTTCCCCTTTTTCCTTTCCTTCCCCTACATGGATCCTGGCCTTCTTCTGCCCCTCCCCACACCCCAGAGCACCCCAGGGTAAAGGTCATGCCTTGGGAGATGCCAAGACTAAAAACTGTGAGGGAAGAGTGAGGGATTAAACTTGGGCACACCAACCTCTAATGAAAATTTATAATTTCAAACAGGGACTGCCAAATTTTCCTTTCTATTCCTTTTGGGCCCAGTGTAACCTCTCTTCTTTGAAGTTTAATGGTGCATGGGATCTGGATAAGGGTATGGCAGCAAAACAGATCCAGCCCAGAGTCCTTAAATCCCTGAGTCCAGGGAAAAGGAGAACCCAACAACTGTGGGGAATGGGAAGGAGCTGAAGGTGTTAAAAGATGCTTTCCAGTTTCAGACTCTGTGATGCAATAACAAACCCACGGAGAAGCATTTAAAACACACTCTCACACACACGCACACACACACATACACACATATTTCATGCTATTTTTCCTGATTAGGATCTCATACTGAGAAAAATACTCTGAGCATGAGAACACTTCCAGGCCACAATGGGGTAAAAGCAGAGACAGTAAAAATGACTTCCCAATCCAACCTACATTCAGGCTCCGTAGGGGACTGCCAGTTCTAATTTGCTCATGTTAATGTCATCCTAATTCTTTCATATTTATAGAGAGGCCGGGCCCCATCAGAGCACAGAGATGGCCCTGTTTGGCTGAATTTTCCTAGATGACGGTTGTGCCAAAGCAACCCCAGCCCCTGGGAGAGAGCCTGCCAATCTTCCCATGATCTGTATCATGTCTCCCACTGCAAAGACCGAATGCTGAATGCCAGCTACAGGATCTCCAACCAAGTAGCCTTTCCAGAGAGCGCTTCAGATCATAGGGACTGACGTGAGCAAATGCTCATTTCTACCCATAAACTTGAGTGCAGAGTGCTCAGAAAACGTTTGTATGTATTTTTAACATAAAAATAAACTTATCTGGGATCGTGTTTATTTCATTTTTCTCAAATGCCATTCTCGACAGCATGCAGTACCTTTAAAAACATCAAGTCATTTGACTTTAGTCTCAGCTCGTACTGGGGTTCAAGAAAGTAAGCCAAGCCAGCTGGAGGGGATTCTAGATGGGTTCCAGAGGCATGGGGGAAACAGATTCCTTTTCACCCCCAGGAGGGTGCATTGCTTGGCTCTCCTGCACTCAAAGGGGAGGAGGGAAGTGGGATGGCTATCTGTCCTTATTTTCCAACTGAGCAAATTGAGGTCCAGGAGCAGGCCCTTCACCGGTGGGACTGATCTGAAGGCCCTAGTCCAGTCATGGAAAAACCAGCTGGCTTGGACAGCCTCTTTACCGATCTACAGGTACTCCACTCTCCTACCCCAGTCATATTTCTAAACTGCTGCCCATTCATCTCCATGAGAGACAGAAACTCCTGACCCTTGGCTTTAAATTCCACTATCTGTTTTTTCCCTCTTACCTATCCACTGTCTTCTGCTACTATATCCCAGTTCGTACTCTTCTTCCCTCTCAAGCTCACCTTCTCACCCTGCCTCATCCTTAACTCTTTCACCTCCAACTCCTGGTTCACTCCCTTCCTCCTGTTCTGCATCTTTCCCCACTTCAAGTCCACCAGGCCGTAGTACTCCTTGTCTTCAAAAAAATCCTTCCTAAATCCCATCTCTTCCAGGAGGCTTTCCCTGGTTAATTTTCCATCTCCCCAGGTCAGATTCTTCCTCCTTTCACCACAGCACTTTTGCACGATCTTAGTACCTTGACACTCACCACTTGGTGTTGCACTTTTAATAATTAATAATTACAGTATTTGTTGAGAGCTTACTATGCGTTGAGTATTGGTCTCAGGACTGGGGATATACAAGTTAATTAGGTCGGGCACAATTCCTGTCTCATATAGGCCTCACAGCCTAAGTAGGAGGGAGGACAGGTATTGAATCCCCATTTTACAGGTGAGAAAAGCGAGACACAGAGAAGTTAAGTGACTTGCTCAAGGTCACACAGCAGTCAACTGGCAGAGTCAAGATTAGAACCCAGATCTTCTGTCTTCCAGGCCTGTGCACTTTGTATTTTTTGCTACTTCTTCCTTTACTAAATTATTTTATGTCTGTTTCCCCTGGTAGATGGTGAGGTCCTTATGGATAGGGACTATATCTTCTAACATATTCTCCCGAGTGCTTAGTACAATTTTTTGCACCCAGTATGTTCTCAATAAATATTATTGATTGATTGGGCCAGATTCATTGACCCTTGCACAGGTCTTGTTTGGGCCCCTCAGCTTCCCCTTTGTGAACCCAAGCCTCAAGAGGCAAAGGGGACAAGTGTGGACTTATGCACGTGTCCACAGGAGCACCCCAGCCCACTGAGTCACTTGAGACTTTCAACCCAGAAACCACATTGGCTGGGTCTGAAGTGACCATCCAGCCAGTTTCAGTTGGCCCCTCCCTTGCCTGGGAAGACAGAAATGGCACTGTTCCCCTTTACAACTGGCATTTTTTTGTAATACATCTAACCTCCTTGCACCTTGACTCTGGCCTCCAACTCTTCCAGCTTGGAAGTGCAACCCATGTTTACCTGGGAGGGGACTGCAAAGGCTCTGAAGCAAGGGAACCCTGAGCATTTGCTTGACAAATGGGGAGGTTCTGTAAGCCACAGATATGACGGCCTCACTTCCATAATGCAGCTTGTTTTACAGGTTTAGCAAAGGGCTGTCCAGAACTCGTTAGTGCCAGTGATGGCCATCCTAACCAGGTCTAGTGTAAATAGTGTGGCCAGTCAATCAGTTTTACAATGGAGAGTCCAGTTCTCAGCTGGTCTGTCCCCTATCTGGAGCCAATATGGTGAGAATCCTTTTATTCTGAGCCACTGAGCCACTGAGCCATGCTGGAGAAACAGTGTGGCTCAGTGGAAAGAGCACGGGCTTTGGAGTCAGAGGTCATGGGTTCAAATCCTGGCTCTACCACTTGTCAGCTGTGTGACTGTGGGCAAGTCACTTAACTTCTCTGTGCCTCAGTTACCTCATCTGTAAAATGGGGATTAAAACTGTGAGCCCCACGTGGGACAACCTGATTCCCCTGTGTCTACCCCAGCGCTTAGAACAGTGCTCTGCACATAGTAAGTCCTTAACAAATACCAACATTATTATTATTATTTTATATCACTTTTTAACTTTTCAAGGCCAACCTTCCTCCACTGCAGCTCTTGTTGCTTAGTCCTGTGACTCAGAAATGGGTTGTTTTTATGGGAAACTGGGAGGGGAATGGAATAGCTCTGGATCAAATAGGGGTTCAGGCCACCCCCACGAAGAAATGTTCTAAAATCATGCAAAATCAGAGTATTTTCACAAAATAGTACTTGTGATGTCATTGCATTATGTTACTTGCCTGGTGTATCAGATGTGACACCATATTCATCTCTTTGCCTAGTACTACCAAGAGCCAACAGTGGCCGCACTAAACCTGAGTCCAACACACCTTTATCTGGTATCAAAGGTCATTCATTCTATAGGGAGGATCAATGAGGTCAGCAGCCATGAAGTGATCTGCTTGCAGATAATCAGCATGCCAGAGATGGAACTGAAAATCAAACCTCTCAATCAAACTGAATCAAACTGAGCTTACCTCCTCCAAGAGGCCTTCCCAGACTGAGCTTCCCCTTTTCCCTCTGCTCCCTCTCTGCCCCCCACTCACCTCCCCTCAGCTAAGCCCCCTTTTCCTCCCCTTTCCCTCTGCTCCTCCCCCTCTCCCTTCCCCTCCCATCAGCACTGTGCTCGTCTGCTCATATGTATATATTTTTATTACCCTATTTATTTTAATGAGATGTACATCCCCTTGATTCTATTTATTGCTATAGTTTTTGTCTATCTGTCTCTCCCGATTAGACTGTAAGCTCGTCAATGGGCAGGGATTGTCTCTATCTGTTGCCAAATTGTGCATTCCAAGCGCTTAGTACAATGCTCTGCACATAGTAAGTGCTCAATAAATACTATTGAATGAATGAATGAATGAAACCTGGGTCCCCT
The DNA here is from genome assembly GCF_004115215.2 of Ornithorhynchus anatinus. Lineage (NCBI taxonomy): Eukaryota > Metazoa > Chordata > Mammalia > Monotremata > Ornithorhynchidae > Ornithorhynchus > Ornithorhynchus anatinus. The sequence goes on along the minus strand of NC_041732.1, from coordinate 44,983,109 downwards.
CATTCCCAGACCAAAATCCCCTAACCACTCCTGGGGCAGGAAACAGAAACCCTCTCCTACCCCTCCTGCCCCAGAGCATTGTCTTGCAATGTTAACAAGCCAGGCTTCTCTTCAATGGAAACCACCTGGGACTGGCTCCCTTCCTTCCCACATGTTCCTAAGAAATCCTAAATAACCCTCAACCAAGCTGATACTGATCCAAACCCATGACATCCTTGCCAGTCTAGGGAAAGGAACAGTGAAGAACTCAGCAAGGAACTGTATCCTGAGCATAGGACTGGGGGGATTTGCTAGGTTTTTAGGAGGAGGAAATAGGAAGGTTGGTTCCCCTGGGTCCCAAGGTCCTGTGTCCTCGCAGGACTGGTTCAGGTTCCCTGCTCCCCACCTTTGCTCACACAGAGGAGGGGTTGTTATGGTGAAACTATCCTGGACCTGAAGCTGTACAGAGGGAAAGTCCCAGAGCTTGATAACAGCAGGAAGGAAACAATCCTTCCTAGCCCTCAGGACTTCTGATTGAGCTTCAGAAATCTGGCTCTGCCCCAGCCTCAACCCTGTGCCCAGGAATCTGTTTTCCTAGACTCTGAGCTGAGCCTTGAGACTCTCCCATCCTCAGGATGGCAGTCCGTCCACTTTCTTTCTTCCTCAGCCAGAGGCAGGTTCCCAGCTCAGAGAGAGGACGGCCAGAAGGCCAAATAGCTGAAATCCAGTGGACTCTAGGGCCCTGCAGAGCAGCCAGGGCCTGGCCCAGGCCGGCTACCCTTGAAAGCTCCAAACTTTTCCCAGCCTGTTGCTTATTCATTTAGAGCAGGAGGGAGCCTGCCAGCCGGCAGTCTGCACAGGACCCGGCCTGGATGTAAAAATCGTGGAAGCAGCCTGCCCACCCGCCAGCCGGCGCATCCTCCCGACCCTTCAGAGATCTGCCGCAGCTCCTGCCCCACACACCTCCTCACGGCCCTGCCCTCCCCCCACACCCGTCCCTCTACCTCCAGGCCCGGCCCCGGCCGGCTGGGGATGCTGCCTGTGGGAGAGCCCTCTCGCTAGGCCCTGCGAGCTGGGGATGGGCAGAGTTAGAGCGCTGGGAGGAAGGAGCCCGACCAGCAGGCTTGAGGGAGAGCGGCGTTGCTAGGCAGAGGACTGCCCAGAAGCATCTTTGCTCTTCTGCCTCCCCAACTCCTCAGAGCGGAGGGGTGGTACCGAAGGAGGGCAGGCCATGGCTCCCAACTTCTGGGACCTCTGGGCTCTGATATGCTGCGGACTCTTTCTCCTGGCCCGTGGACAGCAGCCACAGGGCACCGATGCCAACCGCTGGAGGCAGATGATCCAGTGGGAGAACAATGGGAGGGTGTACAGACTGCTCAACTCAGGCTCGGAGTATGTGCCTGCCGGGCAGCACCGCCCAGACAGCAGTGCCTGGGTCCTGCTGGACGACAGCCCCCAGGGCCACAGCCGGAGAGGCCTGGGGGCCACCATCAGGAGACAGGCCCCTTCCCTACCGGTCCGGGCCGGCTCGGACACCATCCGGGGCCACACCCGGCATCCTTTCGGGTTTGGCCAGGTCCCGGACAACTGGCGGGAAGGACCCATCGGGGACAGCATTGGCTCCTCCCGGGCCCGCGCCTCCGTTGCCCGGCAACGGCAGGGGGGCTCCACCTCCTCGGTCTCCTCGGCCTCGGCCTCGGCCTTCGCGCAGTCCACCTACCGACAGCAGCCATCATACCCGCAGCAGTTCCCCTACCCTCAGCCCCCATTCGCCAACCAGTACGAGAACTATGAGACGCCCAGGGCCTACGACGAGAGCTACGTGTACTACCGGAGCACAGGGGGCGGGGGTACCGGGGCGGCCGCCGTTGCGTCTGCCGGAGTCATCTATCCCTTCCAGACCCGGGTGAGGTACGAGGAGTATGGCGAAGAGCAACAAAACCCGTTCCAGTCCCAGGGTTTCCATCCAGGTCAGGAGAGGTCCTTCATATCGGTGCCCCAGCTGCAGCCACAACCACAGCCTCAGCCACAACCGCAGCCGCAGCCGCAGCCCTCTGATGGCTTGGACAGGAGGTATTCCCACAGCCTCTACCATGATGGTTCCACGGGCTTTGACCAAGCATACCAGGACCCTTACAACTCTGCTCTGAATCAGCCGGCCCCAGCCCCGGTGCTGCCCTCCACCGACAATTTACAGGTCAATCCCGGGCCCCCAGTTGGGGTGGGCCCCGGGTACGGGACTGACCCGCGCCTGGGCTCATATCCACCTTACGCCAATGTACCCTCAGAGCCCTATGTGCAGCCCCGGGCTGTGGAGCCCCAGTTACCTTTCCGGGCCTTGGATCCTTATGGGATGCCAAGGCAAGAGCCCTACCTCCCCATCAGGAACTCTGAAAGTGTCCAGCCGAATCCTGATAACCAGGGTGCCCAGCAGGGCCGTGTCAGCGTGGGCAGCGTGTACAGGCCCAATCAGAACGGGAGAGGTAAGTGCCACGGCGGGTTCCATGGGTTGGGGATCGTGATCTGCAGCATTGACCTTTGACCCCTGCCCCAAATACTCCCGCCTCCCCTGCCTCACAAACTCTCTCTTCATTCCAGAATCTTTGCTTCTTCCTTCCCCAGGCCCTCCACTCCAGCCCTCTCCCTTCCAAAGAAGGAAGGCCCTATTTTTCATTCCTTTGGTCTCTCTCTCCCCCAACCCCTAATTCTTACTCTCCAACAGTGTCTGTCATTGTTAGAGGATCTCACCCTGAGAAAAGGTGCTTTCTCCTACCCTCCTACTCTCCTACCCCTGTCCTAGCCGGAGGGGTCTGTAGGGTTTTGGGCAGGAGGTTGGCCTGAATCAGTGCAGTAATTACTTCTCAGCAGTAAGGAGAATCTCTTGGGGAGGATCCAGAGGGCCAGGCTGGGCTGTGAAAGTTCAGAAGGCTGGTAGAGAACAGGGGGAAATCTCCAGAAGATGATGAAACTGAGGGATAGAGATGATGCAAACTTTAGGGGTGTGGTGTACCCCCTGGATGTTCCAACGAGGTGGGTCTGTGTACCTGGGGGCAGCTAGCTGCCCCACCTGCCTGTCTATTGGTGTATCTGGACTCTGCTCCCAGAACTAGGAGCCTCTTGTTGGGTTGATGGGAATGATGAGGACGATGGCTTCATTTCTCAGATTGCATTTCTCAGTCCATCGCCTTGAGGGAAGTCGAGGTCTTAAAATCACATCCCTCCTCCAAGAAGCCTTCCCTAACTAAACCCTCATATCCTCTTCTCCCACTCTGTTCTGCATCATCCTTGCACTTACATTTTCTCCCTTTATTCATCCCACCCTCAGCCTCACAGCACTTATGTATATAAACGTAATTTGTTTATATTAGTGTCAGTCTCCCCTTCTAGACTGTAAACTCTTGTGGGCAGGGAACATGTACTCCAAATCTGTCATATTGTACTCTCCCAAGCACAAAGTAAATGCTCAATAATTAAGATTGATTGATTGAGTGAATTTCTACTGGGAGAAGAATTCTTACTGACAGAAGAGAAGCAGTGTAGCTTAGTGGAAAGAGCCTGGGCTTGGGAGTCAGAGGACATGTGTTCTAATCCCGGTCTGCCATTTGTCTGCTGTGTGACCTTGGGCAAGCCACTTCTCTGTGCCTCAGTTACCTCATCTGGAAAATGGAGATTGAAAGTGTGAGCCCCACTTGGGGCAACTTGATTACCCTGTATCTACCCCAGCACTTAGAACAGTGAATTGTACATTCCTAGCACTTAGTACAGTGCTCTGCACATAGTAAGTGCTCAATAAATACTATTGAATGAACGAATGAACAATGCTTGGCACATAGTAAGCATTTAACAAATACCATAATCATTAATTATGATTATTATTATTACTGTTCAGCTAGAGAAACTGAGGCCCAAGAGGAGATGCGACTTGCTTGGAGTGTCACACAGTAAATCAGTAGCAGAACGGGGATTAGAACCCAGGCCTCCTGAAATCCAGTCCAGGGCTCTTTCCATCAGAATATCCTGCCTCCTGCCTTCAGTCCTCAATACTATTTATTTAGCAGTTACAGTGTACAGAACACTGTAATAAGTGCTAGGTAAATTACAATACAATGGCATTGGTAAATGCAACCCTTGCCCATAGTCTAAGGTCAGACAAAGGTATTTATTGAGTGATTACTGTCAATTTACTGAATTCCTCAGTCTCACTGTGGGCAGAAAGGGCCTGTGACCACCCAACCTGCTCACTGAGGAAGATGATGTCACTTTATCAATAACTGTAGCAAGGAGAAAGAGGCAAGAGACCATAACAGGCTGACAACAAGCACGTTGTCAAGAAGTATGCCCACCATTCAGGAGGGTGAAGAGATCTACATAGCTCTGTCCATCGCCTTGTGGCTATCAGCAAGTCAACTCTCTCTTTAATGTGGCTAGGAAGGTTATAGAGTGGGAGGTGTTGGAAGAGTGCCGTTAGGCAGAGATTCAGTCTCCTAAGGGAAGCCGGCTTCCCCAATCTGTTTTTGCCTATACCTAGAAAGATTTTTGTTTTCATTTTGGTCATTTGCCCTTGTGTCTTATGTTGCTTTAATGTTTTATTGTTTTATTGCTCCCAATGTGTTTGTCTCCAGTTCTGTCTCCCTCATTTATATTCAGAAATGGAATATCCTTGAAGAACAAGGCCCAAGTCTAATTTTCACCCTTGTACTCTTTTCCAACACTTAGTACTGTGGTCTGCACATAACAAGCACTTAATAAATACTGTTGCTACTACTGTTCTACTACTACTACTAATAATACTACTACATCTACTAAGAATGCCAATCTTCCCTCCTCCCCAATTGCCTTCTCTTCTCAGACCCTCATATTCCAGTTCCTTCTACACTGGCTTTCACATCCCTGAGAGCCTGCATTTATAGCATCCGGCAGCAAGCACTTATGGATAAACAATTCATGTTCCCTTTTCAGATTCTTGTCTTTCCAAACCCTATTACCAGCTGCATTCCTGTTTCTTCACCCTGTGCTCACCCCACTCATTCTCTCAGAAAGTGTCTACCACTATGCATTTTGGCTAGAACATAATAGCAGAATTAGGGACATTCTTCGAGTAACTGGTTGGAGTAGCATGCTGTGTTGGAAGAAATGACTGTGTGTTTGCATGTGGCACTGGACCTAGGATAAGCCTATACAATGTGAATTTTCCTTCTTATAGGATACTACAAGAGTAAAGCCCTCACTTTATAATGGGTCCAGGTATATTTGTAAATATTTTTGTGTAAGCTCCTTGAGGGACTGCACCATGTCTTTTACTTCTACTGTACCTTCCCAAGCACCTAGTATAGTGCTCAGCAGACAGTAGGTGCAGAGAAAATACTAATGATGATGATTAATGCCGAGAACGACCCCACTCAGCCCCCAAGCCCCAGTTTTCCTTTCTTTTCCAAGTGTCTTAGTTCAGCTGAACTCTGTCGACAGCCAATTGGAGTGGTCTGTTGTTAGAGTGGAGACAATCACTGAAATCCTCTTCCCATCCTTATCTCAGAAAGAATGGATTGTGTAATGATCCATCGACTCTGAGAAGACTATCACTGCAATTCCCCTAGCTTCTCTATTCCCAGGGAAGTGTCTTCCCCTTTTTCTATTCCTGCTAGAAAACAGCCCCCAGACAAGGTCAGACAGGAATGGAGCTGATATCCAGTGTAGAACACATCTGGGCTTGTTGGGCTATGTTGCCCACCAAGGGTGTGCCTGACCCCTTTAATGTCCCATACCACCCCAAGGGCCTCAACATAAGAGCAGACCTGCTCACTAGGCAGTTCATTATCTTTAGGAGAAAACAAGATACACAACAACTGAACCCATACCCAACATTCCCCACTTTCTAGAAATCAGCAGTAGGAGCATCCTTCCTGGGTACAGTTGTCACGGTGCTACCTCTATAGAGGTGGTTCCTAGGTTACCAGGGCCTGGGGAGAAAATTAATACAGGGAAGGACCTTTGGGGTAATTCAGTCCAGGTGGGGATGGACCAAACCCCTTTGAGAGTAGGCATGTTGGTGCGCAACTCGAAAGGTGCGATAATCAAGAGATCGGAGGTTGGGGAGACTGTCTCATGGCCCATAAAGCCCCTGCTACTCTGCCTCATCTCTCTTTACTTGCCAAACTACAACAGAAGACAATGGCATTTGGTCTCTTTCATCCCCTGAGTCTAAGGCACTTTTCATTATGGTTATTGCATAGGGCAAATGGGAGCTAGAGGTCAAGAGTGGCTAAGTGGCTCTAAGAGGGAGGAGAGGAAGGGGACTTTTGATGTATTTATGTCTCCAATCCCCTGTTTTCCTCCCAAAGCCTTCCAACCCCAAGGCACATTCCAACTTCCCCATCACCTCATCTAACCCTGACTGACTCTCATGAAGTCAAATTGGGACAGACGTGCAGAGAGGCCAATGATCCTTCTTGCTTCTTTTCACAGACACTACTTAAAGATTCCCTCCTTGACTTCCCAGTCACCCCTACTGTAAATTATTTGATTTCATTTCTATATGGTGAGGCAGTGAGTGAGGTGGAAAGGGGATGAGCCGGGAGAGGAAAGTTTGCACGGCTCCAGGAACTGTGTGGAGAAAGCAAACCCTGACACCCGCCCCCCTCCTCCCCTCCCATTCCTCTCCCCCCCATGGTGCCGTGACTATGGAAAATTCCAGCGTTCCATGGGCATGCCAGACTTTGAGCTTGTTCTCCAGATCAGACCCTGAGTCTCATGCAGGCAATACTGAACAAAAGGCTAATTTTATGAGCTTGACCTCATTTCCTTCTGGCCCAGCTTCGAGAGGTCCAGAGTCTTAGGCAACTTAGTGTGTGTGTGTTTGTGTGTGTGTGTGCATGCGTGTGTATTTTTGTCAACTTGAAAAGCTAAACACATTTGAATGTTTTCCAAGAAAAACCCCACAACACAACAGCACCCTCCCTGAGCCCCTGCTTTCCTTTGTTTTTGCTTCTCTCACCCTTTACACTGGCTCCAGATCTGTCCTGCCTCTTTTCCTCAGCTGACCTGTCTGAGCTGCTTCTGCCATGTTATCCCTCTTACTGGTGTTTGGTTTTCTCCCATGTCCTGATCTGATTCTGTAGTCCTTGTCCAAACATCATTCCTACTGGGTCAAGCAGAGCCCTGGCCCCTGACATCTTCAGCTCATCAACCACCGTGTCTCTCCCTCTGGTCTCTCTCTCTGCTCACTGGATTCTATTCTCTAACTCCTTTCATCGCTACTCCTCTGTCTGTGTTTCACTACATCCTCTCCCTCTGTGATTAGTTGTGTGTTGTCCTTCTTTCATTATCTTGCCCTTTCTCCCTATTTGGCCTCTCTCTACCTCTGGGTTAGCAACTGGTCCCATTTTATATGAGACAAGTCACATGTTCCTCTGGGGTGTCCCCTACCCATTACCGATGCAGCACCCGGTGACCTTCTGCCCTGTACTTTTAAGTTGCAAGCCTCCCTCTGCCTCACTCCCACTGCCAAGTTTCACAGTTCAGAGTCTGAATCTGTGTTCATAGACAGGTGAGAGGGGAGAATGAAGGGGACTGCAAGAAGTTGAGCCCAGGAGGGCCTAGAGCCCCTGCCACCCCTTGAGGGCCTAGACCCTCAGAAAGGAAGCTCAGAGCAGACCCGTCTTGCCAATGAGGGAAGAGAGGAAGGGAGAGGGTGTTTCTCCGGCTTCTGGCCACCACATGACTCTGATTAGATTTATTTTCATTATAATCCTATGCCTCTGCCCGGGTCACCTAGCAACTCTGCAGCCCAGCATATTGGTTGTTGCATTCCTTAGGTATTGCTAGGCTGTGGGTTGCCTGGGGTTTCTCCTGGATGGTTACTAGTATGGTGGGTGCACAGGCAAAGGGCAAGCTGGGACAGTCCTTCTTGTCCCTTTTCTCTCCCTTCTTCTTCCCTCCCTTGGTATCCAGGACAAGTTTCCCTGTGGGGTCAGGGGCTGCTTCTCCCAGGAGATGAGGACCCCCAGTGATGTTGGAGGGGCTGCTTCTCCCAGGAGATGAGGATCCCCAAAGACAAGGACCCCCCAGTGATGTTGGACCAAACCTCTTTCCAGATCCAGAAAATCCCAGATTGGCTTCATTGGGTAAAATTGATTTCAGGGTGGGCACAAGGAAAAACCCCATGATGGATTTCCTCCAAGGCCTCCGTGAAACTCTGGCGTTAGAACAGTCACCCGTTTGCCAAGCCACAACCCCTCAGAAGCAGCCCGAACCCCTTAGAATCCAAGATCTTGAAGCTGCAGAAGAGAAAGAAGGGTGAGCCCCTTACTATCAAAGATGAGCAAGATGGGGCCATAGCATAGGTTCTGTCCTCTCCTTCACATTTGAATTTGGTCTTTTTCTGCCTGTTTCCAATCCTCATCACCCTGAGCCTTGAGCAGGGACTGAAGAGAACTGCAAGCTTATTAGGGCTTGCCCAGATGACATCACCTTCAGCTGCAAAACACCTGGGCATATGTGACCACCACTCTTCTCTCCTCAAGTCTTTGCCCTCCCTTGGGACATCATGACTCTGGGGTGAATAGACTCTGCTCTAAGGAAGTCACTCTTGGTTTAGCCTCTTCACCATCCAAGTCTTGGTTTTTCCAGGACTTTGTGAGGACATTCCTGAACATAGCTTAAGCTGGCACCTGGCTCTGGGAGTAAGAGATGAGAAAAGGCAGAAAAACCCACTGTCCTCTCCACCCAGTAGACCTCTCACCAGCCATGCCCACTTTCAATTATGGTATTAATCGAAGTAAATATTTGTCCATGCTTATGACGAGCACTTGGGATCAAGGGGGAGAAAAAGGTAGAGGGGAAGAGAAAGAGGGTGGAGAGGAGGGGGAGGGAAAGGGGAGATAGTGAGAGGGGGGTATGGGGAGGGAGAGGGAGAAGAACAAAAATGAGGGGAGAGAAGAAAGTTTTGCATTTCTTCTGGCAAACCTGACCCTCCTCACCCCAGCTGCTTCTTCACAGGGCAGAAAAACTTCCCAAAGAATTCAGCTGGCCACAAAGCCATGCTCTTTGGTTTTTGGCCTCTGGGTCACTATTTTTTTTCTTGTCTTGCAAAGGAAATGTGAGTCCAGATCCAGGTAGAGTCACCTTCTTCACCCCAAATGATCAGTCCCAAAGTCATCTAACAGTTGATCTGTTACCCTTGAAGGCAAGCAAATCATCTAGATTCATATCTTTAAACCAAAGTGCCAGGGGGATTTTACCCTCCAAAAGGAAGTCCAATTAGAAAATAAATCCTGCTCCTTCCTTCTGATCTCCCTAAACTGGGTCCATATTCTAATGAAACTCCACAGTGAGTCTGGGCCTGAATCACTGAGGCAGACTCAAACAAGTCACCAGCTTCTTTTGGAGAATATAGATCCAGCCCAAACCCACGATTTCTTGGCCACACTCAATCTCACAGAGTTCCCAGCTCTTTTCCATCCATCCACTTGTGAGCATGAAGAAGCAAATGAACAGATCCAGAGCCAGGTGCAGAGAGCAAACCAGGAATTCTTTATTGAATCAATGTGCCTTCTTGGTCTCAAATCCCCTCACAAAAACATTTAACACAATCACCAATGACTCATTCTCAGGAATCTGTGTTAGGATCCACTAACTGTCACCTTGATTCTCCAGTTCCTCCCTGCTGGCTTTCTAGCTCCAACTATCTGGGTCATCCTCTCGTTTTGGATTTGGGTAGATCCAACCCACTGAGCCCCACTAATTTGAAGATGAAATTTCACCAAAAGCTTCTCAAATTCTTTAGTTTCCTGATTAGTTACCCTGTATTTAACCTGTTTTTCTCTTCTGTATGCTCAGTCTAAATGCCCAAACAATCAGTGAATGAATAGTATTTGAGAGCTTTTGTGTATGCAGAGCACTGTCTTAAGCACTTGGGAAAATACAATATAATAAAGTTGGAAGATGAGATTCCTGCACAAAAGGAGCGTACAGCCCATGGGGGGAGATGGACACTAAAATAAATTACAAATAGGAGAAATAGTAGAGTATCAGGATATGTACATAAATGCTACATTGTTAAGCTAAATGCAGTAGTTTCAATCAATTGTATTTATTGAGTGCTTACTATGTGCAAAGCAATGTAGTCAATGCTTGGGTGAGTATGCTATAACGGAGTTGGTAGATACATTCCCTGCCCACAAGGAGCTTACAGTCTAGAAGGGGAGACTGACTTTACTATAAAGTACGGATAGATTCATAAATGCTATGGGTCTGAGGGTGGGCTGAGGTGCAGCTTCATTCAATCAATCAGTCAATCCATCAATGGTATTTGAACACTGTGTGCAAAGCACTGTACTATTGGAAAAGTACAATAGAGTAGGTAGACACAATCCCTGCCCTCAAGGACTTTATCTTTCTTCCTACTTTTGCTATTGGTGCAGGAATGAAGCTCTGGTTCTGTAACTGGGAAACACAGAACTCCAGAGTGGAGGTTCATAGAGACATTGATTCTCATCTAGTCCAAGACTCTTCCTCTCACCACGCATCATCCAAACCACCCCCTACCTCCTCCATATCTGTTCTATCCCCCTGCCAAATGGTCAATGGTGATAGGATACCCCCTCTAAAGTTCATGGAGGCCAGTGTCCTGAACTCTATGGACCACCTGGGTGGTTTAGGGCACTGACAGAGGTCCTGATGTAAGCCTGAGGGAGAGTTTAAGTTAGGTTAAGCTGACTCCAGGGTCAGGGGTCCCTTTAGAGTTGGCCCCACCTCCACCCTCAGCCTTCACCCACAATCCATCAGAACTGCTAGGAACCCTGGAACTATCCCACTCCCTCTGCCTGGGTCCCAAGGCAAGGCCCCAAACTGGAAGCCAGGGTCTCCCTGAGCTACCCTGGGGTGATCAAGAAGCCACGGGAGTCCCAGACCCCCTTCAGTTCACCACTGTGGTGGGCCAGATGGGCCTGTCGGAGTCACCCAGCCTGAGTGGTGAGATGAAGATGAATCAGGGGCATGCTCAGGACTCCATTCCTCAAAAGTCCCATGATCAGCCTCACTGGAAGCTCCCAAGCTTGGTGGCTCTCTTTCCCCTGCTTCTTCTCCTTTTCCTAGGTGGAGAAAGATGCTTGCCCCATCCTCTTCTGGAGCTCCTGGGAAGGAAGCCTGTTGCTAAGGAGCCTTAGATGGAGTTGCCATTCTCATTGAATGGCACTCACTGCCACCCCTCAGTGACTGAAAACACTGACTGAGGATTAACAAACGCATCCCAGACGTTTATAACTAATACCAAGTTCAGCCCCAATGATCCTGCTTTTAATAATTGATTTCAAATATAAATGCCACCCTTCTCCTCCAGCTCTCCAGCATTAATAATGAAAGGAAGTGCGGTTTCTCCCAGCCACCTGCCATGCTCAGAGCATCTCCAAGTGTTTTATGGAGCGGTGGTGGTGGGTGATGCCAATTTCATTTAATTATTATTAAATAATAATCATTTCCAGAGCTGAGACACCAGTCCAGGCCCTGGGGCAGCCTCTTATTAGTCTTTGTTAAAGCTAAAGCTTGTTGGGACTCAAACACCCTGCTAGATTCCCTTCAGAAGTTCAGTGTCGGGTGATTCAGGCAGAGGAACTCTCATTTACCCCAGCTTTCTGCTACCCTTTGCCTCTTGAGGCCTGGCACAGCTCAGATTGAGCAGAGATTCTAAAGCCACCAGCTTCCAGCATCTCTCACTCTCCTTGAGGCTTAGTTCTTGTAAGCTTCAAAAGGAAAAGCTCAGCAATAAGTAGACCAGACATAGGGAATTGGGAAGAAGGCCTAAACTGTAGCAAAGGGAGATTTAAATCAGGCAGTAACAAGAATTAGGAAAGGTGGCATCTCAGTGATCTTTCTGGGAGAGTTTGAGGTTAGTCTGGCTCAGAGGCTGGGGGTGGGACTCTATGCCCCTTCCCACCCTGTGAAGCCACATTTCTTTGGAACTAGCTTAAAGTAGTTGAAACTGGATGCCCTGTAGCTGCAAATGATAGAGTGAAAGTCATTTTTCCTGAGGCAGTCAGCTCTAAATAGTTAACAAAGTGAAAAGTGAACAAAAAGTTAATTCAAAGTGGAACATCCTCTCACTTTGGAAGGAGCTCCTCTGTTCTTCACTGCAAAGGCGATCTCGGCCAGATCCCTGTTGGGAGGGTGGATCTCTGAGGAGCTTGGCCAAGCCCCTCTTGGGAGGGTGGATCACTGAGGAGCTGAGCCAGGCCTCTGTTGGGAGGGTGGATCGCTGAGGAGCTGGGTTGAGCTGCCAGGTGGTGACCCCCTCACCCCAATTGACAGTTCCATTTCCGTACAGATGCGTTCTAAGGTCAGCACTAAATACTGGCTTCAAGGGTAAAGGATGGAAGCCAAGGTCTTTCATCGATTCCTCCGAGAAAGAGAGACATCTGGCTGTCTGGCCTCAGAAACCCAGACAATAACAGGACACTGCAGGCTGTCTTTGAGGCTGCCCCGTGCCTGGCCGGCTGCAGCACTCCATGCAAAAGGCACCTCCATCCACCCTAGACCCTGTCTGGAAGATCCTGTCCCTGAGGCTGGATCAAAAAGTCAGACCTACAGTAGACTTATTCTTTGCCCTTCTCCTGCTTGGTTTTTGGGGTTTTTATTTTCCAGTGGTATTTGTTAAGCACTTATTCTGCACAAGGCATTGTACTAAAAGTGGTGGTATAGATAGAAGTTAACCAGGCTCATTGTTTTAATCCTCATTTTACAGATAACTGAGGCACAGAGAAATTAAGTGACCTGGCCAAGGTTACAGTAGAAAAGTGGCAGATTTGGGTTGAGAACCCAGGTCCTTCTGACTTCCAGTCCCATGCTCTATCCACTAGGCCACACTCCTCGTTCACAGTATTTGAATCCTTTTATTTCTTAGCCCAGTCATTGCTACTTTTTCATCTTCCTCAAAGATCTCAAGGCCCTGGAATTATTCAATCCCTGGGATGGAGCAGAGTAGACCGGTTGGCAACCAGGGATCTTTCCCCAGCTTCATGCTCCCTACCTCCATGAAGCTTATGGTAATGGTGTAATGAACCAGGTGGCAAAAATTGGGGCTCAAGTTTTGACTGGCATGGCCAATCTGGGGCTCAGTCTGTTAGGAGGATGTACACTGTACTTGATCTATCAATCCATCATTGGTATATACTGAGTGCTTGCTATGTGCAGAGCACTGTATAAGCACTTGGAAGAGTACAATAGCATTCAAGAGAGCTCAGTAGAATAAACCTTCAAGGAGCTTACAATCTAGTGGGGAAGACAAATCTTAAAATAAATTACAGGGTAATAGTATAAGACTATGTGCAGAAAGGCTGGTAGGAGGGGTAGTACCTCATTGATTAGGGAGTTCAGACTCACGTGCATGGGTGAAGCAGTAGGGAGGGAAAATGGGTTGGGGAGGGGAGAAGCAGTGTGGCTTAATGGATAGAGCATGGGCTTGGAAGTCAGAAGAACCTGGCTTCTAAAGGACTGCTGAGTGACTTTGGGCAAGTCATTTAACTTCTCTGTGCCTCAGGAACCTCATCTGTAAAATGGGGATAAGATTTGAGCCCCATGTGGATAGGGACTGTGTCCAACCTGATTAACTTGAATCTCCCCCAACACTTAACAAGTACCGTTATTATTATTATTATGAGGAATTAGGCAGAGAAGACTTCCTGGAGGAGATATTTTAGAAGTTTTAAAATGGGTGGTGGTCTGTTTGACATGTCCGACATGAAGGGGGAGGGAATTCCAGGCAGGAGGGCCAGTGTGAGTAAGGGGTCGGATGATGAGTAAGGAAGAGCAGAGAACAATGAGTATGTTAGCATTAGAGGAACAAAATGTGTGGGCTAGCTTGTAGTGGGAGAGGAGTGAAGGTAGCAGGGAGAGAGATCTGTGAGGAGAGATGCCAGCTGTCATTTATGTGAGCTGTGATGGGAGGAAGGACTCAGCCAGAAGTCTGGAATCCAGTCTTCCATGGCTACACCCAGGTGCTCTAGGGAGTGGGAGGAGGGCCCTGGGAGCTGATCTGCTTACTGGGCTCTACCTCCAAAGGGACCTTCGTGCTCGGGACAAGTGCTAGGAAAATGCCATAGGAGTTTGGGTGAGGTTTCCCCTGGCTGCAGTTCTGGAGAGCAGCTCCTTTAAGCAGACATTTTCCTCCCCTTTTTCCCCCTCCCTGCAACCCTTCCATGCAATACCCCACCCCCTGGGCCCTTCCCCCTCCACTTTGTTCGGATTCCCCCCGTGTATTACATCACTAGTCGTGACCCAGCAGAGCGGCAGGAAACGAGATCCACAGTGCTGACGGGATTCCTCGGGGGAGAGCAGGCCAAGAAATAAGGAGGCATTGTTCCTTCTCAGAAAAACAAACTCTGGAGTAAGCCCCGGAGGCCCCTGAGGCTCCGGAGAGGGGCAGAGGGGGGTCAGGGATCGGGGGCAAGAAGGGGAAAGGGGGCTCACAGTGACAGGAGCCAGAGCCCTGGGCCAGGCCTGGAGTTGGAGAATCCTCCCAAGACTGAAGGTCGGCTTCTCTGCCTGTTCCTCCTGAGCCAAACCTCCCAGGCTTGGGCCTCTCTTTCATCTCCTAATATCCAGGACCAGGAGGATGAGTCGGGGCCCTAGTAGGCCTGGGTTCCAGGGAAAGGGAATGGGTGAGGGGCACTCCTGGCTTCCTCAGCACTGAGCATAAGACAGGGGAGGGCTGCAGCAATGATGCTAGGCCTGACTGAAGCCAGACTGCGCCACACTTCCCTGTCCCTCCCTCCCCGCTATCCTCCCATCTCCTCTTTATCTCCCCCCCTCCACCCACCTCTTCTTGCTTCCCCCCAACCCTCCTCCTCTTCCCAACCCTCTTCCTCCCCTTGCCCTACTCTCTGAATTACAGTAGCTCGCTTTGGTACTGCTCACTTCCCAGGTGGGCCAGCGGCAAGTGACCAAGCAGAGACTATCTCCCTGGGCTTTGTGGAGATCACAAAGCCAGAAGCAGGGCCTCAGGCATCTTGCCCCCAGCTCACACAGATGAGTGAGTGTACTTAGCCTCCAGGGCTCTGGAGGCCGAGGCAGGAGGGAATGAGACAATTGTTCCAAAGGCAATCGTTCCAGCAGCCTTGGGTAATGTTCATTCTGAAAGCCAAGGCTTCCCCACCTGTCCCTTGTCGAGATAATCCTCTTACTCCCTCCCTCCCTCCCCTCTGAGGCTTCTCTGAAGCCCTCCTCCCGCTCTCCCTGCTCCCTAATCTTGGGCCTCATTCCTGGGGTCTAAGAGCCCCTCGGGACCCATTTTGTGCACACCAGGCTAAGCTGCTTCCAAACACTGGCCCAGGGAATGCCCCGGAAGGGAGACTGGGGCTTTGCATTGGTCGTCCCTCACCTAGGGGCCCCTCCAGGAGCCAGTGAGGGCTGTGGCCAACCATTCTGGGATGGCAGTGCTCCAGGCTCAGAGAAAGTCAGTGGCCAGCCTGTCCTGCAGAGACCACCCAGTCCTGGAGTCAGGACACCTGACTTGTATTTCTGATGCTGCCACAGACCAGCAAGTTGAACAGGGATGCTATGACTCACCTTCCCCTGTGTCTGCATGTTGGTTGATTGTATATCCTGGGGGAGCTGGGGAAATTCTGGGTTTTCATGGGTTGTCCTGGATGATCTTAGGAAAATATATAAATATTTGAAACTTCCCCAGTTTGCCTGGATTTTCTATGTCTACCTCTATCTCAAGGTGCTCTTGCTCATTTGAAAGGCTTGGACCTCTTCATCTGGATGGGAGAACATTCAGTTTGGAGAGGACAGTAAGCTGGAGTTTATGATACAGCCCTCCCATAGAGGACTTTTAGGTCCCCCTTTCTCTCACTCCCCTCCCCCATGCACCCACCCTTTTCATTCTCCCCTCCCATCTCTCTTTCCAGTACAGAAAAAAGGGGAAAGTAAAGAAGTTGAGACTCTCGGGGAGTGGTTGTTCCTTTTCCCAGGATGAGATAATGTCCGCCTCCAGAAGGGTCGATATCCAAAAAGAGGAGACTAGCCAGATGCCAAAGGACAAATTCTAAAAGACTCTGTTGGGGTCATTATACCAATCCATCAATCAGTGGTATTTATTGAGCACTTTCTATTTGCAAAGCACTGTACTAAGTGCTAAGAAAGAGTATAGTAGAGTTGGTGGATACAATTCCCAACCTTGAGGAACTTAGAATTGGTGGGGGAGACAGACACTAAAATAAATTACAGGTAGATAAAGGGTAGGGGACATGGGTCCTGGGGGTTTCTCTTCAGAACTTCCCAGCTGGGAAGGAGAACACCACCGGCCTCTGGGAATGAAAAAGCAGCCATGGGCCCCTGACTCACAGCCAGGAGCAGTGACCTGTCAGACCAACATGCCCAGGTGGACAGCTGCTGGCCCACTTGACCCTCTACCTGGGTCTTGTCACCTCTTTTTTTGGGCTAAGCGGTCCTCCAGTTCAGCTACTGGCTGGGGCAGGTTATGTTTAATTGGTTCCAGAGGGTGAGAGAGGCCGGGTAGGGAGCAGCAAAGAGAGGGACCAGGGGAACAGGAAGGCAGGGAGGGGGCTGCCAGGGGAAAGAGGGAACCAAAAAAAGTATTTTTCCATCTTCAGCTAAAATTAAGAAAACATTACAGCGACCAAAGCAAACGCCGAAAAGGTCAGCCCTGCCGCCAAGTCTGAGAATCTCGCCGTGTCAGCGGCCCCAGGAGAAGGCCTTTCATTTCCTCCCCAGGGACTCACCCATACCGGCAGATGTGCTGTCCAGGATTCTTGCCTCCCTGCCTGTCTGCCCCAGCCCCACGCCCTGCCCTCGACCGCCCAGGTTCTTCTGGGGCTGCCATTTCACATGCCAGAGTCGGGGTGAAGGGGAAGGGATGGGCTACCCCGATGGAGCTGTGCAGAGGTCCAAAAAGGACCAAGGAGAGTGAGAGGACAGGGTCAGGGAAACATTGCAGAAGGAAGGAGCAGAGATCTGGAGATGGTTTGGAAGGGATAAAGGGAGGGGAAGAAACAGCTCTGGAATATAGGGAGGAACTGTGTCCAACCTGATTAGTTTGTAGCCACTCCAGTGCTTAGAACAGAGCTTGACACATAATAAGCGCTCAACAAATACCACTATTGTTATTGTTGACATTAGGTATAACAGGGCTCAGAGAGAAAGCCAGTCAGCCAATCCCAGGACCAATGAGTCTGTTCTAAAGGTACAGATCTGGGGGTTCCACCTTAGTGGGGCTCAGAAGGGCTGAGAAACCCAGAGCTGGGGAATGCCTGGGAGAGAAAAGAAGAAATGGGGACAAGAGATTAAAGAGTGGACCCTTATTCCCTCCCAGCTGCATACCTCATCTTCACAGGCCTCCTCGGCTCCAGCTCTCCCAGCTACCGGCTCCAAAACTTGATGGGACTTCTTGCAGCAGCTAATGCTATATGTCAACTCTGGACCACAGACACTCAGGTTCTCCCCTAATTCTTCCCCACCCTCATTGCCCTTCTCTGATCATACTCTTGCTCTGATCTCTCCCTTTCTCTGCAGTTTCACATTTCCTCTTGTCTTCAAGACATCACTACTTGGATGTCCTCCTGTCACCTCAAACTTTGCATGTCTAAAATAGAACTTCTTATCTTCCTACCCAAACTCTGCCCTCCACCTAACTTTCCCAGCAGTGTAGTTGGCACCTCTATCCTTCCTGTCTCACAAACCCGTAAACTTGGCATTTTCCTTGACTCCTCTCTCTCATCCAACCCACGTATTCAATCCATCACTAAATCCTATTGGATCGACCTTCACAAGTCCACTAAAATCTGCCCTTTCAACTCCATCCAAACTGCTACCATCTTAATCCAATCACTTATCCTAACCCACCTTTATTACTGAATCAGCCTCCTCGCTATCCTCCCTGCTTCCTGTCTCTCCCCACTCCAGTCCATACTTCTCTCTGCTGTCCAGATCACTTTTCTACAAAAACATTCAGGCCATGTTTCTCTACTCCTCAAGAACTCCAGTGGTTGTGCATCTACCTATGCATCGAACAGAAACTCCTTACCATTGGTTTTAAAGCTCTCCATCACCTTGCCCCTCCTACCTCACCTTGCTACTCTCCTACTCAACCCAGCCAGCACATGCCACTCCTCTAATGCTAACCTTCTAACTGTCCCTTGATCTTGTCTAGCTCTCCACAGACCTCTCACCTGTGTCCTGCCACTGGCCTGGAACTACCTCCCTCCTCATATGCAACAATTATTCTTCCCAGTTTCAAAGCCTTATTGAAGGCACATCTCCTTTCATTCATTCATTCAGTTGTATTTATTGAGTGCCCAATGTGTGCCAAGGGCTGTACCAAGCGCTTGGGAGAGTACAGTATAACAATAACAATACAGTATAACAATAACAATACAACAATAAATAGACACATTCCCTGCCCACAGTGAGCTTGCAGTCTAGAGTGGGAGAGACAGACATCAATATAAATAAATAAATTACATATATGTGCATAAGTGCTGTGGTGCTGAGAGAGGGGAAGAACAAAGGGGATGCAGAAGGGAGTGAAAGGAAAGGAAAGGAGGGGCTTAGTCTGGGAAGGTCTCTTGGAGGGGATGTGCCTTCAATAAGGCTTTGAAAGGTGGGGGAGTAATTGTCTTTTGGATTTGAGGAGGGAGAGCATTCCAGGCCTAAGGCAGGAAGTGAGCTAGAGGTTGGCAGTGAGATAGACAGGATTGAGGCACAGTGAGAAGGTTAGCATTAGAGGAGCCAAATGTGCAGGCTGGGTTGTAGAAGGAGAATGATGAGGTGGTGGTGGGCAAGGTAGTGGAGTGCTTTAAAGTCAATGGTGAGGAGTTTTTGTTTGATGGTAGAGGTGGATGGGCAACGATTGGAGTATTCTGAGAAGTGGGGGTGACATGTTCTTAATGCTTTCGTAGAAAAATGATCTGGGCAACAGAGTGAAGTATGGACTGGAGTGGGGAGAGACAGGAGGCTGGGAGGTCAGCAAGGAGACTGATGTAGTAATCCAGGCAGGATAGGATGAGTGATTGTATTAGCATGATAGCAGTTTGGATGGAGAGGAAAGGGAGGATTTTAGTGATGTTGTGAAGGTGGGGCTGACAGGATTTAGTGATGGATTGAATATGTGGTCTGAATGAGAGAGAGGAGTCAAGATTAATGCCAAGGTTACAGGCTTGTGAGAAAGTAAGGTTGGGGATGCTGTCTACAGTGTTGGGAAAGTCAGCAGGAGGACAGGGTTTGAGTGGGAAGATAATGAGTTCTGATTTGGACATTTTAAATTTAAGGCGACTGGAGAACATCCAATTAGAGATATCTTGAAGGCAAGAGGAAATGTGAGACTGGAAAGAAGAGGAGAGATGGGGCGTGGAGATGTAGATTTGGGTATCGTTTGCATAGAGGTGGTAGTTGAAGCCATGGGAGTGAATGAGTTCTCCCAGGGAGTGGGTTTAAATGGACAATAGAAGGGGACCCAGAACTGACCCTTGTGGGACCCCCACAGTTAGAGGATAGGAGACAGAGGAGGAGCCCATGAAGGAGACTGAGAATGAATGGCCAGAGAGGCAAGAAGAGAACCAGGAGAGGACAGAGTCAGTGAAGCCAAGGTTGGATAAGGTTTCTAGGAGAAGGTGGTGGTCCACAAAGTCTAAGACATCTGGGAGGTCGAGGAGGATTAGGATAGAGTAGGGGTCATTGGATTTGGAAAGAAGGAGATCATTGGTGATCTTTGAGAGTGCAGTTTCTGTGGCATGAAGGGGATGGAAGCCAGATTGGAAGGGGTCAAGAAGAGAATTGGAGGAGAGGAATTTGAGGCAGCAGGTGTAGACAAATCCCTCAAGGAGCTTGGAGAGGAATGGTAGGAGGGAGAGAGGGCGATAACTGGAGGGAGCCCTGGGTGAAGGGAGGGTTTTTTTAGGCTAAGGGAGACAAAGGTAAGTTTGAAAGCAGTGGGGAAGAAGCCCTTGAAGAGCGAACAGTTGAAGATAGGTGTTAGGGAGAAAAGAAGGGATAGGGCGAGAGTTTTGATAAGGTGCAAACGAATGCAGTAGGATGTGTGTGTGGAGTGGGTGGCTTTTGAGAGGAGGCAAGAGATCTCCTCTAGAGATACTGCTGGGAAGGATGGGTGAGTTGAAGAGGGCATAGGAAGGGGGAGAGACGAAAGAGGAGCAGGGAACTCATGCCTGATAGTGTAAATTTTCTAAATAAAGTAGGTGGCCAGGTCATTTGGGGAAAGGGAGAGGGGAGGCGGGGGGGACAGGGGGACTGAGGAGGGAGTTAAATGTCTGGAACAACTGATGAGGGTGATAGGCATGGGTATCAATAATGGTGGAGAAATAGTTTTGCTGGTCAGAGGACAGCTCAATATTAAAGCATGCAAAGATAAATTTGAAGTGGACAAAGTTCGTCTTATATTTAGATTTCTGCCAGCAGTGCTCTGCAGCTTGAGCACAAGAGTGAAGGAGGTAAACTCTGCAGGTGATCCGGGCTGTCAGTTAGTGGTATGAGATCAGCAGAGGGACTGGGGAGCGAGTGAGTTGAGTTCAGTAGTGACGGTGGTGTTGAGAGCATCTATTTAATTATCAGGTGAGGGTAGATTGGGTATGAAAACTAAATGGGCATCATGAGTTGAGAAAATAGGATGGGGTCAAAAGATTTGGAGATCTCTGTGGAGGAATAGTACAGATTTATGCAGAGGAGGTATTTGGGAGAGGAGGCAGGTTAGGAGCTTGTGGTCAGATAGAGGAATTTCAGAGCTGGTGAGGGGAGAGATAGAGATGATACGATTGTGTGTCCAAATTGGTGATTGGGCAAGAAGGGGTGGAGCAGGAGGTCAGCGGAGTTGAGGTGTAATAGAAGGTGGTGAGCAGAAAGGTCACTGGGAACATCTATGTGGTTATTGAAGTCCCCAAGGATCAATGTGGGCTTGGAGAAAGAGAAAAGGAATGTGAGAAAAGGATCAAAATGGTTAAAGAAATTGGAGGAGGGACCATGGGGGTGGTAGATAACAGCTCTGCCATTTGCCTGCTGTGTGACCTTGGGCAAATCACTTTGCTTCTCTGTGCCTCAGTTACCTCTTCTGTAAAATGGGGATTAAGACTGTGAACCCCACATGGGACATCCTGCTTACCTTGTATCTACCCCAGCGCTTAGAACAGTGCTTGGCACACAGTAAAGGCTTAACAAATACCATGATTATTATTATTAGAATCTACAGTAAGCGGTGGAGAAGGATGATAGAGGCTTCAAATGAAGAAAAAGAAAGGGATGGGGGAGTTGGAATGGTGAGAAAACAGCATTGAAGAGTGAAAAGGAAGCCAACAACTTCTCCTTTCCCAGTGAGTCTGGGGGAGTGGGAGAAGATGAAGCCCCCTCTGGAGAGAGCAGCAGGGGAGACTGTGTCGCATTCAGAGAGCCAGGTTTCAGTGTTGGCGAGGAGGAGTAGTGACTGAGACAGGATCAGGCCAAGGATGAAGGGAAGCTTCTCCAAGAGAGGGCAGGAGTTGCACAGAGCACACTTGGCTGAAACTGTTGAGGGGGCTGTGTGGGAGGGGACAATGTAAGGGGTGGGGAGGGTTTGATTGAGAGTGAGTTGACAGGGGCCCGCGCAGGGCGAGGGGGAGAAGGTTGGCGCTGGGACAGGATAACGGGATGGGGCAGGGAGGTCTGACCTCCCCAAAGTCAACCCTCCCCCTTCTGCCTCCCCCATCAACCCTCTCCCCTACTTTCCCATCTTTCCCTGCAGTATCCTCAGAGGAGATCTCTTCCCTCCTCTCAAGTGCCACCCCCTCCACCTGTGCTTCAGACCCCATTCCTGCTCACCTTATAAAAACCATCGCCCCTTCCCTCCTCCCCTCCTTCACTTCTATCTTCAACAGCTCACTCTCCAGTGGCTTCTTCCCCTCTGCCTTCAAACATGCCCATGTCTCCCCCATCCTAAAAAAACCCTCTCTCAACCCCACTTCCCCTTCCAGTTATCGCCCTATCTCCCTCCTACCCTTCCTTTCCAAGCTCCTAGAATGAGTCATCTACACTCGCTGCCTAGAATTCCTTAACTCCAATTCTCTCCTGGACCCCCTCCAATCTGGCTTCCGGCCCCTCCACTCTACCAAGACTGCTCTCTCAAAGGTCACCCATGACCTCCTTCTTGCCAAATCCAATGGCTCCTACTCTATCCTAATCCTCCTTGATCTCTCAGCTGCCTTTGACACCGTTGACCATCCCCTTCTCCTCCACACCTTATCTCACCTTGGCTTCACGGACTCCGTCCTCTCCTGGTTCTCCTCTTATCTTTCTGACCATTCATTCTTGGTCTCCTTTGCAGGCTCCTCCTCCCCCTCCCATCCTCAAGGGTCAGTTCTTGGCCCTCTTCTGTTCTCCATCTACACTCACTCCCTTGGTGAACTCATTCACTGTCATGACTTCAACTATCATCTCTATGCAGATGACACACAAATCTACATCTCTGCCCCTGTCCTCTCCCCCTCCCTTCAGGCTCGCATCTCCTCCTGCCTCCAGGACGTCTCTACCTGGATGTCTGCCCCTCACCTAAAACTCAACATGTCCAAAACTGAGCTCTTTATCTTCCCTCCCAAGCCCTGTCCTCTTCTTGACTTCCGTATCACTGTGGATGGTGGACCATCCTTTCCATCTCTCAAGCCCGCAACCTCGGTGTCATCTTTGACTCAGCTCTCTCATTTACCCCACACATCCAATCCATCACCAAGACCTGCTGGTCTTACCTTTATAATATCGCCAAGATCTGCCCTTTCCTCACCACCCAAACAGCTATCTTACTGGCACAGGCTCTCATAATATCCCGGCTGGATTATTGTGTCAGCTTTCTCTCTGATCTCCCTTCCTCCTGTCTCTCCCCGCTCCAGTCTATTCTTCCCTCCACTGCCCGGCTCATCTTCCTTCAGAAAAGCTCTGGGCATGTCAATCCCCTTCTTAAAAACTTACAGGGGTTGCCTATCAACCTCCGCACAAAACAAAAACTTCTCACTCTAGGCTTCAAGGCTCTCCATCACCTTGCCCCCTCCTACCTCTCCTCCCTTCTCTCTTTCTACTGCCCACCCCGCATGCTCCGCTCTTCTGCCACCCACCTCCTCACCGTCCCCCATTCTCGCCTATCCCGCAGTCGACCCCTGGCCCACGTCCTCCCACTGTCCTGGAGTGCCCTCCCTCCTCACCTCTGCCAACTCATTGTCTTCCCCTCTTCAAAGCCCTACTGAGAGCTCACCTCCTCCAAAAGGCCTTCCCAGACTGAGCTTCCCCTTTTCCCTCTGCTCCCTCTGCTGCCTCTCTGCCCCCCCTTCACTTCCTCTCAGCTAAGCCCCCTTCCCCCCCTTTCCCTCTGCTCCTCCCCCTCTCCCTTCCCCTCCCCTCAGCACTGTGCTCATCCGCTCATTTGTATATATTTTTATTACCCTATTTATTTTGTTAATGAGATGTACATCCCCTTGATTCTATTTATTGCTATTGTTTTTGTCTGTCTCCCCCGATTAGACTGTAAGCCCATCAATGGGCAGGGAATGTCTCTATCTGTTGCCGAATTGTCCATTCCAGGCTCTTAGTACAGTGCTCTGCACACAATAAGCGCTCAATAAATACTATTGAATGAATGAATGAAAGAGGAGGGGTGGGAGAGTAGGACTGGGATGGGCTGACAGGAGGGGGGGAAATTGAAGGGTCATGGTGGGGTCAATAAGGTAAATGGCCCCAATAACAACTTAATCCTATGATACCCAGAGCAGATAGTTGAACTGTCCTTGGGTAGTTGAGAATGAAAAGGCCAGGAACTAGGGAAGCCTTGAGACGATGGTTGAATTGTGATGGTTGAATTGTACTATGGATGGGGAGAGTGAAGAGACCAGCATTTAGGGAAATCTTGGGTCTTTACCAGTGAAGAGACCAGTGAATAGGATTAAGCCTAGGTTGGGCAGAGTAGGTGTGAAAGCAGGCAGCTTTTGAAATGTAATAAGGTATGAACCAGGGTCTCTGACACCTGAGGTTAGGCAAACACTTCATTCATTCATTCAATTCGTTCACTTGTATTTACTGTGCACTTACTTTGTGCAGAGCAGTGTACTAAGCACTTGGAAAGTACAATTCAGCAACAGAGAGAGGCAATCCCTACCCACCAATAGGCTCACAGTCTAGAAGGGGGAGACAGACAACAAAACAAAACAAGTAGACAGGCTTCAATAGCATCAAAATAGATAAATAGAATTATAGATAATAATAATAATGTTGGTATTTGTTAAGCGCTTACTATGTGCCAAACACTGTTCTAAGCGGTAGGTAGATACAAGGTCATCAGTTTGTCCCACCTGGGGCTCACAGTCTTAATCCCCATTTTACAGATGAAGTAACTGAGATCCAAAGAAGTGAAGTGACTTGCCCAAAGTCACACAGCTGACAAGTGGCGGAGCCGGGATTAGATATATACACGTCACTAATAAACAAAATAGAATAATAAATATGTACAAATATACACAAGTGCTGTGGGGCGGGGAAGGGGGTAGAGCAGAGGGAGGGAGTAGGGGTGATGGGGAGGGGAGGAGGAGCAGAGGAAAAGAGGGGCTCAGTCTGGGAAGGCCTCCTGGAGAAGGTGAGCTCTCAGTAGGGCTTTGAAGGCGGGGAGAGAGTTGGATGTGAGGAGGGAGGGCATACCAGACCAGAGGTAGGACTTGGCCAGGGGTCGACGGCGGGACAGGCAAGAATGAGGCATAATGTGGAGGTTAGCAGCAGAGGAGTGGAGTGTGTGGGCCGGGCTGTAGAAGGAGAGAAGGGGGATGAGGTAGGAGGAAGCAAGGTGATGGAGAGCTTTGAAGCCAATAGTGAGGAGCTTTTGCTTCATACGAAGGTTGATAGGCAACCACTGGAGATTTTTGAGGAGGGGGGTGACATGCCCAGAGCGTTTCTGTAGAAATAATAAAAAAAAATGATGGTATTTGTTAAGCACTTACTATGTGCCAAGCACTGTTCTAAGCGCTAGGTAGATACAGGTATTCAAGTTGTCCCACGTGGGGCTCACAGTCTTAATCCCATTTTACAGATGAGGTAACTAAAGCCCAAAGAAGTGAAGTGATTTGCCCAAGGTCACACAGCAGAGAAGTGGTGGAACCAGGATTAGAACCCACGACTTCTGACTCCTATACCCATGCTCTGTCCACTAAACCAAGATGCCACACCCTGATCCCACTGCAGGAAAAGAGGGTAGGGATGAAAATAGCTGCCTCTCGGCCCCAAGAGGCCTTCCTTGACTAAGCCCTCCTTTCCTCTTCTCCCTTTTCCCTTCTGCATCGCCTTGACTTGTTCCCTTTATTCATGCCCCTCCCAGTCCCACAATTTATATACATATCTGTAATTTATTTATTTATATTAATGTCTGTCTCCTCCTCTATCTATACGTTCATTGTGGCAGGGAATGTGTCTGCTTATTGTTATACTGTACTCACCCAAGCTCTTAGTACATTGTTCAGCACACAGTAAGTACTCAATAAATACCATTGATGACTGACTCTCCTCGTGCCATGGCTCCCACTGAGAAGCCCTTCATCCTCCCCTTTACTCACCTCATTCCCTCCATCTGTTCAAAGCTCAGCTAAAAGCCCACCTCCTACAAGATAATAATAATGATAATAATGATGGTATTTATTAAATGCTTGCTATATGCCAAGAACTGTTCTAAACGTGGGGTTGTCCCATGTAGGACTCACAGTCTTAATCCCCATTTTATAGATGAGGTAACTGAGGCACCGAGAAGTTGACTAGCCCAAAGTCACACAGTTGACAAGTGGCAGATCTGGGATTAGAACCCACAACCTCTGACTCCCAAGATGCTTTTCAGGATTGCCTATCCCACTGGCCTGCCCTCTCCATCCCCATCCACCCTAATAACCGAGCACTTACATTTCTCCATTCATTCAGTAGTATTTATTGAGCGCTTACTATGTGCAGAGTACTATACTAAGTGCTTGGAATGTACAAATCGGCAATAGATAGAGACAGTCCCTGCCCATTGATGGGCTTACAGTCTAATCGGGGGAGACAGACAAAAACAATAGCAATAAATAGAATCAAGAGGATGAACATCTCATTAAAACAATAGCAATAAATAGAATCAAGGTGATGTACATCTCACTAACAAAATAAATAGGGTAATGAAAATATATACAATTGAGCAGTTGAGCATAGTGCTGAGGGGAGGGGAAGGGAGACGGGGAGGAGCAGAAGGAAAGGGGGGAAAAGAGGGCTTATCTGAGGGGAGGTGAAGGGGGGGTAGAAGGGGAGCAGAGGGAGCAGAGGGAAAAGGGGAAGCTCAGTCTGGGAAGACCTCTTGGAAGAGGTGAGCTCTAAATAGGGTTTTGAAGAGGGGAAGAGAGTTTGGCAGAGGTGAGGAGGGAGGGCATTCCAGGACCGCGGGAGGACGTGGGCCAGGGGTCGACGGCGGGATAGGTGAGACCGAGGGACGGTGAGGAGGTGGGCGGCAGAGGAGCAGAGCATGTGGGGTGGGCAGTGGAAAGAGAGAAGGGAGGAGAGGTAGGAGGGGGCAAGGTGATGGAGAGCCTTGAAGCCTAGAGTGAGAAGTTTTTGTTTTGTGCGGAGGTTGATAGGCAACCCCTGTAAGTTTTTAA
The DNA here is from genome assembly GCF_004115215.2 of Ornithorhynchus anatinus. Classification (NCBI taxonomy): domain Eukaryota; kingdom Metazoa; phylum Chordata; class Mammalia; order Monotremata; family Ornithorhynchidae; genus Ornithorhynchus; species Ornithorhynchus anatinus. Next base: position 44,956,500 of record NC_041732.1, on the reverse strand, counting down.
GAAGGGGATTGACATGCCCAGAGCTTTTCTGAAGGAAGATGAGCCGGGCAGCGGAGGGAAGAATAGACTGGAGCGGGGAGAGACAGGAGGAAGGGAGATCAGAGAGAAGGCTGACACAATAATCCAGCCGGGATATTATGAGAGCCTGTGCCAATAAGATAGCCATTTGTGTGGAGAGGAAAGGGCAGATCTTGGCGAAATTATAAAGGTGAGACCAGCAGGTTTTGGGGACGGATTGGATGTGTGGGGTGAATGAGAGAGCTGAGTCAAAGATGACACCGAGGTTGCGGGCTTGAGAGACGGAAAGGATGGTCGTACCATCCACAGTGATATGGAAGTCAGGAAGAGGACAGGGTTTGGGAGGGAAGATGAGCAGCTCAGTTTTGGACATGTTGAGTTTTAGGTGGTGGGCAGACATCCAGGTAGAGACGTCTTGGAGGCAGGAGGAGATACGAGCCTGAAGGGAGGGGGAGAGGACAGGGGCAGAGATGTAGATTTGTGTGTCATCTGCATAGAGATGATAGTTGAAGTCATGACAGTGAATGAGTTCACCAAGGGAGTGAGTGTAGATGGAGAACAGAAGAGGGCCAAGAACTGACCCTTGAGGAACCCCAACAGTTAGAGGATGGGAGTGGGAGGAGACCGAGAATGAAAAGCCAGAAAGATAAGAGGAGAACCAGGAGAGGACGGAGTCCGTGAAGCCAAGGTGAGATATGGTGTGGAGGAGAAGGGGATGGTCAACGGTGTCAAAGGCAGCTGAGAGATCAAGGAGGATTAGGATAGAGTAGGAGCCATTGGATTTGACAAGAAGGAGGTCATGGGTGACCTTTGAGAGAGCAGTCTTGGTAGAGTGGAGGGGCCGGAAGCCAGATTGGAGGGGGTCCAGGAGAGAATTGGAGTTAAGGAATTCTAGGCAGCGAGTGTAGATGACTCATTCTAGGAGCTTGGAAAGGAAGGGTAGGAGGGAGATAGGGCGATACCTGGAAGGGGAAGTGGGGTCAAAAGAGGGTTTTTTTAGGATGGGGGAAACATGGCCATGTTTGAAGGCAGAGGGGAAGAAGCCATTGGAGAGTGAGCGGTTAAAGATAGAAGTTGAGGCGAGGAGGGAAGGAGCAATTATTTTTATAAGGTGTAACTCTGAGCTGTGCACTTCTGATACTGGATTTTTTTAAAAGTCATTTTGCATCTCTTCTGGTGTATCTATGGTATATTTTGGTTTGGCCAATCTTCATTGGTCTAAAAGCTCTTTGTGGGAGAGAAATGTCTTCTTATTTATTTTTGATCATTTTCCTCTGGGCCTCCTACAGTGTTTTGAAAACCAAAAATCCTCAACAAATAGCAGTGGTGGTACTGATATTGTTGGTGGATTGTGGTGATGATGATGGTGTTGGTGATGGTGGTGACCATGTTGGTGGTGTTGGCAGTAGTAGTGGTAGTGGTGGCAATAGCGGTAGTGGAGTGGTGTTAGTAGTGGTGGTGCTAGTGATAATGGTGAAGTTGGAGAAAGGAACAAGGGGAGCTGGAATTGGTCGGGAGGTGGAACAGGTGACCACTATCAGGAACGAATGAAATGTGACCAGCCTAGGTCTCACCCACTCAACTGTTCTCTTCCAGGCCTCCCTGACTTGGTGCCAGATCCTAACTACGTGCAGGCCTCCACCTATGTCCAGAGAGCCCACCTCTACTCCCTCCGTTGTGCAGCAGAGGAGAAATGCCTGGCCAGGTAAAGAGGTGTGCAGTCTCGGGGTTGAAGCAGAATTAGGTGGAGTAAGAGTGCTAGGGCTCCTCTTCAGGTTGAGCACTTGCTGACAAGGACGTGCTGTCCTGACCAGGATCCACTGGCTTCAGAGGTCTTGGGCAATCTTGGCATGCTGGTAAGGGAACCCGCCTCTCTCAGGATGGAACCCTCAATTCCAAGCCATACTAGGAGATGACTTGTCTTCCTAGCCATGGCCATGTCAGAGAAGCCTTTCGTATTTGTTAAGCGCTTACTGTGTGTCAAGCGCTGCTCTAAGCACTGGGGTAGAGACAAGGAGTAGATACATCTCATTTTACAGATGAGGGGACTGAGGCAAAGAGAAGTATGAAGTGACTTGCTCAAGGTCACACAGTGAACATGTGGTGGAGTCAGGATTAGAACCCAGGTCCTTCTGACTCCCAGGGCTATGCTCTATCCATTAGGCAAGTGAGGGCATGCAGAGTTCAGGTTCTGGCATTAGTAAATCCAAGTTTGTAACCCAGCTCCGCAGGTCAGCTCCTGCATGACTCCAGCCAAGTTGCTTCAGCTCTTTGTGCCTCAGTCGCTACGTCTACTGCTGTGAATAATAATGATGTCATTGTACTCTCCAAATGCTTTGTACAGTGCTGTGCACACAGTACGCACTCAGTCAATGCTATTGGCTATGACGATAATACTTACTATATGCCAGTGAGTATGCTAAGCACTGGGGTGGATACAAGAAATCAGGTTGGACACAGTCCCTGTCCCCCATGGTGCTCCCAATCTCAATCCCCATTTATCAGATGAGATAATTCAGCTACAGGAAGTGAAGTGACTTGCCCAAGGTCACACAGCAGACAAGTGGCAGAGGTGGGATTAGAACCCATGACATTCTGACTCCCAGGCCCGTGTTCTATCCACTAAACCAAGCTGCTGCTCTGAAGGGCCCATCAGAAGTGGGAAGAGTGTCAGGGGAAACCACTAGAGGGAAAAGTGTCTTCCATGGTCCTTTCCTCACTACCCAGTGTTCAGGCTTTGTGAGAGTTCCAGTAGGAAGTCAGGATGCTGTGGGGGTTGTTTAAATGGTATTTGTTAAGACCTTACTATGTTTCTGGCAATGTACAAGCACTGGGGTAGATACAAACTAGTCAAGTTGGATACAGTCCATATCCCACAGTCTTAATCACCATTTTACAAATGAGGTAACTGAGGCACAAAGAATTTAAGTGACTTCACTCAACACAGCAAAGTTCTGCTGGCAGCAACCTCAGTGAAATCCTGTCAAAATTCCTCTTGTTATCAACTCCTCTTTGAGGGAGGACCCAGGAGATCTGAAGCTCTGGACAGCTGTTTTATTGCCTTTGAAGAAAAGACGGGGGCAGGGCTTAGGTTAAGCATTTTGTAGAATTTTCTTCTTGAAAATTTGGGTGACCCTGGAAAAAAGGATTCCCTGAGACTCCTCTCAGGAAAGTTTGGCTATCCCATCTCCCAAGGGCAGTTTGGTGGAATGCTCCTGGGATGGACTTACTTCTTGGGGGGTGGTCTCCATTTTATTGTTGTTGTTGTTTGTTTTTTAATCAGATCATTTGTTATTGAAAGGAATGCTGGGGTATTGAGACAGTATTCAGGACTGAGGACCTTGCAGACACACCAGCCTCCACCAGTACAAGCAGGAATCCAGGAGTAAAGGGAGTCCCAGGTGCCAGTCCTAAGTGGCCTCTGGCCCCTTTGCAGGGGCTTCCCAACAGCAGAAGAAAATCACATTTCTCTTGCTGATGGCTTCCTGCTGAGGCCTTCCACTGTGCTCAGAGGAAAGGAACCAGACTCCACTTTATTGGTCAAGCCAGAGATTTCTAGAGCTGATAAACATCCTCTGCCTATAGGGCTCTGTATAGGGTGATGATGTCCACCAGATGTCCATAAGGCAGGCTCAGGATCTGGAATGTGGTGCTCACTGTGAACAGTGTCCTCTTTGAGCCCAAAGAATCACCCGTTGGCTGTCTTTGTTGGCCCTGAAGCACTCACTAAGACCTGCTGCCTTCATCGTAGGGTCCTCTGTTCCAAACTCTTGCTGTAAGCCCCTATTCTCTCTCTCTTGTGCTTAAAGTTATTTTCTTGATAATTTGTCTATGAGAGTCAGGAACTGGGAAATGGGAGACCCTCGGGCCAGGATTATAGGAGAGGGCCAGTGTGTTTCTCCAACTCTCCTGATGGACTTCGGGTAAGTCACTCAGATTCTCTGGGCCCCCACTACCCCTTTGTTGGTGTCTGGAAGTGAGCCTTGGGTTTTTGTGGAAAAGGAGTTCAATAAAAAGCGAAATGGAGCGGCTGTTCTTTGACAGTGGGAGGTTAAGAAATGCTCTGTGGTCCAGAATGTGTTCCCTCCCTAAAATAATGATCCCATCCCATTGGAAACATCCAAGATGACTCAAAGCCTTCTCCCAAGACCCCAAGGCTGTTCCAAGAAAGCAGGGAACTCCCAATGAAAGAGAGACGGTGACGGGCAAATGAGAGAACACAGAGAGGGAACAGAGGAGAGAGACAGTGAGAAAGAACAGGAGGAGGAAGAAGCAGGGAGGAGGAAAAGGAAGAAGAGGAGAAGAAGGAGAGGGAAGAGAGGGAGAAGGAGAGGGAAGAGAGGGGAACTTGAAGCACCAAGGGAAAGACGATTAAAGCCCCTGAGTTAGAGTGGTGGGGAGAGGGACCTGAGCCTGCTCCACTTCCTGCAGGCTGCCTCTCCCTGGATAAACCAGCGTGGCTCAGTGAAAAGAGGCCGGGCTTGGGAGTCAGAGGTCATGGGTTTGAATCCCCATTCTGCCATTTGTCAGCTGGGTGACTTTGGGCAAGTCACTTCACTTCTCTCTGCCTCAGTTCCCTAATCTGTAAAATGGGGATTAAGACTGTGAGCTTCACATGGGACAACCTGATTACCCTGTATCTATCCCAGCGCTTAGAACAGTGCTCTGCACATAGTAAGTGCTTAACAAATACCAACATTATTATTATTATTATTATGAACCTGAATTCCTTCCAGACCCTCCATGAGAAGGCCTTAGGTCAGGAAGCAGGCCTTCTCCTACTTACTCTATCACCATGCCATCAAGGATCAAGGGGAGATTGAGTCTAAGAACCTTTTTCATTAGTTTTCCCTTAAACATTTTGTTCTGAGTGAGTGAGTTCAGTGCTTTGTATCTGGCCTGGTTTTCCAACAGAGCTCCAGCCTATCCTGCTTTGGGTGGAAACACAAAGAAGCTGCACCAGCAGCCTGCTGCTGGGAACTCTTTCAGCCAGTGATAGATCAGTCCCCAGCCCCTGAGAGTTGGTCCCATCTTGGAACCCCCCTTACTCCCTCCAAAGTCAGAGTGAAGCCACCAGGATAATGGGGGATGTGGGAACAGCAAGCGGAAGGGACGGGCACAGAGGTGGGGTGCAAGTGGAATTTCATGACATGAGGAGAGAGCCCCTCTCAGTATCAGCACTTTCTGCCCATCAGTTTGGGCCCTGTAGCTCTGTGCCAGCCTTCCAGGGTGCTGTCACCATTTTAATTGGCTCTGAAGCTGAGCCTTTCTTAAAACAGAGCCATGCCCAAAGCGGGAGTTGAGGTCACTCAGAACTGATGCAGTCATAAAAAGATTCTAGTCATCAGCCTCTGTGCCAGGGGAGTGTCCTGTGGAGAAGCTTCTTAACCTTATCTTTTCAACTCACAGTCCTGGAACTAGGCATTCCCTATTTCCCTTGATGGTGGAACCAGAGGAAAGGAGAGAGGATTTCAGCCAGGAAGATTAGAGTTAGACATCAGTAAGGACTTTCTGACTTGACTGGAACCCACAGCCTTTATTAAGAACTTTTTATATGCCAAGTCCAGTGTTAAGCACTGAGGTCAATAAGAAGATCATTAAATGGGAGACAGTCTCTGTCCCATTGAGACTTACAATCTAAAAGAGGTAGTGAAAGCCCTTTTCTCAGCCAATGTTGTTTGGGGGATGTGATCCCTGCAGCCTCTCAGGAGCTCTGCTGTCCTCACAGTCTGATAGATGTTACAGGGAGCAAGTAGGGGAATGTTAGGAGGTTCTGTCTGATCTTTATTTTTCCTGGGAGAGGTGGAATTGAGTGGTGGAGAAGTGCAGAAAACCCAGGAAAGGCCTTTGCTTATAGGTTCAAGTGCTGGTGCCCTGATTAGCTTCTTCCCTCTCCAGCCCCAGAGGCAGCTGAGCAGGTTAAAGTGGCATCAGCTTCCTTTGATGAGTTCTTGAGAAGGGATTCCTGAGATCACAAGATCCCTGTCCTTTCTGTGCCCAAGGCTCAGGGCCCCTCCAGGCCTGATCCATTGCAGCTACAGTTCTCTGGGAAGGAGGGCCACCTTGACAAGGGTCATTTTGGGCAGTTCCCATTTGCTGCTCATTGTCTAAAAATAAAATCATTCTGCCCAGCTAGAACTCAGGAGTCCCAGAAACCTCCTAGTCTCCTATTAATCACTTTAGGTCAATTTCCAAGGTTGGCTTCAAGTGAGCCCACAACTCTCACCACCCTGACTCTCCCTGTCTGGGCCAATGCACAAACATACACAAACACCCACATCCACCCACCCACCCCCGAATCCCTGAGCTCTGAGAAGCAGCAGTGATCTGGTCTGGAATTAACCTCTCTTTCTCCCCTCTCGACAGCACGGCCTATACCTCCGAGGCCACAGACTATGACATTCGAGTGCTTCTGCGGTTTCCTCAGAGGGTGAAGAACCAGGGCACAGCTGACTTCCTACCCAATCGTCCCCGCCACACTTGGGAATGGCACAGCTGCCATCAGTGAGAAGCACTGGGTGTGGTGAGGAGGGTGGTGGAGAGGAAGGCTTTGGAGGTGGGGAGGAGGGTAGTTGAGAGGAGTACAGGATGGAGAAGTGAGAAGGGAGGTATTACCCCTTGGAGAAGCTGGGGAAATCCTAGTGACCAACCAGCTTCAAAGGTTCATAGCATCTAGCCAAACCCTGGCATTAGTATTAGTGTTCACAACACCAGACTAAGCATCTGGTCTGTGCAAAGCACTGTTCTAGGCACTTAGGAGCATTTAAGGCTCTGAGCCCTATCCTTGAAGTATTTATTTTCTGATGGACAATCAGTTAATCGTAATGGTATTTATTGAGTACTTATTGTGTGCAGAGTACTGAACTAAGTACTTGGAAGAGTACTATAAAGTTAGTCCACAGAATCCCGGACCTCAAGGAGCTTAGCTAGTGTGCAGACAGTGAATAAGATTGCCAGATCACTGTGGGCAGTTAACTTGTCTAACAACTCTGTTTATCATACTCTCCCAAGCACTTAGTACAGTGCTCTGTACACAGTAAACACTCAATAAATACCACTAATGATGATGAGTGAGAGAAGAGATTTAGATATCTTAAAGAAGTGAATCCAAAACAAATTAATGGATAGTTACAGAAGGGTGACCAGAGGTATCACTATGTATTGCCTAAACTAAACTAAAGGAGTTGCAATTTGCTTTCTGAAAGAGGATACTAAGCAGACATGAGGGAGCAGATGCAGGATTAGAAGAAGAAACAGGGTGTTCTGACTCCAAGGTGAAACCCCTACAAGACCGTCTGTCCATCCTTGTGTCTGGCAGGCACTACCACAGCATGGACGAATTCAGCCACTATGACCTACTGGATGCAGCCACAGGCCGGAAGGTGGCAGAGGGCCACAAGGCCAGTTTTTGCCTAGAGGACACCACTTGTGACTTTGGCAACTTGAAGCGCTATGCCTGCACCTCTCATACACAGGTGAGCAGGAGGGAACGGAGCATAGTGGGAAATGTGAATGAGGGGGCAGAGGTCAGGAAAGTGACAGTGTGGACTGGAAACTGCCAACATCCTTCTGAAGTGGCCCGCCCTGGCTGCCGGAGCTCTGGAGACTTCAACTCATTTTTTATTTAAATTTTTATGGTATATGTTAAGTGCTTACAATGTGTCAAACACTGTTATAAGCGCTGGGGTAGGTACAAGTTAATTAGCTAGGACACAGTTCCTGTCGAGCACGGGGCTCATGTCTAAATAGGAGGGAAAACAGCTATTTAATCCCTATTTTCCAGTTGAGGATACTAAGGCACTAAGAAGTTAAATGATTTGCTCAAGGTCACAGAGCAAGCAATTGGCAGAGTTGAGATTAGAATCCAAGTCTTCCAACTCCCAGGCCCGTGCTCTTTCCACTAGGCAATGCTGCTTCTTCATTGCATCCTGGGTGTCCTGTGTCACTCTCCGATGTCACCCCTACCTTTCTCAGGAGGCAGATGAACTCTGGGGAGCCAGAATACCAAGGTGGCCGAGGTGAAGGGTGAAATAAAATGGGATTCTGGAGCCCCGTGGGGACATGGCTGCTGCTGAACTACCACAAGAAACGGCAGCTTGCTCATTGCTCCATTCCTCACCCACTTACCCGATGACACAGCCCTCTGCCCCCCACCGCTTCCAGCTTCTGCTAAAGTGGGGCAGTGTTCATGGGACTTGGGATCTTGGGGAGCGTGCTGAGGAGCTGCCTGTCTGGGTGCTTAAGTCTGGAAAGGAATAGAAATGGCTGAGAGAGAGAAGTGTGGATGGCGGGGGTGTGTTTGTCTGCTTTGTGGGGCCCAAGTCTGTTTGCAAGGACAAAGGTTTCAGAGCTGAATTCGGCACCAACTCAGAATGACTCCTGGGGAACAGAGACCCAGAGGAAAATGGGGCTCAGCGTTAGCATCTGGTAGCCCAGCATGAGGGAAGGGGGAAATTCTGAAAGGTGGAAGCCAACTGACCCCTCAACAATTTTTCCTTTTCTCAGGGCCTGAGTCCAGGTTGCTATGATACGTATAACGCTGACATTGATTGCCAGTGGATTGATATAACAGATGTTCAACCAGGAAACTACATCCTCAAGGTAGGTCTCCTTGATCATGGAGGGAGCATCTCTGAGCCTGGAGGGTTGCTACCCTCTTTGACAGAACCAAATCAATCAATCAATTGTATTTATTGAGTGCTCACTGTGTGCAGAGTACTGAACTAAGCACTTAGGAGAGTACAGTGCAACAGACTTGGTGACTGGTTTCCTACTCACAGTGAGCTTACAGTCTAGAGGACTGTTTTGAGTCTATAGCCAAAGAGCCTAGTCCATGAAAGTTTATCTGTAAGGGGAAGGAAGCTTTAGGGTTGGGATACCAGACTGAAAGCTAACTTCAATGCCACTTGGGGTTTAAAGGGACTTTGAGAAGTCATCTAGTCCATTCCTCTGCCTCTAGGTATGATTGCACTCAACCATCCTTGATAGCTAATAATAATGAAATGGCATTTTTTCAACACTTATTATATGCCAAGCACTGAACTAAGAACTGGGGTAGATATAAGATAATCAGGTTCCACAGGAGGCTCACAGTCCAAGTAGGAAGGAGAACAGGTATTGAACCCCATTTTGCAGATGTGGGAACTGAGACACAGAGAAATTAAAATGACTTGGTCTAGATCATGAGCAGAGCCAAGATTAGAATTTAAATCCTCTGACTCCCAGGCCTGTGCTCTTTCCAATCGGCTACCCTGCTTCCCTTCCTTCTCTTTCCAAAGAATATCCAAAGAAAGAGAGTCTACAACCTCAACTGATGACCCCTCTTGATGTTTCACAAGGGATAGCCACAAGGAGTTCTCTCTCACATCTAACTTAAATCCCTCCTGGCTGGAATTTATACCCATCTCCTCTTAATCTGCCCTTTGGAAACAAGAGATCTTTCTCTGTCACTCTGGCCCACCCATGTGATAGATGGGTGCCATGATTGGCCCCTTATGAATGGTCAGAATGATTACATGTCTTAATGTTTTGTTTCCCAACTCCTTATATATCTGTCATTAGTCCTCTTTTACCCTTTTTATTTTTAGATTGTGAGTCACTCAAGGGACAGGAACTATGTCTTATTCCCCCTGTGTATTCTATCCCTGTATTTAGTACAATGCTCTGCACATAGAGCTTAGTAAATACTATTACTACTACTATTAAATAACTCAATAACTCCTTTCTGGCAATGACTTACAACTCAAATAAGGGCTAAGCATGTTAACTTGGAGTTCAAGGTCTCCTGATAGCCAAAAAATGGGCTTTTCACAGATCATGGAACCAGAGGGAACTTCCAGCCAAATGAATAAACTCTCCCAACACACAACTGAACTTCCTTGGATTCTCCTTTTCTGTTCTCTCTCTCTCACAAGCAGTGTCTTCCACCCTCACCCCTGCTTCATGACAAGATAAAGAGATGTCCTAAACACATTAGCACTGCCATTACTGGATCTATCCAGCAACCCATGACCCCATAGTCCATCTCTGAACAGATGCTTGAAGGGACTCAGCGATGCTGCTTCCTTGGCTCCATCCTCATTGTTGGGGAGGTACTATGTACCAAGTCTGACTTCTTCTCTAGTAACCTGTTTTGAACCTCTCCTCTGAGAATTTATCTAAACCTCTATGAGTCTCCTGCCACTTTCTGCCTGAACCACTTCCTAAAGAAACAAATGTCATGCATCTACCATCTATTCAATGAGGAAGAGCTTCTTTCTGTTGGTTTTGCCATGCTGATTTTGGACTTTCTTCTTTGTTTCCGCCCTTCCTGCAGGTGCAAGTGAACCCCAAATATATCGTGCTGGAGTCGGACTTCACCAACAATGTGGTGAGATGCAACATCCACTATACGGGACGCTATGTTGCCGCAACGAACTGCAAAATCGCCCAGTAAGAGCCCCTCGCTGCTTCCTGTCTTCCTGGGTCCCTACGGAGCAGCTCCAGTCTGATGGACAGGTCACCCAGGCTGAGAATGGGTGGTCCACACTGACAAACGATATGGAGAATTCAGACCCCAAGAACACACCCTTTGCTCAAAATCGATCTATCAATCAATGGTATTTATTGAGCACTTCTGTGTGCACAGCACTGAAATTCTTGTGAACGTAAGATACAACAAAGTTGTAGGAGCTAACAGTCTAAAGAGGGAGACAGATATTAAGTCGCTAAATAATCAATAACCATACATTGGGATATTATAAGGATGATTCAAATACACTACCAGAATGATTGCATATGGAGGTGGGGCATTCTGGGACAGATGTGGCTATGGGGTAGCTATGGGTCGGAGATGACTCAACAGCAAAAGACAAGACAAGGAACAATTCAGGTCTTTTGGTTCTGTTTTGCCCACAGAGTACAGGCTGTTTTCCTCCTTAAAAAACTCTGCTTTCTTCCTGGGTAGAACAGGAGTTGCCTCCTGAGGCAATAGCTGACATCTTTTCCTAGATGGTAATTATGACAAAAAATAAACTGAGCAAGCCACCACTAATAATAACAATAATAATTGTGGTATTTAAGCATTTACTACATGCTAAGTGCTGGGAAAAATGTAATCAGAAGGTAATCAATCCCTGTCCCACATGAAGCTCTCAGACTAAGGGAGAGGGAGAACAGGTATTAAATCTCCATTTTGCAGATGAAGAAACTGAGGTGTAGAGAAGTTATGGGTCTTGTCCAGAGTCACAGAGCAAAGAAATGGCCAAGGAAGGATTAGAACCTGGGTCTCCTGACGGTCGGTGTTGAGTTCCTTCCAGTAGGCCACACCACTCTCACTGTGAGAGGGCTTACTAACACAATTTCAGGACCATTGTTGCAGTTGTAGAACACCACCTCCATTTAACTGGGTTTTCCAAGTTGCTTTTGAAACTCCCCTTTTGGCTCTTGTAAACTCATTTATGCAGCTCTAATGCCCCCATCCTTGTCAGGGAGGGAATCCTTTGTCCCGCAGCTCCAGGGCCTGCTGGTGGTCATCAGACCAGCAGCTTCTTAGCTCAACAAAGTGAATGTAGGAGATTGAATTATTGGGTAATTTGCTTGTATGTATTTGGACTGTGTGACTCCTCCCTGCACAGCTAGGTTTGGTAGTGATTTATTGACATTACTTATCAATCAATCATTGGTATTTATAGAGCAGTTACTGTGTACTATACACTTGGAAGACTACAATACAAAGTTGGCAGACATGTTCCCTGCCCACAGGGAGCTAACAGTCTAGAGTGGGAGACACATCAATATGAATAATAATAATAATAACAGGTATTTGTTAAGCACTTACTATGTGCCAGGCACTGAACTAAGCCCTGAGGGAAATAACAGCAAATCAGGTTGGACATAGTCCCTGTCCCACACAGGGCTCACAGTCTTAATCCCCATTTTACAGATGAGGTAACTAAGGCAGAGAAGTGAAGTGATTTGCCCAAGGTCACACAGCAGACAAGTGCTGGAGCCGGGATTGGAACCCAGATCCTTCTGATTTCCAGGGTCATGCTCTGTCCACTATAACACATAATATATAATTCATAATAGATCATTTAAAGATACATACGTGATTGCCTCAGAATGAGGTGTCCCTTTGGCAGCGGCTCAATTTTCACTGTGAGTGCAAAGCAGGGAAATAATGGGGCTCTTTAGTGGGGAGCAAAAGGGCAAGGCATGGGGGTGACAGGCAGGCTACAGGCAGACTAGTAAACCAGAAAGATGTGATGGAGGACTCTTTCAGGCCCATTCAGAAGCAGTCACACCTCAGGTAAGAGCCAGGATGAGTGGAACTGGGAGCCCACAAGGCCGTGGAAGTGGAAATCATGACACAGACATCTGGAAACCCCATATGGGGGCAGAGGGGAAGAGGAGGGCAACCATCCCCATCAACCCCTGGAGTTGGAATCTGAAGCCTTTCATCCTGTCTCCACCAATCCTGACTGTTCCCCACTTCAGCGTTTCCCATTAGCAACTGGATTGAATTAAATGGAATTAAAAAGAACCAACATGGTCTAGTGGAAAGAACTCAGACCCAAGAGTTAGAAGACCTGGATTCTAATCCTGGCTTGGTTAATTGCTTGCTGTGTGACCCTGGGCAAATCACATAACTTCCCTATACTTCAGTTTCCTCAACAGTAAAATGGGAATTAAATCCTCCTCCCCTATACTTCAGTTTCCTCAACAGTAAAATGGGAATTAAATCCTCCTCCCCCCAATTTAGACTTGAGCCCCATGTGGAACAAGGACTCTGTCCAACCTAATTAACTTGTATTTAAGCCAACATTTAGAACAGTGCTTGACACATAGTAAGTGTAATAATAATGAAAGGTCTTCTACCTGCTGTGACACTGACAGCCTTTAAAACAAACCATACCACTGGATTACCTCAGCTAAGTGGACACCTTGTAACTACTGAAAGCTGAGGTTTCCTTTGACCTGAACTATTTCTAGGGTGCTAAGCAGATATCCTGGGATATAGTCTCAGGCCCCAAGGAAGTTCTTGCCAAAGTTAGTCCTTTTGATCACCAGCATTTGATAAATGTTATTACTAGAGGTCTCATTTGTAGAAGCTAGAGCAGGGTTAAACTCCTGGTAGAATGTTTTTGGAGGAATCGAAGAGCAGAAAGACACTTCAAGAGGTCCAGTCCCCTGTCTCCTGGTAGATGCATCACAACATGCAAGATTATCTAGCCTGTGCTTTTTTAATTTTTAAAGGATAAAACTCCTAGAGCATCACCTTCAACTTCTGTGAAGACCAGTGATTACAAGCAGTGTATAGTCAAACCACTCAGAAGTGACTTAATACTACCCTCCCTAATCCAGATGAGTTCAGCCTGATCTGGTAGTGTTGAGACACTTGTCATACTTGGTAATGAAGACATATTTTGGATGGCTAGGCCATAAATTACCCTGGGATATCTGGGCTGTCACCGGGATGCAGTTGAGCCAGTCATTCCCTTTTCTCAGGCTCCTGTTTTCTCTGCAGTAGGGCAGGGAGCTCACTTGTCCTTCTCTCCAACTCCATCCAGTAGAGACAGATCATTAAACCACCTATGAAAAGTGTTTTGACCTCCGGAGGAGTAAGGACCACGAATCACTATTGGATTACACCCAGAATTGTAGCTTCTGTTAGCAATGGATATCTCTGATCCATGAAAATCATCCCTTTTGTCTAGGAAAAAATATCCTTGAATTTATGGGGGGGGGGGTGAGTCCCAAATTTTGGCACTTATTAAGTGCTTACTCTATGCCAGCACTTTTCTGAGCACTGGGGTAGATACTAGTTAATGAGGTAGGACACAGTCCCTATCCCATATGGGGCTCACAGTCTAAATAAGAGGGGTAGGGTTGAATCCCCATTTTACAGATAAGTAAACTGAGGTACAGAGAAGTTAAATGATTTGCCCAAGGTCATACAACAGACACATGGCAGAGCTAGGATTAGAACCCAGGTCTTCTACCTCCCAGTTCTGTGTTCTTTCCACTAGGCCACACTAACTCTAGAAGTAGAACCCAGAGTTCCAATTTGCTGTTTGGTGGTGGCCGGATAGGGGGTTCACTAGTGAAGCAACATGTCCTAATGGATAGAGCATTGGCCTGGAGGTCAGAACAACCTGGGTTCTAATCCTGGCTCTTCCACAGTCTGCTGTATGACCCTGGTCAAGTCACTTAACTACCCTGTGTCTCAGTTACCGCATCTGTGAAATATGGATTAAGACTGTGAATCCTATGCAGGAGAGGGACTTTGTTCAACATGATTAACTTGTATCTACCCCAGCACTTAGTACAGTTCTTGGCACATATTAAGTGCTTAAATACCATTAAAAAAACAAAAACCTTCATTCCTCCACTTGGCTTTGCCAGGTCTCTTCACCTATGCTCTCTCACTGAGACAATGCCTTTTGTTGAGCACTCCACTCAAAATTTGCCTGAATTTCAGAGCAGTATACAGTGCTCTGTATTTTTCCACACCTTTCACATATTCTTTTGGATCCTCACAATAAGAATTATGTCATTTATCAAGGGATGAGCACTGGGGAAGATAAAAGGTTATGAGAACCCTCATGGGGCTCCCAATCTCTCTTGCCCCATTATACAGGTAAGGAAACTGAGGCCCAGAGAGATTGGAAAAACAACATGGCCTAGCGGAAAGAGCAAGGTTCTGGAAGTCAAAGGACCTGGGTTATAAACCCAGGTCTGCCAGTTGCATACTGTGTGATCTTGAGCACATCACTTAACTTCTCTGTGTTTCAGTTTCCTCATCTATAAAATGGGGATACAATACTCATTTTCCTCCTCCTCTAGACTGTGAGCCCCATGAGGAACAGGGACTGTGTCCGATCTGATTAACTTTTAGCTTCTCCAGGGCTTAGTACAGTGCTTGGTACATAATAAGCGCTTAAATATATTATAATAATTCTTATAATAATAATACTTGCCATAGGTCCCAGTCCCATGCTCCTTCCATGAAGACATACTGCTCTCCCATAGGGCAGGTTGGAGCAGATATTTTTCCCCCATTTACAAGTGAGGAAACTGAGGCACAGACTAAATGACTTACCTCAAGACCCTCAGTAAGTGTGTGACAGAACCAGAGCTAAAACCCAGAGTTCCTGACTCCCAGTCCCACAGCAGAATTGGGGCAAAGACCCCGGGCACAGTCCACAACCCTCTCTGTCTTCCTCCTGCTGCATGGGGCCACCTCTGCCCTGGGATAAATCATCAGCACTGGCAGGAATCAATTCAGACACTCATTTTGAGTCCTTTACATAAGTGCTTGGAAAGGACTTGGGCTTTCAACGAAGCAAGTCTATTAATACTCCTCTGCCTCGCTAACCACACAAAAATGAAGCCAGGACAAACAGGAATCCAGGAGTAAAGCTTTCCCAGAAAGGCCACGTGACTTTGGTTGATTTTGACCAAGTTTCTGAAAAAGAAAAGAGAGGCCGAAAAAATGGCCTTAGAAAAAAATATTTCCAGACAGCCCCAGTTTTGGTTAGGGAATGGAAAATAATCCAGAGAGCCAAAACTGGTGAAGATTAATCTTGTAGAGACAGAGTGTCAGGAGACTTGGGTTCTCCATTACAGGATCTCTGGCATCCTCCAATAAAGCTTCTTTGAGAGTGGAGGTTTGGGCCAGACCGTCAAAGAGGGGTTGGTTAATATTGGTAGGCTTGATGACACCTATGGGCTACCTGTCATGGCATCACTCAAGGGGAGTGATGGACCTAATAATGTATCTTGGCCCCAGGACCTGCCTCCATTAAGGCGGAATACCAGGTGCCCCAGTGTTTGGGGTCTTGGCGGAGGGTAGGAAGTCTCAGTCCTTGCTGGCTGGGCAGCCTCGTAGAATGGTCTGGCTCCAAAGTAGGAAGTGTCTCTGATCTCTGAGTGGAGGGAGGGAGGGAGGGGGACAATTTTGACCTTTCCTTCTCCCACCCCGACTGCAAATTATCCTAATTCATCCTGTAGTGTGGCAAAATCCCCGGGCCTCTGTCCATACCATCCTCCCAGGATGTCCAGCAACTGGTGAAGCGGGGAAGGAAGCATTTTACTGAGGAGAAAGGGGATGACTACCTATTGACTCATTGAGGTTTTTGCTTTCCTTCCACAGATCTTGATGTTCTCAGGATTGGAAGGTCCCACACATGCCCAGCCTCCCTCTTGTGCCCCACAGCCCCCCTTCTGTCCGGGGAGATGTTCCTGAGACCTGGGTCCTCCTACAGACACTGCAGGCGGCAGCAGGCCCTGGCACCTAAACAGAAAAGGGAACCTGGCTTCATTTTACAAAGCTGAAGGAAATGAGAGTGATTCTGGCTCATATTTTTGTACTTAACTTTCCTTTAAACTTGTTTCTGTCCCCATTGCTGATTGGAGATCGCTGATCATGTAGGTAGAATAAAACAGGATTTCTACTCTCCATTGATCTCTGGGTCGTCTGAAGCCTAGGGAAGCAGCAGTAGAATTTCCATAAGCTCTCCAGCTCAGCAACGAGGTGCTCTTCAGAAGGAAGACGAGCGGGTCTGTGCTGGATCATCAGGCCCAGGGAGAGGGATGGTTAATCCTTTTACATCTCTGTCACTCAGTCTCCAGGGCTTTGAAACTACTACTCATCCAGACCAGCTCTGGACCCATCTTGTGCCTTCCAGGCCCAACCTCCCTAGGGGTACCCACCAGTGTAGACCCCAGTTCTAGCTGGTTCAGAAAGCCAAGTGAGGGGCCTAGCCCTTTGGTCCACCTCTTGAATGTATTAGCAATCCAGAATGACCTCAGGTCTTCCCGGGCCATGACATGTGAATGTCTTCTCTTGCCAGTCAATAACTCTCTTGGGGTCAAGCAGGAGACATCTTGGGCCCAGATGTGAGTTTCCGGCCAAAGATGAATGGAGGAAATAAGCCTCCCTGTTCCCTGGCAGATGTCTTGCCCACATCTGGAGGCATAGATAGCTCCCCTCCCCACCTGACCACATCCTGGAAGAGCTCAGATGTGGGTGGAAGTGAGGTTTTCTATGAACGGATTGCCGGGTACCCCGAGTCCTCACCCCAGGGGGCCTCAGTTTGGGGGGCTTCTCAGCTCCAAACAGGACCTTATGTAACAGGCATCTGCCCAACACAAGCTGTTCCAGCAGCTTTCCCTCCGCACACCTCCCGGCTCTGCCAAGATCCATGCGGCAGTCCTGGGGTGAAAGCAGTAATCCTTCCAACGAGATCCAGGCCTGGCACCGTTCCCAAAGCACCAAGAGCCTGGGAAAACAGGTCATGGCAAGACCGGGAAGCACGATCGGAATGTAGCTGCCTGTCAGCACATTCCTCCCAGAATTAACTCCTTTGTGGGCTCTGGTCAGAGCCTCCTGCTTCTCCTCCAGCTGCTCTTAAGGGCTGGATCTGGCCAGGGATCCTGGGGTCATGTTACCAGATCAAAGAGCCCTGAGCCTCTCCTGTGAGGTAGCCAATATAATAATAATGATAATGATGGTATTTGTTAAGCACTAAGTGCCAAGCACTCTTCTAAGCACTGGGGTAGATACAAAGTAATCAGGTTGTCCCATGTGGGGCTCACATCTTAATCCCCATTTTACAGATGAGGGAATTCAGGCACAGAGAAATTAAGTGACTTGCCCAAAGTCAAACAGCCGATAAGAGGCAGAGGTGGGATTAGAACCCATGATCTCTGATTCCCAAGCTCATGCTCTTGCCACTAAACCATGCCGCTTCTCTTACCATGCCTTGCCATTGCACATAAGCAGGCCACCCCTGCAGCTCAGTCCGTTAGCCAGCTTGACCTCCCAGCTGCTTCTTTCACTCCTGAGCTTCCTCAGAAGCCCCAGGCTCTGGGAAGAAAGATGAAGGGAGGAGAAGAGATGGAAAGAAATGATAACTTTAAAGAGGGCAAAGTGAAAAACCACAGAGCGTTTCTCGACTCAGTCCACTGGAGTCTCCTCTTCTCATCCTGGAAAAGAGGAGAAAAATCAACCCCTACCTTCCCTGGTACAGACTCTCCCTGACAACCTGGTTCCCCGTGGCCAATGGCTGCCAAACCCTGGGCCTGTTCCTCCAGGGGCACATAAAGCAGCCGTTCCTTTGGTTCCCACTCACTAAGCCCCAGGTTTGAGAGCTATGGATTGAGAACTTGAGGTTCACATAGGGGCACACAGACCTTGCATGGCCAAGTGGGGTGATGAACATGCATTTCAATCACTCAATCAGTGGCACTTGAGGGCTTACTGTAAAAAGAGGTACTAATGAATTTATATGGACGAATAGAATAATGACAAGAATCAAGTAAAAAGGATGGGGTGGGTCATCAATTGTGCTTGGATAGAAGAGTGATTAAGCAGGGAAGGTTTCTTGGAGGTGGGGGCTCGAGTTATAGTTTGAGAGAGGGAAGGTAGGTGTTTTGGAGAAACGGAGAGAGAGGTATTCTTCTTCACACAAGAATTTGGTTCCAGGCTCCAAGACAGGAGATTGGGGGAAGCTCCAAGAGGGCAAGCTGGCTAGCTGAGTAGTAGCTGTAAGTAGTAAGGGTTGTAGCATTTATTAAGCACTTACTGAGTGCGGGACACTGTATTAAATGCTGGGAGAGAATACACAGGTAGGGCAGACTAGGTGATGAAGAGAGCTATATATGGCAGCAGAATAATTGCTACCTGCACCCAAACACAAGCTCCACGGGGTGGCACTTCTGCCTTTGGGCACATTACCTGATATAACCCAGGACCACTGACTCAGTAAGAGAGGCTTTCTCTCCTCTCCTAGTAAATAGAAGCTGGGCATTTAGTAGGCATTTGAGCAGCCATCCTGTTCCACAGTGGTGGGGAAAAACTGGGAAGTTGATTTCAGGCCTTGGCTCTCCTGGCTGGACCCTCCTCTTGTCTCCTTCCTAAATACCGATACAACCTGGGCTGGAGCACTGAACTCTAAGCCTAGTGTTGGGGTGAGTGGGAGATTCCGTCTCTGGAGGAGGCTAGCTGGAACTGAGATGAGAGAACGAGCAGTCTGCAACTGCAGGGAACTTAAACAGGTCAACAAACTGTTTGGGTTGGAGCTGAAGCAGGATGAGCAGAGAGGGAGGTCATGCCCCAGATGGCTGAGGAAGACAAACAAAACCAAATCCCAGAACAACATAGTAGTAAACATCCATCAATCCTTGTCTATCACTCCACAACCCTTGCAAGTCTCAGCTGTCTGCTGACACCATTCCCTAAGCCTGGTCCCAGAAAATCCATCACTGGACCACCCCCTCCTGCTCCGTCAGGGGTCGCGACCAGCTTCCCTCACCAGGAGAGAGGATCCAGTTCTGAGTTTCTGAGTATTCTGCAACCAGGACAGTAGCTGCTGCGAATTTCAGGAATCCCTGTGCTGCAAAAATTCAAGTGGGCTGGAAGACCAGGAATAGATCTTTCCCACTGTGCTTACATTGGCCACAGCCATGTTCCCAATAGCCCCCACTACACACACTGCCACCTTAGCATTCCCAGACTCTTCATCAATCAGTAGTATCTACTGAGCAGAGCAGGGGATAGAACATGGACCTGGGAGTCAGAAGGACCTGGATTCTAATCCCATATCAGCCACATGTCTGCTGTGTGACCTTGGGCAAGTCACTTAACTTCTCTGGGCCTCAGTTATTTCATCTATAAAATGGGGAATAAGAGTGTGAGCCCCATCTGGGGCAGGGACTATGTCCAAGCTGATTAACATGAATCTACCCTAGTCTTTAGAACAGTGTTTGGCCCAGAGCAAACACAGAGCAAGTACCATAATAATTATTATTAGTGTTATTAGTGGTAGTAGTATGGAACTTGTTAAGCACTTGTTTACTTATTTTGTGCCAGACACTGTTATTATCATCAACTGATTGGGAGAATATAATCAAACTAGAAGGCCCACCCAATTCCTGCCTTCAAGGAGCTTTCATCTTCCTTGATTCTGACCCCATGGGCAAGAGCCTGCGACAAGGCACCACAACGAAGCCTTGAAACTTCCTTACCCTGCTCACCAGACCCAGAGATCCAGAAAACTTGTAAAGACAGAACAAAAAAGAGGGCCAGAGCATGAGTGATTCTCAGGCTTGGTTTTCACTAGAACCACTGCTTTATTTCTTTCCACTGCCATATACCTTTAGGGCCCTGAGTCCATGGGACAGTAGATGGTTATTTCAACTAGGTTAGAGCTGTTGGGATTCAGGATTTGGGCTTGAGGTAGTGAAGTTCAGTGGGCATCAGGAGATGTGGGACTGTCTCACAGCTCTACCACTGATGCTGTGTTACCTTAGGCAAGTCATTCCCCCCCTCTGGGGCTCAGGATTCCCATCTACAG
Organism: Ornithorhynchus anatinus; assembly: GCF_004115215.2. Lineage (NCBI taxonomy): Eukaryota > Metazoa > Chordata > Mammalia > Monotremata > Ornithorhynchidae > Ornithorhynchus > Ornithorhynchus anatinus. The sequence goes on along the minus strand of NC_041732.1, from coordinate 44,936,143 downwards.
AATGGGGCAGAATGAGGGCAGGAAAAAATTGACTTTCCAGAATAGAGCAAGGGACCAGCTGGGGCCTGGCACCCCTATAAGTAAAGCGGCAAGAACACCCACTCAGGGGTCAGGAATGGGCATGATGCAACTCTCTAAATAATGGGCTTTTCCCAAACTGACCAAGTGGGAGTGACAGCCTGAATCAATGACTGAAGACAAGAGTCCACTCTCTAAGGCTGAAAGTTGTGCATTTCCACACTTCCCAGATCCCTTGGGTGGCAGCTGGAAGAGAATGGGGGGCGGGGGGGGATGAGCAGGAGAATTTCCCAGAAGTTCATAACTTCAGCCAGTCCTGCCCAAGAGATTAAATCAATCCATCAGTGGTATGTATAAAGTGCTTACTGTGCAGAGCACTGCATAAAGTGCAGTATCAAGTTAGTACTAACTACTAACCTGATTACTTTGTATCTACCCCAGCACTTAGAACAGTGCTTGGCAAGTAGTAAGCACTTAAATACCATCATAGTATTATTAAGTGCTTAGGAGAGTAGGACACAACAGCATTAGTAGACACATTCCCTGCCTACATCAAGTCTACAGTCTAGAGGGGAGCCTACAAAGAAGTAACTCAAAAAAGAAGGAGCTTGTGGGTTAATAAAAAGAAAAAGTCACTCCATAACAGCTTATGTGTTGTGATATGTGAGGAGATATGGCATAATGTGGAAGGATACGAAGGTTCTGTATGGTAAGTGGGCAACAGAAAGATACCCAAAGAGCTGCTGAATGAAGAGCTGAAGCAGAAAGGAGGAAAGAAGAAACATTTTAAGGTTGCAGTTCATTCATTCATTCAATCATATTTATTAAGCACTTACTGTGTGCACAGCACTGTGCTAAGCACTTGGGAGAGTATGATACAGCAATAAACAGTGACAATCCCTGTTCACAACAAGCTCCCAGTCTACAGTTCCCACTTTTGTTTCATGTTATTTTATGGTATTTGTTAGCACTTATTATTTGCCAAGCACTAGTACTAGCCTAGTCACGTTGAACACAGTCCAAGACCCACATGGGGCTCATAGTCAATCTCCAGTTCAAGGCAATCAAGAAAGGAGACAAAAGGGCAGAAGTTTCAGAAAGATAAAGAGATAAGATGACAAAAACGAGGGTGGTATTGATGGGGTACTGAGGCAAGAGGGGTCACAAGCAGGGAATACAAAATGGTGTCGGGCAAGGTTTCCTGTTCAGGTCTTCCTGCTTGAACTTGCTGAGTCATTGAAACCTGGAGGTAGAGGAAACCCACCCCAAATAAGGAAGATCACCCCACGCTCAAGACACTGCCCCTGCGGCAAAAAAAAGGGACCAATCCAGGAACGCCCGCATTGCTGAAGAAGAGAGAAACTGCAGCAACGCTTAACTATAAAAGGCTGCCCAGCCCCAATGGTGGGGCACCTCATTCCCTTAAGGAGAGCTTGCCTACCAGTTGTGTTACCCACTATTTGGCTTACTCTGGATCCCCAAATAAAACCATTTGCTTTGTTCTTCTTCCTCTCAAGTTTTGGGTCAATTCTTTGACCGCGTGCGACGTTGGGATCTTGGGCAAAAGGCTTCACTCCGCCATCAGTATGAGGTATTACAAAACAATAAACATGACAATATTACAAGAGACAGTCTATGTCAAAACCTTGGGTCCCACATTGACCTTTTCTGCCACACAAACATCCCCGCCTCCCCCCCCCCCCCGAATTTCACTGTCAGTAGCATCTTTTTCAAGTATAACGAACAACTACACAGGAAGTCCTCAACCTAAGACATTTTTAAGTAAAGATGATTATCATTTACAAAGTTGCTAAATTAACACTCTATTTCAACTTTACAATATGACTTCCAACTTTATAACTCTAGCTGCCACTATTGCACAGGCAATGGGGAGGGTGGTGGAGGCACATGTGAGCTGTCAGGTGGTCAAAAGTTTGGAAGCACTCAGCCTGAGCTAGATATGGCAGGCTGATCTGCTATAACCCAGCCCACATGTTTCCCTCCACTAATGCCAACTTACTCACTGTACCTCAATCTTGTTTGTCTCACTGCTAACCTCTTGCTCACATTCTCCCTCTGGTCTAGAATTCCCTCCCCCATCACACCCAATAGACCACTACTCTCTCCACCTTCAAAGCCCTACTGACTTAGTGGAAAGAGCCTGGGCTTGAGAGTCAGAGGTTGTGGGTTCTAATCGCAGCTCCACCACTTATCAGCTTTGTGACTTTGGGTAGGTCACTTAACTTCTCTGTGCCTCAATTACCTCACCTATAAAATGAGGATTAAGACTGAACCCCATATGGGACAACCTGATTACCCTGTATCTATCCCAGTGCTTAGAACAGTGCTTGGCACATAGTAAGTGCTTAACCAATACCATTATTATTATTGTTCCCTGGAGAAGTTTTAATTTCTCCTATTTGCCCTTCCCTCTGCATCACCTGCATCTTCCCTTAAAGAGGTTTGATACTCCGTCTCTTGCCCCACATCACTTATTCTCTGCCATTTCTCCTACCTCTAATTTATTTTAATGAACCCACTCCTCTAAACCGTAAACCCCTTGTGGATAGAGATCATGTCTACCAACTCTATTTTACTGTGCTCTCTAGAGTGCTTAGTACAGTTTTCTGCACGTAATAAGCGCTCAATTTTTACCACTGATTGATTGATGGCCCTGGAATGCGGCTTGAAGTGTAAAGTTGCACTCTGACTTCAAGAGTCCTTAATGACTGAGAAGTCGCCTTCTACATACCACTCAGGACTTCGCTTTCTTTTATCTCTTTCTGCGGCTAAAAATCAAGTCACTGTATTGGCCTTAGTCTGAAATATCCTTCATGTGCATGCACTTTGCGACAGTACCTCGTTTGCTACAGGGACTCAAAAGCTGCTTGTAATGTTCAAATAGTCACAAGATGTCGCTGTCCGATCATACACGTGATTACTTCGCTGTGTTAGACACTTGCCTGAGCTTCAGGCTGGATCTGGAAAATCCCGGTGGTTTGGCCCTGACCCTACCCAAATCGTGACTATTTACTTCGCAAATTAGACAGATACTAGAGGCATCTCAGTGAAGAGAAGCCGGGGTGGAAGAAGAGGACCAAGATGGGCAGACTAGAGCAGGGCAAAGAACAGAGAAAGACAACTAGAGGATGGAGAATTTTCCCCTACTCTTAATTCTTAGGCTTTTCGATATAAACCATTTCTTAACTGCTCCTCCTTGTAACCACAAGGGGCCGGTCTGGGAAGGAGGAGGAGAAAGGAGGAGGAAGGAAGAGGGAGGAGAAAAAGGAGAATGAGGAGGGGGAGGAGGAAAAAAGAGATGGAAGTGGAGGAGGAAAAGGATATGGAGAAGGAAGAGGAGGAACAGCAAGAGAAGGAGGAGGAGGAGGAGGACACTCTCTCCCTGTGCAGGTTTTGCAACTGAATTCTACAAGATGTGACTGGCTCTGAAAATCGGAGTCCTGATCTCAGCAGCCTCCCACAAGTTTAAATTCCCCCAAGTTTTGTGTTTCAGTTCTGTACTTTGTGCATTAGCCTCGGAGGCAAGTTACCCACTTCAGGTTTTCACTTTTCTGAGTCCTGATTTCTGCTCCTGGCTCTCCTTCCTCATCTCCTCCCTCAGCCACTGTGATATACCTTCCTCTCATCCCCTTCCTGGGGCCTCTCTTTCCCCACAGGTTGGGACCCAGAAGCTGCATACAGCAGGAGCAGCAGTTTCAATCAATAATCAATTGTATTTATTGAGTGCTTACTGTGTGCAGAACACTGAACTAAGTGCCTGGGAGAGTACAATACAACAAAATTGGTGGACACTTCCCTTCCTATAAAAAGCTTACTGTAAAAAGGGGCAGACAGACATTAATATAAATAATTTGTAATATATAGATATATGTACATGAAGTGTTGTAGGGTTGAGGGTGGGGCAAATATCAAGCTGGTCACAGATTCATGACCAGATTCATTCTGGTCATGTGTTCTAATTTTGGTTTCGCCACTTGTCTGCTGGGTGACCTTGGGCAAGTCACTCAACTTCTCTGTGCCTCAGTTACCTCATCTGTAAAATGGGGCTTGAGACTGAGCCCCATGTGAGATAATCTAATTACCTTGTATTTACCCCAGCGCTTAGAACAGTGCTTGGTACATAGTAAGTGCTTAACAAATACCATAATTATTATTACTCATTCATTCAATCATATTTATTGAGAGCACTGTACTAGGCACGTGGAAAGTACAATTCGGCAACTAACAGAGACAATCCCTACCCAAGAGGCTCACGGTCTAGAAGGGGGGAGATCCAAGTGCATAGATGACATAGAAGGGAGAGGGATCCAGGGAAAAGAGGACTTACGGAAGGTCTCTTGGAGAAGATGTGAACTTAATAAGGCTTTGAAGGTGGGGAAAATGGTGATCTGGCATATATGGAGGGGGAGGGAATTCCAGGCTAGGGGAAGAATATGGGAAAGGGGTCAGGGATAAGATAGACAAAATGGGGGCACAGTGAGTAAGGTGGTGCTAGGGGACCCAAGAGTGCACCCTGGGCTGTAGTAGGAAATCAGTGAGGAGAGGTAGGATGAGATGAGCTGAATCGAGTGCTTTTAAGTGGATAGTAAGTAGTTTTTGTTTGATGTGGAGGTGGATGGGCAGCTAATGGAGGTTCTTGAGGAGTGGGGAAGACACTGACTGAGCAAATGATCCATACAACAAAGTGAAGTTTGGACTGGAGTGGGAGGAGGGAGGTCAGTGAGGTGGCAGATGCAGTAGTCAAGACAGGGGAGGATAAATGCTTGGATTAGCAAAACAGCAATTTGGATAGAGGGAAAAAGGGTGGATTTTAGCAATTTTGGGAAGATAGAATAAACAGTTTGGTGACACATTGAATATGTGGGTGTAATGAGGGAAATAGGTGGAGGACAATACCAAGATTACAGGCTTGTGAGACAGGGAGGACTATTGGTATTGTCTACACTAATGAAAGGAAAGGGAGATAATGAGTTTTGGATATTTCTAGTTTGAGGTGTCAGTAGAACATCCAAGTAGAGGTGTGCTGAAAGCAGGAGGACATGTGAGATTGCAGGGAAGGAAAAAGATCAGAACTGGAGATATAGATTGGGGTATCATCTGTGTACAGATGGTAGTTGAAGTTATGGGAGCAAGTGAGTTCTCTAAGGATGTGGATATAGATGCAAAATAGAAGGAGACCTAGAACTGAACGTTGAGAGATTCACACTGTCATAGGCAGAGTTCACCTCTGAACCTTCCTAAGATGGCCACCACTTAGGACATTCAAAATGGTGTTGTCATGAACTCCAGGTTTGTACCAACCAGGATCTTCCTGGACTGGGGCAGCCTCAGTGACACATAGTACAGTCAGACCACACCTCTACCAAAATTACTGTGGAAAATTTTTTTACTTAGCTTTACCAATGTGCAAGGGAGTGACACACACACATACACACTGACTCCACCAAGAGTCCAATACCAGTCTGCTGGTCAAGGGAGCCCATTCTGCCCATGCTGCTTCTTTCTACTTCCAAGTGCTGCTCTCCAGCATGCCTCTATGCACCTCTGTACTGCTTGCCCTTTGCATGTTTCCTTGTGATTCAAAACAGGTACCTTTTATCTGCTTTAGGTGTTACAGCTGTGACTCACGTAGCAGTCACTGATTGGTCCAGGCCTGTAACTAGGTAGAACAGGGAGAGAAAGCCACGACTCCCTCCATGCTCTGCTCCCACAGGCCCACAATCACCTGCAACAGGTATAGCCCATCAGTGCCTTCTCGAGTTTTTTTCTTCTTGTTTGTGAGATCAAAGACAGTCACTAATAAGGCAGCTTGTTGGGGGCTCACCAGAGGTGTCATTTCAAAGTTCTGATCAGGATGGCTACTACACATGCCCCAGATTGCCACCTCCACTCTCTCCACTGCCATATGCTTCCATCTTTAGTTTTCTTTATTACAGGACTGTCCATTTGCCTCATTCTCCCCTAACAATACAGTTTATTTTCAGGCTCATGAAATAAAGGCATTCTCTAAAAAGATTTACTTTTGATTTTTTATTTAAGCATCAGGAAGTCACAGGGCTGTGGGGGCTCAGGCCTGACTGGCAACCATAGGCTGGGTTTGGCTCTACTGATTCTGGGGAAGGATAGTTGGAGAGGCCAGAGTGGAGGTCTGAGAGAGGCTCTCCCTGCTCCAGGAAAGTAAGACTGGCCTGCAGACCAGAGATCCCAGAGGTCCCTAGAGACCCAGTGGCCTTGTCCTTTGTTCCTGTTTCTTGCCTCTGCAGGGGCCAAGTCAGAGCAACTGCACTGTAGCTAAAATTCTGGATGAGTCCAGCAGATCTCACCCTAGAGGGGTGTGGGCTGTGTCAGCTCCAATTCAACAGAAGAAGGGCTCTCACTTCAGGGCTCTTGACACTGTGAGGGCAAGATCAGGGTGTTACCTCAATCAATCAATTTAACAATCATATTTAATTAGTGCTTACTGTGTACAGAGCACTGCACTAAGTGCTTGGGAGAATACACTATAACAGAGTTGGTATACATGTTCCCTGCAGACAACAAGCTTACAGTCTAGAGAAGGAGATGGTCATCAATATAAATCTATAAATTATGGATTTGTATATAAGTCCTATGGGGCTGAGGGCAGAGTGAATAAAGGGTGCAAGTCCAAGTTCAAGAATGATGCAGAAGGGAATGGGAGAAGAGTAAATGAGGACTTAGTCAGGGAAGGCCTCTAAGTGAAGACCTGAAGCAGCCATCCCTAGTGCTGGTTCTGAGTTGTCACAGTCCCATCCAGGTTGTGACTCATTGCCTTTTCCCAGGCTATTGTTGGGGCT